>NC_060140.1:1745346-2345346 GCF_021461385.2 Schistocerca piceifrons | reverse complement strand
TTCTTGTACTTAAGTAGACATTGTGGCGTTTCTGTTTAATTCCGATGCAAATTCTGTGTTTCATCGTCAATAAGAAGGTCAGAGGGATACAGTAAACCTGAAGTGAAGCATCGGGACCTATAACTAGGGTCACAGGAATGGTTCAAATCATAGTCAGTAAGAAGAGTCGGTCTTCTTGTACTTATGTCGGCATTGTGCCTTTTGTATTTAATTCCGATGCAATTTCTGAGTTTCATCGTCAATAAGAGGGTCCAAGGGATACAGTAAACCTGAAGTGAAGCATCGGAACCTATAACTAGTGTCACAGGAATGGTTCAAAGCATAGACAGTAAGAAAAGTCAGTCGTCTTGTACTTAAGTCATCATTGTGCCTTTTCTATTTAATTCCGATGCAATTTCTGTGTTTCATCGTAAATAAGAAGATCCAAGGGATACAGTAAACCTCAAGTGAAGCATCAGAATCTATAACTAGTGTCACAGGAATGGTTCAGAACATAGTCAGTAGGAAGAGTCGGTCTTCATGTACTTAAGTCGGCATTGTGCCTTTTGTACTAAATACCGATGCAATTTCTGTGTTTCATCGTCAATAATAAGGTCCAAGGGAAACAGTAAACCTGAAGTGAAGCATCGGAATCTATAACTAGTGTCACAGGAATGGTTCAATACATAGACAGTCGGAAGAGTCAGTCTTTTTGTACTTAATTCAGCATTGTGCCTTTTGTATTTAATTCCGATGCCATTTCTGTGTTTCGTCCTCAATACGAACGTCAGAGGGACACACTAAACCTGAAGTGAAGCATCGGAATCCATAGCTAGTGTCACCGGAAAGGTTCAAAACATAGTCAGTAAGAAGAGTCAGTCTTCTTGTCCTTAAGTCGGCATTGTGCCTTTTGTATTTAATTCCGATGAATTTTCTGTGTTTCATCGTCAATAAGAAGGTCCAAAAGATACAGTAAACCTGGAGTGAAGTATCGGATTCTATAACTAGTGTGACAGGAATGGTTCAAAACATAGACAGTAAGAAGAGTCAGTTTCTCGTACTTAACTCGGCATTGTGCCTTATGTATTTAATTCCGATGCAATTTCTGTGTTTCATCGTCAACAAGAAGGTCAGAGGGATACAGTAAACCTGAAGTGAAGCATCGCAATCTATAACGAGTGTCACAGGAATGGTTCAAAACATAGTCAGTAAGAAGAGTCAGTCTTCTTGTACTTATGTCGGCATTGTGCCTTACGTATTTAATTCCGATGCAATTTCTGTGTTTCATCGTCAATAAGAAGGTCCAAGGGATGCAGTAAAACTGAAGTCAAGCATCGGAATCTATAACTAGTGTCACAGGAACGGTTATAAACATAGCCAGTAAGAGGAGTCAGTCTTCTTGTACTTAAGTGGGCATTGTGGCGTTTCTATTTAATTCCGATGCAATTTCTGTGTTTCATCGTCAATAAGAAGGTCAGAGGGATACAGTAAACCTGAAGTGAAGCATCGGGATCTATAACTAGTGTCACAGGAATGGTTCAAAACATAGACAGTATGAAAAGTCAGTCGTACTTAAGTCGGCATTGTGCCTTTTCTATTTAATTCCGATGCAATTTTTGTGTTTCATCGTCAATAAGAAGGTCAGAGGGATACAGTAAACCTGAAGTCAAGCATCCGAATCTATAACTAGTGTCACAGGAATGGTTCAAAACAAAGTCAGTAAAAAGAGTCAGTCTTCTTTTACTTAAGACGGCATTGCGCCCTTTGTATTTAATTCCGATGCAATTTTTGTGGTTCATCGTCAATAAGAAGGTCAGAGGGGTACAGTTAACCTGAAGTGAAGCATCGGAATCTATAACTAGTGTCACAGGAATAATTCAAAGCATTGTCAGTAAGAAGAGTCAGTCTTCTTGTACTTAAATCGGCATTGTGCATTTTGTGTTTAATTCCGAAGCAATTTCTGTGTTTCATCGTCAATAAGACGGTCCAAGGGATACAGTAAACCTGAAGTGAAGCATCGGAATCTATAACTAGTGTCACAGGAATGGTTCAAAACATAGACAGTAAGATGAGTCAGTTTTCTTGTACTTAAGTCGGCATTGTGATTTTTGTGTTTAATTCGGATGCCATTTCTGTGTTTCATCCTCAACAAGAAAGTCAGAGGGATACAGTAAACCTGAAGTGAAGCATCGGAAACTATAACTAGTGTCACAGGAATGGTTCAAAACATAGACAGTAAGATGAGTCAGTTTTCTTGTACTTAAGTCGGCATTGTGCCTTTTGTATTTAATTACGACTCAATTTCTGTGCTTTATCGTCAAAAAGAAGGTCCAAGGGATACAGTAAACCTGAAGTGAAGAATCGCAATCTATAACTAGTGTCACAGGAATGGTTCAAAACATAGACAGTAAGAAGAGTCAGTCTTCTTGTACTTAAGTCGTCATTGTGCCTCTTGTATTTAATTCCGATGCAATTTCTGTGTTTCATCGTCAATAAGAAGGTCAGAGGGATACAGTAAACCTGAAATGAAGCATCGCAATCTACGACTAGTGTCACAGGATTGGTTTAAACATAGTCAGTAAGAAGAGTCCGTCTTCTTGTACTTAAGTCGGCATTGTGCCTTTTGTATTAAATTCCGATGCAATTTCTGTGTTTCATCGTCAATAAGAAGGCCCAAGGGATACAGAAAAACTGAAGTCAAGCATCGGAATCTATAACTAGTGTCACAGGAATGGTTCTAAACATAGCCAGTATGAAGAGTCAGTCTTCTTGTACCTAAGTGGGAATTGTGGCGTTTCTATTTAATTCCGATGCAGTTTCTGTGTTTCATCGTCAATAAGAAGGTCAGAGGGATACAGTAAACCTGAAGTGAAGCATCGGGATCTATAACTAGTGTCACAGGAATGGTTCAAAACATAGTCAGTAAATAGAGTCAGTCTTCTTGTACTTCAGTCGGCATTGTGTCTTTTGTATTTAATACCGATGCAATTTCTGTGTTTCATCGTCAATAAGAAGGTCCATGGAATACTGTAAACCTCAAGTGAAGCATCGGAATCTATAACTAGTGTCACAGGAATTGTTCAAAACATAGTCAGTAGGAAGAGTCGGTCCTCATGTACTTAAGTCTGCAATGTGCCTTTTGTATTTAATTCCGATGCAATTTCTGTGTTTCATCGTCAATAAGAAGGTCAGAGGGATACAGTAAACCTGAAGTGAAGCATCGGAATCTATAACTAGTGTCACAGGAATGGTTCAAAACATAGGCAGTAGGAAGAGTCAGACTTCTTGTACTTAAGTCGGCAATGTGCCTTTTCTATTTAATTCTGATGCAATTTCAGTGTTTCATCGTCAATAAGAAGGTCCAAGGGATACAGTAAACCTGAAGTGAAGCATCGGAATCTATAACTAGTGTCACAGGAATGGTTCAAAACATAGTCAGTAAAAAGAGTCAGTCGTTTTGTACTTAATTCGTCATTGTGCCTTTTGTGTTTAATTCCGATGCAATTTCTGTGTTTCATCGTCAATAAGAAGGTCCAAGGGATACAGTAAACCTAAAGTGAAGCATCGGAATCTATAACTAGTGTCACAGGAATGGTTCAAAACATAGACAGTAAGATGAGTCAGTCTTCTCGTACTTAAGTCGGCATTGTGCCTTTTGTGTTTCATTCCGATGCAATTTCTGTGTTTCATCGTCAGTAAGAAGGTCCAAGGGATAGAGTAAACCTCAAGTGAAGCATCGGAATCCATAACTTGTATCACAGGAAGGGTTCAAAACATAGTCAGTAGGAAGTGTCGGTCTTCATGTACTTAAGTCGGCATTGTGCCTTTTGTATATAATTCCGATGCAATTTCTGTGTTTCATCGGCAACAAAGTCTGAGGGATAAGTAAACCTGAAGTGAAGCATCGGAATCTATAACTAGTGTCACAGGAATGGTTCAAAACATAGACAGTAAGAAGAGGCAGTCTTCTTGTACTTAAGTCTTCATTGTGCCTTTTCTATTTAATTCCGATGCAATTTCTGTGTTTCATCGTCAATAGGAAGGTCCAAGGTATACAGTAAAACTGAAGTGAAACATCGGAATCTATAACTAGTGTCACAGGAATGGTTCAAAACATAGTCAGTAATAAGAGTCAGTCTTCTTGTACTTAAGTCGGCATTGTGCCTTTTCTATTTAATTCAGTGGCAATTTCTGTGTTTCATCGACAATAAGAAGGTCCAAGGGATAGAGTAAACCTGGAGTTAAGATTCGGAATCTATATCTAGTGTCACAGGAATGGTTCAAAACATAGACAGTAAGAAGAGTCAGTCTTCTTGTACTTAAGTCGACATTGTGCCTTTTCTATTTATTTCCGATGCAATTTCTGTGTTTCATCGTCAATAAGAAGGTCAGAGGGATACAATAAACCTGAAGTGAAGCATCGGAATCTATAACTATTGTCACAGGAATGGTTCAAAACATAGTCAGTAAGAACAGTCAGTCTTCCTGTCCCTAAGTCGGCATTGTGCCTTTTTTATTTAATTCCGATGCAATTTCTGTGTTTCATCGTCAATAAGAAGGTCCAAGGGATACAGTAAACCTGAAGTGAAGCATCGGAATCTGTAACTAGTGTCACAGGAATGGTTCAAAACATAGGCAGTAGGAAGAGTCAGTCTTCTTGTACTTAAGTCGGCAATGTGCCTTTTCTATTTAATTCTGATGCAATTTCAGTGTTTCATCGTCAATAAGAAGGTCGGAGGGATACAGTAAACCTGAAGTAAAGCATCCAAATCTATAACTAGTGTCAGAGGAATTTTTTCAAAACATAGACAGGAAGAAGAGTCAGTCTTCGTGTACTTAAGTCGGCATTTTGCCCATTGTATTTAATTCCGATGCAATTTCTGTGTTTCATCTTCAATAAGAAGGTCCAAGGGATACAGTAAAACTGAAGTCAAGCATCGTAATCTATAACTAGTGTCACAGGAATGGTTCAAGTCATAGCCAGTGAGAAGAGTCAGTCTTCTTGTACTTAAGTAGACATTGTGGCGTTTCTGTTTAATTCCGATGCAAATTCTGTGTTTCATCGTCAATAAGAAGGTCAGAGGGATACAGTAAACCTGAAGTGAAGCATCGGGACCTATAACTAGGGTCACAGGAATGGTTCAAATCATAGTCAGTAAGAAGAGTCAGTCTTCTTGTAGTTATGTCGGCATTGTGCCTTTTGTATTTAATTCCGATGCAATTTCTGTGTTTCATCGTCAATAAGAAGGTCAGAGGGATACAGTAAACCTGAAGTCAAGCATCCGAATCTATAACTAGTGTCACAGGAATGGTTCAAAACAAAGTCAGTAAGAAGAGTCAGTCTTCTTGTCCTTAAGTTGGCATTGTCCCTTTTGTATTTAGTTCCGATGCAATTTCTGTGTTTCATCAGCAATAAGTTCAGAGGGATATAGTAAAACTGAAGTGAAGCATCGGAATCCAAAATTAGTGTCACAGCAATGGTTCAAAACATAGACAGTAGGAAGAGTCAGTGCTCTTGTACTTAAGTCCGCATTGTGCCTTTTGTATTTAATTCCGATGCAATTTCTGTGTTTCATCGTCAATAAGAAGGTCCAAGGTATACAGTAAACCAGAAGTGAAGCATCGGAATATATAACTAGTGTCACAGGAATTGTTCAAAACATAGTCAGTAAGAAGAATCAGTCTTCTTGTACTTAAGTCGGCATTGTACCTTTTCTATTTAATTCCGATTCAATTTCTGTGTTTCATCGTCAATAAGAAGGTCCAAGGGATATGGTGAACTTGGAGTGAAGCAACGTAATCTATAACTAGTGTCACAGGAATGGTTCAAAACATAGACAGTAAGAAGAGTCAGTCTTCTTGTTCCTAAGTCGACATTGTGCCTTTTCTATTTTATTCCGATGCAATTTCAGTGTTTCATCGCCAATAAGAAGGTCAGAGGGATACAATAAACCCGAAGTGAAACATCGGAATCTATAACTAGTGTCACAGGAAAGGTTCAATACATAGTGAGTACGAAGAATCAGTCTTCTTGTACTTAAGTCGGCATTGTACCTTTTGTATTTAATTCCGATGCAATTTCTGTGTTTCATCGTCAATAAGAAGGTCCACGGAATACTGTAAACCTCAAGTGAAGCATCGGAATCTACAACTAGTGTCACAGGAATTGTTCAAAAAATAGTCAGTAGGAGGAGTCGGTCTTCATGTACTTAAGTCTGCAATGTGCCTTTTGTATTTAATTCCGATGCAATTTCTGTGTTTCATCGTCACCAAGAAGGTCAGAGGGATACAGTAAACCTGAAGTGAAGCATCGGAATCTATAACTAGTGTCACAGGAATGGTTCAAAACATAGGCAGTAGGAAGAGTCAGTCTTCTTGTACTTAAGTCGGCAATGTGCCTTTTCTATTTAATTCTGATGCAATTTCAGTGTTTCATCGTCAATAAGAAGGTCCAAGGGATACAGTAAACCTGAAGTGAAGCATCGGAATCTATAACTAGTGTCACAGGAATGGTTCAAAACATAGTCAGTAAAAAGAGTCAGTCGTTTTGTACTTAATTCGGCATTGTGCCTTTTGTGTTTAATTCCGATGCAATATCTGTGTTTCATCGCCAATAAGAAGGTCCAAGGGATACAGTAAACCTAAAGTGAAGCATCGGAATCTATAACTAGTGTCACAGGAATGGTTCAAAACATAGACAGTAAGATGAGTCAGTCTTCTTGTACTTAAGTCGGCATTGTGCCTTTTGTGTTTCATTCCGATGCAATTTCTGTGTTTCATCGTCAGTAAGAAGGTCCAAGGGATACAGTAAACCTCAAGTGAAGCATCGGAATCCATAACTAGTATCACAGGAATGGTTCGAAACATAGTCAGTAGGAACTGTCGGTCTTCATGTACTTAAGTCGGCATTGTGCCTTTTGTATTTAATTCCGATGCAATTTCTGTGTTTCATCGGCAACAAAGTCAGAGGGATAAGTAAACCTGAAGTGAAGCATCGGAATCTATAACTAGTGTCACAGGAATGGTTCAAAACATAGGCAGTAAGAAGAGGCAGTCTTCTTGTACTTAAGTCTTCATTGTGCCTTTTCTATTTAATTCCGATGCAATTTCTGTGTTTCATCGTCAATAGGAAGGTCCAAGGTATACAGCAAAACTGAAGTGAAACTTCTGAATGTATAACTAGTGTCACAGGAATTGTTCAAAACATAGACAGTAGGAAGAGTCAGTCTCCTTGTACTTAAGTCGACATTGTGCCTTTTCTATTTATTTCCGATGCAATTTCTGTGTTTCATCGTCAATAAGAAGGTCAGAGGGATACAATAAACCTGAAGTGAAGCATCGGAATCTATAACTAGTGTCACAGGAATGGTTCAAAACATAGTCAGTAAGAACAGTCAGTCTTCCTGTCCCTAAGTCGGCATTGTGCCTTTTTTATTTAATTCCGATGCAATTTCTGTGTTTCATCGTCAATAAGAAGGTCCAAAGGATACAGTAAACCTGAAGTGAAGCATCGGAATCTATAACTAGTGTCACAGGAATGGTTCAAAACATAGGCAGTAGGAAGAGTCAGTCTTCTTGTACTTAAGTCGGCAATGTGCCTTTTCTATTTAATTCTGATGCAATTTCAGTGTTTCATCGTCAATAAGAAGGTAAGAGGGATACAGAAAACCTGAAGTAAAGCATCCAAATCTATAACTAGTGTCAGTGGAATGGTTCAAACCATAGACAGGAGGAAGAGTCAGTCCTCGTGTACTTAAGTCGGCATTTTGCCCATTGTATTTAATTCCGATGCAATTTCTGAGTTTCATCGTTAATAAGAGGGTCCAAGGGATACAGTAAACCTGAAGTGAAGCATCGGAACCTATAACTAGTGTCACAGGAATGGTTCAAAGCATAGACAGTAAGAAAAGTCAGTCGTCTTGTACTTAAGTCATCATTGTGCCTTTTCTATTTAATTCCGATGCAATTTCTGTGTTTCATCGTAAACAAGAAGATCCAAGGGATACAGTAAACCTCAAGTGAAGCATCAGAATCTATAACTAGTGTCACAGGAATGGTTCAGAACATTGTCAGTAGGAAGAGTCGGTCTTCATGTACTTAAGTCGGCATTGTGCCTTTTGTACTAAATACCGATGCAATTTCTGTGTTTCATCGTCAATAATAAGGTCCAAGGGAAACAGTAAACCTGAAGTGAAGCATCGGAATCTATAACTAGTGTCACAGGAATGGTTCAATACATACACAGTCGGAAGAGTCAGTCTTTTTGTACTTAATTCAGCATTGTGCCTTTTGTATTTAATTCCGATGCCATTTCTGTGTTTCGTCCTCAATACGAACGTCAGAGGGACACACTAAACCTGAAGTGAAGCATCGGAATCCATAGCTAGTGTCACCGGAAAGGTTCAAAACATAGTCAGTAAGAAGAGTCAGTCTTCTTGTCCTTAAGTCGGCATTGTGCCTTTTGTATTTAATTCCGATGAATTTTCTGTGTTTCATCGTCAATAAGAAGGTCCAAAAGATACAGTAAACCTGGAGTGAAGTATCGGATTCTATAACTAGTGTGACAGGAATGGTTCAAAACATAGACAGTAAGAAGAGTCAGTCTTCTCGTACTTAACTCGGCATTGTGCCTTATGTATTTAATTCCGATGCAATTTCTGTGTTTCATCGTCAACAAGAAGGTCAGAGGGATACAGTAAACCTGAAGTGAAGCATCGCAATCTATAACGAGTGTCACAGGAATGGTTCAAAACATAGACAGTAAGATGAGTCAGTTTTCTTGTACTTAAGTCGGCATTGTGATTTTTGTGTTTAATTCGGATGCCATTTCTGTGTTTCATCCTCAACAAGAAAGTCAGAGGGATACAGTAAACCTGAAGTGAAGCATCGGAAACTATAACTAGTGTCACAGGAATGGTTCAAAACATAGACAGTAAGATGAGTCAGTTTTCTTGTACTTAAGTCGGCATTGTGCCTTTTGTATTTAATTACGACTCAATTTCTGTGCTTTATCGTCAAAAAGAAGGTCCAAGGGATACAGTAAACCTGAAGTGAAGAATCGCAATCTATAACTAGTGTCACAGGAATGGTTCAAAACATAGACAGTAAGAAGAGTCAGTCTTCTTGTACTTAAGTCGTCATTGTGCCTCTTGTATTTAATTCCGATGCAATTTCTGTGTTTCATCGTCAATAAGAAGGTCAGAGGGATACAGTAAACCTGAAATGAAGCATCGCAATCTACGACTAGTGTCACAGGATTGGTTTAAACATAGTCAGTAAGAAGAGTCCGTCTTCTTGTACTTAAGTCGGCATTGTGCCTTTTGTATTAAATTCCGATGCAATTTCTGTGTTTCATCGTCAATAAGAAGGCCCAAGGGATACAGAAAAACTGAAGTCAAGCATCGGAATCTATAACTAGTGTCACAGGAATGGTTCTAAACATAGCCAGTATGAAGAGTCAGTCTTCTTGTACCTAAGTGGGAATTGTGGCGTTTCTATTTAATTCCGATGCAGTTTCTGTGTTTCATCGTCAATAAGAAGGTCAGAGGGATACAGTAAACCTGAAGTGAAGCATCGGGATCTATAACTAGTGTCACAGGAATGGTTCAAAACATAGTCAGTAAGAAGAGTCAGTCTTCTTGTACTTAAGTCAGCATTGTGCCTTTTGTATTTAATTCCGATGCAATTTCTGTTTTTCATCGTCAATAAGAAGGTCCAAGGGATACAGTAAACCTGAATTGAACATCGGAATCTATAACTAGTGTCACAGGAATGGTTCAAAACATAGTCAGTAAATAGAGTCAGTCTTCTTGTACTTCAGTCGGCATTGTGTCTTTTGTATTTAATACCGATGCAATTTCTGTGTTTCATCGTCAATAAGAAGGTCCATGGAATACTGTAAACCTCAAGTGAAGCATCGGAATCTATAACTAGTGTCACAGGAATTGTTCAAAACATAGTCAGTAGGAAGAGTCGGTCCTCATGTACTTAAGTCTGCAATGTGCCTTTTGTATTTAATTCCGATGCAATTTCTGTGTTTCATCGTCAATAAGAAGGTCAGAGGGATACAGTAAACCTGAAGTGAAGCATCGGAATCTATAACTAGTGTCACAGGAATGGTTCAAAACATAGGCAGTAGGAAGAGTCAGACTTCTTGTACTTAAGTCGGCAATGTGCCTTTTCTATTTAATTGTGATGCAATTTCAGTGTTTCATCGTCAATAAGAAGGTCCAAGGGATACAGTAAACCTGAAGTGAAGCATCGGAATCTATAACTAGTGTGACAGGAATGGTTCAAAACATAGTCAGTAAAAAGAGTCAGTCGTTTTGTACTTAATTCGTCATTGTGCCTTTTGTGTTTAATTCCGATGCAATTTCTGTGTTTCATCGTCAATAAGAAGGTCCAAGGGATACAGTAAACCTAAAGTGAAGCATCGGAATCTATAACTAGTGTCACAGGAATGGTTCAAAACATAGACAGTAAGATGAGTCAGTCTTCTCGTACCTAAGTCGGCATTGTGCCTTTTGTGTTTCATTCCGATGCAATTTCTGTGTTTCATCGTCAGTAAGAAGGTCCAAGGGATAGAGTAAACCTCAAGTGAAGCATCGGAATCCATAACTTGTATCACAGGAAGGGTTCAAAACATAGTCAGTAGGAAGTGTCGGTCTTCATGTACTTAAGTCGGCTTTGTGCCTTTTGTATATAATTCCGATGCAATTTCTGTGTTTCATCGGCAACAAAGTCAGAGGGATAAGTAAACCTGAAGTGAAGCATCGGAATCTATAACTAGTGTCACAGGAATGGTTCAAAACATAGACAGTAAGAAGAGGCAGTCTTCTTGTACTTAAGTCTTCATTGTGCCTTTTCTATTTAATTCCGATGCAATTTCTGTGTTTCATCGTCAATAGGAAGGTCCAAGGTATACAGTAAAACTGAAGTGAAACATCGGAATCTATAACTAGTGTCACAGGAATGGTTCAAAACATAGTCAGTAATAAGAGTCAGTCTTCTTGTACTTAAGTCGGCATTGTGCCTTTTCTATTTAATTCAGTGGCAATTTCTGTGTTTCATCGACAATAAGAAGGTCCAAGGCATAGAGTAAACCTGGAGTTAAGATTCGGAATCTATATCTAGTGTCACAGGAATGGTTCAAAACATAGACAGTAAGAAGAGTCAGTCTTCTTGTACTTAAGTCGACATTGTGCCTTTTCTATTTATTTCCGATGCAATTTCTGTGTTTCATCGTCAATAAGAAGGTCAGAGGGATACAATAAACCTGAAGTGAAGCATCGGAATCTATAACTAGTGTCACAGGAATGGTTCAAAACATAGTCAGTAAGAACAGTCAGTCTTCCTGTCCCTAAGTCGGCATTGTGCCTTTTTTATTTAATTCCGATGCAATTTCTGTGTTTCATCGTCAATAAGAAGGTCCAAGGGATACAGTAAACCTGAAGTGAAGCATCGGAATCTGTAACTAGTGTCACAGGAATGGTTCAAAACATAGGCAGTAGGAAGAGTCAGTCTTCTTGTACTTAAGTCGGCAATGTGCCTTTTCTATTTAATTCTGATGCAATTTCAGTGTTTCATCGTCAATAAGAAGGTCAGAGGGATACAGTAAACCTGAAGTAAAGCATCCAAATCTATAACTAGTGTCAGAGGAATTTTTTCAAAACATAGACAGGAAGATGAGTCAGTCTTCGTGTACTTAAGTCGGCATTTTGCCCATTGTATTTAATTCCGATGCAATTTCTGTGTTTCATCTTCAATAAGAAGGTCCAAGGGATACAGTAAAACTGAAGTCAAGCATCGTAATCTATAACTAGTGTCACAGGAATGGTTCAAGTCATAGCCAGTAAGAAGAGTCAGTCTTCTTGTACTTAAGTAGACATTGTGGCGTTTCTGTTTAATTCCGATGCAAATTCTGTGTTTCATCGTCAATAAGAAGGTCAGAGGGATACAGTAAACCTGAAGTGAAGCATCGGGACCTATAACTAGGGTCACAGGAATGGTTCAAATCATAGTCAGTAAGAAGAGTCAGTCTTCTTGTAGTTATGTCGGCATTGTGCCTTTTGTATTTAATTCCGATGCATTTTCTGAGTTTCATCGTCAATAAGAGGGTCCAAGGGATACAGTAAACCTCAAGTGAAGCATCGGAACCTATAACTAGTGTCACAGGAATGGTTCAGAACATAGTCAGTAGGAAGAGTCGGTCTTCATGTACTTAAGTCGGCATTGTGCCTTTTGTATTAAATACCGATGCAATTTCTGTGTTTCATCGTCAATAATAAGGTCCAAGGGAAACATTAAACCTGAAGTGAAGCATCGGAATCTATAACTAGTGTCACAGGAATGGTTCAATAAATAGACAGTCGGAAGAGTCAGTCTTTTTGTACTTAAGTCGGCAATGTGCCTTTTGTATTTAATTCCGATGCCATTTCTGTGTTTCGTCGTCAATACGAACGTCAGAGGGATACACTAAACCTGAAGTGAAGCATCGGAATCCATAGCTAGTGTCACCGGAAAGGTTCAAAACATAGTCAGTAAGAAGAGTCAGTCTTCTTGTCCTTAAGTCGGCATTGTGCCTTTTGTATTTAATTCCGATGAATTTTCTGTGTTTCATCGTCAATAAGAAGGTCCAAAAGATACAGTAAACCTGGAGTGAAGTATCGGATTCTATAACTAGTGTCACAGGACTGGTTCAAAACATAGTTAGTAAGAAGAGTCAGTCTTCTTGTACTTATGTCGGCATTGTGCATTTCGTATTTAATTCCGATGCAATTTTTGTGTTTCATCGTCAATATGAAGGTCAGAGGGATACAGTATACCTGAAGTGAAGCATCGGAATCTATAACTAGAGTCACAGGAATGGTTCAAATCATAGACATTAAGAGGGGTCCGTTTCTTGTACTTAAGTCGGCATTGTGCCTTTTGTATTTAATTCCGATGCAATTTCTGTGTTTCATCGTCAATAAGAAGGTCCAAGGGATGCAGTAAAACTGAAGTCAAGCATCGGAATCTATAACTAGTGTCACAGGAACGGTTATAAACATAGCCAGTAAGAGGAGTCAGTCTTCTTGTACTTAAGTAGGCATTGTGGCGTTTCTATTCAATTCCGATGCAATTTCTGTGTATCATCGTCAATAAGAAGGTCAGAGGGATACAGTAAACCTGAAGTGAAGCATCGGGATCTATAACTAGTGTCACAGGAATGGTTCAAAACATAGACAGTAAGAAATATCAGTCGTACTTAAGTCGGCATTGTGCCTTTTCTATTTAATTCCGATGCAATTTCTGTGTTTCGTCGTCAATAAGAAGGTCAGAGAGATACAGTAAACCTGAAGTCAAGCATCCGAATCTAGTGTCACAGGAACGGTTCAAAACAAAGTCAGTAAAAAGAGTCAGTCTTCTTTTACTTAAGTCGGCATTGTGCCCTTTGTATTTAATTCCGATGCAATTTTTGTGGTTCATCGTCAATAAGAAGGTCAGAGGGGTACAGTTAACCTGAAGTGAAGCATCGGAATCTATAACTAGTGTCACAGGAATAATTCAAAGCATTGTCAGTAAGAAGAGTCAGTCTTCTTGTACTTAAGTCGGCATTGTGCCTTTTGTGTTTAATTCCGATGCAATTTCTGTGTTTCATCGTCAATAAGAAGGTCCAAGGGATACAGTAAACCTGAAGTGAAGCATCGGAGTCTATAACTAGTGTCACAGGAATGGTTCAAAACATAGACAGTAAGATGAGTCAGTTTTCTTGTACTTAAGTCGGCATTGTGATTTTTGTGTTTAATTCGGATGCCATTTCTGTGTTTCATCCTCAACAAGAAAGTCAGAGGGATTCAGTAAACCTGAAGTGAAGCATCGGAATCTATAGCTAGTGTCACCGGAATGGTTCAAAGCAAAGTCAGTAAAAAGAGTCAGTCTTCTTGTACTTAAGTCGGCATTGTGCCCTTTGTATTTAATTCCGATGCAATTCTTGTGGTTCATCGTCAATAAGAAGGTCAGAGGGGTACAGTTAACCTGAAGTGAAGCATCGGAATCTATAACTAGTGTCACAGGAATGGTTCAAAGCATTGTCAGTAAGAAGAGTCAGTCTTCTTGTACTTAAGTCGGCATTGTGCCTTTTGTGTTTAATTCCGATGCAATTTCTGTGTTTCATCGTCAATAAGAAGGTCCAAGGGATACAGTAAACCTGAAGTGAAGCATCGGAAACTATAACTAGTGTCACAGGAATGGTTCAAAACATAGACAGTAAGATGAGTCAGTTTTCTGGTACTTAAGTCGGCATTGTGCCATTTGAATTTAATTACGATTCAATTTCTGTGTTTTATCGTCAAAAAGAAGGTCCAAGGGTTACAGTAAACCTGAAGTGAAGAATCGCAATCTATAACTAGTGTCACAGGAATGGTTCAAAACATAGACAGTAAGAAGAGTCAGTCTTCTTGTACTTAAGTCGTCATTGTGCCTCTTGTATTTAATTCCGATGCAATTTCTGTGTTTCATCGTCAATAAGAAGGTCAGAGGGATACAGTAAACCTGAAATGAAGCATCGCAATCTACGACTAGTGTCACAGGATTGGTTTAAACATAGTCAGTAAGAAGAGTCAGTCTTCTTGTACTTAAGTCGGCATTGTGCATTTTGTATTAAATTCCGATGCAATTTCTGTGTTTCATCGTAAACAAGAAGATCCAAGGGATACAGTAAACCTCAAGTGAAGCATCAGAATCTATAACTAGTGTCACAGGAATGGTTCAGAACATAGTCAGTAGGAAGAGTCGGTCTTCATGTACTTAAGTCGGCATTGTGCCTTTTGTACTAAATACCGATGCAATTTCTGTGTTTCATCGTCAATAATAAGGTCCAAGGGAAACAGTAAACCTGAAGTGAAGCATCGGAATCTATAACTAGTGTCACAGGAATGGTTCAATACATACACAGTCGGAAGAGTCAGTCTTTTTGTACTTAATTCAGCATTGTGCCTTTTGTATTTAATTCCGATGCCATTTCTGTGTTTCGTCCTCAATACGAACGTCAGAGGGACACACTAAACCTGAAGTGAAGCATCGGAATCCATAGCTAGTGTCACCGGAAAGGTTCAAAACATAGTCAGTAAGAAGAGTCAGTCTTCTTGTCCTTAAGTCGGCATTGTGCCTTTTGTATTTAATTCCGATGAATTTTCTGTGTTTCATCGTCAATAAGAAGGTCCAAAAGATACAGTAAACCTGGAGTGAAGTATCGGATTCTATAACTAGTGTGACAGGAATGGTTCAAAACATAGACAGTAAGAAGAGTCAGTCTTCTCGTACTTAACTCGGCATTGTGCCTTATGTATTTAATTCCGATGCAATTTCTGTGTTTCATCGTCAACAAGAAGGTCAGAGGGATACAGTAAACCTGAAGTGAAGCATCGCAATCTATAACGAGTGTCACAGGAATGGTTCAAAACATAGACAGTAAGATGAGTCAGTTTTCTTGTACTTAAGTCGGCATTGTGATTTTTGTGTTTAATTCGGATGCCATTTCTGTGTTTCATCCTCAACAAGAAAGTCAGAGGGATACAGTAAACCTGAAGTGAAGCATCGGAAACTATAACTAGTGTCACAGGAATGGTTCAAAACATAGACAGTAAGATGAGTCAGTTTTCTTGTACTTAAGTCGGCATTGTGCCTTTTGTATTTAATTACGACTCAATTTCTGTGCTTTATCGTCAAAAAGAAGGTCCAAGGGATACAGTAAACCTGAAGTGAAGAATCGCAATCTATAACTAGTGTCACAGGAATGGTTCAAAACATAGACAGTAAGAAGAGTCAGTCTTCTTGTACTTAAGTCGTCATTGTGCCTCTTGTATTTAATTCCGATGCAATTTCTGTGTTTCATCGTCAATAAGAAGGTCAGAGGGATACAGTAAACCTGAAATGAAGCATCGCAATCTACGACTAGTGTCACAGGATTGCTTTAAACATAGTCAGTAAGAAGAGTCCGTCTTCTTGTACTTAAGTCGGCATTGTGCCTTTTGTATTAAATTCCGATGCAATTTCTGTGTTTCATCGTCAATAAGAAGGCCCAAGGGATACAGAAAAACTGAAGTCAAGCATCGGAATCTATAACTAGTGTCACAGGAATGGTTCTAAACATAGCCAGTATGAAGAGTCAGTCTTCTTGTACCTAAGTGGGAATTGTGGCGTTTCTATTTAATTCCGATGCAGTTTCTGTGTTTCATCGTCAATAAGAAGGTCAGAGGGATACAGTAAACCTGAAGTGAAGCATCGGGATCTATAACTAGTGTCACAGGAATGGTTCAAAACATAGTCAGTAAGAAGAGTCAGTCTTCTTGTACTTAAGTCAGCATTGTGCCTTTTGTATTTAATTCCGATGCAATTTCTGTTTTTCATCGTCAATAAGAAGGTCCAAGGGATACAGTAAACCTGAATTGAACATCGGAATCTATAACTAGTGTCACAGGAATGGTTCAAAACATAGTCAGTAAATAGAGTCAGTCTTCTTGTACTTCAGTCGGCATTGTGTCTTTTGTATTTAATACCGATGCAATTTCTGTGTTTCATCGTCAATAAGAAGGTCCATGGAATACTGTAAACCTCAAGTGAAGCATCGGAATCTATAACTAGTGTCACAGGAATTGTTCAAAACATAGTCAGTAGGAAGAGTCGGTCCTCATGTACTTAAGTCTGCAATGTGCCTTTTGTATTTAATTCCGATGCAATTTCTGTGTTTCATCGTCAATAAGAAGGTCAGAGGGATACAGTAAACCTGAAGTGAAGCATCGGAATCTATAACTAGTGTCACAGGAATGGTTCAAAACATAGGCAGTAGGAAGAGTCAGACTTCTTGTACTTAAGTCGGCAATGTGCCTTTTCTATTTAATTCTGATGCAATTTCAGTGTTTCATCGTCAATAAGAAGGTCCAAGGGATACAGTAAACCTGAAGTGAAGCATCGGAATCTATAACTAGTGTGACAGGAATGGTTCAAAACATAGTCAGTAAAAAGAGTCAGTCGTTTTGTACTTAATTCGTCATTGTGCCTTTTGTGTTTAATTCCGATGCAATTTCTGTGTTTCATCGTCAATAAGAAGGTCCAAGGGATACAGTAAACCTAAAGTGAAGCATCGGAATCTATAACTAGTGTCACAGGAATGGTTCAAAACATAGACAGTAAGATGAGTCAGTCTTCTCGTACTTAAGTCGGCATTGTGCCTTTTGTGTTTCATTCCGATGCAATTTCTGTGTTTCATCGTCAGTAAGAAGGTCCAAGGGATAGAGTAAACCTCAAGTGAAGCATCGGAATCCATAACTTGTATCACAGGAAGGGTTCAAAACATAGTCAGTAGGAAGTGTCGGTCTTCATGTACTTAAGTCGGCATTGTGCCTTTTGTATATAATTCCGATGCAATTTCTGTGTTTCATCGGCAACAAAGTCAGAGGGATAAGTAAACCTGAAGTGAAGCATCGGAATCTATAACTAGTGTCACAGGAATGGTTCAAAACATAGACAGTAAGAAGAGGCAGTCTTCTTGTACTTAAGTCTTCATTGTGCCTTTTCTATTTAATTCCGATGCAATTTCTGTGTTTCATCGTCAATAGGAAGGTCCAAGGTATACAGTAAAACTGAAGTGAAACATCGGAATCTATAACTAGTGTCACAGGAATGGTTCAAAACATAGTCAGTAATAAGAGTCAGTCTTCTTGTACTTAAGTCGGCATTGTGCCTTTTCTATTTAATTCAGTGGCAATTTCTGTGTTTCATCGACAATAAGAAGGTCCAAGGGATAGAGTAAACCTGGAGTTAAGATTCGGAATCTATATCTAGTGTCACAGGAATGGTTCAAAACATAGACAGTAAGAAGAGTCAGTCTTCTTGTACTTAAGTCGACATTGTGCCTTTTCTATTTATTTCCGATGCAATTTCTGTGTTTCATCGTCAATAAGAAGGTCAGAGGGATACAATAAACCTGAAGTGAAGCATCGGAATCTATAACTAGTGTCACAGGAATGGTTCAAAACATAGTCAGTAAGAACAGTCAGTCTTCCTGTCCCTAAGTCGGCATTGTGCCTTTTTTATTTAATTCCGATGCAATTTCTGTGTTTCATCGTCAATAAGAAGGTCCAAGGGATACAGTAAACCTGAAGTGAAGCATCGGAATCTGTAACTAGTGTCACAGGAATGGTTCAAAACATAGGCAGTAGGAAGAGTCAGTCTTCTTGTACTTAAGTCGGCAATGTGCCTTTTCTATTTAATTCTGATGCAATTTCAGTGTTTCATCGTCAATAAGAAGGTCAGAGGGATACAGTAAACCTGAAGTAAAGCATCCAAATCTATAACTAGTGTCAGAGGAATTTTTTCAAAACATAGACAGGAAGATGAGTCAGTCTTCGTGTACTTAAGTCGGCATTTTGCCCATTGTATTTAATTCCGATGCAATTTCTGTGTTTCATCTTCAATAAGAAGGTCCAAGGGATACAGTAAAACTGAAGTCAAGCATCGTAATCTATAACTAGTGTCACAGGAATGGTTCAAGTCATAGCCAGTAAGAAGAGTCAGTCTTCTTGTACTTAAGTAGACATTGTGGCGTTTCTGTTTAATTCCGATGCAAATTCTGTGTTTCATCGTCAATAAGAAGGTCAGAGGGATACAGTAAACCTGAAGTGAAGCATCGGGACCTATAACTAGGGTCACAGGAATGGTTCAAATCATAGTCAGTAAGAAGAGTCAGTCTTCTTGTAGTTATGTCGGCATTGTGCCTTTTGTATTTAATTCCGATGCATTTTCTGAGTTTCATCGTCAATAAGAGGGTCCAAGGGATACAGTAAACCTCAAGTGAAGCATCGGAACCTATAACTAGTGTCACAGGAATGGTTCAAAGCATAGACAGTAAGAAAAGTCAGTCGTCTTGTACTTAAGTCGGCATTGTGCCTTTTCTATTTAATTACGATGCAATTTCTGTGTTTCATCGTAAATAAGAAGATCCAAGGGATACAGTAAACCTCAAGTGAAGCATCAGAATCTATAACTAGTGTCACAGGAATGGTTCAGAACATAGTCAGTAGGAAGAGTCGGTCTTCATGTACTTAAGTCGGCATTGTGCCTTTTGTATTAAATACCGATGCAATTTCTGTGTTTCATCGTCAATAATAAGGTCCAAGGGAAACATTAAACCTGAAGTGAAGCATCGGAATCTATAACTAGTGTCACAGGAATGGTTCAATACATAGACAGTCGGAAGAGTCAGTCTTTTTGTACTTAAGTCGGCAATGTGCCTTTTGTATTTAATTCCGATGCCATTTCTGTGTTTCGTCGTCAATACGAACGTCAGAGGGATACACTAAACCTGAAGTGAAGCATCGGAATCCATAGCTAGTGTCACCGGAAAGGTTCAAAACATAGTCAGTAAGAAGAGTCAGTCTTCTTGTCCTTAAGTCGGCATTGTGCCTTTTGTATTTAATTCCGATGAATTTTCTGTGTTTCATCGTCAATAAGAAGGTCCAAAAGATACAGTAAAATTGGAGTGAAGTATCGGATTCTATAACTAGTGTCACAGGACTGGTTCAAAACATAGTTAGTAAGAAGAGTCAGTCTTCTTGTACTTATGTCGGCATTGTGCATTTCGTATTTAATTCCGATGCAATTTTTGTGTTTCATCGTCAATATGAAGGTCAGAGGGATACAGTATACCTGAAGTGAAGCATCGGAATCTATAACTAGAGTCACAGGAATGGTTCAAATCATAGACATTAAGAGGGGTCCGTTTCTTGTACTTAAGTCGGCATTGTGCCTTTTGTATTTAATTCCGATGCAATTTCTGTGTTTCATCGTCAATAAGAAGGTCCAAGGGATGCAGTAAAACTGAAGTCAAGCATCGGAATCTATAACTAGTGTCACAGGAACGGTTATAAACATAGCCAGTAAGAGGAGTCAGTCTTCTTGTACTTAAGTAGGCATTGTGGCGTTTCTATTTAATTCCGATGCAATTTCTGTGTATCATCGTCAATAAGAAGGTCAGAGGGATACAGTAAACCTGAAGTGAAGCATCGGGATCTATAACTAGTGTCACAGGAATGGTTCAAAACATAGACAGTAAGAAATATCAGTCGTACTTAAGTCGGCATTGTGCCTTTTCTATTTAATTCCGATGCAATTTCTGTGTTTCGTCGTCAATAAGAAGGTCAGAGAGATACAGTAAACCTGAAGTCAAGCATCCGAATCTAGTGTCACAGGAACGGTTCAAAACAAAGTCAGTAAAAAGAGTCAGTCTTCTTTTACTTAAGTCGGCATTGTGCCCTTTGTATTTAATTCCGATGCAATTTTTGTGGTTCATCGTCAATAAGAAGGTCAGAGGGGTACAGTTAACCTGAAGTGAAGCATCGGAATCTATAACTAGTGTCACAGGAATAATTCAAAGCATTGTCAGTAAGAAGAGTCAGTCTTCTTGTACTTAAGTCGGCATTGTGCCTTTTGTGTTTAATTCCGATGCAATTTCTGTGTTTCATCGTCAATAAGAAGGTCCAAGGGATACAGTAAACCTGAAGTGAAGCATCGGAGTCTATAACTAGTGTCACAGGAATGGTTCAAAACATAGACAGTAAGATGAGTCAGTTTTCTTGTACTTAAGTCGGCATTGTAATTTTTGTGTTTAATTCGGATGCCATTTCTGTGTTTCATCCTCAACAAGAAAGTCAGAGGGATTCAGTAAACCTGAAGTGAAGCATCGGAATCTATAGCTAGTGTCACCGGAATGGTTCAAAGCAAAGTCAGTAAAAAGAGTCAGTCTTCTTGTACTTAAGTCGGCATTGTGCCCTTTGTATTTAATTCCGATGCAATTCTTGTGGTTCATCGTCAATAAGAAGGTCAGAGGGGTACAGTTAACCTGAAGTGAAGCATCGGAATCTATAACTAGTGTCATAGGAATGGTTCAAAGCATTGTCAGTAAGAAGAGTCAGTCTTCTTGTACTTAAGTCGGCATTGTGCCTTTTGTGTTTAATTCCGATGCAATTTCTGTGTTTCATCGTCAATAAGAAGGTCCAAGGGATACAGTAAACCTGAAGTGAAGCATCGGAAACTATAACTAGTGTCACAGGAATGGTTCAAAACATAGACAGTAAGATGAGTCAGTTTTCTGGTACTTAAGTCGGCATTGTGCCATTTGAATTTAATTACGATTCAATTTCTGTGTTTTATCGTCAAAAAGAAGGTCCAAGGGTTACAGTAAACCTGAAGTGAAGAATCGCAATCTATAACTAGTGTCACAGGAATGGTTCAAAACATAGACAGTAAGAAGAGTCAGTCTTCTTGTACTTAAGTCGTCATTGTGCCTCTTGTATTTAATTCCGATGCAATTTCTGTGTTTCATCGTCAATAAGAAGGTCAGAGGGATACAGTAAACCTGAAATGAAGCATCGCAATCTACGACTAGTGTCACAGGATTGGTTTAAACATAGTCAGTAAGAAGAGTCAGTCATCTTGTACTTAAGTCGGCATTGTGCATTTTGTATTAAATTCCGATGCAATTTCTGTGTTTCATCGTCAATAAGAAGGCAAAAGGGATACTGAAAAACTGAAGTCAAGCATCGGAATCTATAACTAGTGTCACAGGAATGGTTCTAAACATAGCCAGTATGAAGAGTCAGTTTTCTTGTACCTAAGTGGGAATTGTGGCGTTTCTATTTAATTCCGATGCAGTTTCTGTGTTTCATCGTCAATAAGAAGGTCAGAGGGATACAGTAAACCTGAAGTGAAGCATCGGAATCTATAACTAGTGTCACAGGAATTGTTCAAAACATAGGCAGTTGTCCTTAAGTCGGCATTGTGCCTTTTGTATTTAATTCCGATGCGATTTCTGTGTTTCATCGTCAGTAAGAAGGTCCAAGGGATACAGAAACCTGAAGTGAGGCATCGGAATCTATAACTAGTGTCACAGGAATTGTTCAAAACATATACAGTAAGAAGAATCAGTCGTCTTGTACTTAAGTCGGCATTCTGCCTTTTGTATTTAATTCCGATGCAATTTCTGTGTTTCATCGTCAATAAGAAGGTCAGAGGGATATAGTAAACCTGAAGTGAAGCATCGGAATCAATAACTAGTGTCACAGGAATGGTTCAAAACATAGACAGTAGGATGGGTCAGTCTTCTTCTACTTAAGTCAGCATTGTGCCTTTTGTATTTAATTCCGATGCAATTTCTGTGCTTCGTCGTCAATAAGAAGGTCCAAGGGATACAGTAAACCTGAAGTGAGGCATCGGAGTCTATAACTAGTGTCACAGGAATGGTTCAAAACATAGACTGTAAGAAGAGTCAGTCTTCTTGTACTTAAGTCGGCATTGTGCCTTTTGTATTTAATTCCGATGCAATTTCAGTGTTTCATCGTCAATAAGAAGGTCAGAGGGATACAATAAACCCGAAGTGAAGCATCGGAATCTATAACTAGTGTCACGGGAAAGGTTCAAAACATAGTCAGTAAGAACAGTCAGTCTTCTTGTACTTAAGTCGGCATTGTGCCTTTTGTATTTAATTCCGATGCAATTTCTGTTTTTCATCGTCAATAAGAAGGTCCAAGGGATACAGTAAACCTGAATTGAACATCGGAATCTATAACTAGTGTCACAAGAATGGTTCAAAACATAGACAGTACGAAAAGTCAGTCGTCTTGTACTTAAGTCGGCATTGTGCCTTTTCTCTCTAATTGCGATGCAATTTCTGTGTTTCATCGTCAATAAGAAGGTCAGGGGGATGCAGTAAACCTGAAGTGAAGCATCCGAATCCATAACTAGTGTCACAGGAATGGTTCAAAACATAGTCAGTAAATAGAGTCAGTCTTCTTGTACTTCAGTCGGCATTGTGCATTTTGTATTTAATTCCGATGCAATTTCTGTGTTTCATAGTCAATAAGAAGGTCCAAGGGATATAGTAAAGTAGGAGTGAAGAATCGCAATCTATAACTAGTGTCACAGGAATGGTTCAAAACATAGACAGTAAGAAGAGTCAATCTTCTTGTACCTAAGTCGACATTGTGCCTTTTCTATTTAATTCCGATGCAATTTCAGTGTTTCATCGTCAATAAGAAGGTCAGAGGGATACAATAAACCCGAAGTGAAGCATCGGAATCTATAACTAGTGTCACGGGAAAGGTTCAAAACATAGTCAGTAAGAACAGTCAGTCTTCTTGTACTTAAGTCGGCATTGTGCCTTTTTTTTTTAATTCCGATGCAATTTCTGTGTTTCATCGTCAATACGAAGGTCCAAGGGATACGGTAAACCTGGAGTGTAGCATCGGAATCTATAACTAGTGTCACAGGAATGGTTCAAAACATAGACAGTAAGATGAGTCAGTCTTCGTGTACTTAACATCTACATCTACAACTACATTGATACTCCGTAAGCCACCCAACGGTGTGTGGCGGCATTGTGCCTTTTGTATTTAATTCCGATGCAATTTCTGTGTTTCATCGTCAATAAGAAGGTCCAAGGGATACAGTAATCCTGAAGTGATGCATCGGAATCTATAACTAGTGTCAC
Organism: Schistocerca piceifrons; assembly: GCF_021461385.2. NCBI lineage: Eukaryota > Metazoa > Arthropoda > Insecta > Orthoptera > Acrididae > Schistocerca > Schistocerca piceifrons. Next base: position 2,321,843 of record NC_060140.1, on the reverse strand, counting down.
AGGAATGGTTCAAAACATAGTCAGTATGAAGAGTCAGTCTTCTTGAACTTAAGGCTTCATTGTGCCTTTTCTGTTTAATTCCGATGCAATTTCTGTGTTTCATAGTCAATAAGAAGGTCAGAGGGATACAGTAAACCTGAAGCGAAGCATCGGAATCTATAGCTAGTGTCACAGGAATGGTTCAAAACATAGTCAGTAAGAAGAGTCAGTCTTCTTGTCCCTAAGTCGGCATTGTGCCTTTCGTATATGATTCCGATGCAATTTCTGTGTTTCATCGTCTATAAGAAGGTCCAAGGCTTACAGTAAACCTGGAGTGATGCATCAGAATCAATAACTAGTGTCACAGGAATGGTTCAAATCATAGACAGTAAGAAGAGTCAGTCTTCTTGTACTTAAGTCGGCATTGTGACTTTTGTATTTAATTCCGATGCAATTTCTGTGTTTCATCGTCAGTAAGAAGGTCCAAGGAATACTGTAAACCTCAAGTGAAGCATCGGAATCTATAACTAGTGTCACAGGAATGGTTCAAAGCATAGTCAGTAGGAAGAGTCGGTCTTCATGTACTTAAGTCTGCATTGTGCCTTTTGTATTTAATTCTGATGCAATTTCTGTGTTTCATCGTCAATAGGAAGGTCCAAGGGATACAGTAAACCTGATGTGAGGCATCGTAATCTATAAACAGTGTCACAGGAATGGTTCTAAACATAGACAGTAAGAAGAGTCAGTCTTCTTGTACTTAAGTCGGCATTGTGCCTTTTGTATTTAATTCCGATGCAATTTCTGTGTTTCATCTTCAATAAGAAGGTCAGAGGGATACAGTAAACCTAAAGTGAAGAATCGGAATCTATAACTAGTGTCACAGGAATGGTTCAAAACATAGACAGTAAGATGAGTCAGTCTTCTTGTACTTAAGTCGGCATTGTGCCTTTTGTGTTTAATTCCGATGCAATTTCTGTGTTTCATCGTCAATAAGAAGGTCCAAGGGATACTGTATACCTCAAGTGAAGCATCGGAATCTATAACTAGTGTCACAGGAATGTTTCAAAACATAGTCAGTAATAAGAGTCAGTCTTCTTGTACTTAAGTCGGCATAGTGCCTTTTCTATTTAATTCAGTTGCGATTTCTGTGTTTCATCGACAATAAGAAGGTCCAAGGGATACAGTAAACATGGAGTTAAGCATCGGAATCTATAACTAGTGTCACAGGAATGGTTCAAACATAGTAAGAAAAGTCAGTCTTCTTGTACTTAAGTCGACATTGTGCCTTTTCTATACATTTCCGATGCAATTTCTGTGTTTCATCGTCAATAAGAAGGTCAGAGGGATACAATAAACCTGAAGTGAAGCATCGGAAACTATAACTAGTGTCACAGGAATGGTTCAAATCATAGCCAGTAAGAAGAGTCAGTCTTCTTGTACTTAAGTAGGCATTGTGGCGTTTCTATTTAATTCCGATGCAATTGCTGTGTTTCATCGTCAATAAGAAGGTCAGAGGGATACAGTAAACCTGAAGTGAAGCATCGGGATCTATAACTAGTGTCACAGGAATGGTTCAAATCATAGTCGGTAAGAAGAGTCAGTCTTCTTGTACTTATGTCGGCATTGTGCCTTTTGTATTTATTTCCGATGCAATTTCTGAGTATCATCGTCAATAAGAAGGTAAAAGGGATACAGTAAACCTGAAGTGAAGCATCGGAATCTGTAACTAGTGTCACAGGAATGGTTCAAAACAGAGACAGTAAGAAAAGTCAGTCGTCTTGTACTTGAGTCGGCGTTGTGCCTTTTCCATTTAATTCCGATGCAATTTCTGTGTTTCATCGTCAATAAGAAGATCCAAGGGATACAGTAAACCTCAAGTGAAGCATCGGAATCTATAACTAGTGTCACAGGAATGGTTCAAAACATAGACAGTAGGATGAGACAGTCTTTCTGTACTTAAGTCGGCATTGTGCATTTTGTATTTAATTCCGATGTTATTTCTGTGTTTCATCGTCAATAAGAACGTCAGAGGGATACAGTAAACCTGAAGTGAAGCATCGGTATCCATAGCTAGTGTCACCGGAATGGTTCAAACATAGTCAGTAAGAAGAGTCAGTATTCTTGTACTTAAGTCGGCATTGTGCCTTTTGTATTCAATTGCGATGAATTTTCTGTGTTTCATCGTCAAAAAGAAGGTCCAAGGGATACAGTAAACCTGGAGTGAAGCATCGGAATCTATAACTAGTGTCACAGGAACGGTTCAGAACATAGACAGTAAGAAGAGTCAGTCTTCTTGTACTTAAGTCGGCATTGTGCCTTTTCTATTTAATTCCGATGCAATTTCTGTGTTTCATCGACAATAAGAAGGTACAAGGCATACAGTAAATCTGGAGTGAAGCATCGGAATCTATAACTAGTGTCAATGGAATGGTTCAAAACATAGACAGTAAGAAGAGTCAGTCTTCTTGTTCTTAAATGGCATTGTGCCTTTTGTATTTAATTCCGATGCAATTTCTGTGTTTCATCGTCAATAAGAAGGTCAGAGGGATACAGTAAACCTGAAGTGAAGCATCGGAATCTATAACTAGTGTCACAGGAATGGTTCACAACATAGTCAGTAGGAAGAGTCGGTCTTCATGTACTTATAATGGCATTGTGCCTTTTGTATTTAATTCCGGTGCAATTTCTGTGTTTCATCGTCAATAAGAAGGTCCAAGGGATACAGTAAACCTGAAGTGAAGCATCGGAATCTATAACTAGTGTCACAGGAATGGTTCAAACCATAGACATTAGAAGAGTCAGTCTTCTTGTACTTAAGTCGGCATTGTGGCTTTTGTATTTAATTCCGATGCAATTTCTGTGTTTCATCGTCAATAAGAAGGTCCAAGGAATACAGTAAACCTGAAGTGAAGCATCGGAATCTATAACTAGTGTCACAGGAATGGTTCAAAGCATAGACAGTAAGAAGAGTCAGTCTTCTTGTACTTAAGTCGGCATTGTGCCTTTTGTATTTAATTCCGATGCAATTTCTGTGTTTCATCGTCAATAAGAAGGTCAGGGGGATACAGTAAACCTGAAGTGAAGCATCCAAATCCATAACTAAGGTCACAGGAATGGTTCAAAACATAGTCAGTAAATAGAGTCAGTCTTCTTGTACTTCAGTCGGCATTGTGCATTTTGTATTTAATTCCGATGCAATTTCTGTGTTTCATCGTCAATAAGAAGGTCCAAGGGATATAGTATACTTGGAGTGAAGCATCGGAATCTATAACTAGTGTCACAGGAATGGTTCAAAACATAGACAGTAAAAAGAGTCGGTCTTCTTGTACCTAAGTCGACATTGTGCCATTTCTATTTAATTCCGATGCAATTTCTGTGTTTCATCGTCAATAAGAAGGTCCAAGGGATACAGTAAACCTGAAGTGAAGCATCGTAATCTATAAATAGTGTCACAGGAATGGTTCTAAACATAGACAGGAAGAAGAGTCAGTCTTCTTGTACTTATGTCGGCATTGTGCCTTTTGTATTTAATTCCGATGCAATTTCTGTGTTTCATCGTCAATAAGAAGATCAGAGGGATACAGTAAACCTGAAGTGAAGCATCGCAATCTATAACTAGTGTCACAGGAATGGTTCAAATCATAGTCAGTAAGAACAGTCAGTCTTCTTGTACTTAAGTCGGCATTGTGCCTTTATTTATTTAATTCCGATGCAATTTCTGTGTTTCATCGTCAATAAGAAGGTCAGAGGGATACAGTAAACCTGAAGTGAAGCATCCGAATCTATAACTAGTGTCACAGGAATAGTTCAAAACTTAGTCAGTAAAAAGAGTCTGTCTTCTTGTACTTAAGTCGGCATTGTGCCTTTTGTATTTAAATCCGATGCAATTTCTGTGTTTCATCGACAATAAGAAGGTCAGAGGGATACAGTAAACCAGAAGTGAAGCATCGTAATCTATAACTAGTGTCACAGGAATGGTTCAAAACATAGTCAGTAAGAAGAGTCAGTCGTTTTGTACTTAAATCGGCTTTGTGCCTTTTGTGTTTAATTCCGATGCAATTTCTGTGTTTCATCGTCAACAAGAAGGTCCAAGGGATACAGTAAACCTAAAGTGAAGCATCGGAATCTATAACTAGTGTCACAGGAATGGTTCACAACATAGTCAGTAGGAAGAGTCGGTCTTCATGTACTTATGTCGGCATTGTGCCTTTTGTATTTAATTCCGATGCAATTTCTGTGTTTCATCGTCAATAAGAAGGTCCAAGGGATCCAGTAAACCTGAAGTGAAGCATCGGAATCTATAACTAGTGTCACAGGTATGGTTCAAACCATAGACAATAGAAGAGTCAGTCTTCTTGTACCTAAGTCGGCATTGTGCCTTTTGTATTTAATTCCGATGCAATTTCTGTGTTTCATCGTCAATAAGAAGGTCCAAGGAATACAGTAAACCTGAAGTGAAGCATCGGAATCTATAACTAGTGTCACAGGAATGGTTCAAAGCATAGACAGTAAGAAGGGTCAGTCTTCTTGTGCTTATGTCGGCATTGTGCCTTTTGTATTTAATTCCGATGCAATTTCTGTGTTTCATCGTCAATAAGAATGTCAAGGGATACAGCAAACCTGAAGTGAAGCATTGCAATCTATAACTAGTGTCACTGGAATGGTTCAAAACATAGTCAGTAAGAAGAGTCAGTCTTCTTGTACTTAAGTCGGCATTGTGCCTTTCGTATTTAATTCCGATGCAATTTCTGTGTTTCATCGTCAATATGAAGGTCAGAGGGATACAGTAAAACTGAAGTCAAGCATCGGAATCTATAACTAGTGTCACAGGAATGGTTATAAGCATAGCCAGTAAGAAGAGTCATTCTTCTTGTACTTAAGTAGGCATTGTGGCGTTTCTATTTAATTCCGATGCAATTTCTGTGTTTCATCGTCAATACGAAGGTCAGAGGGATAGAGTAAACCTGAAGTGAAGCATCGGGATCTATAACTAGTGTCACAGGAATGGTTCAAAACTTAGTCAGTAAGAAGAGTCAGTTTCGTGTACTTAAGTCGGCATTGTGCCTTTTGTATTTAATTCCGATGCAATTTCTGTGTTTCATCGTCAATAAGAAGGTCCTAGGGATACAGTAAACCTGAAGTGAAGCATCGGATTCTATAACTAGTGTCACAGGAATGGTTCAAAACATAGACAGTAAGAAAAGTCAGTCGTCTTGTACTTAAGTCGGCATTGTGCTTTTTCTATTTAATTCGGATGCAAATTCTGTGTTTCATCGTCAATGAGAAGGTCAGAGGGATACAGTAAACCTGAAGTCAAGCATCCGAAAATATAACTAGTGTCACAGGAATGGTTCAAAACATAGTCAGTAAAAAGAGTCAGTCTTCTTGTACTTAAGTCGGCATTGTGCCCTTTGTATTTAATTCCGTTGCAATTTTTGAGTTTCATCGTCAATAAGAAGGTCAGAGGGGTACAGTAAACCTGAAGTGAAGCATCAGAATCTATACCTAGTGTCACAGGAATGGTTCAAATCATAGCCAGTAAGAAGAGTCAGTCTTCTTGTACTTAAGTAGGCATTGTGGCGTTTCTATATAATTCCGATGCAATTTCTGTGTTTCATCGTCAATAAGAAGGTCAGAGGCATACAGTAAACCTGAAGTGAAGCATCGGAATCTGTAACTAGTGTCACAGGAATGGTTCAAAGCATAGACAGTAAGAAGAGTCAGTCTTCTTGTGCTTAAGTCGGCATTGTGCCTTTTGTATTTAAATCCGATGCAATTTCTGTGATTCATCGTCAATAAGAAGGTCAAGGGATATAGTAAACCTGAAGTTAAGCATCGCAATCTATAACTAGTGTCACAGGAATGGTTCAAAACATAGTCAGTAAGAACAGTCAGTCTTCTTGTCCCTAAGTTGGCATTGTGCCTTTTTTATTTAATTCCGATGCAATTTCTGTGTTTTATCGGCAGTATTATCAGAGGGATAAGTAAACCTGAAGTGAAGCATCGGAATCTATAACTAGTGTCACAGGAATGGTTCAAAACATAGTCACTAATACGAGTCAGTCTTCTTGTTCTTAAATGGCATTGTGCCTTTTGTATTTAATTCCGATGCAATTTCTGTGTTTCATCGTCAATAAGAAGGTCAGAGGGGTACAGTAAAACTGAAGTGAAGCATCGGAATCTATACGTAGTGTCACAGGAATGGTTCAAAGCATAGGCAGTAAGAAGAGTCAGTCTTCTTGTACTTAAGTCGGCATTGTGCCTTTTGTGTTTAATTCCGATGCAATTTCTGTGTTTCATCGTCAATAAGAAGGTCCAAGGGATACAGTAAACCTGAAGTGAAGCATCGGAATCTATAACTAGTGTCACAGGAATGGTTCAAAACATAGACAGTAAGATGAGTCAGTTTTCTTGTACTTAAGTCGGCATTGTGCCTTTTGTATTTAATTCCGATGCAATTTCTGTGTTTCATCGTCAATAAGAAGGTCCAAGGGATACAGTAAACCTCAAGTGATGCATAGGAATCTATAACTAGTGTCACAGGAATGGTTCAAAGCATAGTCAGTAGGAAGAGTCGGTCATCATGTACTTAAGTCGGCATTGTGCCTTTTGTATTAACATCCGACGCAATTTCCGTGTTTCATCGTCAATAAGAAGGTCCAAGGGATACAGTAAACCTCAAGTGAACCATCGGAATCTATAACTAGTGTCACAGGAATGGTTCAAAACATAGACAGTAGGATGAGTCAGTCTTCTTGTACTTAAGTCGGCAATGTGCCTTTTGTATATAATTCCGATGCAATTTCTGTGTTTCATCGTCAATAAGAACGTCAGAGGGATACAGTAAACCTGAAATGAAGCATCGCAATCTATAACTAGTGTAACAGGAATGGTTCAAACATAGTCAGTAAGAAGAGTCTGTCTTCTTGTACTTAAGTCGGCATTGTGCCTATTGTATTTAATTCCGATGCAATTTCTGTGTTTCATCGTCAATAAGAAGGTCCAAGGGATACAGAAAAACTGAAGTCAAGCATCGGAATCTATAACTAGTGTCACAGGAATGGTTCAAATCACAGTCAGTAAGAAGAGTCAGTCTTCTAGTACTTAAGTCGGCATTGTGCCTTTCTTATTTAATTCCGATGCAATTTCTGTGTTTCATCGTCAATATGAAGGTCAGAGGGATACAGTAAAACTGAAGTCAAGCATCGGAATCTATAACTAGTGTCACAGGAATGGTTCAAATCATAGTCAGTAAATAGAGTCAATCTTCTTGTACTTCAGTCGGCATTGTGCCTTTTGTATTTAATTCCGATGCAATTTCTGTGTTTCATCGTCAATAAGAAGGTCAGAGGGATACAGTAAACCTGAAGTGAAGCATCGGAATCTATAACTAATGTCACAGGAATGGTTCAAAACATAGTCAGTATGAAGAGTCAGTCTTTATGTACCTAAGCCTCCCTTGTGCCTTTTGTGTTTAATTCCGATGCAATTTCTATGATTCATAGTCAATAAGAAGGTCCAAGGGATACAGTAAATCTCAAGTGAAGCATCGGAATCTATAACTAGTTTCACAGGAATGGTTCAAAACCTAGACAGTAGGAAGAGTCAGTCTTCTTGTACTTAAGTCGGCATTGTGCCTTTTGTATTTAATTCCGATGCCATTTCACTGTTTCATCGTCAATAAGAAAGTCAGAGGGATACAGTAAACCTGAAGTGAAGCATCGGAATCTATAGCTAGTGTCACCGAAATGGTTCAAAACATAGTCAATATGAAGAGTCAGTCATCTTGTCCTTAAGTCGGCATTGCGCCTTTTGTATTTAATTCCGATGAATATTCTGTGTTTCATCGTCAATAAGAAGGTGCAAGGGATACAGAAAAACTGAAGTCAAGCATCGGGATCTATAACTAGTGTCACAGGAATGGTTCAAAACATAGACTGTAAGAAGAGTCAGTCTTCTTGTACTTAAGTCGGCATTGTGCCTTTTGTATTTAATTCCGATGCAATTTCAGTGTTTCATCGTCAATAAGAAGGTCAGAGGGATACAATAAACCCGAAGTGAAGCATCGGAATCTATAACTAGTGTCACGGGAAAGGTTCAAAACATAGTCAGTAAGAACAGTCAGTCTTCTTGTACTTAAGTCGGCATTGTGCCTTTTGTATTTAATTCCGATGCAATTTCTGTTCTTCATCGTCAATAAGAAGGTCCAAGGGATACAGTAAACCTGAATTGAACATCGGAATCTATAACTAGTGTCACAAGAATGGTTCAAAACATAGAGAGTACGAAAAGTCAGTCGTCTTGTACTTAAATCGGCATTGTGCCTTTTCTCTCTAATTGCGATGCAATTTCTGTGTTTCATCGTCAATAAGAAGGTCAGGGGGATACAGTAAACCTGAAGTGAAGCATCCGAATCCATAACTAGTGTCACAGGAATGGTTCAAAACATAGTCAGTAAATAGAGTCAGTCTTCTTGTACTTCAGTCGGCATTGTGCATTTTGTATTTAATTCCGATGCAATTTCTGTGTTTCATAGTCAATAAGAAGGTCCAAGGGATATAGTAAAGTAGGAGTGAAGAATCGCAATCTATAACTAGTGTCACAGGAATGGTTCAAAACATAGACAGTAAGAAGAGTCAATCTTCTTGTACCTAAGTCGACATTGTGCCTTTTCTATTTAATTCCGATGCAATTTCAGTGTTTCATCGTCAATAAGAAGGTCAGAGGGATACAATAAACCCGAAGTGAAGCATCGGAATCTATAACTAGTGTCACGGGAAAGGTTCAAAACATAGTCAGTAAGAACAGTCAGTCTTCTTGTACTTAAGTCGGCATTGTGCCTTTTTTTTTTAATTCCGATGCAATTTCTGTGTTTCATCGTCAATACGAAGGTCCAAGGGATACGGTAAACCTGGAGTGTAGCATCGGAATCTATAACTAGTGTCACAGGAATGGTTCAAAACATAGACAGTAAGATGAGTCAGTCTTCGTGTACTTAACATCTACATCTACAACTACATTGATACTCCGCAAGCCACCCAACGGTGTGTGGCGGCATTGTGCCTTTTGTATTTAATTCCGATGCAATTTCTGTGTTTCATCGTCAATAAGAAGGTCCAAGGGATACAGTAATCCTGAAGTGATGCATCGGAATCTATAACTAGTGTCACAGGAATGGTTCAAAACATAGTCAGTATGAAGAGTCAGTCTTCTTGTACTTAAGGCTTCATTGTGCCTTTTCTGTTTAATTCCGATGCAATTTCTGAGTTTCATAGTCAATAAGAAGGTCAGAGGGATACAGTAAACCTGAAGCGAAGCATCGGAATCTATAGCTAGTGTCACAGGAATGGTTCAAAACATAGTCAGTAAGAAGAGTCAGTCTTCTTGTCCCTAAGTCGGCATTGTGCATTTCGTATATAATTCCGATGCAATTTCTGTGTTTCATCGTCTATATGAAGGTCCAAGGGATACAGTAAACCTGGAGTGATGCATCAGAATCAATAACTAGTGTCACAGGAATGGTTCAAATCATAGACAGTAAGAAGAGTCAGTCTTCTTGTACTTAAGTCGGCATTGTGACTTTTGTATTTAATTCCGATGCAATTTCTGTGTTTCATCGTCAGTAAGAAGGTCCAAGGAATACTGTAAACCTCAAGTGAAGCATCGGAATCTATAACTAGTGTCACAGGAATGGTTCAAAGCATAGTCAGTAGGAAGAGTCGGTCTTCATGTACTTAAGTCTGCATTGTGCCTTTTGTATTTAATTCTGATGCAATTTCTGTGTTTCATCGTCAATAGGAAGGTCCAAGGGATACAGTATACCTGAAGTGAGGCATCGTAATCTATAAACAGTGTCACAGGAATGGTTCTAAACATAGACAGTAAGAAGAGTCAGTCTTCTTGTACTTAAGTCGGCATTGTGCCTTTTGTATTTAATTCCGATGCAATTTCTGTGTTTCATCTTCAATAAGAAGGTCAGAGGGATACAGTAAACCTAAAGTGAAGAATCGGAATCTATAACTAGTGTCACAGGAATGGTTCAAAACATAGACAGTAAGATGAGTCAGTCTTCTTGTACTTAAGTCGGCATTGTGCCTTTTGTGTTTAATTCCGATGCAATTTCTGTGTTTCATCGTCAATAAGAAGGTCCAAGGGATACTGTATACCTCAAGTGAAGCATCGGAATCTATAACTAGTGTCACAGGAATGTTTCAAAACATAGTCAGTAATAAGAGTCAGTCTTCTTGTACTTAAGTCGGCATAGTGCCTTTTCTATTTAATTCAGTTGCGATTTCTGTGTTTCATCGACAATAAGAAGGTCCAAGGGATACAGTAAACATGGAGTTAAGCATCGGAATCTATAACTAGTGTCACAGGAATGGTTCAAACATAGACAGTAAGAAAAGTCAGTCTTCTTGTACTTAAGTCGACATTGTGCCTTTTCTATACATTTCCGATGCAATTTCTGTGTTTCATCGTCAATAAGAAGGTCAGAGGGATACAATAAACCTGAATTGAAGCATCGGAAACTATAACTAGTGTCACAGGAATGGTTCAAATCATAGCCAGTAAGAAGAGTCAGTCTTCTTGTACTTAAGTAGGCATTGTGGCGTTTCTATTTAATTCCGATGCAATTGCTGTGTTTCATCGTCAATAAGAAGGTCAGAGGGATACAGTAAACCTGAAGTGAAGCATCGGGATCTATAACTAGTGTCACAGGAATGGTTCAAATCATAGTCGGTAAGAAGAGTCAGTCTTCTTGTACTTATGTCGGCATTGTGCCTTTTGTATTTATTTCCGATGCAATTTCTGAGTTTCATCGTCAATAAGAAGGTAAAAGGGATACAGTAAACCTGAAGTGAAGCATCGGAATCTGTAACTAGTGTCACAGGAATGGTTCAAAACAGAGACAGTAAGAAAAGTCAGTCGTCTTGTACTTGAGTCGGCGTTGTGCCTTTTCCATTTAATTCCGATGCAATTTCTGTGTTTCATCGTCAATAAGAAGATCCAAGGGATACAGTAAACCTCAAGTGAAGCATCGGAATCTATAACAAGTGTCACAGGAATGGTTCAAAGCATAGTCAGTAGGAAGAGTCGGTCTTCATGTACTTAAGTCGGCATTGTGCATTTTGTATTAAATTCCGATGCAATTTCTGTGTTTCATCGTCAATAAGAAGATCCAAGGGATACAGTAAACATCAAGTGAAGCATCGGAATCTATAACTAGTGTCACAGGAATGGTTCAAAACATAGACAGTAGGATGAGACAGTCTTTTTGTACTTAAGTCGGCATTGTGCCTTTTGTATTTAATTCCGATGTTATTTCTGTGTTTCATCGTCAATTAGAACGTCAGAGGGATACAGTAAACCTGAAGTGAAGCATCGGTATCCATAGCTAGTGTCACCGGAATGGTTCAAACATAGTCAGTAAGAAGAGTCAGTATTCTTGTACTTAAGTCGGCATTGTGCCTTTTGTATTCAATTGCGATGAGTTTTCTGTGTTTCATCGTCAAAAAGAAGGTCCAAGGGATACAGTAAACCTGGAGTGAAGCATCGGAATCTATAACTAGTGTCACAGGAACGGTTCAGAACATAGACAGTAAGAAGAGTCAGTCTTCTTGTACTTAAGTCGGCATTGTGCCTTTTCTATTTAATTCCGATGCAATTTCTGTGTTTCATGGTCAATAAGAAGGTACAAGGCATACAGTAAATCTGGAGTGAAGCATCGGAATCTATAACTAGTGTCAATGGAATGGTTCAAAACATAGACAGTAAGAAGAGTCAGTCTTCTTGTTCTTAAATGGCATTGTGCCTTTTGTATTTAATTCCGATGCAATTTCTGTGTTTCATCGTCAATAAGAAGGTCAGAGGGATACAGTAAACCTGAAGTGAAGCATCGGAATCTATAACTAGTGTCACAGGAATGGTTCACAACATAGTCAGTAGGAAGAGTCAGTCTTCATGTACCTATAATGGCATTGTGCCTTTTGTATTTAATTCCGGTGCAATTTCTGTGTTTCATCGTCAATAAGAAGGTCCAAGGGATACAGTAAACCTGAAGTGAAGCATCGGAATCTATAACTAGTGTCACAGGAATGGTTCAAACCATAGACATTAGAAGAGTCAGTCTTCTTGTACTTAAGTCGGCATTGTGGCTTTTGTATTTAATTCCGATGCAATTTCTGTGTTTCATCGTCAATAAGAAGGTCCAAGGAATACAGTAAACCTGAAGTGAAGCATCGGAATCTATAACTAGTGTCACAGGAATGGTTCAAAGCATAGACAGTAAGAAGAGTCAGTCTTCTTGTACTTAAGTCGGCATTGTGCCTTTTGTATTTAATTCCGATGCAATTTCTGTGTTTCATCGTCCATAAGAAGGTCAGTGGGATACAGTAAACCTGAAGTGAAGCATCCAAATCCATAACTAAGGTCACAGGAATGGTTCAAAACATAGTCAGTAAATAGAGTCAGTCTTCTTGTACTTCAGTCGGCATTGTGCATTTTGTATTTAATTCCGATGCAATTTCTGTGTTTCATCGTCAATAAGAAGGTCCAAGGGATATAGTATACTTGGAGTGAAGCATCGGAATCTATAACTAGTGTCACAGGAATGGTTCAAAACATAGACAGTAAAAAGAGTCGGTCTTCTTGTACCTAAGTCGACATTGTGCCATTTCTATTTAATTCCGATGCAATTTCTGTGTTTCATCGTCAATAAGAAGGTCCAAGGGATACAGTAAACCTGAAGTGAAGCATCGTAATCTATAAATAGTGTCACAGGAATGGTTCTAAACATAGACAGGAAGAAGAGTCAGTCTTCTTGTACTTATGTCGGCATTGTGCCTTTTGTATTTAATTCCGATGCAATTTCTGTGTTTCATCGTCAATAAGAAGATCAGAGGGATACAGTAAACCTGAAGTGAAGCATCGCAATCTATAACTAGTGTCACAGGAATGGTTCAAATCATAGTCAGTAAGAACAGTCAGTCTTCTTGTACTTAAGTCGGCATTGTGCCTTTTTTTATTTAATTCCGATGCAATTTCTGTGTTTCATCGTCAATAAGAAGGTCTGAGGGATACAGTAAACCTGAAGTGAAGCATCCGAATCTATAACTAGTGTCACAGGAATAGTTCAAAACTTAGTCAGTAAAAAGAGTCTGTCTTCTTGTACTTAAGTCGGCATTGTGCCTTTTGTATTTAAATCCGATGCAATTTCTGTGTTTCATCGACAATAAGAAGGTCAGAGGGATACAGTAAACCAGAAGTGAAGCATCGTAATCTATAACTAGTGTCACAGGAATGGTTAAAAACATAGTCAGTAAGAAGAGTCAGTCGTTTTGTACTTAAATCGGCTTTGTGCCTTTTGTGTTTAATTCCGATGCAATTTCTGTGTTTCATCGTCAACAAGAAGGTCCAAGGGATACAGTAAACCTAAAGTGAAGCATCGGAATCTATAACTAGTGTCACAGGAATGGTTCACAACATAGTCAGTAGGAAGAGTCGGTCTTCATGTACTTATGTCGGCATTGTGCCTTTTGTATTTAATTCCGATGCAATTTCTGTGTTTCATCGTCAATAAGAAGGTCCAAGGGATCCAGTAAACCTGAAGTGAAGCATCGGAATCTATAACTAGTGTCACAGGTATGGTTCAAACCATAGACAGTAAGAAGAGTCAGTCTTCTTGTGCTTATGTCGGCATTGTGCCTTTTGTATTTAATTCAGATGCAATTTCTGTGTTTCATCGTCAATAAGAATGTCAAGGGATACAGCAAACCTGAAGTGAAGCATTGCAATCTATAACTAGTGTCACAGGAATGGTTCAAAACATAGTCAGTAAGAAGAGTCAGTCTTCTTGTACTTAAGTCGGCATTGTGCCTTTCGTATTTAATTCCGATGCAATTTCTGTGTTTCATCGTCAATATGAAGGTCAGAGGGATACAGTAAAACTGAAGTCAAGCATCGGAATCTAAAACTAGTGTCACAGGAATGGTTATAAACATAGCCAGTAAGAAGAGTCATTCTTCTTGTACTTAAGTAGGCATTGTGGCGTTTCTATTTAATTCCGATGCAATTTCTGTGTTTCATCGTCAATACGAAGGTCAGAGGGATAGAGTAAACCTGAAGTGAAGCATCGGGATCTATAACTAGTGTCACAGGAATGGTTCAAAGCTTAGTCAGTAAGAAGAGTCAGTTTCTTGTACTTAAGTCGGCATTGTGCCTTTTGTATTTAATTCCGATGCAATTTCTGTGTTTCATCGTCAATAAGAAGGTCCTAGGGATACAGTAAACCTGAAGTGAAGCATCGGATTCTATAACTAGTGTCACAGGAATGGTTCAAAACATAGACAGTAAGAAAAGTCAGTCGTCTTGTACTTAAGTCGGCATTGTGCTTTTTCTATTTAATTCGGATGCAAATTCTGTGTTTCATCGTCAATGAGAAGGTCAGAGGGATACAGTAAACCTGAAGTCAAGCATCCGAAAATATAACTAGTGTCACAGGAATGGTTCAAAACATAGTCAGTAAAAAGAGTCAGTCTTCTTGTACTTAAGTCGGCATTGTGCCCTTTGTATTTAATTCCGTTGCAATTTTTGAGTTTCATCGTCAATAAGAAGGTCAGAGGGGTACAGTAAACCTGAAGTGACGCATCAGAATCTATACCTAGTGTCACAGGAATGGTTCAAATCATAGCCAGTAAGAAGAGTCAGTCTTCTTGTACTTAAGTAGGCATTGTGGCGTTTCTATATAATTCCGATGCAATTTCTGTGTTTCATCGTCAATAAGAAGGTCAGAGGCATACAGTAAACCTGAAGTGAAGCATCGGAATCTGTAACTAGTGTCACAGGAATGGTTCAAAGCATAGACAGTAAGAAGAGTCAGTCTTCTTGTGCTTAAGTCGGCATTGTGCCTTTTGTATTTAAATCCGATGCAATTTCTGTGTTTCATCGTCAATAAGAAGGTCAAGGGATACAGTAAACCTGAAGTTAAGCATCGCAATCTATAACTAGTGTCACAGGAATGGTTCAAAACATAGTCAGTAAGAACAGTCAGTCTTCTTGTCCCTAAGTTGGCATTGTGCCTCTTTTATTTAATTCCGATGCAATTTCTGTGTTTTATCGGCAGTATTATCAGAGGGATAAGTAAACCTGAAGTGCAGCATCGGAATCTATAACTAGTGTCACAGGAATGGTTCAAAACATAGTCACTAATACGAGTCAGTCTTCTTGTTCTTAAATTGCATTGTGCCTTTTGTATTTAATTCCGATGCAATTTCTGTGTTTCATCGTCAATAAGAAGGTCAGAGGGATACAGTAAACCTAAAGTGAAGCATCGGAATCTATAACTAGTGTCACAGGAATGGTTCACAACATAGTCAGTAAGAAGAGTCTGTCTTCTTGTACTTAAGTCGGCATTGTGCCTATTGTATTTAATTCCGATGCAATTTCTGTGTTTCATCGTCAATAAGAAGGTCCAAGGGATACAGAAAAACTGAAGTCAAGCATCGGAATCTATAACTAGTGTCACAGGAATGGTTCAAATCATAGTCAGTAAGAAGAGTCAGTCTTCTTGTACTTAAGTCGGCATTGTGCCTTTTGTATTTAATTCCGATGCAATTTCTGTGTTTCATCGTCAATAAGAAGGTCCAAGGAATACAGTAAACCTGAAGTGAAGCATCGGAATCTATAACTAGTGTCACAGGAATGGTTCAAAGCATAGACAGTAAGAAGAGTCAGTCTTCTTGTACTTAAGTCGGCATTGTGCCTTTTGTATTTAATTCCGATGCAATTTCTGTGTTTCATCGTCCATAAGAAGGTCAGTGGGATACAGTAAACCTGAAGTGAAGCATCCAAATCCATAACTAAGGTCACAGGAATGGTTCAAAACATAGTCAGTAAATAGAGTCAGTCTTCTTGTACTTCAGTCGGCATTGTGCATTTTGTATTTAATTCCGATGCAATTTCTGTGTTTCATCGTCAATAAGAAGGTCCAAGGGATATAGTATACTTGGAGTGAAGCATCGGAATCTATAACTAGTGTCACAGGAATGGTTCAAAACATAGACAGTAAAAAGAGTCGGTCTTCTTGTACCTAAGTCGACATTGTGCCATTTCTATTTAATTCCGATGCAATTTCTGTGTTTCATCGTCAATAAGAAGGTCCAAGGGATACAGTAAACCTGAAGTGAAGCATCGTAATCTATAAATAGTGTCACAGGAATGGTTCTAAACATAGACAGGAAGAAGAGTCAGTCTTCTTGTACTTATGTCGGCATTGTGCCTTTTGTATTTAATTCCGATGCAATTTCTGTGTTTCATCGTCAATAAGAAGATCAGAGGGATACAGTAAACCTGAAGTGAAGCATCGCAATCTATAACTAGTGTCACAGGAATGGTTCAAATCATAGTCAGTAAGAACAGTCAGTCTTCTTGTACTTAAGTCGGCATTGTGCCTTTTTTTATTTAATTCCGATGCAATTTCTGTGTTTCATCGTCAATAAGAAGGTCTGAGGGATACAGTAAACCTGAAGTGAAGCATCCGAATCTATAACTAGTGTCACAGGAATAGTTCAAAACTTAGTCAGTAAAAAGAGTCTGTCTTCTTGTACTTAAGTCGGCATTGTGCCTTTTGTATTTAAATCCGATGCAATTTCTGTGTTTCATCGACAATAAGAAGGTCAGAGGGATACAGTAAACCAGAAGTGAAGCATCGTAATCTATAACTAGTGTCACAGGAATGGTTAAAAACATAGTCAGTAAGAAGAGTCAGTCGTTTTGTACTTAAATCGGCTTTGTGCCTTTTGTGTTTAATTCCGATGCAATTTCTGTGTTTCATCGTCAACAAGAAGGTCCAAGGGATACAGTAAACCTAAAGTGAAGCATCGGAATCTATAACTAGTGTCACAGGAATGGTTCACAACATAGTCAGTAGGAAGAGTCGGTCTTCATGTACTTATGTCGGCATTGTGCCTTTTGTATTTAATTCCGATGCAATTTCTGTGTTTCATCGTCAATAAGAAGGTCCAAGGGATCCAGTAAACCTGAAGTGAAGCATCGGAATCTATAACTAGTGTCACAGGTATGGTTCAAACCATAGACAGTAAGAAGAGTCAGTCTTCTTGTGCTTATGTCGGCATTGTGCCTTTTGTATTTAATTCAGATGCAATTTCTGTGTTTCATCGTCAATAAGAATGTCAAGGGATACAGCAAACCTGAAGTGAAGCATTGCAATCTATAACTAGTGTCACAGGAATGGTTCAAAACATAGTCAGTAAGAAGAGTCAGTCTTCTTGTACTTAAGTCGGCATTGTGCCTTTCGTATTTAATTCCGATGCAATTTCTGTGTTTCATCGTCAATATGAAGGTCAGAGGGATACAGTAAAACTGAAGTCAAGCATCGGAATCTAAAACTAGTGTCACAGGAATGGTTATAAACATAGCCAGTAAGAAGAGTCATTCTTCTTGTACTTAAGTAGGCATTGTGGCGTTTCTATTTAATTCCGATGCAATTTCTGTGTTTCATCGTCAATACGAAGGTCAGAGGGATAGAGTAAACCTGAAGTGAAGCATCGGGATCTATAACTAGTGTCACAGGAATGGTTCAAAGCTTAGTCAGTAAGAAGAGTCAGTTTCTTGTACTTAAGTCGGCATTGTGCCTTTTGTATTTAATTCCGATGCAATTTCTGTGTTTCATCGTCAATAAGAAGGTCCTAGGGATACAGTAAACCTGAAGTGAAGCATCGGATTCTATAACTAGTGTCACAGGAATGGTTCAAAACATAGACAGTAAGAAAAGTCAGTCGTCTTGTACTTAAGTCGGCATTGTGCTTTTTCTATTTAATTCGGATGCAAATTCTGTGTTTCATCGTCAATGAGAAGGTCAGAGGGATACAGTAAACCTGAAGTCAAGCATCCGAAAATATAACTAGTGTCACAGGAATGGTTCAAAACATAGTCAGTAAAAAGAGTCAGTCTTCTTGTACTTAAGTCGGCATTGTGCCCTTTGTATTTAATTCCGTTGCAATTTTTGAGTTTCATCGTCAATAAGAAGGTCAGAGGGGTACAGTAAACCTGAAGTGACGCATCAGAATCTATACCTAGTGTCACAGGAATGGTTCAAATCATAGCCAGTAAGAAGAGTCAGTCTTCTTGTACTTAAGTAGGCATTGTGGCGTTTCTATATAATTCCGATGCAATTTCTGTGTTTCATCGTCAATAAGAAGGTCAGAGGCATACAGTAAACCTGAAGTGAAGCATCGGAATCTGTAACTAGTGTCACAGGAATGGTTCAAAGCATAGACAGTAAGAAGAGTCAGTCTTCTTGTGCTTAAGTCGGCATTGTGCCTTTTGTATTTAAATCCGATGCAATTTCTGTGTTTCATCGTCAATAAGAAGGTCAAGGGATACAGTAAACCTGAAGTTAAGCATCGCAATCTATAACTAGTGTCACAGGAATGGTTCAAAACATAGTCAGTAAGAACAGTCAGTCTTCTTGTCCCTAAGTTGGCATTGTGCCTCTTTTATTTAATTCCGATGCAATTTCTGTGTTTTATCGGCAGTATTATCAGAGGGATAAGTAAACCTGAAGTGCAGCATCGGAATCTATAACTAGTGTCACAGGAATGGTTCAAAACATAGTCACTAATACGAGTCAGTCTTCTTGTTCTTAAATTGCATTGTGCCTTTTGTATTTAATTCCGATGCAATTTCTGTGTTTCATCGTCAATAAGAAGGTCAGAGGGATACAGTAAACCTAAAGTGAAGCATCGGAATCTATAACTAGTGTCACAGGAATGGTTCACAACATAGTCAGTAAGAAGAGTCTGTCTTCTTGTACTTAAGTCGGCATTGTGCCTATTGTATTTAATTCCGATGCAATTTCTGTGTTTCATCGTCAATAAGAAGGTCCAAGGGATACAGAAAAACTGAAGTCAAGCATCGGAATCTATAACTAGTGTCACAGGAATGGTTCAAATCATAGTCAGTAAGAAGAGTCAGTCTTCTTGTACTTAAGTCGGCATTGTGCCTTTTGTATTTAATTCCGATGCAATTTCTGTGTTTCATCGTCAATATGAAGGTCAGAGGGATACAGTAAAACTGAAGTCAAGCGTCGGAATCTATAACTAGTGTCACAGGAATGGTTCAAATCATAGTCAGTAAATAGAGTCAATCTTCTTGTACTTCAGTCGGCATTGTGCCTTTTGTATTTAATTCCGATGCAATTTCTGTGTTTCATCGTCAATAAGAAGGTCAGAGGGATACAGTAAACCTGAAGTGAAGCATCGGAATCTATAACTAATGTCACAGGAATGGTTCAAAACATAGTCAGTATGAAGAGTCAGTCTTTATGTACCTAAGCCTCCCTTGTGCCTTTTGTGTTTAATTCCGATGCAATTTCTATGATTCATAGTCAATAAGAAGGTCCAAGGGATACAGTAAACCTCAAGTGAAGCATCGGAATCTATAACTAGTTTCACAGGAATGGTTCAAAACCTAGACAGTAGGAAGAGTCAGTCTTCTTGTACTTAAGTCGGCATTGTGCCTTTTGTATTTAATTCCGATGCCATTTCTCTGTTTCATCGTCAATAAGAAAGTCAGAGGGATACAGTAAACCTGAAGTGAAGCATCGGAATCTATAGCTATTGTCACAGGAATGGTTCAAAACATAGTCAGTAAGAAGAGTCAGTCTTCTTGTACTTAAGTCGGCATTGTACCTTTTGTATTTAATTCCGATGCAATTTCTGTGTTTCATCGCCAATAAGAAGGTCCAAGGGATACAGAAAAACTGAAGTCAAGCATCAGAATCTATAACTAGTGTCACAGGAATGGTTCAAAACATAGCCAGTATGAAGAGTCAGTCTTCTTGTACCTAAGTAGGAATTGTGGCGTTTCTATTTAATTCCGATGCTGTATCTGTGTTTCATCGTCAATAAGAAGGTCAGAGTGATACAGTAAACCTCAAGTGAAGCATCGGAATCTATAACTAGTGTCACAGGAATGGTTCAAAACGTAGACAGTAAGATGAGTCAGTTTTCTTGTACATAAGTCGGCATTGTGCCTTTTGTATTTAATTCCGATGCAATTTCTGTGTTTCATCGTCAATAAGAAGGTCCAAGGGATACAGTAAACCTCAAGTGAAGCATCGGAATCTATAACTAGTGTCACAGGAATGGTTCAAAGCATAGTCAGTAGGAAGAGTCGGTCTTCATGTACTTAAGTCGGCATTGTGCCTTTTGTATTAAAATCCAACGCAATTTCTGTGTTTCATCGTCAATAAGAAGGTCCAAGGGATACAGTAAATCTCAAGTGAAGCATCGGAATCTATAACTAGTGTCACAGGAATGGTTCAAAACATAGACAGTAGGAAGAGTCAGTCTTCTTGTACTTAAGTCGGCAATGTGCCTTTTGTATGTAATTCCGATGCCATTTCTGAGTTTCATGGTCAATAAGAAAGTCAGAGGGATACAGTAAACCTGAAGTGAAGCATCAGAATCTATAGCTAGTGTCACCGAAATGGTTCAAAACATAGTCAATATGAAGAGTCAGTCATCTTGTCCTTAAGTCGGCATTGCGCCTTTTGTATTTAATTCCGATGAATATTCTGTGTTTCATCGTCAATAAGAAGGTGCAAGGGATACAGAAAAACTGAAGTCAAGCATCGATATCTATAACTAGTGTCACAGGAATGGTTCAAAACATAGCCAGTAAGAAGAGTCGGTCTTCTTGTACGTAAGTCGGCATTGTGCCTTTTGTATTTAATTCCGATGCAATTTCTGTGCTTCATCGTCAATAAGAAGGTCAGAGGGATACATTAAACCTGAAATGAAGCATCGCAATCTATAACTAGTGTCACAGGAATGGTTCAAACATAGTCAGTAAGAAGAGTCAGTCTTCCTGTACCTAAGTCGGCATTGTGCCTTTTGTATTTAATTCCGATGCAATTTCTGTGTTTCATCGTCAATAAGAAGGTCCAAGGGATACAGAAAAACTGAAGTCAAGCATCGGAATCTATAACTAGTGTCACAGGAATGGATCAAAACATAGCCAGTAAGAAGAGTCAGTCTTCTTGTACCTAAGTAGGAATTTTGGCGTTTCTATTTAATGCCGATGCAGTTTCTGTGTTTCATCGTCAATAAGAAGGTCAGAGGGATACAGTAAACCTGAAGTGAAGCATCGGGATCTATAACTAGTGTCACAGGAATGGTTCAAAACGTACTCAGTAAGAAGAGTCAGTCTTCTTGTACTTAAGTCGTCATTGTGCATTTTGTATTTAATTCCGATGCAATTTCTGTTTTTCATCGTCAATAAGAAGGTCCAAGGGATACAGTAAACCTAAAGTGAAGCATCGGAATCTATGACTAGTGTCACAGGAATGGTTCATAACACAGACAGTACGAAAAGTCAGTCGTCTTGTACTTAAATCGGCATTGTGCCTTTTGTATTTAATTCCGATGCAATTTCTGTGTTTCATCGTCAATAAGAAGGTCAGGGGAATACAGTAAACCTGAACTGAAGCATCCGAATCCATAACTAGTGTCACAGGAATAGGTTCAAAACATAGTCAGTTAATAGAGTCAATGTTCTTGTACTTCAGTCGGCATTGTGCCTTTTGTATTTAATTCCAATGCAATTTCTGTGTTTCATCGTCAATAATAAGGTCAGAGGGATACAGTAAACCTGAAGTGTAGCATCGGAATCTATAACTAATGTCATAGGAATGGTTCAAAACATAGTCAGTATGAAGAGTCAGTCTTTATGTACCTAAGTCTCCCTTGTGCTTTTTGTGTTTAATTCCGAAGCAATTTCTATGATTCATAGTCAATAAGAAAGTCCAAGGGATACAGTAAACCTCAAGTGAAGCATCGGAATCTATAACTAGTTTCACCGAATGGTTCAAAACCTAGACAGTAGGAAGAGTCAGTCTTCTTGTACATAAGTTCGCATTGTGCCTTTTGTATTAAATTGCGATGCCATTTCTCTGTTTCATCGTCAATAAGAAAGTCAGAGGGATACAGTAAACCTGAAGTGAAGCATCGGAATCTATAGCTAGTGTCACAGGAATGGTTCAAAACATAGTCAGTTAGAAGAGTCAGTCTTCTTGTCCTTAAGTCGGCATTGTGCCTTTTGTATTTAATTCCGATGCAATTTCTGTGTTTCATCGCCAATAAGAAGGTCCAAGGGATACAGTAAACCTGAAGTGAAGCATCAGATTCTATAACTAGTGTCACAGGAATGGTTCAAAACATAGACAGTAAGAAAAGTCAGTCGTTTTGTACTTAAGTCGGCATTGTGCCTTTTGTATTTAATTACGATGCAATTTCTGTCTTTCATCGTCAAAATGAAGGTCCAAGGGATACAGTAAACCTGAAGTGATGCATCGGAAACAATAGCTAGTGTCACAGGAATGGTTCAAAACATAGCCAGTATGAAGAGTCAGTCTTCTTGTACCTAAGTAGGAATTGTGGCGTTTCTATTTAATTCCGATGCAGTTTCTGTGTTTCATCGTCAATAAGAAGGTCAGAGTGATACAGTAAACCTCAAGTGAAGCATCGGAATCTATAACTAGTGTCACAGGAATGGTTCAA
Source organism: Schistocerca piceifrons (assembly GCF_021461385.2). NCBI lineage: Eukaryota > Metazoa > Arthropoda > Insecta > Orthoptera > Acrididae > Schistocerca > Schistocerca piceifrons. The sequence goes on along the minus strand of NC_060140.1, from coordinate 2,299,284 downwards.
AACATAGACAGTAGGAAGAGTCAGTCTTCTTGTACTTAAGTCGGCAATGTGCCTTTTATATTTAATTCCGATGCCATTTCTGTGTTTCATCGTCAATAAGAAAGTCAGAGAGATACAGTAAACCTGAAGAGAAGCACCGAAATCTATAGCTAGTGTCACCGGAATGGTTTAAAACATAGTCAATAAGAAGAGTCAGTCTTCTTGTCCTTAAGTCGGCATTGTGCCTTTTGTATTTAATTCCGATGAATATTCTGTGTTTCATCGTCAATAAGAAGGTCCAAGGGATACCGTAAACCTGGAGTGAAGCATCGGAATCTATAACTAGTGTAACAAGAATAGTTCAAAACATAGACAGTAAGAAGAGTCAGTCTTCTTGTACTTAAGTCGGCATTGTGCCTTTTGTATTTAATTCCGATGCAATTTCTGTGTTTCATCGTCAATAAGAAGGTCAGTGGGATACAGTAAACCTGAAGTGAAGCATCGGAATCTATAACTAATGTCACAGGAATGGTTCAAAACATAGTCAGTATGAAGAGTCAGTCTTTATGTACCTAAGCCTCCCTTGTGCCTTTTGTGTTTAATTCCGATGCAATTTCTATGATTCATAGTCAATAAGAAGGTCCAAGGGATACAGTAAACCTCAAGTGAAGCATCGGAATCTATAACTAGTTTCACAGGAATGGTTCAAAACCTAGACAGTAGGAAGAGTCAGTCTTCTTGTACTTAAGTCGGCATTGTGCCTTTTGTATTTAATTCCGATGCCATTTCTCTGTTTCATCGTCAATAAGAAAGTCAGAGGGATACAGTAAACCTGAAGTGAAGCATCGGAATCTATAGCTATTGTCACAGGAATGGTTCAAAACATAGTCAGTAAGAAGAGTCAGTCTTCTTGTACTTAAGTCGGCATTGTACCTTTTGTATTTAATTCCGATGCAATTTCTGTGTTTCATCGCCAATAAGAAGGTCCAAGGGATACAGAAAAACTGAAGTCAAGCATCAGAATCTATAACTAGTGTCACAGGAATGGTTCAAAACATAGCCAGTATGAAGAGTCAGTCTTCTTGTACCTAAGTAGGAATTGTGGCGTTTCTATTTAATTCCGATGCTGTATCTGTGTTTCATCGTCAATAAGAAGGTCAGAGTGATACAGTAAACCTCAAGTGAAGCATCGGAATCTATAACTAGTGTCACAGGAATGGTTCAAAACGTAGACAGTAAGATGAGTCAGTTTTCTTGTACATAAGTCGGCATTGTGCCTTTTGTATTTAATTCCGATGCAATTTCTGTGTTTCATCGTCAATAAGAAGGTCCAAGGGATACAGTAAACCTCAAGTGAAGCATCGGAATCTATAACTAGTGTCACAGGAATGGTTCAAAGCATAGTCAGTAGGAAGAGTCGGTCTTCATGTACTTAAGTCGGCATTGTGCCTTTTGTATTAAAATCCAACGCAATTTCTGTGTTTCATCGTCAATAAGAAGGTCCAAGGGATACAGTAAATCTCAAGTGAAGCATCGGAATCTATAACTAGTGTCACAGGAATGGTTCAAAACATAGACAGTAGGAAGAGTCAGTCTTCTTGTACTTAAGTCGGCAATGTGCCTTTTGTATGTAATTCCGATGCCATTTCTGAGTTTCATGGTCAATAAGAAAGTCAGAGGGATACAGTAAACCTGAAGTGAAGCATCAGAATCTATAGCTAGTGTCACCGAAATGGTTCAAAACATAGTCAATATGAAGAGTCAGTCATCTTGTCCTTAAGTCGGCATTGCGCCTTTTGTATTTAATTCCGATGAATATTCTGTGTTTCATCGTCAATAAGAAGGTGCAAGGGATACAGAAAAACTGAAGTCAAGCATCGATATCTATAACTAGTGTCACAGGAATGGTTCAAAACATAGCCAGTAAGAAGAGTCGGTCTTCTTGTACGTAAGTCGGCATTGTGCCTTTTGTATTTAATTCCGATGCAATTTCTGTGCTTCATCGTCAATAAGAAGGTCAGAGGGATACATTAAACCTGAAATGAAGCATCGCAATCTATAACTAGTGTCACAGGAATGGTTCAAACATAGTCAGTAAGAAGAGTCAGTCTTCCTGTACCTAAGTCGGCATTGTGCCTTTTGTATTTAATTCCGATGCAATTTCTGTGTTTCATCGTCAATAAGAAGGTCCAAGGGATACAGAAAAACTGAAGTCAAGCATCGGAATCTATAACTAGTGTCACAGGAATGGATCAAAACATAGCCAGTAAGAAGAGTCAGTCTTCTTGTACCTAAGTAGGAATTTTGGCGTTTCTATTTAATGCCGATGCAGTTTCTGTGTTTCATCGTCAATAAGAAGGTCAGAGGGATACAGTAAACCTGAAGTGAAGCATCGGGATCTATAACTAGTGTCACAGGAATGGTTCAAAACGTACTCAGTAAGAAGAGTCAGTCTTCTTGTACTTAAGTCGTCATTGTGCATTTTGTATTTAATTCCGATGCAATTTCTGTTTTTCATCGTCAATAAGAAGGTCCAAGGGATACAGTAAACCTAAAGTGAAGCATCGGAATCTATGACTAGTGTCACAGGAATGGTTCATAACACAGACAGTACGAAAAGTCAGTCGTCTTGTACTTAAATCGGCATTGTGCCTTTTGTATTTAATTCCGATGCAATTTCTGTGTTTCATCGTCAATAAGAAGGTCAGGGGAATACAGTAAACCTGAACTGAAGCATCCGAATCCATAACTAGTGTCACAGGAATGGTTCAAAACATAGTCAGTTAATAGAGTCAATGTTCTTGTACTTCAGTCGGCATTGTGCCTTTTGTATTTAATTCCAATGCAATTTCTGTGTTTCATCGTCAATAATAAGGTCAGAGGGATACAGTAAACCTGAAGTGTAGCATCGGAATCTATAACTAATGTCATAGGAATGGTTCAAAACATAGTCAGTATGAAGAGTCAGTCTTTATGTACCTAAGTCTCCCTTGTGCTTTTTGTGTTTAATTCCGAAGCAATTTCTATGATTCATAGTCAATAAGAAAGTCCAAGGGATACAGTAAACCTCAAGTGAAGCATCGGAATCTATAACTAGTTTCACCGGAATGGTTCAAAACCTAGACAGTAGGAAGAGTCAGTCTTCTTGTACATAAGTTCGCATTGTGCCTTTTGTATTAAATTGCGATGCCATTTCTCTGTTTCATCGTCAATAAGAAAGTCAGAGGGATACAGTAAACCTGAAGTGAAGCATCGGAATCTATAGCTAGTGTCACAGGAATGGTTCAAAACATAGTCAGTTAGAAGAGTCAGTCTTCTTGTCCTTAAGTCGGCATTGTGCCTTTTGTATTTAATTCCGATGCAATTTCTGTGTTTCATCGCCAATAAGAAGGTCCAAGGGATACAGTAAACCTGAAGTGAAGCATCAGATTCTATAACTAGTGTCACAGGAATGGTTCAAAACATAGACAGTAAGAAAAGTCAGTCGTTTTGTACTTAAGTCGGCATTGTGCCTTTTGTATTTAATTACGATGCAATTTCTGTCTTTCATCGTCAAAATGAAGGTCCAAGGGATACAGTAAACCTGAAGTGATGCATCGGAAACAATAGCTAGTGTCACAGGAATGGTTCAAAACATAGCCAGTATGAAGAGTCAGTCTTCTTGTACCTAAGTAGGAATTGTGGCGTTTCTATTTAATTCCGATGCAGTTTCTGTGTTTCATCGTCAATAAGAAGGTCAGAGTGATACAGTAAACCTCAAGTGAAGCATCGGAATCTATAACTAGTGTCACAGGAATGGTTCAAAACATAGACAGTAGGAAGAGTCAGTCTTCTTGTACTTAAGTCGGCAATGTGCCTTTTATATTTAATTCCGATGCCATTTCTGTGTTTCATCGTCAATAAGAAAGTCAGAGAGATACAGTAAACCTGAAGAGAAGCACCGAAATCTATAGCTAGTGTCACCGGAATGGTTTAAAACATAGTCAATAAGAAGAGTCAGTCTTCTTGTCCTTAAGTCGGCATTGTGCCTTTTGTATTTAATTCCGATGCAATTTCTGTGTTTCATCGTCAATAAGAAGGTCAGTGGGATACAGTAAACCTGAAGTGAAGCATCCAAATCCATAACTAAGGTCACAGGAATGGTTCAAAACATAGTCAGTAAATAGAGTCAGTCTTCTTGTACTTCAGTCGGCATTGTGCATTTTGTATTTAATTCCGATGCAATTTCTGTGTTTCATCGTCAATAAGAAGGTCCAAGGGATATAGTATACTTGGAGTGAAGCATCGGAATCTATAACTAGTGTCACAGGAATGGTTCAAAACATAGACAGTAAAAAGAGTCGGTCTTCTTGTACCTAAGTCGACATTGTGCCATTTCTATTTAATTCCGATGCAATTTCTGTGTTTCATCGTCAATAAGAAGGTCCAAGGGATACAGTAAACCTGAAGTGAAGCATCGTAATCTATAAATAGTGTCACAGGAATGGTTCTAAACATAGACAGGAAGAAGAGTCAGTCTTCTTGTACTTATGTCGGCATTGTGCCTTTTGTATTTAATTCCGATGCAATTTCTGTGTTTCATCGTCAATAAGAAGATCAGAGGGATACAGTAAACCTGAAGTGAAACATCGCAATCTATAACTAGTGTCACAGGAATGGTTCAAATCATAGTCAGTAAGAACAGTCAGTCTTCTTGTACTTAAGTCGGCATTGTGCCTTTTTTTATTTAATTCCGATGCAATTTCTGTGTTTCATCGTCAATAAGAAGGTCAGAGGGATACAGTAAACCTGAAGTGAAGCATCCGAATCTATAACTAGTGTCACAGGAATAGTTCAAAACTTAGTCAGTAAAAAGAGTCTGTCTTCTTGTACTTAAGTCGGCATTGTGCCTTTTGTATTTAAATCCGATGCAATTTCTGTGTTTCATCGACAATAAGAAGGTCAGAGGGATACAGTAAACCAGAAGTGAAGCATCGTAATCTATAACTAGTGTCACAGGAATGGTTAAAAACATAGTCAGTAAGAAGAGTCAGTCGTTTTGTACTTAAATCGGCTTTGTGCCTTTTGTGTTTAATTCCGATGCAATTTCTGTGTTTCATCGTCAACAAGAAGGTCCAAGGGATACAGTAAACCTAAAGTGAAGCATCGGAATCTATAACTAGTGTCACAGGAATGGTTCACAACATAGTCAGTAGGAAGAGTCGGTCTTCATGTACTTATGTCGGCATTGTGCCTTTTGTATTTAATTCCGATGCAATTTCTGTGTTTCATCGTCAATAAGAAGGTCCAAGGGATCCAGTAAACCTGAAGTGAAGCATCGGAATCTATAACTAGTGTCACAGGTATGGTTCAAACCATAGACAGTAAGAAGAGTCAGTCTTCTTGTGCTTATGTCGGCATTGTGCCTTTTGTATTTAATTCCGATGCAATTTCTGTGTTTCATCGTCAATAAGAATGTCAAGGGATACAGCAAACCTGAAGTGAAGCATTGCAATCTATAACTAGTGTCACAGGAATGGTTCAAAACATAGTCAGTAAGAAGAGTCAGTCTTCTTGTACTTAAGTCGGCATTGTGCCTTTCGTATTTAATTCCGATGCAATTTCTGTGTTTCATCGTCAATATGAAGGTCAGAGGGATACAGTAAAACTGAAGTCAAGCATCGGAATCTATAACTAGTGTCACAGGAATGGTTATAAACATAGCCAGTAAGAAGAGTCATTCTTCTTGTACTTAAGTAGGCATTGTGGCGTTTCTATTTAATTCCGATGCAATTTCTGTGTTTCATCGTCAATACGAAGGTCAGAGGGATAGAGTAAACCTGAAGTGAAGCATCGGGATCTATAACTAGTGTCACAGGAATGGTTCAAAGCTTAGTCAGTAAGAAGAGTCAGTTTCTTGTACTTAAGTCGGCATTGTGCCTTTTGTATTTAATTCCGATGCAATATCTGTGTTTCATCGTCAATAAGAAGGTCCTAGGGATACAGTAAACCTGAAGTGAAGCATCGGATTCTATAACTAGTGTCACAGGAATGGTTCAAAACATAGACAGTAAGAAAAGTCAGTCGTCTTGTACTTAAGTCGGCATTGTGCTTTTTCTATTTAATTCGGATGCAAATTCTGTGTTTCATCGTCAATGAGAAGGTCAGAGGGATACAGTAAACCTGAAGTCAAGCATCCGAAAATATAACTAGTGTCACAGGAATGGTTCAAAACATAGTCAGTAAAAAGAGTCAGTCTTCTTGTACTTAAGTCGGCATTGTGCCCTTTGTATCTAATTCCGTTGCAATTTTTGAGTTTCATCGTCAATAAGAAGGTCAGAGGGGTACAGTAAACCTGAAGTGACGCATCAGAATCTATACCTAGTGTCACAGGAATGGTTCAAATCATAGCCAGTAAGAAGAGTCAGTCTTCTTGTACTTAAGTAGGCATTGTGGCGTTTCTATATAATTCCGATGCAATTTCTGTGTTTCATCGTCAATAAGAAGGTCAGAGGCATACAGTAAACCTGAAGTGAAGCATCGGAATCTGTAACTAGTGTCACAGGAATGGTTCAAAGCATAGACAGTAAGAAGAGTCAGTCTTCTTGTGCTTAAGTCGGCATTGTGCCTTTTGTATTTAAATCCGATGCAATTTCTGTGTTTCATCGTCAATAAGAAGGTCAAGGGATACAGTAAACCTGAAGTTAAGCATCGCAATCTATAACTAGTGTCACAGGAATGGTTCAAAACATAGTCAGTAAGAACAGTCAGTCTTCTTGTCCCTAAGTTGGCATTGTGCCTTTTTTATTTAATTCCGATGCAATTTCTGTGTTTTATCGGCAGTATTATCAGAGGGATAAGTAAACCTGAAGTGCAGCATCGGAATCTATAACTAGTGTCACAGGAATGGTTCAAAACATAGTCACTAATACGAGTCAGTCTTCTTGTTCTTAAATTGCATTGTGCCTTTTGTATTTAATTCCGATGCAATTTCTGTGTTTCATCGTCAATAAGAAGGTCAGAGGGATACAGTAAACCTAAAGTGAAGCATCGGAATCTATAACTAGTGTCACAGGAATGGTTCACAACATAGTCAGTAAGAAGAGTCTGTCTTCTTGTACTTAAGTCGGCATTGTGCCTATTGTATTTAATTCCGATGCAATTTCTGTGTTTCATCGTCAATAAGAAGGTCCAAGGGATACAGAAAAACTGAAGTCAAGCATCGGAATCTATAACTAGTGTCACAGGAATGGTTCAAATCATAGTCAGTAAGAAGAGTCAGTCTTCTTGTACTTATGTCGGCATTGTGCCTTTTGTATTTAATTCCGATGCAATTTCTGTGTTTCATCGTCAATATGAAGGTCAGAGGGATACAGTAAAACTGAAGTCAAGCATCGGAATCTATAACTAGTGTCACAGGAATGGTTCAAATCATAGTCAGTAAATAGAGTCAATCTTCTTGTACTTCAGTCGGCATTGTGCCTTTTGTATTTAATTCCGATGCAATTTCTGTGTTTCATCGTCAATAAGAAGGTCAGAGGGATACAGTAAACCTGAAGTGAAGCATCGGAATCTATAACTAATGTCACAGGAATGGTTCAAAACATAGTCAGTATGAAGAGTCAGTCTTTATGTACCTAAGCCTCCCTTGTGCCTTTTGTGTTTAATTCCGATGCAATTTCTATGATTCATAGTCAATAAGAAGGTCCAAGGGATACAGTAAACCTCAAGTGAAGCATCGGAATCTATAACTAGTTTCACAGGAATGGTTCAAAACCTAGACAGTAGGAAGAGTCAGTCTTCTTGTACTTAAGTCGGCATTGTGCCTTTTGTATTTAATTCCGATGCCATTTCTCTGTTTCATCGTCAATAAGAAAGTCAGAGGGATACAGTAAACCTGAAGTGAAGCATCGGAATCTATAGCTATTGTCACAGGAATGGTTCAAAACATAGTCAGTAAGAAGAGTCAGTCTTCTTGTACTTAAGTCGGCATTGTACCTTTTGTATTTAATTCCGATGCAATTTCTGTGTTTCATCGCCAATAAGAAGGTCCAAGGGATACAGAAAAACTGAAGTCAAGCATCAGAATCTATAACTAGTGTCACAGGAATGGTTCAAAACATAGCCAGTATGAAGAGTCAGTCTTCTTGTACCTAAGTAGGAATTGTGGCGTTTCTATTTAATTCCGATGCTGTTTCTGTGTTTCATCGTCAATAAGAAGGTCAGAGTGATACAGTAAACCTCAAGTGAAGCATCGGAATCTATAACTAGTGTCACAGGAATGGTTCAAAACGTAGACAGTAAGATGAGTCAGTTTTCTTGTACATAAGTCGGCATTGTGCCTTTTGTATTTAATTCCGATGCAATTTCTGTGTTTCATCGTCAATAAGAAGGTCCAAGGGATACAGTAAACCTCAAGTGAAGCATCGGAATCTATAACTAGTGTCACAGGAATGGTTCAAAGCATAGTCAGTAGGAAGAGTCGGTCTTCATGTACTTAAGTCGGCATTGTGCCTTTTGTATTAAAATCCAACGCAATTTCTGTGTTTCATCGTCAATAAGAAGGTCCAAGGGGATACATTAAATCTCAAGTGAAGCATCGGAATCTATAACTAGTGTCACAGGAATGGTTCAAACATAGCCAGTAAGAAGAGTCGGTCTTCTTGTACGTAAGTCGGCATTGTGCCTTTTGTATTTAATTCCGATGCAATTTCTGTGCTTCATCGTCAATAAGAAGGTCAGAGGGATACATTAAACCTGAAATGAAGCATCGCAATCTATAACTAGTGTCACAGGAATGGTTCAAACATAGTCAGTAAGAAGAGTCAGTCTTCCTGTACCTAAGTCGGCATTGTGCCTTTTGTATTTAATTCCGATGCAATTTCTGTGTTTCATCGTCAATAAGAAGGTCCAAGGGATACAGAAAAACTGAAGTCAAGCATCGGAATCTATAACTAGTGTCACAGGAATGGATCAAAACATAGCCAGTAAGAAGAGTCAGTCTTCTTGTACCTAAGTAGGAATTTTGGCGTTTCTATTTAATGCCGATGCAATTTCTGTGTTTCATCGTCAATAAGAAGGTCAGGGGGATACAGTAAAACCTGAACTGAAGCATCCGAATCCATAACTAGTGTCACAGGAATGGTTCAAAACATAGTCAGTTAATAGAGTCAATGTTCTTGTACTTCAGTCGGCATTGTGCCTGTTGTATTTAATTCCAATGCAATTTCTGTGTTTCATCGTCAATAATAAGGTCAGAGGGATACAGTAAACCTGAAGTGTAGCATCGGAATCTATAACTCAATGTCATAGGAATGGTTCAAAACATAGTCAGTATGAAGAGTCAGTCTTTATGTACCTAAGTCTCCCTTGTGCTTTTTGTGTTTAATTCCGAAGCAATTTCTATGATTCATAGTCAATAAGAAAGTCCAAGGGATACAGTAAACCTCAAGTGAAGCATCGGAATCTATAACTAGTTTCACCGGAATGGTTCAAAACCTAGACAGTAGGAAGAGTCAGTCTTCTTGTACATAAGTTCGCATTGTGCCTTTTGTATTAAATTCCGATGCCATTTCTCTGTTTCATCGTCAATAAGAAAGTCAGAGGGATACAGTAAACCTGAAGTGATGCATCGGAAACAATAGCTAGTGTCACAGGAATGGTTCAAAACATAGCCAGTATGAAGAGTCAGTCTTCTTGTACCTAAGTAGGAATTGTGGCGTTTCTATTTAATTCCGATGCAGTTTCTGTGTTTCATCGTCAATAAGAAGGTCAGAGTGATACAGTAAACCTCAAGTGAAGCATCGGAATCTATAACTAGTGTCACAGGAATGGTTCAAAACATAGACAGTAGGAAGAGTCAGTCTTCTTGTACTTAAGTCGGCAATGTGCCTTTTGTATTTAATTCCGATGCCATTTCTGTGTTTCATCGTCAATAAGAAAGTCAGAGAGATACAGTAAACTGAAGAGAAGCATCGAAATCTATAGCTAGTGTCACCGGAATGGTTTTAAAACATAGTCAATAAGAAGAGTCAGTCTTCTTGTCCTTAAGTCGGCATTGTGCCTTTTGTATTTAATTCCGATGAATATTCTGTGTTTCATCGTCAATAAGAAGGTCCAAGGGATACCGTAAACCTGGAGTGAAGCATCGGAATCTATAACTAGTGTAACAAGAATAGTTCAAAACATAGACAGTAAGAAGAGTCAGTCTTCTTGTACTTAAGTCGGCATAGTGCCTTTTGTATTTAATTCCGATACAATTTCTGTGTTTCATCCTCAATAAGAAGGTCAGAGGGATGCAGTAAACCTGAAATCAAGCATCGCAATCTATAACTAGTGTCACAGGAATGGTTCAAAACATAGTCAGTAAGAAGAGTCAGTCTTGTTGTACTTATGTCGGCATTGTGCCTTTTGTATTTAATTCCGATGCAATTTCTGTGTTTTATCGTCAAGAAGAAGGTCAGAGGGATACAGTAAACCTGAAGTGAAGCATCGGGATCTATAACTAGTGTCACAGGAATGGTTCAAACATAGACAGTAAGAAGAGACAGTCTTCTTGTAGTTAAGTCGGCATTGTGCCTTTTGTATTTAATTCCGATGCAATTTATGTTTTTCATCGTCAATAAGAAGGTCCAAGGGATACAGTAAACCTGAAGTGAAGCATCGGAATCTATAACTAGTGTCACAGGAATGGTTCAAATCATAGACAGTACGAAAAGTCAGTCGTCTTGTACGTCAGTCGGCATTGTGCCTTTTGTATTTAATTCCGATTCAATTTCTGTGTTTCATCGTCAATAAGAAGGTCAGAGGGATACAGTAAACCTGAAGTGAAGCATCGTAATCTATAACTAGAGTCACAGGAATGGTATAAAACATAGTCAGTATGAAGAGTCAGTCTTTATGTACCTAAGTCTGCATTGTGCCTTTTGTGTTTAATTCCGATGCAATTTCTGTGTTTCATAGTCAATAAGAAGGTCCAAGGGATATAGTAAACCTCAAGTGAAGCATCGGAATCTATTACTAGTGACACAGGAATGGTTCAAACATAGTCAGTAAGAAGAGTCAGTCTTCTTGTACTTAAGTCGGCATTGTGCCTTCTGTATTTAATTCCGATGCAATTTCTGTGTTTCATCGCCAATAAGAAGGTCCAAGGGATACAGTAAACCTGGAGTGAAGCATCGGAATCTATAACTAGGGTCAAAGGAATGGTTCAAAACATAGACAGTAAGAAGAGTTTGTCTTCTTGTACTTAAGTCGGCATTGTGCCTTTTGTATTAAATTCCGATGCAATTTCTGTGTTTCATCGTCAATAAGAAGGTATAAGGGATACAGTAAAACTGACGTCAAGCATCGGAATCCATAACTAGTGTCACAGGAATGGTTCAAAACATAGCCAGTAAGAAGAGTCAGTCTTCTTGTACTTAAATAGGCATTGTGGCGTTTCTATTTAATTCCGATGCAATTTCTGTGTTTCATCGTCAATAATAAGGTCCAAGGGATACAGAAAAACTGAAGTCAAGCATCACAATCTATAACTAGTGTCACAGAATGGTCCAAAATCTAGACAGTAGGAAGAGTCAGTCTTCATGTACTTAAGTCGGCATTGTGCCTTTTGTATTTAATTCCGATGCCATTTCTGTGTTTCATCGTCCATAAGAAAGTCAGAGGGATACAGTAAACCTGAAATGAAGCATCGGAATCTATAGCTAGTGTCACAGGAATGGTTCAAAACATAGTCAGTAAGAAGAGTCAGTCTTCTTGTACTTAAGTCGGCATTGTGCCGTTTGTATTTATTTCCCGATGCAATTTCTGTGTTTCATCGCCAATAAGAATTTCCAAGGCATACAGTAAACCTGAAGTGAAGCATCGGATTCTATAACTAGTGTCACAGGAATGGTTCAAAACATAGACAGTAAGAAAAGTCAGTCATCTTGTACTTAAGTCGGCATTGTGCCTTTTCTATTTAATTCCGATGCCATTTCTGTGTTTCATCGTCAATAAGATGGTCCAAGGGGATACAGAAAAACTGAAGTCGATCATCGGAATCTATTACTAGTGTAACAGGAATGGTTCAAACATAGCCAGTAAGAAGAGTCAGTCTTCTTGTACCTAAGTAGGAATTGTGGCGTTTCTATTTAATTCCGATGCAGTTTCTGTGTTTCATCGTCAATAAGAAGGTCAGAGGGATACAGTAAACCTGAAGTGAAGCATCGGAATCTATAACTAGTGTCACAGGAATGGTTCAAAATATAGTCAGTAAGAAGAGTCAGACTACTTGTACTTAAGTCGGCATTGTGCCTTTTGTATTTAATTCCGATGCAATTTCTGTTTTTCATCGTCAATAAAAAGGTCCAAGGGATACAGTAAACCTGAAGTGAAGCATCGAAATCTATAACTAGTGTCACAGGAATGGTTCAAAACATAGACAGTACGAAAAGTCAGACGTCTTGTACTTAAGTCGACATTGTGCCTTTTCGATTTAATTCCGATGCAATTTCTGTGTTTCATCGTCAATAAGAAGGTCAGGGGGATACAGTAAACCTGAAGTGAAGCATCCGAATCCATAACTAGTGTCACAGGAATGGTACAAATTCATAGTCAGTAAATAGAGTCAGTCTTCTTGTACTTCAGTCGGCATTGTGCATTTTGTATTTATTTCCGATACGATTTCTGTGTTTCATCGTCAATAAGAAGGTCAGAGGGATACAGTAAACCGTAAGTGAAGCATCGGAATCTATAACTAGGGTCAAAGGAATGGTTCAAAACATAGACATTAAGAAGAGTCAGTCTTCTTGTACTTAAGTCTGCATTGTGCCTTTTGTATTTAATTCCGATGCAATTTCTGTGTTTCATCGTCATTACGAAGGTCCAAGGGATACAGTAAACCTCAAGTAAGGCATCGGAATCTATAACTAGTGTCACAGGAATGGTTCAAAACATAGACAGTAAGAAGAGTCTGTCTTCGTGTACTTAAATAAGCATTGTGATGTTTCTATTTAATTCTCGATGCAATTTCTGTGTGTTTTATCGACAATAAGAAGGTCAGAGGGATACAGTAAACCTGAAGTGAAGCATCTGGATCTATAACTAGTGTCACAGGAATGGTTCAAATCATTGTCAGTAAGAAGAGTCAGTCTTCTTCTACTTATTGTACTTAAGTCGTCATTGTGCCCTTTGTATTTAATTCCGATGCAATTTCTGAGTTTCATCGTCAATAAGAAGGTCCAAGGGATACAGTAAACCTGAAGTGAAGCATCGGAATCTATAACTAGTGTCACAGGAATGGCTCAAAACATAGACAGTAAGAAAAGTCAGTCTTCTTGTACTTAAGTCGGCATTGTGCCTTTTCTATTTAATTCCGATGCAATTTTTGTGATTCATCGTCAATATGAAGGTCCAAGCGATACAGTAAACCTCAAGTGAAGCATCGGAATCTATAACTAGTGTCACAGGAATGGTTCAAAGCATAGTCAGTAGGAAGGGTCGGTCTTCATGTACTTAAGTCGGCATTGTGCCTTTTGCATTAAATTCCGATGCAATTTCTGTGTTTCATCGACAAAAAGAAGGTCCAAAGGATACAGTAAACCTCAAGTGAAGCATCGGAATCTATAACTAGTGTCAGAGGAATGGTTCAAAACTTAGACAGTGGGAAGAGTCAGTCTTCTTGTACTTAAGTCGGCAATGTGCCTTTTGTATTTAATTCCGATGCCATTTCTGTGTTTCATCGTCAATAAGAAAGTCAGAGAGATACAGTAAACCTGAAGAGAAGCATCGAAATCTATAGCTAGTGTCACCGGAATGGTTTAAAACATAGTCAATAAGAAGAGTCAGTCTTCTTGTCCTTAAGTCGGCATTGTGCCTTTTGTATTTAATTCCGATGAATATTCTGTGTTTCATCGTCAATAAGAAGGTCCAAGGGATACCGTAAACCTGGAGTGAAGCATCGGAATCTATAACTAGTGTAACAAGAATAGTTCAAAACATAGACAGTAAGAAGAGTCAGTCTTCTTGTACTTAAGTCGGCATAGTGCCTTTTGTATTTAATTCCGATACAATTTCTGTGTTTCATCCTCAATAAGAAGGTCAGAGGATGCAGTAAACCTGAAATCAAGCATCGCAATCTATAACTAGTGTCACAGGAATGGTTCAAAACATAGTCAGTAAGAAGAGTCAGTCTTGTTGTACTTATGTCGGCATTGTGCCTTTTGTATTTAATTCCGATGCAATTTCTGTGTTTTATCGTCAAGAAGAAGGTCAGAGGGATACAGTAAACCTGAAGTGAAGCATCGGGATCTATAAACTAGTGTCACAGGAATGGTTCAAACATAGACAGTAAGAAGAGACAGTCTTCTTGTAGTTAAGTCGGCATTGTGCCTTTTGTATTTAATTCCGATGCAATTTATGTTTTTCATCGTCAATAAGAAGGTCCAAGGGATACAGTAAACCTGAAGTGAAGCATCGGAATCTATAACTAGTGTCACAGGAATGGTTCAAATCATAGACAGTACGAAAAGTCAGTCGTCTTGTACGTCAGTCGGCATTGTGCCTTTTGTATTTAATTCCGATTCAATTTCTGTGTTTCATCGTCAATAAGAAGGTCAGAGGGATACAGTAAACCTGAAGTGAAGCATCGTAATCTATAACTAGAGTCACAGGAATGGTATAAAACATAGTCAGTATGAAGAGTCAGTCTTTATGTACCTAAGTCTGCATTGTGCCTTTTGTGTTTAATTCCGATGCAATTTCTGTGTTTCATAGTCAATAAGAAGGTCCAAGGGATACAGTAAACCTCAAGTGAAGCATCGGAATCTATTACTAGTGACACAGGAATGGTTCAAACATAGTCAGTAAGAAGAGTCAGTCTTCTTGTACTTAAGTCGGCATTGTGCCTTCTGTATTTAATTCCGATGCAATTTCTGTGTTTCATCGCCAATAAGAAGGTCCAAGGGATACAGTAAACCTGGAGTGAAGCATCGGAATCTATAACTAGGGTCAAAGGAATGGTTCAAAACATAGACAGTAAGAAGAGTTTGTCTTCTTGTACTTAAGTCGGCATTGTGCCTTTTGTATTAAATTCCGATGCAATTTCTGTGTTTCATCGTCAATAAGAAGGTATAAGGGATACAGTAAAACTGACGTCAAGCATCGGAATCCATAACTAGTGTCACAGGAATGGTTCAAAACATAGCCAGTAAGAAGAGTCAGTCTTCTTGTACTTAAATAGGGCATTGTGGCGTTTCTATTTAATTCCGATGCAATTTCTGTGTTTCATCGTCAATAATAAGGTCCAAGGGATACAGAAAAACTGAAGTCAAGCATCACAATCTATAACTAGTGTCACAGGAATGGTCCAAAATCTAGACAGTAGGAAGAGTCAGTCTTCATGTACTTAAGTCGGCATTGTGCCTTTTGTATTTAATTCCGATGCCATTTCTGTGTTTCATCGTCCATAAGAAAGTCAGAGGGATACAGTAAACCTGAAATGAAGCATCGGAATCTATAGCTAGTGTCACAGGAATGGTTCAAAACATAGTCAGTAAGAAGAGTCAGTCTTCTTGTACTTAAGTCGGCATTGTGCCGTTTGTATTTATTTCCGATGCAATTTCTGTGTTTCATCGCCAATAAGAATTTCCAAGGCATACAGTAAACCTGAAGTGAAGCATCGGATTCTATAACTAGTGTCACAGGAATGGTTCAAAACATAGACAGTAAGAAAAGTCAGTCATCTTGTACTTAAGTCGGCATTGTGCCTTTTCTATTTAATTCCGATGCCATTTCTGTGTTTCATCGTCAATAAGATGGTCCAAGGGATACAGAAAAACTGAAGTCGATCATCGGAATCTATTACTAGTGTAACAGGAATGGTTCAAACATAGCCAGTAAGAAGAGTCAGTCTTCTTGTACCTAAGTAGGAATTGTGGCGTTTCTATTTAATTCCGATGCAGTTTCTGTGTTTCATCGTCAATAAGAAGGTCAGAGGGATACAGTAAACCTGAAGTGAAGCATCGGAATCTATAACTAGTGTCACAGGAATGGTTCAAAATATAGTCAGTAAGAAGAGTCAGACTACTTGTACTTAAGTCGGCATTGTGCCTTTTGTATTTAATTCCGATGCAATTTCTGTTTTTCATCGTCAATAAAAAGGTCCAAGGGATACAGTAAACCTGAAGTGAAGCATCGAAATCTATAACTAGTGTCACAGGAATGGTTCAAAACATAGACAGTACGAAAAGTCAGACGTCTTGTACTTAAGTCGACATTGTGCCTTTTCGATTTAATTCCGATGCAATTTCTGTGTTTCATCGTCAATAAGAAGGTCAGGGGGATACAGTAAACCTGAAGTGAAGCATCCGAATCCATAACTAGTGTCACAGGAATGGTTCAATTCATAGTCAGTAAATAGAGTCAGTCTTCTTGTACTTCAGTCGGCATTGTGCATTTTGTATTTATTTCCGATACGATTTCTGTGTTTCATCGTCAATAAGAAGGTCAGAGGGATACAGTAAACCGTAAGTGAAGCATCGGAATCTATAACTAGGGTCAAAGGAATGGTTCAAAACATAGACATTAAGAAGAGTCAGTCTTCTTGTACTTAAGTCTGCATTGTGCCTTTTGTATTTAATTCCGATGCAATTTCTGTGTTTCATCGTCATTACGAAGGTCCAAGGGATACAGTAAACCTCAAGTAAGGCATCGGAATCTATAACTAGTGTCACAGGAATGGTTCAAAACATAGACAGTAAGAAGAGTCTGTCTTCGTGTACTTAAATAAGCATTGTGATGTTTCTATTTAATTCCGATGCAATTTCTGTGTTTTATCGACAATAAGAAGGTCAGAGGGATACAGTAAACCTGAAGTGAAGCATCTGGATCTATAACTAGTGTCACAGGAATGGTTCAAATCATTGTCAGTAAGAAGAGTCAGTCTTCTTCTACTTATTGTACTTAAGTCGTCATTGTGCCCTTTGTATTTAATTCCGATGCAATTTCTGAGTTTCATCGTCAATAAGAAGGTCCAAGGGATACAGTAAACCTGAAGTGAAGCATCGGAATCTATAACTAGTGTCACAGGAATGGCTCAAAACATAGACAGTAAGAAAAGTCAGTCTTCTTGTACTTAAGTCGGCATTGTGCCTTTTCTATTTAATTCCGATGCAATTTTTGTGATTCATCGTCAATATGAAGGTCCAAGCGATACAGTAAACCTCAAGTGAAGCATCGGAATCTATAACTAGTGTCACAGGAATGGTTCAAAGCATAGTCAGTAGGAAGGGTCGGTCTTCATGTACTTAAGTCGGCATTGTGCCTTTTGCATTAAATTCCGATGCAATTTCTGTGTTTCATCGACAAAAAGAAGGTCCAAAGGATACAGTAAACCTCAAGTGAAGCATCGGAATCTATAACTAGTGTCAGAGGAATGGTTCAAAACTTAGACAGTGGGAAGAGTCAGTCTTCTTGTACTTAAGTCGGCATTGTGCCTTTTGCATTTAATTCCGATGCAATTTCTGTGTTTCATCGTCAATAAGAAAGTTCATGGGATACAGTAAAACTGGAGTGAAGCATCGGAATCTATAACTAGTGACAATGGAATGGTTCAAAACATAGACAGTAAGAAGAGTCAGTCTTCTTGTACTTAAGTCGGCATTGTGCCTTTTGTGTTTAATTCCGATGCAATTTCTGTGTTTCATCGTCAATAAGAAGGTCAGAGGGGTACAGTAAAACTGAAGTGAAGCATCGGAATCTATACCTAGTGTCACAGGAATGGTTCAAAGCATAGGCAGTAAGAAGAGTCAGTCTTCTTGTACTTAAGTCGGCATTGTGCCTTTTGTGTTTAATTCCGATGCAATTTCTGTGTTTCATCGTCAATAAGAAGGTCCAAGGGATACAGTAAACCTGAAGTGAAGCATCGGAATCTATAACTAGTGTCACAGGAATGGTTCAAAACATAGACAGTAAGATGAGTCAGTTTTCTTGTACTTAAGTCGGCATTGTGCCTTTTGTATTTAATTCCGATGCAATTTCTGTGTTTCATCGTCAATTAGAAGGTCCAAGGGATACAGTAAACCTCAAGTGATGCATAGGAATCTATAACTAGTGTCACAGGAATGGTTCAAAGCATAGTCAGTAGGAAGAGTCGGTCATCATGTACTTAAGTCGGCATTGTGCCTTTTGTATTAACATCCGACGCAATTTCCGTGTTTCATCGTCAATAAGAAGGTCCAAGGGATACAGTAAACCTCAAGTGAACCATCGGAATCTATAACTAGTGTCACAGGAATGGTTCAAAACATAGACAGTAGGATGAGTCAGTCTTCTTGTACTTAAGTCGGCAATGTGCCTTTTGTATATAATTCCGATGCAATTTCTGTGTTTCATCGTCAATAAGAACGTCAGAGGGATACAGTAAACCTGAAATGAAGCATCGCAATCTATAACTAGTGTAACAGGAATGGTTCAAACATAGTCAGTAAGAAGAGTCTGTCTTCTTGTACTTAAGTCGGCATTGTGCCTATTGTATTTAATTCCGATGCAATTTCTGTGTTTCATCGTCAATAAGAAGGTCCAAGGGATACAGAAAAACTGAAGTCAAGCATCGGAATCTATAACTAGTGTCACAGGAATGGTTCAAATCACAGTCAGTAAGAAGAGTCAGTCTTCTTGTACTTAAGTCGGCATTGTGCCTTTCGTATTTAATTCCGATGCAATTTCTGTGTTTCATCGTCAATATGAAGGTCAGAGGGATACAGTAAAACTGAAGTCAAGCATCGGAATCTATAACTAGTGTCACAGGAATGGTTCATCAGTAAATAGAGTCAATCTTCTTGTACTTCAGTCGGCATTGTGCCTTTTGTATTTAATTCCGATGCAATTTCTGTGTTTCATCGTCAATAAGAAGGTCAGAGGGATACAGTAAACCTGAAGTGAAGCATCGGAATCTATAACTAATGTCACAGGAATGGTTCAAAACATAGTCAGTATGAAGAGTCAGCCTTTATGTACCTAAGCCTCCCTTGTGCTTTTTGTGTTTAATTCCGATGCAATTTCTATGATTCATAGTCAATAAGAAGGTCCAAGGGATACAGTAAACCTCAAGTGAAGCATCGGAATCTATAACTAGTTTCACAGGAATGGTTCAAAACCTAGACAGTAGGAAGAGTCAGTCTTCTTGTACTTAAGTCGGCATTGTGCCTTTTGTATTTAATTCCGATGCCATTTCACTGTTTCATCGTCAATAAGAAAGTCAGAGGGATACAGTAAACCTGAAGTGAAGCATCGGAATCTATAGCTATTGTCCACAGGAATGGTTCAAAAACATAGTCAGTAAGAAGAGTCAGTCTTCTTATACTTAAGTCGGGCATTGTACCTTTTGTATTTAATTCCGATGCAATTTCTGTGTTTCATCGCCAATAAGAAGGTCCAAGGGATACAGAAAAACTGAAGTCAAGCATCAGAATCTATAACTAGTGTCACAGGAATGGTTCAAAAACATAGCCAGTATGAAGAGTCAGTCTTCTTGTACCTAAGTAGGAATTGTGGCGTTTCTATTTAATTCCGATGCTGTTTCTGTGTTTTCATCGTCAATAAGAAGGTCAGAGTGATACAGTAAAACCTCAAGTGAAGCATCGGAATCTATAACTAGTGTCACAGGAATGGTTCAAAAACGTAGACAGTAAGATGAGTCAGTTTTCTTGTACATAAGTCGGCATTGTGCCTTTTGTATTTAATTCCGATGCAATTTCTGTGTTTTCATCGTCAATAAGAAGGTCCAAGGGATACAGTAAACCTCAAGTGAAGCATCGGAATCTATAACTAGTGTCACAGGAATGGTTCAAAGCATAGTCAGTAGGAAGAGTCGGTCCTTCATGTACGTAAGTCGGCATTGTGCCTTTTGTATTAAAATCCAACGCAATTTCTGTGTTTCATCGTCAATAAGAAGGTCCAAGGGATACAGTAAATCTCAAGTGAAGCATCGGAATCTATAACTAGTGTCACAGGAATGGTTCAAAACATAGACAGTAGGAAGAGTCAGTCTTCTTGTACTTAAGTCGGCAATGTGCCTTTTGTATTTAATTCCGATGCCATTTCTGAGTTTCATGGTCAATAAGAAAGTCAGAGGGATACAGTAAACCTGAAGTGAAGCATCAGAATCTATAGCTAGTGTCACCGAAATGGTTCAAAACATAGTCAATATGAAGAGTCAGTCATCTTGTCCTTAAGTCGGCATTGCGCCTTTTGTATTTAATTCCGATGAATATTCTGTGTTTCATCGTCAATAAGAAGGTGCAAGGGATACAGAAAAACTGAAGTCAAGCATCGGGATCTATAACTAGTGTCACAGGAATGGTTCAAAACATAGACTGTAAGAAGAGTCAGTCTTCTTGTACTTAAGTCGGCATTGTGCCTTTTGTATTTAATTCCGATGCAATTTCAGTGTTTCATCGTCAATAAGAAGGTCAGAGGGATTACAATAAACCCGAAGTGAAGCATCGGAATCTATAACTAGTGTCACGGGAAAGGTTCAAAACATAGTCAGTAAGAACAGTCAGTCTTCTTGTACTTAAGTCGGCATTGTGCCTTTTGTATTTAATTCCGATGCAATTTCTGTTTTTCATCGTCAATAAGAAGGTCCAAGGGATACAGTAAACCTGAATTGAACATCGGAATCTATAACTAGTGTCACAAGAATGGTTCAAAACATAGACAGTACGAAAAGTCAGTCGTCTTGTACTTAAGTCGGCATTGTGCCTTTTCTCTCTAATTGCGATGCAATTTCTGTGTTTCATCGTCAATAAGAAGGTCAGGGGGATACAGTAAACCTGAAGTGAAGCATCCGAATCCATAACTAGTGTCACAGGAATGGTTCAAAAACATAGTCAGTAAATAGAGTCAGTCTTCTTGTACTTCAGTCGGCATTGTGCATTTTGTATTTAATTCCGATGCAATTTCTGTGTTTCATAGTCAATAAGAAGGTCCAAGGGATATAGTAAAGTAGGAGTGAAGAATCGCAATCTATAACTAGTGTCACAGGAATGGTTCAAAACATAGACAGTAAGAAGAGTCAATCTTCTTGTACCTAAGTCGACATTGTGCCTTTTCTATTTAATTCCGATGCAATTTCAGTGTTTCATCGTCAATAAGAAGGTCAGAGGGATACAATAAACCCGAAGTGAAGCATCGGAATCTATAACTAGTGTCACGGGAAAGGTTCAAAACATAGTCAGTAAGAACAGTCAGTCTTCTTGTACTTAAGTCGGCATTGTGCCTTTTTTTTTTAATTCCGATGCAATTTCTGTGTTTCATCGTCAATACGAAGGTCCAAGGGATACGGTAAACCTGGAGTGTAGCATCGGAATCTATAACTAGTGTCACAGGAATGGTTCAAAACATAGACAGTAAGATGAGTCAGTCCTCGTGTACTTAACATCTACATCTACAACTACATTGATACTCCGCAAGCCACCCAACGGTGTGTGGCGGCATTGTGCCTTTTGTATTTAATTCCGATGCAATTTCTGTGTTTCATCGTCAATAAGAAGGTCCAAGGGATACAGTAATCCTGAAGTGATGCATCGGAATCTATAACTAGTGTCACAGGAATGGTTCAAAACATAGTCAGTATGAAGAGTCAGTCTTCTTGTACTTAAGGCTTCATTGTGCCTTTTCTGTTTAATTCCGATGCAATTTCTGTGTTTCATAGTCAATAAGAAGGTCAGAGGGATACAGTAAACCTGAAGCGAAGCATCGGAATCTATAGCTAGTGTCACAGGAATGGTTCAAAACATAGTCAGTAAGAAGAGTCAGTCTTCTTGTCCCTAAGTCGGCATTGTGCCTTTCGTATATAATTCCGATGCAATTTCTGTGTTTCATCGTCTATAAGAAGGTCCAAGGGATACAGTAAACCTGGAGTGATGCATCAGAATCAATAACTAGTGTCACAGGAATGGTTCAAATCATAGACAGTAAGAAGAGTCAGTCTTCTTGTACTTAAGTCGGCATTGTGACTTTTGTATTTAATTCCGATGCAATTTCTGTGTTTCATCGTCAGTAAGAAGGTCCAAGGAATACTGTAAACCTCAAGTGAAGCATCGGAATCTATAACTAGTGTCACAGGAATGGTTCAAAGCATAGTCAGTAGGAAGAGTCGGTCTTCATGTACTTAAGTCTGCATTGTGCCTTTTGTATTTAATTCTGATGCAATTTCTGTGTTTCATCGTCAATAGGAAGGTCCAAGGGATACAGTATACCTGAAGTGAGGCATCGTAATCTATAAACAGTGTCACAGGAATGGTTCTAAACATAGACAGTAAGAAGGGTCAGTCTTCTTGTACTTAAGTCGGCATTGTGCCTTTTGTATTTAATTCCGATGCAATTTCTGTGTTTCATCTTCAATAAGAAGGTCAGAGGGATACAGTAAACCTAAAGTGAAGAATCGGAATCTATAACTAGTGTCACAGGAATGGTTCAAAACAGAGACAGTAAGAAAAGTCAGTCGTCTTGTACTTAAGTCGGCGTTGTGCCTTTTCCATTTAATTCCGATGCAATTTCTGTGTTTCATCGTCAATAAGAAGATCCAAGGGATACAGTAAACCTCAAGTGAAGCATCGGAATCTATAACAAGTGTCACAGGAATGGTTCAAAGCATAGTCAGTAGGAAGAGTCGGTCTTCATGTACTTAAGTCGGCATTGTGCATTTTGTATTAAATTCCGATGCAATTTCTGTGTTTCATCGTCAATAAGAAGATCCAAGGGATACAGTAAACCTCAAGTGAAGCATCGGAATCTATAACTAGTGTCACAGGAATGGTTCAAAACATAGACAGTAGGATGAGACAGTCTTTTTGTACTTAAGTCGGCATTGTGCCTTTTGTATTTAATTCCGATGTTATTTCTGTGTTTCATCGTCAATAAGAACGTCAGAGGGATACAGTAAACCTGAAGTGAAGCATCGGTATCCATAGCTAGTGTCACCGGAATGGTTCAAACATAGTCAGTAAGAAGAGTCAGTATTCTTGTACTTAAGTCGGCATTGTGCCTTTTGTATTCAATTGCGATGAGTTTTCTGTGTTTCATCGTCAAAAAGAAGGTCCAAGGGATACAGTAAACCTGGAGTGAAGCATCGGAATCTATAACTAGTGTCACAGGAACGGTTCAGAACATAGACAGTAAGAAGAGTCAGTCTTCTTGTACTTAAGTCGGCATTGTGCCGTTTGTATTTATTTCCGATGCAATTTCTGTGTTTCATCGCCAATAAGAATTTCCAAGGCATACAGTAAACCTGAAGTGAAGCATCGGATTCTATAACTAGTGTCACAGGAATGGTTCAAAACATAGACAGTAACAAAAGTCAGTCATCTTGTACTTAAGTCGGCATTGTGCCTTTTGTGTTTAATTCCGATGCAATTTCTGTGTTTCATCGTCAATAAGAAGGTCCAAGGGATACAGTAAACCTGAAGTGAAGCATCGGAATCTATAACTAGTGTCACAGGAATGGTTCAAAACATAGACAGTAAGATGAGTCAGTTTTCTTGTACTTAAGTCGGCATTGTGCCTTTTGTATTTAATTCCGATGCAATTTCTGTGTTTCATCGTCAATTAGAAGGTCCAAGGGATACAGTAAACCTCAAGTGATGCATAGGAATCAATAACTAGTGTCACAGGAATGGTTCAAAGCATAGTCAGTAGGAAGAGTCGGTCATCATGTACTTAAGTCGGCATTGTGCCTTTTGTATTAACATCCGACGCAATTTCCGTGTTTCATCGTCAATAAGAAGGTCCAAGGGATACAGTAAACCTCAAGTGAACCATCGGAATCTATAACTAGTGTCACAGGAATGGTTCAAAACATAGACAGTAGGATGAGTCAGTCTTCTTGTACTTAAGTCGGCAATGTGCCTTTTGTATATAATTCCGATGCAATTTCTGTGTTTCATCGTCAATAAGAACGTCAGAGGGATACAGTAAACCTGAAATGAAGCATCGCAATCTATAACTAGTGTAACAGGAATGGTTCAAACATAGTCAGTAAGAAGAGTCTGTCTTCTTGTACTTAAGTCGGCATTGTGCCTATTGTATTTAATTCCGATGCAATTTCTGTGTTTCATCGTCAATAAGAAGGTCCAAGGGATACAGAAAAACTGAAGTCAAGCATCGGAATCTATAACTAGTGTCACAGGAATGGTTCAAATCACAGTCAGTAAGAAGAGTCAGTCTTCTTGTACTTAAGTCGGCATTGTGCCTTTCGTATTTAATTCCGATGCAATTTCTGTGTTTCATCGTCAATATGAAGGTCAGAGGGATACAGTAAAACTGAAGTCAAGCATCGGAATCTATAACTAGTGTCACAGGAATGGTTCAAATCATAGTCAGTAAATAGAGTCAATCTTCTTGTACTTCAGTCGGCATTGTGCCTTTTGTATTTAATTCCGATGCAATTTCTGTGTTTCATCGTCAATAAGAAGGTCAGAGGGATACAGTAAACCTGAAGTGAAGCATCGGAATCTATAACTAATGTCACAGGAATGGTTCAAAACATAGTCAGTATGAAGAGTCAGTCTTTATGTACCTAAGCCTCCCTTGTGCCTTTTGTGTTTAATTCCGATGCAATTTCTATGATTCATAGTCAATAAGAAGGTCCAAGGGATACAGTAAACCTCAAGTGAAGCATCGGAATCTATAACTAGTTTCACAGGAATGGTTCAAAACCTAGACAGTAGGAAGAGTCAGTCTTCTTGTACTTAAGTCGGCATTGTGCCTTTTGTATTTAATTCCGATGCCATTTCACTGTTTCATCGTCAATAAGAAAGTCAGAGGGATACAGTAAACCTGAAGTGAAGCATCGGAATCTATAGCTATTGTCACAGGAATGGTTCAAAACATAGTCAGTAAGAAGAGTCAGTCTTCTTGTACTTAAGTCGGCATTGTACCTTTTGTATTTAATTCCGATGCAATTTCTGTGTTTCATCGCCAATAAGAAGGTCCAAGGGATACAGAAAAACTGAAGTCAAGCATCAGAATCTATAACTAGTGTCACAGGAATGGTTCAAAACATAGCCAGTATGAAGAGTCAGTCTTCTTGTACCTAAGTAGGAATTGTGGCGTTTCTATTTAATTCCGATGCTGTTTCTGTGTTTCATCGTCAATAAGAAGGTCAGAGTGATACAGTAAACCTCAAGTGAAGCATCGGAATCTATTACTAGTGTCACAGGAATGGTTCAAAACGTAGACAGTAAGATGAGTCAGTTTTCTTGTACATAAGTCGGCATTGTGCCTTTTGTATTTAATTCCGATGCAATTTCTGTGTTTCATCGTCAATAAGAAGGTCCAAGGGATACAGTAAACCTCAAGTGAAGCATCGGAATCTATAACTAGTGTCACAGGAATGGTTCAAAGCATAGTCAGTAGGAAGAGTCGGTCTTCATGTACTTAAGTCGGCATTGTGCCTTTTGTATTAAAATCCAACGCAATTTCTGTGTTTCATCGTCAATAAGAAGGTCCAAGGGATACAGTAAATCTCAAGTGAAGCATCGGAATCTATAACTAGTGTCACAGGAATGGTTCAAAACATAGACAGTACGAAGAGTCAGTCTTCTTGTACTTAAGTCGGCAATGTGCCTTTTGTATTTAATTCCGATGCCATTTCTGAGTTTCATGGTCAATAAGAAAGTCAGAGGGATACAGTAAACCTGAAGTGAAGCATCAGAATCTATAGCTAGTGTCACCGAAATGGTTCAAAACATAGTCAATATGAAGAGTCAGTCATCTTGTCCTTAAGTCGGCATTGCGCCTTTTGTATTTAATTCCGATGAATATTCTGTGTTTCATCGTCAATAAGAAGGTGCAAGGGATACAGAAAAACTGAAGTCAAGCATCGGGATCTATAACTAGTGTCACAGGAATGGTTCAAAACATAGACTGTAAGAAGAGTCAGTCTTCTTGTACTTAAGTCGGCATTGTGCCTTTTGTATTTAATTCCGATGCAATTTCAGTGTTTCATCGTCAATAAGAAGGTCAGAGGGATACAATAAACCCGAAGTGAAGCATCGGAATCTATAACTAGTGTCACGGGAAAGGTTCAAAACATAGTCAGTAAGAACAGTCAGCCTTCTTGTACTTAAGTCGGCATTGTGCCTTTTGTATTTAATTCCGATGCAATTTCTGTTTTTCATCGTCAATAAGAAGGTCCAAGGGATACAGTAAACCTGAATTGAACATCGGAATCTATAACTAGTGTCACAAGAATGGTTCAAAACATAGACAGTACGAAAAGTCAGTCGTCTTGTACTTAAGTCGGCATTGTGCCTTTTCTCTCTAATTGCGATGCAATTTCTGTGTTTCATCGTCAATAAGAAGGTCAGGGGGATACAGTAAACCTGAAGTGAAGCATCCGAATCCATAACTAGTGTCACAGGAATGGTTCAAAACATAGTCAGTAAATAGAGTCAGTCTTCTTGTACTTCAGTCGGCATTGTGCATTTTGTATTTAATTCCGATGCAATTTCTGTGTTTCATAGTCAATAAGAAGGTCCAAGGGATATAGTAAAGTAGGAGTGAAGAATCGCAATCTATAACTAGTGTCACAGGAATGGTTCAAAACATAGACAGTAAGAAGAGTCAATCTTCTTGTACCTAAGTCGACATTGTGCCTTTTCTATTTAATTCCGATGCAATTTCAGTGTTTCATCGTCAATAAGAAGGTCAGAGGGATACAATAAACCCGAAGTGAAGCATCGGAATCTATAACTAGTGTCACGGGAAAGGTTCAAAACATAGTCAGTAAGAACAGTCAGTCTTCTTGTACTTAAGTCGGCATTGTGCCTTTTTTTTTTTAATTCCGATGCAATTTCTGTGTTTCATCGTCAATACGAAGGTCCAAGGGATACGG
Source organism: Schistocerca piceifrons (assembly GCF_021461385.2). Taxonomy (NCBI): domain Eukaryota; kingdom Metazoa; phylum Arthropoda; class Insecta; order Orthoptera; family Acrididae; genus Schistocerca; species Schistocerca piceifrons. The sequence continues at coordinate 2,272,445 of NC_060140.1, read as the reverse complement.
TAAACCTGGAGTGTAGCATCGGAATCTATAACTAGTGTCACAGGAATGGTTCAAAACATAGACAGTAAGATGAGTCAGTCTTCGTGTACTTAACATCTACATCTACAACTACATTGATACTCCGCAAGCCACCCAACGGTGTGTGGCGGCATTGTGCCTTTTGTATTTAATTCCGATGCAATTTCTGTGTTTCATCGTCAATAAGAAGGTCCAAGGGATACAGTAATCCTGAAGTGATGCATCGGAATCTATAACTAGTGTCACAGGAATGGTTCAAAACATAGTCAGTATGAAGAGTCAGTCTTCTTGTACTTAAGGCTTCATTGTGCCTTTTCTGTTTAATTCCGATGCAATTTCTGTGTTTCATAGTCAATAAGAAGGTCAGAGGGATACAGTAAACCTGAAGCGAAGCATCGGAATCTATAGCTAGTGTCACAGGAATGGTTCAAAACATAGTCAGTAAGAAGAGTCAGTCTTCTTGTCCCTAAGTCGGCATTGTGCCTTTCGTATATAATTCCGATGCAATTTCTGTGTTTCATCGTCTATAAGAAGGTCCAAGGGATACAGTAAACCTGGAGTGATGCATCAGAATCAATAACTAGTGTCACAGGAATGGTTCAAATCATAGACAGTAAGAAGAGTCAGTCTTCTTGTACTTAAGTCGGCATTGTGACTTTTGTATTTAATTCCGATGCAATTTCTGTGTTTCATCGTCAGTAAGAAGGTCCAAGGAATACTGTAAACCTCAAGTGAAGCATCGGAATCTATAACTAGTGTCACAGGAATGGTTCGAAGCATAGTCAGTAGGAAGAGTCGGTCTTCATGTACTTAAGTCTGCATTGTGCCTTTTGTATTTAATTCTGATGCAATTTCTGTGTTTCATCGTCAATAGGAAGGTCCAAGGGATACAGTATACCTGAAGTGAGGCATCGTAATCTATAAACAGTGTCACAGGAATGGTTCTAAACATAGACAGTAAGAAGAGTCAGTCTTCTTGTACTTAAGTCGGCATTGTGCCTTTTGTATTTAATTCCGATGCAATTTCTGTGTTTCATCTTCAATAAGAAGGTCAGAGGGATACAGTAAACCTAACGTGAAGAATCGGAATCTATAACTAGTGTCACAGGAATGGTTCAAAACAGAGACAGTAAGAAAAGTCAGTCATCTTGTACTTGAGTCGGCGTTGTGCCTTTTCCATTTAATTCCGATGCAATTTCTGTGTTTCATCGTCAATAAGAAGATCCAAGGGATACAGTAAACCTCAAGTGAAGCATCGGAATCTATAACAAGTGTCACAGGAATGGTTCAAAGCATAGTCAGTAGGAAGAGTCGGTCTTCATGTACTTAAGTCGGCATTGTGCATTTTGTATTAAATTCCGATGCAATTTCTGTGTTTCATCGTCAATAAGAAGATCCAAGGGATACAGTAAACCTCAAGTGAAGCATCGGAATCTATAACTAGTGTCACAGGAATGGTTCAAAACATAGACAGTAGGATGAGACAGTCTTTTTGTACTTAAGTCGGCATTGTGCCTTTTGTATTTAATTCCGATGTTATTTCTGTGTTTCATCGTCAATAAGAACGTCAGAGGGATACAGTAAACCTGAAGTGAAGCATCGGTATCCATAGCTAGTGTCACCGGAATGGTTCAAACATAGTCAGTAAGAAGAGTCAGTATTCTTGTACTTAAGTCGGCATTGTGCCTTTTGTATTCAATTGCGATGAGTTTTCTGTGTTTCATCGTCAAAAAGAAGGTCCAAGGGATACAGTAAACCTGGAGTGAAGCATCGGAATCTATAACTAGTGTCACAGGAACGGTTCAGAACATAGACAGTAAGAAGAGTCAGTCTTCTTGTACTTAAGTCGGCATTGTGCCTTTTCTATTTAATTCCGATGCAATTTCTGTGTTTCATGGTCAATAAGAAGGTACAAGGCATACAGTAAATCTGGAGTGAAGCATCGGAATCTATAACTAGTGTCAATGGAATGGTTCAAAACATAGACAGTAAGAAGAGTCAGTCTTCTTGTTCTTAAATGGCATTGTGCCTTTTGTATTTAATTCCGATGCAATTTCTGTGTTTCATCGTCAATAAGAAGGTCAGAGGGATACAGTAAACCTGAAGTGAAGCATCGGAATCTATAACTAGTGTCACAGGAATGGTTCACAACATAGTCAGTAGGAAGAGTCGGTCTTCATGTACTTATAATGGCATTGTGCCTTTTGTATCTAATTCCGGTGCAATTTCTGTGTTTCATCGTCAATAAGAAGGTCCAAGGGATACAGTAAACCTGAAGTGAAGCATCGGAATCTATAACTAGTGTCACAGGAATGGTTCAAACCATAGACATTAGAAGAGTCAGTCTTCTTGTACTTAAGTCGGCATTGTGGCTTTTGTATTTAATTCCGATGCAATTTCTGTGTTTCATCGTCAATAAGAAGGTCCAAGGAATAGAGTAAACCTGAAGTGAAGCATCGGAATCTATAACTAGTGTCACAGGAATGGTTCAAAGCATAGACAGTAAGAAGAGTCAGTCTTCTTGTACTTAAGTCGGCATTGTGCCTTTTGTATTTAATTCCGATGCAATTTCTGTGTTTCATCGTCAATAAGAAGGTCAGTGGGATACAGTAAACCTGAAGTGAAGCATCCAAATCCATAACTAAGGTCACAGGAATGGTTCAAAACATAGTCAGTAAATAGAGTCAGTCTTCTTGTACTTCAGTCGGCATTGTGCATTTTGTATTTAATTCCGATGCAATTTCTGTGCTTCATCTTCAATAAGAAGGTCCAAGGGATATAGTATACTTGGAGTGAAGCATCGGAATCTATAACTAGTGTCACAGGAATGGTTCAAAACATAGACAGTAAAAAGAGTCGGTCTTCTTGTACCTAAGTCGACATTGTGCCATTTCTATTTAATTCCGATGCAATTTCTGTGTTTCATCGTCAATAAGAAGGTCCAAGGGATACAGTAAACCTGAAGTGAAGCATCGTAATCTATAAATAGTGTCACAGGAATGGTTCTAAACATAGACAGGAAGAAGAGTCAGTCTTCTTGTACTTATGTCGGCATTGTGCCTTTTGTATTTAATTCCGATGCAATTTCTGTGTTTCATCGTCAATAAGAAGATCAGAGGGATACAGTAAACCTGAAGTGAAGCATCGGAATCTATAACTAGTGTCACAGGTATGGTTCAAACCATAGACAATAGAAGAGTCAGTCTTCTTGTACTTAAGTCGGCATTGTGCCTTTTGTATTAAATTCCGATGCAATTTCTGTGTTTCATCGTCAATAAGAAGGTCCAAGGAATACAGTAAACCTGAAGTGAAGCATCGGAATCTATAACTAGTGTCACAGGAATGGTTCAAAGCATAGACAGTAAGAAGAGTCAGTCTTCTTGTGCTTATGTCGGCATTGTGCCTTTTGTATTTAATTCCGATGCAATTTCTGTGTTTCATCGTCAATAAGAATGTCAAGGGATACAGCAAACCTGAAGTGAAGCATTGCAATCTATAACTAGTGTCACAGGAATGGTTCAAAACATAGTCAGTAAGAAGAGTCAGTCTTCTTGTACTTAAGTCGGCATTGTGCCTTTCGTATTTAATTCCGATGCAATTTCTGTGTTTCATCGTCAATATGAAGGTCAGAGGGATACAGTAAAACTGAAGTCAAGCATCGGAATCTATAACTAGTGTCACAGGAATGGTTATAAACATAGCCAGTAAGAAGAGTCATTCTTCTTGTACTTAAGTAGGCATTGTGGCGTTTCTATTTAATTCCGATGCAATTTCTGTGTTTCATCGTCAATACGAAGGTCAGAGGGATAGAGTAAACCTGAAGTGAAGCATCGGGATCTATAACTAGTGTCACAGGAATGGTTCAAAGCTTAGTCAGTAAGAAGAGTCAGTTTCTTGTACTTAAGTCGGCATTGTGCCTTTTGTATTTAATTCCGATGCAATTTCTGTGTTTCATCGTCAATAAGAAGGTCCTAGGGATACAGTAAACCTGAAGTGAAGCATCGGATTCTATAACTAGTGTCACAGGAATGGTTCAAAACATAGACAGTAAGAAAAGTCAGTCGTCTTGTACTTAAGTCGGCATTGTGCTTTTTCTATTTAATTCGGATGCAAATTCTGTGTTTCATCGTCAATGAGAAGGTCAGAGGGATACAGTAATCCTGAAGTCAAGCATCCGAAAATATAACTAGTGTCACAGGAATGGTTCAAAACATAGTCAGTAAAAAGAGTCAGTCTTCTTGTACTTAAGTCGGCATTGTGCCCTTTGTATTTAATTCCGTTGCAATTTTTGAGTTTCATCGTCAATAAGAAGGTCAGAGGGGTACAGTAAACCTGAAGTGACGCATCAGAATCTATACCTAGTGTCACAGGAATGGTTCAAATCATAGCCAGTAAGAAGAGTCAGTCTTCTTGTGCTTATGTCGGCATTGTGCCTTTTGTATTTAAATCCGATGCAATTTCTGTGTTTCATCGTCAATAAGAAGGTCAAGGGATACAGTAAACCTGAAGTTAAGCATCGCAATCTATAACTAGTGTCACAGGAATGGTTCAAAACATAGTCAGTAAGAACAGTCAGTCTTCTTGTCCCTAAGTTGGCATTGTGCCTTTTTTATTTAATTCCGATGCAATTTCTGTGTTTTATCGGCAGTATTATCAGAGGGATAAGTAAACCTGAAGTGCAGCATCGGAATCTATAACTAGTGTCACAGGAATGGTTCAAAATATAGTCACTAATACGAGTCAGTCTTCTTGTTCTTAAATTGCATTGTGCCTTTTGTATTTAATTGCGATGCAATTTCTGTGTTTCATCGTCAATAAGAAGGTCAGAGGGATACAGTAAACCTAAAGTGAAGCATCGGAATCTATAACTAGTGTCACAGGAATGGTTCACAACATAGTCAGTAAGAAGAGTCTGTCTTCTTGTACTTAAGTCGGCATTGTGCCTATTGTATTTAATTCCGATGCAATTTCTGTGTTTCATCGTCAATAAGAAGGTCCAAGGGATACAGAAAAACTGAAGTCAAGCATCGGAATCTATAACTAGTGTCACAGGAATGGTTCAAATCATAGTCAGTAAGAAGAGTCAGTCTTCTTGTACTTAAGTCGGCATTGTGCCTTTTGTATTTAATTCCGATGCAATTTCTGTGTTTCATCGTCAATAAGAAGGTCAGAGGGATACAGTAAACCTGAAGTGAAGCATCGGAATCTATAACTAATGTCACAGGAATGGTTCAAAACATAGTCAGTATGAAGAGTCAGTCTTTATGTACCTAAGCCTCCCTTGTGCCTTTTGTGTTTAATTCCGATGCAATTTCTATGATTCATAGTCAATAAGAAGGTCCAAGGGATACAGTAAACCTCAAGTGAAGCATCGGAATCTATAACTAGTTTCACAGGAATGGTTCAAAACCTAGACAGTAATAAGAGTCAGTCTTCTTGTACTTAAGTCGGCATTGTGCCTTTTGTATTTAATTCCGATGCCATTTCTCTGTTTCATCGTCAATAAGAAAGTCAGAGGGATACAGTAAACCTGAAGTGAAGCATCGGAATCTATAGCTATTGTCACAGGAATGGTTCAAAGCATAGTCAGTAAAAAGAGTCAGTCTTCTTGTACTTAAGTCGGCATTGTACCTTTTGTATTTAATTCCGATGCAATTTCTGTGTTTCATCGCCAATAAGAAGGTCCAAGGGATACAGAAAAACTGAAGTCAAGCACAGAATCTATAACTAGTGTCACAGGAATGGTTCAAAACATAGCCAGTATGAAGAGTCAGTCTTCTTGTACCTAAGTAGGAATTGTGGCGTTTCTATTTAATTCCGATGCTCTTTCTGTGTTTCATCGTCAATAAGAAGGTCAGAGTGATACAGTAAACCTCAAGTGAAGCATCGGAATCTATAACTAGTGTCACAGGAATGGTTCAAAACGTAGACAGTAAGATGAGTCAGTTTTCTTGTACATAAGTCGGCATTGTGCCTTTTGTATTTAATTCCTATGCAATTTCTGTGTTTCATCGTCAAAAAGAAGGTCCAAGGGATACAGTAAACCTCAAGTGAAGCATCGGAATCTATAACTAGTGTCACAGGAATGGTTCAAAGCATAGTCAGTAGGAAGAGTCGGTCTTCATGTACTTAAGTCGGCATTGTGCCTTTTGTATTAAAATCCAACGCAATTTCTGTGTTTCATCGTCAATAAGAAGGTCCAAGGGATACAGTAAATCTCAAGTGAAGCATCGGAATCTATAACTAGTGTCACAGGAATGGTTCAAAACATAGACAGTAGGAAGAGTCAGTCTTCTTGTACTTAAGTCGGCAATGTGCCTTTTGTATTTAATTCCGATGCCATTTCTGAGTTTCATGGTCAATAAGAAAGTCAGAGGGATACAGTAAACCTGAAGTGAAGCATCAGAATCTATAGCTAGTGTCACCGTAATGGTTCAAAACATAGTCAATATGAAGAGTCAGTCATCTTGTCCTTAAGTCGGCATTGCGCCTTTTGTATTTAATTCCGATGAATGTTCTGTGTTTCATCGTCAATAAGAAGGTGCAAGGGATACAGAAAAACTGAAGTCAAGCATCGATATCTATAACTAGTGTCACAGGAATGGTTCAAAACATAGCCAGTAAGAAGAGTCGGTCTTCTTGTACGTAAGTCGGCATTGTGCCTTTTGTATTTAATTCCGATGCAATTTCTGTGCTTCATCGTCAATAAGAAGGTCAGAGGGATACATTAAACCTGAAATGAAGCATCGCAATCTATAACTAGTGTCACAGGAATGGTTCTAACATAGTCAGTAAGAAGAGTCAGTCTTCCTGTACCTAAGTCGGCATTGTGCCTTTTGTATTTAATTCCGATGCAATTTCTGTGTTTCATCGTCAATAAGAAGGTCCAAGGGATACAGAAAAACTGAAGTCAAGCATCGGAATCTATAACTAGTGTCACAGGAATGGATCAAAACATAGCCAGTAAGAAGAGTCAGTCTTCTTGTACCTAAGTAGGAATTTTGGCGTTTCTATTTAATGCCGATGCAGTTTCTGTGTTTCATCGTCAATAAGAAGGTCAGAGGGATACAGTAAACCTAAAGTGAAGCATCGGAATCTATGACTAGTGTCACAGGAATGGTTCATAACACAGACAGTACGAAAAGTCAGTCGTCTTGTACTTAAATCGGCATTGTGCCTTTTGTATTTAATTCCGATGCAATTTCTGTGTTTCATCGTCAATAAGAAGGTCAGGGGGATACAGTAAACCTGAACTGAAGCATCCGAATCCATAACTAGTGTCACAGGAATGGTTCAAAACATAGTCAGTTAATAGAGTCAATGTTCTTGTACTTCAGTCGGCATTGTGCCTTTTGTATTTAATTCCAATGCAATTTCTGTGTTTCATCGTCAATAATAAGGTCAGAGGGATACAGTAAACCTGAAGTGTAGCATCGGAATCTATAACTAATGTCATAGGAATGGTTCAAAACATAGTCAGTATGAAGAGTCAGTCTTTATGTACCTAAGTCTCCCTTGTGCTTTTTGTGTTTAATTCCGAAGCAATTTCTATGATTCATAGTCAATAAGAAAGTCCAAGGGATACAGTAAACCTCAAGTGAAGCATCGGAATCTATAACTAGTTTCACCGGAATGGTTCAAAACCTAGACAGTAGGAAGAGTCAGTCTTCTTGTACATAAGTTCGCATTGTGCCTTTTGTATTAAATTCCGATGCCATTTCTCTGTTTCATCGTCAATAAGAAAGTCAGAGGGATACAGTAAACCTGAAGTGAAGCATCGGAATCTGTAGCTAGTGTCACAGGAATGGTTCAAAACATAGTCAGTTAGAAGAGTCAGTCTTCTTGTCCTTAAGTCGGCATTGTGCCTTTTGTATTTAATTCCGATGCAATTTCTGTGTTTCATCGCCAATAAGAAGGTCCAAGGGATACAGTAAACCTGAAGTGAAGCATCAGATTCTATAACTAGTGTCACAGGAATGGTTCAAAACATAGACAGTAAGAAAAGTCAGTCGTTTTGTACTTAAGTCGGCATTGTGCCTTTTGTATTTAATTACGATGCAATTTCTGTCTTTCATCGTCAAAATGAAGGTCCAAGGGATACAGTAAACCTGAAGTGATGCATCGGAAACAATAGCTAGTGTCACAGGAATGGTTCAAAACATAGCCAGTATGAAGAGTCAGTCTTCTTGTACCTAAGTAGGAATTGTGGCGTTTCTATTTAATTCCGATGCAGTTTCTGTGTTTCATCGTCAATAAGAAGGTCAGAGTGATACAGTAAACCTCAAGTGAAGCATCGGAATCTATAACTAGTGTCACAGGAATGGTTCAAAACATAGACAGTAGGAAGAGTCAGTCTTCTTGTACTTAAGTCGGCAATGTGCCTTTTGTATTTAATTCCGATGCCATTTCTGTGTTTCATCGTCAATAAGAAAGTCAGAGAGATACAGTAAACCTGAAGAGAAGCATCGAAATCTATAGCTAGTGTCACCGGAATGGTTTAAAACATAGTCAATAAGAAGAGTCAGTCTTCTTGTCCTTAAGTCGGCATTGTGCCTTTTGTATTTAATTCCGATGAATATTCTGTGTTTCATCGTCAATAAGAAGGTCCAAGGGATACCGTAAACCTGGAGTGAAGCATCGGAATCTATAACTAGTGTAACAAGAATAGTTCAAAACATAGACAGTAAGAAGAGTCAGTCTTCTTGTACTTAAGTCGGCATAGTGCCTTTTGTATTAATTACGATGCAATTTCCTTGTTTCATCGTCAAAAAGAAGGTCCAAGGGATACAGTAAACCTGAAGTGAAGCATCGGAATCTATAACTAGTGTCACAGGAATGGTTCAAAACATAGACAGTAAGAAGAGTCAGTCTTCTTGTACTTAAGTCGGCATTGTGCCTTTTGTATTTAATTCCGATACAATTTCTGTGTTTCATCCTCAATAAGAAGGTCAGAGGGATGCAGTAAACCTGAAATCAAGCATCGCAATCTATAACTAGTGTCACAGGAATGGTTCAAAACATAGTCAGTAAGAAGAGTCAGTCTTGTTGTACTTAAGTCGGCATTGTGCCTTTTGTATTTAATTCCGATGCAATTTCTGTGTTTTATCGTCAAGAAGAAGGTCAGAGGGATACAGTAAACCTGAAGTGAAGCATCGGGATCTATAACTAGTGTCACAGGAATGGTTCAAACATAGACAGTAAGAAGAGACAGTCTTCTTGTAGTTAAGTCGGCATTGTGCCTTTTGTATTTAATTCCGATGCAATTTATGTTTTTCATCGTCAATAAGAAGGTCCAAGGGATACAGTAAACCTGAAGTGAAGCATCGGAATCTATAACTAGTGTCACAGGAATGGTTCAAATCATAGACAGTACGAAAAGTCAGTCGTCTTGTACGTCAGTCGGCATTGTGCCTTTTGTATTTAATTCCGATTCAATTTCTGTGTTTCATCGTCAATAAGAAGGTCAGAGGGATACAGTAAACCTGAAGTGAAGCATCGTAATCTATAACTAGAGTCACAGGAATGGTATAAAACATAGTCAGTATGAAGAGTCAGTCTTTCTGTACCTAAGTCTGCATTGTGCCTTTTGTGTTTAATTCCGATGCAATTTCTGTGTTTCATAGTCAATAAGAAGGTCCAAGGGATACAGTAAACCTCAAGTGAAGCATCGGAATCTATTACTAGTGACACAGGAATGGTTCAAACATAGTCAGTAAGAAGAGTCAGTCTTCTTGTACTTAAGTCGGCATTGTGCCTTCTGTATTTAATTCCGATGCAATTTCTGTGTTTCATCGCCAATAAGAAGGTCCAAGGGATACAGTAAACCTGGAGTGAAGCATCGGAATCTATAACTAGGGTCAAAGGAATGGTTCAAAACATAGACAGTAAGAAGAGTCTGTCTTCTTGTACTTAAGTCGGCATTGTGCCTTTTGTATTAAATTCCGATGCAATTTCTGTGTTTCATCGTCAATAAGAAGGTATAAGGGATACAGTAAAACTGACGTCAAGCATCGGAATCCATAACTAGTGTCACAGGAATGGTTCAAAACATAGCCAGTAAGAAGAGTCAGTCTTCTTGTACTTAAGTCGGCATTGTGCCGTTTGTATTTATTTCCGATGCAATTTCTGTGTTTCATCGCCAATAAGAATTTCCAAGGCATACAGTAAACCTGAAGTGAAGCATCGGATTCTATAACTAGTGTCACAGGAATGGTTCAAAACATAGACAGTAAGAAAAGTCAGTCATCTTGTACTTAAGTCGGCATTGTGCCTTTTCTATTTAATTCCGATGCCATTTCTGTGTTTCATCGTCAATAAGAAGGTCCAAGGGATACAGAAAAACTGAAGTCGATCATCGGAATCTATTACTAGTGTAACAGGATTGGTTCAAACATAGCCAGTAAGAAGAGTCAGTCTTCTTGTACCTAAGTAGGAATTGTGGCGTTTCTATTTAATTCCGATGCAGTTTCTGTGTTTCATCATCAATAAGAAGGTCAGAGGGATACAGTAAACCTGAAGTGAAGCATCGGAATCTATAACTAGTGTCACAGGAATGGTTCAAAATATAGTCAGTAAGAAGAGTCAGACTACTTGTACTTAAGTCGGCATTGTGCCTTTTGTATTTAATTCCGATGCAATTTCTGTTTTTCATCGTCAATAAAAAGGTCCAAGGGATACAGTAACCCTGAAGTGAAGCATCGAAATCTATAACTAGTGTCACAGGAATGGTTCAAAACATAGACAGTACGAAAAGTCAGACGTCTTGTACTTAAGTCGACATTGTGCCTTTTCGATTTAATTCCGATGCAATTTCTGTGTTTCATCGTCAATAAGAAGGTCAGGGGGATACAGTAAACCTGAAGTGAAGCATCCGAATCCATAACTAGTGTCACAGGAATGGTTCAATTCATAGTCAGTAAATAGAGTCAGTCTTCTTGTACTTCAGTCGGCATTGTGCATTTTGTATTTATTTGCGATACGATTTCTGTGTTTCATCGTCAATAAGAAGGTCAGAGGGATACAGTAAACCGAAGTGAAGCATCGGAATCTATAACTAGGGTCAAAGCAATGGTTCAAAACATAGACATTAAGAAGAGTCAGTCTTCTTGTACTTAAGTCTGCATTGTGCCTTTTGTATTTAATTCCGATGCAATTTCTGTGTTTCATCGTCATTACGAAGGTCCAAGGGATACAGTAAACCTCAAGTAAGGCATCGGAATCTATAACTAGTGTCACAGGAATGGTTCAAAACATAGACAGTAAGAAGAGTCTGTCTTCGCGTACTTAAGTCAGCATTTTGCCCTTTGTTTTTAATTCCGATGCAATTTCTGTGTTTCATCGTCAATAAGAAGGTCCAAGTGATACAGTAAAACTGACGTCAAGCATCGGAATACATAACTAGTGTCACAGGAATGGTTCAAATTATAGCCAGTAAGAAGAGTCAGTGTTCTTGTACTTAAATAGGCATTGTGGCGTTTCTATTTAATTCCGATGCAATTTCTGTGTTTTATCGACAATAAGAAGGTAAGAGGGATACAGTAAACCTGAAGTGAAGCATCGGAATCTACAACTAGTGTCACAGGAATGGTTCAAAACATAGAGAGTAAGAAGAGCCAGTCTTCGTGTACTTAAGTCGGCATTGTGCCTTTTGTATTTAATTCCGACGCCATTTCTGTGTTTCATCGTCAATAAGAAAGTCAGAGGGATACAGTAAACCTGAAATGAAGCATCGGAATCTATAGCTAGTGTCACAGGAATGCTTCAAAACATAGCCAGTAAGAAGGGTCAGTCTTCTTGTACTTAAGTCGGCATTGTGCCTTTTGTTTTTAATTAACATGCAATTTCTGTGTTTCATCGTCAATAAGTAGGTCAGGAGGATACAGTAAACCTGAAGTGAAGTATCCGAATCCATAACTAGTGTCACAGGAATGGTTCAATACATAGTCAGTAAATAGAGTCAGTCTTCTTGTACTTCAGTCGGCATTGTGCATTTTGTATTTATTTCCGATGCGATTTCTGTGTTTCATCGTCAATAAGAAGGTCAGAGGGATACACTAAACCTTAAGTGAAGCATCGGAATCTATAACTAGTGTCACAGGAATGGTTCAAAACATAGTCAGTATGAAGAGTCACTCTTTATGTACCTAAGTCTGCATTGTGCCTTTTGTGTTTGATTCCGATGCAATTTCTGTGTTTCATCGTCATTACGAAGGTCCAAGGCATCCAGTAAGCCTCAAGTGAAGCATCGAAATCAAGGAATACAGTGTCACAGGAATGGTTCAAAACCTAGACAGTAGGAAGAGTCAGTCTTCTTGTACTTAAGTTGGTATTGTGCCTTTTGTATTTAATTCCGATGCAATTTCTGTGTTTCATCGTCAATACGAAGGTCCAAGTGTTACAGTAAACCTCAAGTAAGGCATCGGAATCTATAACTAGTGTCACAGGAATTGTTCAAAACATAGTCAGTAGGAAGAGTCGGTCTCCATGTACTTAAGTCGGCATTGTGCGTTTTGTATTTAATTCCGATGCGATTTCTGTGTTTCATCGTCAATAAGAAGGTCCAAGGGATAGAGTAAACCAGGAGTGTAGCATCGGAATCAATAACTAGTGTCACAGGAATGGTTCAAATCATAGACAGTAAGAAGAGTCAGTCCTCGTGTACTAAAATCGGCATTTTGCCTTTTGTATTTAATTCCGATGCAATTTCTGTGTTTCATCGTCAATAATAAGGTCCAAGGGATACAGTAAACATGAAGTGAAGCATCGGAATCTATAACTAGTGTCACAGGAATGGTTCAAAACATAGTCAGTAAGAAGAGTCAGCCTTCATGTACTTAAGTCGGCATTGTGCCTTTTGTAATTAAATCCGATGCAATTTCTGTGTTTCATCGTCAATTAAAATGTCCAAGGGATACAGTAAAACAGGAGTGAAGCATCGGAATCTATAACTAGTGTCAATGGAATGGTTCAAAACATAGACAGTAAGAAGAGTCAGTCTTCTTGTACTTAAGTCGGCATTGTGCCTTTTGTATTTAATTCCGATGCTATTTCTGTGTTTCATCGTCAGTCAGAACGTCAGAGGGATACAGTAAACCTGAAGTGAAGCATCGGAATCTGTAGCTAGTGTCACAGGAATGGTTCAAAACACAGTCAGTAAGAAGAGACAGTCTTCTTTTCCTTAAGTCGGCATTGTGCCTTTTGTATTTTATTCCGATGCAATTTCTGGGTTTCATCGTCAATAAGAAGGTCCAAGGGTTACAGTAGACCTTAAATGAAGCATCAGAATCTGTAACTAGTGTCACACGAATGGTTCAAAACATAGACAGTAGGAAGAGTCAGTCTACTTGTACATGAGTGCGCATTGTGCCTTTTGTATTTAATTCCGATGCCATTTCTGTGTTTCATCGTCAATAAGAAAGTGAGAGGGATACAGTAAACCTGAAGTGAAGCATCGGAATCTATAGCTAGTGTCACAGGAATGGTTCAAAACATAGTCAGTAAGAAGAGACAGTCTTATTGTTCTTAAGTCGGCATTGTGCGTTTTGTATTTTATTCCGATATAATTTCTGTGTTTCATCGTCAATAAGAAGGTCGAAAGGATACAGTAAACCTAAAGTGAAGCATCGGAATCTATAACTAGTGTCATAGGAATGGTTCAAAACATAGTCAGTAAGAAAAGTCAGTCTTCTTGTACTTAAGTCGGCATTGTTTCTTTTCTATATAATTCCGATGCAATTTCTGTGTTTCATCGTCAATAACAAGGTCCAAGGGATACAGTAAACCAGGAGTGAAGCATTGCAATCTATAACTAGTGTCAATGGAATGGTTCAAAACATAGACAGTAAGAAGAGTGAGTTTTCTTGTACTTAAGTCAGCATTGTGCCTTTTGTATTTAATTGCGATGCAATTTCTGTGTTTCATCGTCAATAAGAAATACAGAGGGATACAGTAAACCTGAAGTGAAGCATCGGAATCTATAGCTAGTGTCACAGGAATGGTTCAAAACATAGCCACTAAGAAGAGACAGCCTTATTGTCCATAAGTCGGCATTGTGCCTTTTGTATTTTATTCCGATGCAATTTCTGTGTTTCATCGCGAATACGAAGGTCCAAGGGATACAGTAAACCTGGAGTGAACATCGGAATCTATAACTAGTGTCACAGGAATGGTTCAAAGCATAGACAGTAAGAAGAGTCTGTCTTCTTGTACTTAAGTCGGCATTGTGCCTTTTGTATTTAATTCCGATGCAATTTCTGGGTTTCATCGTCAATTATAAGGTCCATGGGATACAGTAAACCTCAAGTGAAGCATCAGAATCTATAACTAGTGTCACAGGAATGGTTCAAAACATAGTCAGTAGGAAGAGTCGGTCTTCATGTACTGAAGTCGGCATTGTGCCTTTTGTATATAATTCCGATGCAATTTCTGTGTTTCATCGTCAATAAGAATGTCCAAGGTATACAGTAAACCTGAAGTGAAGCATCGGAATCAATAACTAGTGTCACAGGAATGGTTCAAACATAGTCAGTAAAAGAAGTCAGTCTTCTTGTACTTAAGTCGGCATTGTGCCTATCGTATTTTATTCCGATGCAATTTCTGTGTATCATCGTCAATAAGAAGGTCCAAGGGATACGGAAAACTGAAGTCAAGCATCGGAATCTATAACTAGTGTCACAGGAATGGTTCAAATCATTGCCAGTAAGAAGAGTCGGTCTTCTTGTACCTAAGCAGGAATTGTGACGTTTCTATTTAATTCCGATGCAGTTTCTGTGTTTCATCGTCAATAAGAAGGTCAGAGGGATATAGTAAACTTGAAGTGAAGCATCGGGATCTATAACTAGTGTCACAGGAATGGTTCAAAGCATAGTGAGTAGGAAGAGTCAGTCTTCTTGTACTTAAGTCGGAATTGTGCTTTTTGTATTTTATTCCGATGCAATTTCTGTTTTTCAACGTCAATAAGAAGCTCCAAGGGATACAGTAAACCTGAAGTGAAGCATCGGAATCTATAACTAGTGTCACAGGAATCGTTCAAAACCTAGACAGTAGGAAGAGTCAGTCTTCTTGTACTTAAGTTCGCATTGTGCCTGTTGTATTTCATTCCGATGCCATTTCTGTGTTTCATCGTCAATAAGAAAGTCAGAGGGATACAGTAAACCTGAAGTGAAGCATCGGAATCTATAGCTAGTGTCACAGGAATGGTTCAAAACATAGTCAGTAAGAAGAGTCAGTCTTCTTGTCCTTAAGTCGGCATTGTGCCTTTTGTATTTAATTCCGATGCAATTTCTGTGTTTCATCGCGAATACGAAGGTCCAAGGGATACAGTAAACCTGGAGTGAAGTATCGGAATCTATAAATAGGGTCAAAGGAATGGTTCAAAACATAGACAGTAAGAAGAGTCAGTCTTCTTGTACTTAAGTCGGCATTGTGCCTTTTCCATATAATTCCGATGCAATTTCTGTGTTTCATCGTCAATAACAAGGTTCAAGGGATACAGTAAACCATGAGTGAAGAATCGGAATTATAACTAGTGTCAATGGAATGGTTCAAAACATAGACAGTAAGAAGAAACTGTCTTCTTGTACTTAAGTCGGCATTGTGCCTTTTGTATTTAATTCCGATGCAATTTCTGTGCTTCACCGTCAATAAGAAAGTCAGAGGGATACAGTAAACCTGAAGTGAAGCATCGGAATCTATAGCTAGTGTCACAGGAATGGTTCAAAACATAGACAGTAAGAAGAGACAGTCTTATTGTCCTTAAGTCGGCATTGTGCCTTTTGTATTTTATTCCGATGCAATTTCTGGGTTTCATCGTCAATTAGTAGGTCCAAGGGATACAGTAAACCTCAAGTGAAGCATCAGAATTTATAACTAGTGTCACAGGAATGGTTCAAAACATAGTCAGTAGGAAGAGTCGGTCTTCATGTACTGAAGTCGGCATTGTGCCTTTTGTATATAATTCCGATGCAATTTCTGTGTTTCATCGTCAATAAGAAGGTCCAAGGGATACAGTAAACCTCAAGTGAAGCATCGGAATCTGTAACTAGTGTCACAGGAATGGTTCAAAACATAGTCAGTAGGAAGGGTCTGTCTTCATGTACTTAAGTCGGCATTGTGCCTTTTGCATTAAATTCGGATGCAATTTCTGTGTTTCATCGTCAAAAGGAAGGTCCAAGGGATACAGTAAACCTCAAGTGAAGCATCGGAATCTATAACTAGTGTCCCAGGAATGGTTCAAAACATAGACAGGAAGAAAAGTCAGTCGTCTTGTACTTAAGTCGGCATTGTGCCTTTTGTATTTAATTCCGATGCAATTTCTGTGTTTCATCGTCAATAAGAAGGTCAGGGGGATACAGTAAACCTGAAGTGAAGCATCCGAATCCATAACTAGTGTCACAGGAATGGTTCAAAAATAGTCAGTAAATTGAGCCAGTCTTCTTGTACTTCAGTCGGCATTGTGCCTTTTGTATTTAATTCCGATTCTATTTCCGTGTTTCATCGTCAATAAGAAGGTCAGAGGGATACAGTAAACCTGAAGTGAAGCGTCGTAATCTATAACTAGTGTCACAGGAATGGTTCAAAACATAGTCAGTATGAAGAGTCAGTCTTTATGTACTTAAGTCTGCATTGTGCCTTTTGTGTTTAATTGCGATGCAATTTCTGTGTTTCATAGTCAATAAGAAGGTCCAAGGGATACAGTAAACCTCAAGTGAAGCATAGGAATGTATAACTAGTTTCACAGGAATGGTTCAAATCCTAGACAGTAGGAAGAGTCAGTCTTCGTGTACTTAAGTCGGCATTGTGCCATTTGTATTTAATTCCGACGCCATTTCTGTGTTTCATCGTCAATAAGAAAGTCAGAAAGATACAGTAAACCTGAAATGAAGCATCGGAATCTATAGCTAGTGTCACAGGAATGCTTCAAAACATAGTCAGTAAGAAGGGTCAGTCTTCTTGTCCTTAAGTCGGCATTGTGCCCTTTGTATTTATTTCCGATGCAATTTCTGTGTTTCATCGCCAATAAGAAGGTCCAAGGGATACAGTAAACCTGAAGTGAAGCATCGGATTCTATAACTAGTGTCGCAGGAATGGTTCAAAACATAGACAGTAAAAAAAGTCAGTCATCTTGTACTTTAGTCGGCATGGTGCCTTTTCTATTTAATTCCGATGCCATTTCTGTGTCTCATCGTCAATAAGAAGGTCCAAGGGATACAGAAAAACTGAAGTCGATCATCGGAATCTATTACTAGTGTAACAGGAATGATTCAAAACATAGCCAGTAAGAAGAGTCAGTCTTCTTGTACCTAAGTAGGAATTGTGGCGTTTCTATTTAATTCCGATGCAGTATCTGTGTTTCATCGTCAATAAGAAGGTCAGAGGGATACAGTAAACTTGAAGTGAAGCATTGGGGATCTATAACTAGTGTCACAGGTATGGTTCAAAATATAGTCAGTAAGAAGAGTCAGACTACTTGTACTTATGACGGCATTGTGTATCTTGTATTTAATTCCGATGCAATTTCTGTTTTTCATCGTCAATAAAAAGGTCCGAGGGATACAGTAAACCTGAAGTGAAGCATCGGAATCTATAACTAGTGTCACAGGAATGGTTCAAAACATAGACAGTACGAAAAGTCAGACGTCATGTACTTAAGTCGACATTGTGCTCTTTCTATTTAATTCCGAAGCAATTTCTGTGTTTCATCGTCAATAAGAAGGTCAGGGGGATACAGTAAACCTGAAGTGAAGCATCCGAATCCATAACTAGTGTCACAGGAATGGTTCAATACATAGTCAGTAAATAGAGTCAGTCTTCTTGTACTTCAGTCGGCATTGGGCATTTTGAATTTATTTCCGATGCGATTTCTGTGTTTCATCGTCAATAAGAAGGTCAGAGGGATATACTAAACCTTAAGTGAAGCATCGGAATCTATAACTAGTGTCACAGGAATGGTTCAAAACATAGTCAGTATGAAGAGTCACTCTTTATGTACCTAAGTCTGCATTGTGCCTTTTGTGTTCGACTCCGATGCAATTTCTGTGTTTCATCGTCAATAAGAAGGTCCAAGGCATCCAGTAAACCTCAAGTGAAGCATCGAAATCTATAACTAGTGTCACAGGAATGGTTCAAAACCTAGACAGTAGGAAGAGTCAGTCTTCTTGTACTTAAGTTGGTATTGTGCATTTTGTATTTAATTCCGATGCCATTTCTGTGTTTCATCGTCAATAAGAAAGTCGGAGGAATACAGTAAACCTGAGGTGAAGCATCGGAATCTATAGCTAGTGTCACAGGAATGGTTCAAAACATAGCCAGTAAGAAGAGTCAGTCTTCTTGTACTTAAATAAGCATTGTGGCGTTTCTATTTAATTCCGATGCAATTTCTGTGTTTTATCGACAATAAGAAGGTCAGAGGGATATAGTAAACCTGAAGTGAAGCATCTGGATCTATAACTAGTGTCACAGGAATGGTTCAAATCATTGTCAGTAAGAAGAGTCAGTCTTCTTCTACTTAAGTCGGCATTGTGCCCTTTGTATTTAATTCCGATGCAATTTCTGATTTTTCATCGTCACTAAGAAGGTCCAAGGGATACAGTAACCCTGAAGTGAAGCATCGGCATCTATAACTAGTGTCACAGGAATGGTTCAAAACTTAGACAGTAGGAAGAGTCAGTCTTCTTGTACTTAAGTCGGCATTGTGCCTTTTGCATTAAATTCCGATGCAATTTCTGTGTTTCATCGTCAATAAGAAAGTTCAAGGGATGCAGTAAAACTGGAGTGAAGCATCGGAATCTATAACTAGTGTCACAGGAATGGTTAAAAACATAGTCAGTACGAAGAGTCGGTCTTCATGTACTTATGTCGGCATTGTGTCTTTTGTATTTAATTCCGATGCAATTTCTGTGTATCATCGTCAATAAGAAGGTCCAAGGGATCCAGTAAACATGAAGTGAAGCATCGGAATCTATAACTAGTGTCACAGGAATGGTTCAAACCATAGACATTAGGAAGAGTCGGTCTTCTTGTACTTAAGACGGCATTGTGCCTTTTGTATTTAATTCCGATGCAATTTCTGTGTTTCATCGTCAATAAGAAGGTCCAAGGAATACAGTGAACCTGAAGTGAAGCATCGGAATCTATAACTAGTGTCCCAGGAATGGTTCAAAACATAGACAGTAAGAAAAGTCAGTCCTTCTTGTACTTAAGTCGGCATTGTGCCTTTTGTATTTAATTCCGATGCAATTTCTGTGTTTCATCGTCAACAAGAACGTCAGAGGGACACAGTAAAACCTGAAGTGAAGCATCGCCAATCTATAACTAGTTGTCACAGGAATGGTTCAAAGCATAGTCAGTAAGAAGAGTCAGTCTTATTGTACTTAAGTCGTCATTGTGGCCTTTCGTATTTAATTCCGATTCAATTTCTGTGTTTCATCGTCAATAAGAAGGTCAGAGTGATACAGTAAACATGAAGTGAAGCATCGGAATCTATAACTAGAGTCACAGGAATGGGGCAAATCATAGACAGTAAGAGGGGTCAGTCTTCTTGTACTTAAGTCGACATTCTGCCTTTTGTATTTAATTCCGATGCAATTTCTGTGTTTCATCGTCAATAAGAAGGTCCAAGGGATACAGTAAACCTCAAGTGAAGCATCGGAATCTATAACTAGTGTCACAGGAATGGTTCAAAGCCTAGACAGTAGGAAGAGTCAGTCTTCTCTGTACTTAAGACGGCATTGTGCATTTTGTATTTAATTCCGATGCCATTTCTGTTTTTCATCGTTAATAAGAAAGTCAGAGGGATACAGTAAACCTGACGTGAAGCATCGGAATCTATAGCTAGTGTCACAGGAATGGTTCAAAACGTAGTCAGTAAAAAGAGTCAGTCTTCTTGTGCTTAAGTCGGCATTGTGCCTTTTGTATTTAATTCCGATGCAATTTCTGTGTTTCATCGTCAATACGAAGGTCCAAGGGTTACAGTAAACCTCAAGTAAGGCATCGGAATCTATAACTAGTGTCACAGGAATTGTTCAAAACATAGTCAGTAGGAAGAGTCGGTTTCCATGTACTTAAGTCGGCATTGTGCCTTTTGTATGTAATTAAGATGCGATTTCTGTGTTTCATCGTCAATAAGAAGGTCCAAGGTATACAGTAAACCAGGAGTGTAGCATCGGAATCTATAACTAGTGTCACAGGAATGGTTCAAATCATAGACAGTAAGAAGAGTCAGTCCTCGTGTACTGAAGTCGGCAATTTTGTCTTTTGTATTTACTTCCGATGCAATTTCTGTGTTTCATCGTCAATTACAATGTCCAAGGGATACAGAAAACCAGGAGTGAAGCATCGGAATCTATAACTAGTGCCAATGGAATGGTTCAAAACATAGACAGTAAGAAGAGTCAGTCTTTCTTTGTACTTAAGTCGGCATTGTGCCTTTTGTATTTAATTCCGATGCTATTTCTGTGTTTCATCGTCAATCAGAAAGTCAGAGGGATACAGTAAACCTGAAGTGAAGCATCGGAATCTATAGCTAATGTCACAGGAATGGTTCAAAACATAGTCAGTAAGAAGAGACAGCCTTCTTTTCCTTAAGTCGGCATTGTGCCTTTTGTATTTTATTCCGATGCAATTTCTGTGTTTCACCGTCAATAAGAAGGTCCAAGGAAAACAGTAAACCTGGAGTGAAGCATCGGAATCTATAACTAGTGTCACAGGAATGGTTCAAAACATAGACAGTAAGAAGAGTCTGTGTTCTTGTACTTAAGTCGGCATTGTGCCATTTTTATTTAATTCCGATGCAATTTCTGGGTTTCATCGTCAATAAGAAGGTCCAAGGGATACAGTAGACCTTAAATGAAGCATCAGAATCCATAACTAGTGTCACAGGAATGGTTCAAAACATAGTCAGTAGGAAGAGTCGGTCTTCATGTACTGAAGTCGGCATTGTGCCTTTTGTATATAATTCCGATGCAATTTCTGTGTTTCATCGTCAATAAGAAAGTCCAAGGGATACAGTAAACCTGAAGTGAATCATCGGAATCTATAACTTGTGTCACAGGAATGGTTCAAAACATAGACAGTAGGAAGAGTCAGTCTTCTTGTACATAAGTGCGCATTGTGCCTTTTGTGTTTAATTCCGATGCCATTTCTGTGTTTCATCGTCAATAAGAAAGTCAGAGGGATACAGTAAACCTGAAGTGAAGCATCGGAATCAATAGCTAGTGTCACAGGAATGGTTCAAAACATAGTCAGTAAGAGGAGTCAGTCATCTTGTCCTTAAGTCGGCATTGTGCCTTTGTATTTAATTCCGATGCAATTTCTGTGTTTCATCGCCAATAAGAAGGACCAAGGGATACAGTAAACCTGAAGTGAAGAATCGGAATCTATATCTAGTGTCACAGGAATGGTTCAAAACATAGTCAGTAAGAAGAGTCAGTCTTCTTGTACTTAAGTCGGTATTGTGCCTTTTCTATATAATTCCGATGCAATTTCTGTGTTTCATCGTCAATAAGAAAGTCAGAGTGATACAGTAAACCTGAAGAGAAGCATCGGAATCTATAGCTAGTGTCACAGGAATGGTTCAAAACATAGTCAGTAAGAAGAGACACTTTTATTGTCCTTGAGTCGGCATTGTGCCTTTTGTATTTTATTCCGATGCAATTTCATTGTTTCATCGTCAATAAGAAGGTCCAAGGGATACAGTAAACCTGGAGTGAAGCATCGGAATCTATAACTAGAGTCACAGGATTGGTTTAAAACATAGACAGTAGGAAGAGTCTTCTTCTTGTACATAAGTCGGCATTGTGCCTCTTGTATTTCATTCCGATGCAATTTCTGTGTTTCTTCGTCAATACGAAAGTCCAAGGGTTACAGTAAACCTCAAGTAAGGCATCGGAATCTATAACTAGTGTCACAGGAATTGTTCAAAACATAGTCAGTAGGAAGAGTCGGTCTCCATGTACTTAAGTCGGCATTGTGCCTTTTGTATTTAATTCCGATTCGATTTCTGTGTTTCATCGTCAATAAGGAGGTCCAAGGGGTAGAGTAAACCAGGAGTGTAGCATTGGAATCTATAACTAGTGTCACAGGAATGGTTCAAATCATAGACAGTAAGAAGAGTCAGTCCTCGTGTACTAAAGTCGGCATTTTGCCTTTTGTATTTAATTCCGATGCAATTTCTGTGTTTCATCGTCAATAATAAGTTCCAAGGGATACAGTAAACATGAAGTGAAGCATCGGAATCTATAACTAGTGTCACAGGAATGGTTCAAAACATAGTCAGTAAGAAGAGTCAGGCTTCATGTACTTAAGTCGGCATTGTGCCTTTTGTAATTAATTCCGATGCAATTTCTGTGTTTCATCGTCAATTACAATGTCCAAGGGATAAAGTAAACCAGGAGTGAAGCATCGGAATCTATAACTAGTGTCAATGGAATGGTTCAAAACATAGACAGTAAGAAGAGTCAGTCTTCTTGTACTTAAGTCGGCTTTGTGCCTTTTGTATTTAATTCCGATGCTATTTCTGTGTTTCATCGTCAATCAGAACGTCAGAGGGATACAGTAAACCTGAAGTGAAGCATCGGAATCTATAGCTAGTGTCACAGGAATGGTTCAAAACACAGTCAGTAAGAAGAGACAGTCTTCTTTTCCTTAAGTTGGCATTGTGCCTTTTGTATTTTATTCCGATGCAATTTCTGTGTTTCACCGTCAATAAGAAGGTCCAAGGGAAACAGTAAACCTGGAGTGAAGCATCGGAATCTATAACTAGTGTCACAGGAATGGTTCAAAGCATAGACAGTAAGAAGAGTCTGTCTTCTTGTACTTAAGTCGGCATTGTGCCTTTTGTATTTAATTCCGATGCAATTTCTGGGGTTTCATCGTCAATAAGAAGGTCCAAGTTATACAGTAGACCTTAAATGAAGCATCAGAATCTATAACTAGTGTCACAGGAATGGTTCAAAACATAGACAGTAGGAAGAGTGAGTCTTCTTGTACATGAGTGCGCATTGTGCCTTTTGTATTAAATTCCGATGCCATTTCTGTGTTTCATCGTCAATAAGAAAGTCTGAGGGATACAGTAAACCTGAAGTGAAGCATCGGAATCTATAGCTAGTGTCGCAGGAATGGTTCAAAAACATAGTCACTAAGAAGAGACAGTCTTATTGTCCTTAAGTCGGCATTGTGCCTTTTGTATTTTACTCCGATGCATTTTCTGTGTTTCATCGTCAATAACAAGGTCCAAGGGATACAGTAAACCTGGAGTGAAGCATCGGAATCTATAACAAGTGTCACAGGAATGGTTCAAAGCATAGACAGTAAGAAGAGTCTGTCTTCTTGTACTTAAGTCGGCATTGTGCCTTTTATATTTAATTCCGATGCAATTTCTGGGTTTCATCGTCAATTAGAAGGTCCATGGGATACAGTAAACCTCAAGTGAAGCATCAGAATCTATAACTAGTGTCACAGGAATGGTTCAAAACATAGTCAGTAGGAAGAGTCGGTCTTCATGTACTGAAGTCGGCATTGTGCCTTTTGTATATAATTCCGATGCAATTTCTGTGTTTCATCGTCAATAAGAAAGTCAGAGGGATACAGTAAAGCTGAAGTGAAGCATCGGAATCTATAGCTAGTGTCACAGGATTGGTTCAAAAACATAGACAGTAGGAAGAGTCAGTCTTCTTCTACATAAGTCGGCATTGTGCCTCTTGTATTTCATTCCGATGCAATTTCTGTGTTTCATCGTCAATAAGAATGTCCAAGGTATACAGTAAACCTGAAGTGAAGCATCGGAATCTATAACTAGTGTCACAGGAATGGTTCAAACATAGTCAGTAAAAGAAGTCAGTCTTCTTGTACTTAAGTCGGCATTGTGCCTCTCGTATTTTATTCCGATGCAATTTCTGTGTTTCATCGTCAATAAGAAGGTCCAAGGGATACAGAAAAACTGAAGTCAAGCATCGGAATCTATAACTAGTGTCACAGGAATGGTTCAAATCATAGCCAGTAAGAAGAGTCGGTCTTCTTGTACCTAAGTAGGAATTGTGGCGTTTCTATTTAATTCCGACGCAGTTTCTGTGTTTCATCGTCAATAAGGAGGTCAGAGGGATGTAGTAAACTTGAAGTGAAGCATCGGGATCTATAACTAGTGTCACAGGAATGGTTCAAAGCATAGTGAGTAGGGAGAGTCAGTCTTCTTGTACTTAAGTCGGAATTGTGCCTTTTGTATTTTATTCCGATGCAATTTCTGTTTTTCAACGTCAATAAGAAGCTCCAAGGGATACAGTAAACCTGAAGTGAAGCATCGGAATCTATAACTAGTGTCACAGGAATCGTTCAAAACCTAGACAGTAGGAAGAGTCAGTCTTCTTGTACTTAAGTTCGCATTGTGCCTTTTGTATTTTATTCCGATGCAATTTCTGTGTTTCATCGTCAATAGAAAGACAGAGGGATACAGTAAACCTGAAGTGAAGCATCGGAATCTATAGCTAGTGTCACAGGAATGGTTCAAAACATAGTCAGTAAGAAGAGTCAGTCTTCTTGTCCTTAAGTCGGCATTGTGCCTTTTGTATTTAATTCCGATGCAATTTCTGTGCTTCATCGCGAATACGAAGGTCCAAGGGATACAGTAAACATGGAGTGAAGCATCGGAATCTATAACTAGGGTCAAAGGAATGGTTCAAAACATAGACAGTAAGAAGAGTCAGTCTTCTTGTACTTAAGTCGGCATTGTGCCTTTTCTATATAATTCCGATGCAATTTCTGTGTTTCATCGTCAATAACAAGGTTCAAGGGATACAGTAAACCAGGAGTGAAGCATCGGAATCTATAACTAGTGTCAATGGAATGGTTCAAAACATAGACAGTAAGAAGAAACTGTCTTCTTGTACTTAAGTCGGCATTGTGCCTTTTGTATTTAATTCCGATGCAATTTCTGTGTTTCATCGTCAATAAGAAAGTCAGAGGGATACAGTAAAGCTGAAGTGAAGCATCGGAATCTATAGCTAGTGTCACAGGAATTTTTCAAAACATAGTCAGTAAGAAGAGACAGTCTTCTTGTCCTTAAGTCGGCATTCTGCCTTTTGTATTTTATTCCGATGCAATTTCTGTGTTTCATCGTCAATAAGAAGGTCCAAGGGATACAGTAAACCTGAAGTGAAGCATCGGAATCTATACTAGTGTCACAGGAATGGTTCAAAACATAGTCAGTAAGGAGAGACAGTCTTATTGTCCTTAAGTCGGCATTGTGCCTTTTGTATTTTATTCCGATGCAATTTCTGGGTTTCATCGTCAATTAGTAGGTCCAAGGGATACAGTAAACCTCAAGTGAAGCATCAGAATTTATAACTAGTGTCACAGGAATGGTTCAAAACATAGTCAGTAGGAAGAGTCGGTCTTCATGTACTGAAGTCGGCATTGTGCCTTTTGTATATAATTCCGATGCAATTTCTGTGTTTCATCGTCAATAATAAGGTCCAAGGGATATAGTAAACCTGACGTCAAGCATCGGAATCTATAACTAGTGTCACAGGATTGGTTCAAAACATAGCCAGTAAGAAGAGTCAGTCTTCTTGTACCTAAGTGGGAATTGTGGCGTTTCTATTTAATTCCGATGCAGTTTCTGTGTTTCATCGTCAATAAGAAGGTCAGAGGAATACAGTAAACTTGAAGTGAAGCATCGAGATCTATGACTAGTGTCACAGGAATGGTTCAAAGCATAGTCAGTAGGAAGAGTCAGTCTTCTTGTACTTAAGTCGGCATTGTGCCTTCTGTATTTTATTCCGATGCAATTTCTGTGCTTCATCGTCAATACGAAGGTCAGAGGGATACAGTAAATCTGAAGTGAAGCATCGGAATCTATAACTAGTCTCGCAGGAATGGTTCAAAACATAGTCAGTATGAAGAGTCAGTCTTTATGTACCTAAGTCTGCATTGTCCCTTTTGTGTTTAATTCCGATGCAATTTCTGTGTTTCATCGTCAGTAAGAAGGTCCAAGGAATACAGTAAACCTCAAGTGAAGCATCGGAATCTATAACTAGTGTCACAGGAATCGTTCAAAACCTAGACAGTAGGAAGAGTCAGTCTTCTTGTACTTAAGTCGGCATTGTGCTTTTGTATTTCATTCCGATGCCATTTCTGTGTTTCATCGTCAATAAGAAAGTCAGAGGGATACAGTAAACCTGAAGTGAAGGATCGGAATCTATAGCTAGTGTCACAGGAATGGTTCAAAGCATAGTCAGTAAGAAGAGTCAGTCTTCTTGTCCTTAAGTCGGCATTTTGCCTTTTGTATTTAATTCCGATGCAATTTCTGTGTTTCATCGCCAATCAGAAGGTCCAAGGGATACAGTAAACCGGGAGTGAAGCATCGGAATCTATAACTAGGGTCAAAGGAATGGTTCAAAACATAGACAGTAAGAAGAGTCAGTCTTCTTGTACTTAAGTCTTCATTGTGCCTTTTGTATTTAATTCCGATGCAATTTCTGTGTTTCATCGTCAATACGAAGGTCCAAGGAATACAGTAAACCTCAAGTAAGGCATCGGAATCTGTAACTAGTGTCACAGGAATGGTTCAAATCATAGTCAGTAGGAAGAGTCGGTCTTCATGTACATACGTCGGCATTGTGCCTTTTGTATTTAATTCCGATCCGATTTCTGTGTTTCATCGTCAATAAGAAGGTCCAAGGGATACAGTAAACATCTAGTGAAGCATCGGAATCTATAACTAGTGTCACAGGAATGGTTCAAAACATAGTCAGTAAGGAGAGTCACTCTTCTTGTACTTAAGTCGGCATTGTGCCTTTTCTATATAATTCCGATGCAATTTCTGTGTTTCATCGTCAATAACAAGGTCCAAGGGATGCAGTAAACCAGGAGTGAAGCATCGGAATCTATAACTAGTGTCACAGGGACGGTTCAAAGCATAGACTGTAGGAAGAGTCAGTCTTCTTGTACTTAAGTCGGCATTGTGCCTTTTCTATTTAATTCCGCTGCAATTTCTGTTTTTCATCGTCAATAAGACGGTCAGAGGGATACAGTAAACCTGAAGTAAAGCATCGGAATCTATAACAAGTGTCACTGGCATGGTTCAAAACATAGACAGTTGGAAGGGTCAGTCTTCTTGTACTTAAGTCGGCATAGTGTCTTTTGTATTTAATTCCGATGCAATTTCTGTGTTTCATTGTCAATCAGAAGGTCCAAGGGATACAGTAAACCTGAAGAGAAGCATCGGAATCTACAACTAGTGTCACAGGAATGGATCAAAACATAGGCAGTAACAAGAGTCAGTCTTCTTGTACTTAAGTTGGCATTGTGGCTTTCGTATTTAATTCCGATGCCATTTCTGTATTTCACCGGCTATAAAAAGGTCAGAGGGATACAGTAAACCTGAATTGAGGCATCGGAATCTATAACTAGTGTCACAGGAATGGTTCAAAACATAGACAGTAGGAAGAGTCAGTCTTCTAGTACTTAAGTCGGCATTGTGTTTTTGTATTTAATTCCGATGCAATTTCTGTGTTTCATCGTCAATAAGAAGGTCAGAAGGATACAGTAAACCTGAAGTGAAGCATCGGAATCCAAAACCAGTGTCACAGGATTGGTTCAAATCATGGACAGTAGGAAGGGTCAGTCTTCTTGTACCTAAGTCGGCATTGTGCCCTTTGTATTCAATTTCGAAGCAACTTCTGTGTTTCATCGTCAATAAGAATGTCTAAGGTATACAGTAAACCTGGAGTGAAGCATCGGAATCTATAACTAGTGTCACAGGAATGGTTCAAAACATAGACAGTAAGAAGAGTCAGTCTTCTTGTACTTAAGTCGACATTGTGCATTTTCTATTTAATTCCGATGCAATTTCTGTGTTTCATCGTCAATAAGCAGGTCAGAGGGACACAAAAAACCTGAAGTGTAGCATCGGAATCTATAACTAGTGTCACAGAAATGGTTCAAAACATAGACAGTAAGAAGAGTTAGTCTTCGTGTACTTAAGTCGGCATTTTGCCTTTTGTTTTTAATTCCGATGAAATTTCTGTGTTTTATCGTCAATAAGAAGGTCCATGGGATACAGTAAACCTGAAGTGAAGCATCGGAATCTAGAACTAGTGTCAGAGGAATGGTTCAAATCATAGTCAGTAAGAAGAGTCAGTCTTCTTGTACTTAAATCGGCATTGTGCCTTTTGTATTTAATTCCGATGCAATTTCTGTGTTTCATCGTCAATAAGAAGGTCAGAGGGATACAGTAAACCTGAAGTGACGCATCGGCATCTATAACTAGTGTCACAGGAATGGTTCAAAACATAGACAGTAAGATGGGTCAGTCTTCTTGTACTTAAGTCGGCATTGTGCCTTTTGTATTTAATTCCGATGCAATTTCTGTGTTTCATCGTCAATAAGAAGGTCCAAGGGATACAGTAAACCTGAAGTGAAGCATCGGAATCTATAACTAGTGTCACAGGAATGGTTCAAATCATGATCAGTAAGAAGAGTCTGTCTTCTTGTCCTTAAGCCGGCATTGTGCCTCTTGTATTTAATTCCGATGGAATTTCTGTTTTTCATCGTCAATAAGAAGGTCAGACGGATACAGTAAACCTGAAGTGAAGCATCGAAATCGAAAACTAGTGTCGCAGGAATGGTTCAAAACATAGACAGTGGGAAGGGTCCGTCTTCTTGTACTTAAGTCCTCATTGTGCCTTTTGTATCTAATTCTGATGCAATTTCTGTGTTTCATCGTCAATAAGAAGGTCCAAGGTATACAGTAATCCTGAAGTGAAGCATCGGAATCTATAACTAGTGTCACAGGAATGGTTCAAAACATAGTCAGTAAGAAGAGTCAGTCTTCTTGTACTTAAGTCGGAATTGTGCCTTTTGTATTTAATTCCGATGCAATTTCTGTGTTTCATTGTCAATAACAAGGTCCATGGGAAACAGTAATCCTGGAGTGAAGCATCGGAATCTATAACTAGTGTCACAGGAATGGTTCAAAACATAGACAGTAAGAAGAGTCAGTCTTCTTGTACTGAAGTTGACATTGAGCCTTTTCTATTTAATTCCGATGCAATTTCTGTGTTTCATCGTCAATAAGAAGGTCAGAGGGATACAATAAACCTGAAGTGTAGCATCGGAATCTATAACTAGTGTCACAGGAATGGTTCATAACATAGTCAGTAAGAACAGCCAGTCTTCTTGTCTTTAAGGCGGCATTGTGCCTTTTGAATTTAATTCCGATGCAATTTCTGTGTTTCATCGTCAATAAGAAGGTCCAAGGGAGACAGTAAACCTAGAGTGTAGCATCGGAATCTATAACTAGTGTCACAGGAATGGTTCAAAGCCTAGTCAGTAACAAGAGTCAGTCTTCTTGTACTTAAGTCTTCATTGTGCCTTTTCTATTTAATTCCGATGCAATTTCTGTGTTTCATCGTCATTAAGAAGGTCAGAGGGATACAGCAAACCTGAAGTGAAGCATCGGAATCCAAAACTAGTGTCACAGGAATGGTTCAAAGCATAGACAGTAGGAAGAGTCAGTCTTCTTGTACTTAAGTCGGCATTGTGCCTTTTGCATTTAATACCGATGCAATTTATGTACTTCATCGTCAATTAGAAGATCCAAGGTATACGGTAAACCTCAAGTGAAGCATCAGAATCTATAACTAGTGTCACAGGAATGGTTCAAAGCATAGTCAGTAAGAAGAGTCAGTCTTCTTGTACTTAGGTCGGCATTGTGCCTTTTCTATTTAATTCCGATTCAATTTCTGTGTTTCATCGTCAATAAGAAGGTCCAAGGGATACAGTAAACCTGAAGTGAAGCATCGGAATCTATACTAGTGTCACAGGAATGGTTCAAAACATAGTCAGTAAGGAGAGACAGTCTTATTGTCCTTAAGTCGGCATTGTGCCTTTTGTATTTTATTCCGATGCAATTTCTGGGTTTCATCGTCAATTAGTAGGTCCAAGGGATACAGTAAACCTCAAGTGAAGCAACAGAATTTATAACTAGTGTCACAGAAATGGTTCAAAACATAGTCAGTAGCAAGAGTCGGTCTTCATGTACTGAAGTCGGCATTGTGCCTTTTGTATATAATTCCGATGCAATTTCTGTGTTTCATCGTCAATAATAAGGTCCAAGGGATATAGTAAACCTGACGTCAAGCATCGGAATCTATAACTAGTGTCACAGGATTGGTTCAAAACATAGCCAGTAAGAAGAGTCAGTCTTCTTGTACCTAAGTGGGAATTGTGGCGTTTCTATTTAATTCCGATGCAGTTTCTGTGTTTCATCGTCAATAAGAAGGTCAGAGGAATACAGTAAACTTGAAGTGAAGCATCGAGATCTATGACTAGTGTCACAGGAATGGTTCAAAGCATAGTCAGTAGGAAGAGTCAGTCTTCTTGTACTTAAGTCGGCATTGTGCTTCTGTATTTTATTCCGATGCAATTTCTGTGTTTCATCGTCAATACGAAGGTCAGAGGGATACAGTAAATCTGAAGTGAAGCATCGGAATCTATAACTAGTCTCGCAGGAATGGTTCAAAACATAGTCAGTATGAAGAGTCAGTCTTTATGTACCTAAGTCTGCATTGTCCCTTTTGTGTTTAATTCCGATGCAATTTCTGTGTTTCATCGTCAGTAAGAAGGTCCAAGGAATACAGTAAACCTCAAGTGAAGCATCGGAATCTATAACTAGTGTCACAGGAATCGTTCAAAACCTAGACAGTAGGAAGAGTCAGTCTTCTTGTACTTAAGTCGGCATTGTGCTTTTGTATTTCATTCCGATGCCATTTCTGTGTTTCATCGTCAATAAGAAAGTCAGAGGGATACAGT
This sequence comes from Schistocerca piceifrons, assembly GCF_021461385.2. Lineage (NCBI taxonomy): Eukaryota > Metazoa > Arthropoda > Insecta > Orthoptera > Acrididae > Schistocerca > Schistocerca piceifrons. The sequence goes on along the minus strand of NC_060140.1, from coordinate 2,241,623 downwards.
AAACCTGAAGTGAAGGATCGGAATCTATAGCTAGTGTCACAGGAATGGTTCAAAGCATAGTCAGTAAGAAGAGTCAGTCTTCTTGTCCTTAAGTCGGCATTTTGCCTTTTGTATTTAATTCCGATGCAATTTCTGTGTTTCATCGCCAATCAGAAGGTCCAAGGGATACAGTAAACCGGGAGTGAAGCATCGGAATCTATAACTAGGGTCAAAGGAATGGTTCAAAACATAGACAGTAAGAAGAGTCAGTCTTCTTGTACTTAAGTCTTCATTGTGCCTTTTGTATTTAATTCCGATGCAATTTCTGTGTTTCATCGTCAATACGAAGGTCCAAGGAATACAGTAAACCTCAAGTAAGGCATCGGAATCTGTAACTAGTGTCACAGGAATGGTTCAAATCATAGTCAGTAGGAAGAGTCGGTCTTCATGTACATACGTCGGCATTGTGCCTTTTGTATTTAATTCCGATCCGATTTCTGTGTTTCATCGTCAATAAGAAGGTCCAAGGGATACAGTAAACATCTAGTGAAGCATCGGAATCTATAACTAGTGTCACAGGAATGGTTCAAAACATAGTCAGTAAGGAGAGTCACTCTTCTTGTACTTAAGTCGGCATTGTGCCTTTTCTATATAATTCCGATGCAATTTCTGTGTTTCATCGTCAATAACAAGGTCCAAGGGATGCAGTAAACCAGGAGTGAAGCATCGGAATCTATAACTAGTGTCACAGGGACGGTTCAAAGCATAGACTGTAGGAAGAGTCAGTCTTCTTGTACTTAAGTCGGCATTGTGCCTTTTCTATTTAATTCCGCTGCAATTTCTGTTTTTCATCGTCAATAAGACGGTCAGAGGGATACAGTAAACCTGAAGTAAAGCATCGGAATCTATAACAAGTGTCACTGGCATGGTTCAAAACATAGACAGTTGGAAGGGTCAGTCTTCTTGTACTTAAGTCGGCATAGTGTCTTTTGTATTTAATTCCGATGCAATTTCTGTGTTTCATTGTCAATCAGAAGGTCCAAGGGATACAGTAAACCTGAAGAGAAGCATCGGAATCTACAACTAGTGTCACAGGAATGGATCAAAACATAGGCAGTAACAAGAGTCAGTCTTCTTGTACTTAAGTTGGCATTGTGGCTTTCGTATTTAATTCCGATGCCATTTCTGTATTTCACCGGCTATAAAAAGGTCAGAGGGATACAGTAAACCTGAATTGAGGCATCGGAATCTATAACTAGTGTCACAGGAATGGTTCAAAACATAGACAGTAGGAAGAGTCAGTCTTCTAGTACTTAAGTCGGCATTGTGTTTTTGTATTTAATTCCGATGCAATTTCTGTGTTTCATCGTCAATAAGAAGGTCAGAAGGATACAGTAAACCTGAAGTGAAGCATCGGAATCCAAAACCAGTGTCACAGGATTGGTTCAAATCATGGACAGTAGGAAGGGTCAGTCTTCTTGTACCTAAGTCGGCATTGTGCCCTTTGTATTCAATTTCGAAGCAACTTCTGTGTTTCATCGTCAATAAGAATGTCTAAGGTATACAGTAAACCTGGAGTGAAGCATCGGAATCTATAACTAGTGTCACAGGAATGGTTCAAAACATAGACAGTAAGAAGAGTCAGTCTTCTTGTACTTAAGTCGACATTGTGCATTTTCTATTTAATTCCGAAGCAATTTCTGTGTTTCATCGTCAATAAGCAGGTCAGAGGGATACAAAAAACCTGAAGTGTAGCATCGGAATCTATAACTAGTGTCACAGAAATGGTTCAAAACATAGACAGTAAGAAGAGTTAGTCTTCGTGTACTTAAGTCGGCATTTTGCCTTTTGTTTTTAATTCCGATGAAATTTCTGTGTTTTATCGTCAATAAGAAGGTCCATGGGATACAGTAAACCTGAAGTGAAGCATCGGAATCTAGAACTAGTGTCAGAGGAATGGTTCAAATCATAGTCAGTAAGAAGAGTCAGTCTTCTTGTACTTAAATCGGCATTGTGCCTTTTGTATTTAATTCCGATGCAATTTCTGTGTTTCATCGTCAATAAGAAGGTCAGAGGGATACAGTAAACCTGAAGTGACGCATCGGCATCTATAACTAGTGTCACAGGAATGGTTCAAAACATAGACAGTAAGATGGGTCAGTCTTCTTGTACTTAAGTCGGCATTGTGCCTTTTGTATTTAATTCCGATGCAATTTCTGTGTTTCATCGTCAATAAGAAGGTCCAAGGGATACAGTAAACCTGAAGTGAAGCATCGGAATCTATAACTAGTGTCACAGGAATGGTTCAAATCATGATCAGTAAGAAGAGTCTGTCTTCTTGTCCTTAAGCCGGCATTGTGCCTCTTGTATTTAATTCCGATGGAATTTCTGTTTTTCATCGTCAATAAGAAGGTCAGACGGATACAGTAAACCTGAAGTGAAGCATCGAAATCGAAAACTAGTGTCGCAGGAATGGTTCAAAACATAGACAGTGGGAAGGGTCCGTCTTCTTGTACTTAAGTCCTCATTGTGCCTTTTGTATCTAATTCTGATGCAATTTCTGTGTTTCATCGTCAATAAGAAGGTCCAAGGTATACAGTAATCCTGAAGTGAAGCATCGGAATCTATAACTAGTGTCACAGGAATGGTTCAAAACATAGTCAGTAAGAAGAGTCAGTCTTCTTGTACTTAAGTCGGCATTGTGCCTTTTGTATTTAATTCCGATGCAATTTCTGTGTTTCATTGTCAATAACAAGGTCCATGGGAAACAGTAAGCCTGGAGTGAAGCATCGGAATCTATAACTAGTGTCACAGGAATGGTTCAAAACATAGACAGTAAGAAGAGTCAGTCTTCTTGTACTGAAGTTGACATTGAGCCTTTTCTATTTAATTCCGATGCAATTTCTGTGTTTCATCGTCAATAAGAAGGTCAGAGGGATACAATAAACCTGAAGTGTAGCATCGGAATCTATAACTAGTGTCACAGGAATGGTTCATAACATAGTCAGTAAGAACAGCCAGTCTTCTTGTCTTTAAGGCGGCACTGTGCCTTTTGAATTTAATTCCGATGCAATTTCTGTGTTTCATCGTCAATAAGAAGGTCCAAGGGAGACAGTAAACCTAGAGTGTAGCATCGGAATCTATAACTAGTGTCACAGGAATGGTTCAAAGCCTAGTCAGTAACAAGAGTCAGTCTTCTTGTACTTAAGTCTTCATTGTGCCTTTTCTATTTAATTCCGATGCAATTTCTGTGTTTCATCGTCATTACGAAGGTCAGAGGGATACAGCACACCTGAAGTGAAGCATCGGAATCCAAAACTAGTGTCACAGGAATGGTTCAAAGCATAGACAGTAGGAAGAGTCAGTCTTCTTGTACTTAAGTCGGCATTGTGCCTTTTGCATTTAATACCGATGCAATTTATGTATTTCATCGTCAATTAGAAGATCCAAGGTATACGGTAAACCTCAAGTGAAGCATCAGAATCTATAACTAGTGTAACAGGAATGGTTCAAAGCATAGTCAGTAAGAAGAGTCAGTCTTCTTGTACTTAGGTCGGCATTGTGCCTTTTCTATTTAATTCCGATTCAATTTCTGTGTTTCATCGTCAATAAGAAGGTCCAAGGGATACAGTAAACCTGGAGTGAAGCATCGGAATCTAAAACTAGTGTCACAGGAATTGTTCAAAACATAGACAGTAGGAAGAGTCAGTCTTCTTGTACTTAAGTCGACATTGTGCCTTTTGTATTTAATTCCGATGCAATTTCTATGTTTCATCGTCAATTGGAAGGTCAGAGGGAAACAGTAAACCTGGAGTGTAGCATCGGAATCTATAACTAGTGTCACAGGCATGGTTCAAAACATAGTCAGTAAGAAGAGTCAGTCTTCTTGTACTTAAGTCGGTATTTTGCCTTTTGTATTTAATTCGGATCCAATTTTGTGTTTCATCGTCAATAAGAAGATCCATGGGATGCACTATACCTGAGGTGAAGCATCGGCATCTATAACTAGTGTCACAGGAACGGTTCAAAACATAGTCAGTAAGAAGAGTTAGTCTTCTTGTACTTAAGTCGGCATTGTTCCTTTTCTATTTAATTCCGATGCAATTTCTGTGTTTCATCGTCAATAAGAAGGTCAGAGGTATACAGTAAACCTGAAGTGAAACATCGGAATCTATAGCTAGTGTCACAGGAATGGTTCAAAACATAGTCAGTAAGAAGAGTCAGTCTTCTTGTCCTTAAGTCGGCATTGTGCCTATTGTATTTAATTCCATTGCAATTCCTGTGTTTCATCGTCAATAAGAAGGTCCAAGGGATACAGTAAACCTGGAGTGAAGCATCGGAATCTATAACTAGTGTCACAGGAATGGTTAAAAACATAGACAGTAAGAAGAGACATTCTTCTTGTACTCAAATCTGCATTGTGCCATTTGTATTTAATTCTGATGCAATTTCTGTGTTTCATCGTCAATAGGAAGGCCCAAGGGATACAGTAAACCTGGAGTGAAGCATCGGAATCTAAAACTAGTGTCACAGGAATTGTTCAAAACATAGACAGTAAGAAGAGTCAGTCTTCTTGTACTTAAGTCGACATTGTGCCTTTTCCATTTAATTCCGATGCAATTTCTGTGTTTCATCGTCAATAAGAAGGTCAGAGGTATACAGTAAACCTGAAGTGAAACATAGGAATCTATAGCTAGTGTCACAGGAATGGTTCAAAACAAAGTCAGTAAGAAGAGTCAGTCTTCTTGTCCATAAGTCGGCATTGTGATTTTTTTTTAATTAATTCCGATGCAATTTCTGTGTTTCATCGTCAATTGGAAGGTCAGAGGGATTCAGTAAACCTGGAGTGTAGCATCGGAATCTATAACTAGTGTCACAGGAATGGTTCAAAACATAGAGAGTAAGAAGAGTCAGCCTTCGTGTACTTAAGTCGGCATTTTGCCTTTTGTATTTAATTCCGATGCAATTTCTGTGTTTCATCGTCAATAAGAAGGTCAGAAGGATACAGTAAACCTGAAGTGAAGCATCGGAATCCAAAACCAGTGTCACAGGATTGGTTCACATCATGGACAGTAGGAAGGGTCAGTCTTCTTGTACCTAAGTCGGCATTGTGCCTTTTGTATTCAATTTCGAAGCAATTTCTGTGTTTCATCGTCAATAAGAATGTCTAAGGTACACAGTAAACCTGGAGTGAAGCATCGGAATCTATAACTAGTGTCACAGGAATGGTTCAAAACATAGACAGTAAGAAGAGTCAGTCTTCTTGTACTTAAGTCGACATTGTGCATTTTCTATTTAATTCCGATGCAATTTCTGTGTTTCATCGTCAATAAGCAGGTCAGAGGGATACAAAAAACCTGAAGTGTAGCATCGGAATCTATAACTAGTGTCACAGAAATGGTTCAAAACATAGTCAGTATGAACAGTCAGTCTTCTTGTCCTTAAGTCGGCATTGTGCCTTTTGTATTTAATTTCGAAGCAATTTCTGTGTTTCATCGTCAATAGGAAGGTCCAAGGGATACAGGAAACCTGGAGTGTAGCATCGGAATCTATAACTACTGTCACAGGAATGGTGCAAAACATAGACAGTAAGAAGAGTTAGTCTTCGTGTACTTAAGTCGGCATTTTGCCTTTTGTTTTCAATTCCGATGAAATTTCTGTGTTTTATCGTCAATAAGAAGGTCCATGGGATACAGTAAACCTGAAGTGAAGCATCGGAATCTAGATCTAGTGTCAGAGGAATGGTTCAAATCATAGTCAGTAAGAAGAGTCAGTCTTCTTGTACTTAAATCGGCATTGTGCCTTTTGTATTTAATTCCGATGCAATTTCTGTGTTTCATCGTCAATAAGAAGGTCAGAGGGATACAGTAAACCTGAAGTGACGCATCGGCATCTATAACTAGTGTCACAGGAATGGTTCAAAACATAGACAGTAAGATGGGTCAGTCTTCTTGTACTTAAGTCGGCATTGTGCCTTTTGTATTTAATTCCGATGCAATTTCTGTGTTTCATCGTCAATAAGAAGGTCCAAGGGATACGGTAAACCTGAAGTGAAGCATCGGAATCTATAACTAGTGTCACAGGAATGGTTCAAATCATGATCAGTAAGAAGAGTCTGTCTTCTTGTCCTTAAGCCGGCATTGTGCCTCTTGTATTTAATTCCGATGGAATTTCTGTTTTTCATCGTCAATAAGAAGGTCAGACGGATACAGTAAACCTGAAGTGAAGCATCGAAATCGAAAACTAGAGTCGCAGGAATGGTTCAAAACATATACAGTGGGAAGGGTCCGTCTTCTTGTACTTAAGTCGGCATTGTGCCTTTTGTATCTAATTCTGATGCAATTTCTGTGTTTCATCGTCAATAAGAAGGTCCAAGGTATACAGTAATCCTGAAGTGAAGCATCGGAATCTATAACTAGTGTCACAGGAATGGTTCAAAACATAGTCAGTAAGAAGAGTCAGTCTTCTTGTACTTAAGTCGGCATTGTGCCTTTTGTATTTAATTCCGATGCAATATCTGTGTTTCATTGTCAATAACAAGGTCCATGGGAAACAGTAAGCCTGGAGTGAAGCATCGGAATCTATAACTAGTGTCACAGGAATGGTTCAAAACATAGACAGTAAGAAGAGTCAGTCTTCTTGTACTTAAGTCGACATTGAGCGTTTTCTATTTAATTCCGATGCAATTTCTGTGTTTCATCGTCAATAAGAAGATCCATGGGATGCACTATACCTGAGGTGAAGCATCGGCATCTATAACTAGTGTCACAGGAACGGTTCAAAACATAGTCAGTAAGAAGAGTTAGTCTTCTTGTACTTAAGTCGGCATTGTTCCTTTTCTATTTAATTCCGATGCAATTTCTGTGTTTCATCGTCAATAAGAAGGTCAGAGGTATACAGTAAACCTGAAGTGAAACACCGGAATCTATAGCTAGTGTCACAGGAATGGTTCAAAACATAGTCAGTAAGAAGAGTCAGTCTTCTTGTCCTTAAGTCGGCATTGTGCCTATTGTATTTAATTCCATTGCAATTCCTGTGTTTCATCGTCAATAAGAAGGTCCAAGGGATACAGTAAACCTGGAGTGAAGCATCGGAATCTATAACTAGTGTCACAGGAATGGTTAAAAACATAGACAGTAAGAAGAGACATTCTTCTTGTACTCAAATCTGCATTGTGCCATTTGTATTTAATTCTGATGCAATTTCTGTGTTTCATCGTCAATAGGAAGGCCCAAGGGATACAGTAAACCTGGAGTGAAGCATCGGAATCTAAAACTAGTGTCACAGGAATTGTTCAAAACATAGACAGTAAGAGGAGTCAGTCTTCTTGTACTTAAGTCGACATTGTGCCTTTTCCATTTAATTCCGATGCAATTTCTGTGTTTCATCGTCAATAAGAAGGCCAGAGGTATACAGTAAACCTGAAGTGAAACATAGGAATCTATAGCTAGTGTCACAGGAATGGTTCAAAACAAAGTCAGTAAGAAGAGTCAGTCTTCTTGTCCATAAGTCGGCATTGTGATTTTTTTTTAATTAATTCCGATGCAATTTCTGTGTTTCATCGTCAATTGGAAGGTCAGAAGGATTCAGTAAACCTGGAGTGTAGCATCGGAATCTATAACTAGTGTCACAGGAATGGTTCAAAACATAGTCAGTAAGAAGAGTCAGTCTTCTTGTACTTAAGTCGGCATTTTGCCTTTTGTATTTAATTCCGATGCAATTTCTGTGTTTCATCGTCAATAAGAAGATCCATGGGATACAGCAAACCTGAGGTGAAGCATCGGCATCTATAACTAGTGTTACAGGAATGGTTCAAAACATAGTCAGTAAGAAGAGTCAGTCTTCTTGTACTTAAGTCGGTATTGTACCTTTTCTATTTAATTCCGATGCAATTTCTGAGTTTCATCGTCAATAAGAAGGTCAGAGGGTTACAGTAAACCTGAAGTGAAACATCGGAATCTATAGCTAGTGTCACAGGAATGGTTCAAAACATTGTCAGTAAGAAGACCCATTCTTCTTATACTTATATCGGCATTGTGCCTTTTGTATTTAATTCCGATGCAATTTCTGTGTTTCATCGTCAATAAGAAGGTCACAGGGAACAGTAAACCTGGAGTGAAGTATTGGAATCTATAACTAGTGTCAATGGAATGGATCAAAACATAGACAGTAAGAAGAGTCAGTCTTCTTGTACTTAAGTCGGCATTGTGCCTTTTGTATTTAATTCCGATGCAATTTCTGTGTTTCATCGTCAATAAGAAGGTCAGAGGGATACAGTAAGCCTGAAGTGAAACATCGGAATCTATAGCTAGTGTCACAGGAATGGTTCAAAACATAGTCAGTACGAAGAGTCAGTCTTCTTGTCCTTAAGTCGGCATTGTGCCTTTTGTATTTAATCCCGATGCAATTTCTGTGTTTCATCGTCAATAAGCAGGTCCAAGGGATGCAGTAATCCTGAAGTGAAGCATCGGAATCTATAACTAGTGTCACAGGAATGGTTCAAGACATAGAGAGTAGGAAGAGTCACTCTTCTAGTACCTAAGTCGACATTGTGCCATTTCAATTTAATTCCGATGCAATTTCAGTGTTTCATCGTAAATAAGAAGGTCAGAGGGATACAGTAAACCTGAAGTGAAGCATCGGAATCTATAACTAGTGTCACAGGAATGGTTCAAAACATAGGGAGTAAGAAGAGTCAGTCTTCTTGTACTTAAGTCGGCAATGTGTCTTTTGTATTTAATTCCGATGCAATTTCTGTGTTTCATCGTCAATAAGGAAGTCCAAGGGATACAGTAAACCTGAAGTGAGGCATCGGAATCTACAACTAGTGTCTCAGGAATGGTCCAAAACATAGACAGTAAGAAGAGTCAGTCTTCTTGTACTTAATTCGGCATTGTGCCTTTTCTATATAACTCCGATGCAATCTCTGTGTTTCATCGTCAATAAGAAGGTCAGAGGGATACAGTAAACCTGAAGTGAAGCATCGGAATCTATAACTAGTGTCACAGGAATGGTTCAAAACATAGTCAGTAAGAAGTGTCAGTCTTCTTGTACTTAAGTTTGCATTGTGCCTTTCGTATTTAATTCCGATGCAATATCTCTGTTTCACCGCAATAAGAAGGTCAGAGGGATACAGTAAACCTGAAGTGAAGCATCGGAATCTATAACTATTGTCACAGGAATGGTTCAAAAATAGACAGTAAGAAGAGTCAGTCTTCTTGTACTTAAGTCGGCATTTTGCCTTTTGTATTTAATTCCGATGCAATTTCTGTGTTTCATCGTCAATAAGAAGGTCCAGGGAATACAGTAAACCTGAAGTGAAGCATCGGAATCTATAACTAGTGTCACAGGAATGGTTCAAAACATAGTCACTAAGTAGAGTCAGTCTTCTTGTACTTAAGTCGGCATTGTGCCCTTCCTATTTAATTCCAATGCAATTTCTGTGTTTCATCGTCAATAAGAAGGTCCATGGGATACAGTAAACCTGGGGTGTAGCATCGGAATCTATAACTAGTGTCACAGGAATGGTTCAAATCATAGACTGTAAAAAGAGGCAGTCTTCGTGTACTTATGTCGGCATTTTGCCTTTTGTGTTTAATTCCGATGCAATTTCTGTGTTTCATCGTCAATACGAAGGTCCAGGGGATACAGTAAACCTGAAGTGAAGCATCGGAATCTATAACTAGTGTCACAGGAATGTTTCAAAACATAGTCAGTAAGAAAAGTCAGTCTTCCTGTACTTAAGTTGGCATTGTGCCCTTTCTTTTTAATTCCGATGCATTTTCTGTGTTTTATCGTCAATAACAAGGTCCAAGGGATACAATACACCTGGAGTGAAGCATCGGAATCTATAACTAGTGTCAATGGAATGGTTCAAAACATAGACAGTAAGAAGAGTCAGTCTTCTAGTACATATGTCGGCATTCTTCCTTTTGTATTTAATTCCGATGCAATTTCAGTGTTTCATCGACAATAAGAAGGTCAGAGGGATACAGTAAACCTGAAGTGAAGCATCGGAATCTATAGCTAGTGTCACAGGAATGGTTCAAAACATAGTCAGTAAGAAGAGTCAGTCTTCTTATAGTTAAGTCGGCATTGTGCCTTTTGTATTGAATTCCGATGCTATTTGTGTGATTCATCGTCATTAAGAAGGCCCAAGGGATATAGTAAACCTGGAGTGAAGCATCGGAATCTAAAACTAGTATCACAGGAATTGTTCAAATCATAGACAGTAAGAAGAGTCAGTCTTCTTGTACTTAAGTCGGCATTGTGCCTTTTGTATTTAAATCCGAATATATTTCTGTGTTTCATCGTCAATAAGAAGGACCAAGGGATACAGTAAACCTGGAGTGAAGCATCGGAGTCTATAACTTGTGTCACAGGGATGGTTCAAAACATAGACAATAAGAAGAGTCAGTCTTCTTGTACTTAAGTCAGCATTGTGCCTTTTGTATTTAATTCCGATTCAATTTCTGTGTTTCATCGTCAATAAGAAGGTCAGAGGGATACAGTAATCCTGAAGTGAAGCATCGGAATCTATAACTAGTGTCACAGGAATGGTTCAAATCATAGTCAGTAAGAATAGAAAGTCTTCTTGTACTAAAGTCATCATTGTGCATATTCTATATGATTCTGATGCAATTTCTGTGTTTCATCGTCAATAAGAAGGACCAAGGGATACAGTAAACCTGGAGTGAAGCATCGGAATCTATAACTAGTGTCACAGGAATGGTTCAAATCATAGACAGTAAGAAGAGTCAGACTTCTTTTACTTAAGTCGGCATTGTGCCTTTTGTATTAAATTCCGATGCAATTTCTGTGTTTCGTCGTCAATAAGAAGGTCCACGGGATACAGAAAAACCTGGAGTGAAGCATCTGAGTCTATAAGTAGTGTCACAGGACTGGTTCAATAATAGACAGTTAGAAGAGTCAGTCCTCTTGAACATAATTCGGCATTGTGCCTTTTGTATTTAATTCCGATGCAATTTCTGTGTTTCATCTTCAATAAGAAAGTCAGAGGGATACAGTAAACCTGAAGTGAAGCATCGGAATCTATAACTAGTGTCACAGGAATGGTTCAAATCATAGACAGTAAGAAGAGTCAGACTTCTTTTACTTAAGTCGGCATTGTGCCTTTTGTATTAAATTCCGATGCAATTTCTGTGTTTCATCGTCAATAAGAAGGTCCATGGGATACAGTAAACCTGGGGTGTAGCATCGGAATCTATAACTAGTGTCACAGGAATGGTTCAAATCATAGACTGTAAAAAGGGGCAGTCTTCGTGTACTTATGTCGGCATTTTGCCTTTTGTGTTTAATTCCGATGCAATTTCTGTGTTTCATCGTCAATACGAAGGTCCAGGGGATACAGTAAACCTGGAGTGATGCATCGGACTCTATAACTAGTGTCACAGGGACGGTTGAAAACATAGACAGTAAGATGAGTCAGTATTCTTGTACTTAACTCGGCGTTGTGCTTTTTGTATTTATTTCCGATGCAATTTCTGTGTTTCATCGTCACTAAGAAGGTCAGAGGTATACAGTAATCCTGAAGTTAAGCATCGGAATCTATAACTAGTGTCACTGGAATGGTTCAAAGCATAGTCAGTAAGAAGAGTCAGTCTTCTTGTAGTTAAGTCGGCATTGTGCCTTTTGTATTGAATTCCGATGCAATTTCTGTGTTTCATCGTCAATAAGAAGGTCCAACCTATACAGTAAACCTGAAGTGAAGCATCGGAATCCATAACTAGTGTCACAGGAATGGTTCAAGGCATAGACAGTAGGAAGAGTCAGTCTTCTAGTACTTAAGTCGGCATTGTGCCTTTTCAATTTAATTCCGATGCCATTTCAGTGTTTCATCGTCAATAAGACGGTCAGAGGGATACAGTAAACCTGAAGTGAAGCATCGGAATCTATAACTAGTGTCACAGGAATGGTTCTAAACATGGAGAGTAAGAAGAGTCAGTCTTCTTGTACTTAAGACGGCAATGTGTCTTTTGTATTTAATTCCGATTCATTTCTGTGTTTCATCGTCAATAAGGAAGTCCAAGGGATACAGTACACCTGAAGTGAGGCATCGGAAACTACAACTAGTGTCTCAGGAATGGTTCAAAATATAGACAGTAAGAGGAGTCAGTCTTCTTGTACTTAATTCGGCATTGTGCCTTTTCTATATAATTCCGAAGCAATTTCTGTGTTTCATCGTCAATAAGAAGGTCAGAGGGATACAGTAAACCTGAAGTGAAGCATCGGAATCTATAACTAGTGTCACAGGAATGGATCAAAGCATAGTCAGTAAGAAGTGTCAGTCTTCTTGTACTTAAGTTTGCATTGTGCCTTTCGTATTTAATACCGATGCAATATCTGTGTTTCACCGCAATAAGAAGGTCAGAGGGATACAGTAAACCTGAAGTGAAGCATCGGAATCTATAACTAGTGTCACAGGAATGGTTCAAAAATAGACAGTAAGAAGAGTCTGTCTTCTTGTACTTAAGTCGGCATTGTGCCTTTTGTATTTAATCCCGATGCAATTTCTGTGTTTCATCGTCAATAAGCAGGTCCAAGGGATGCAGTAATCCTGAAGTGAAGCATCGGAATCTATAACTAGTGTCACAGGAATGGTTCAAGACATAGAGAGTAGGAAGAGTCACTCTTCTAGTACCTAAGTCGACATTGTGCCATTTCAATTTAATTCCGATGCAATTTCAGTGTTTCATCGTAAATAAGAAGGTCAGAGGGATACAGTAAACCTGAAGTGAAGCATCGGAATCTATAACTAGTGTCACAGGAATGGTTCAAAACATAGGGAGTAAGAAGAGTCAGTCTTCTTGTACTTAAGTCGGCAATGTGTCTTTTGTATTTAATTCCGATGCAATTTCTGTGTTTCATCGTCAATAAGGAAGTCCAAGGGATACAGTAAACCTGAAGTGAGGCATCGGAATCTACAACTAGTGTCTCAGGAATGGTCCAAAACATAGACAGTAAGAAGAGTCAGTCTTCTTGTACTTAATTCGGCATTGTGCCTTTTCTATATAATTCCGATGCAATTTCTGTGTTTCATCGTCAATAAGAAGGTCAGAGGGATACAGTAAACCTGAAGTGAAGCATCGGAATCTATAACTAGTGTCACAGGAATGGTTCAAAACATAGTCAGTACGAAGAGTCAGTCTTCTTGTCCTTAAGTCGGCATTGTGCCTTTTGTATTTAATCCCGATGCAATTTCTGTGTTTCATCGTCAATAAGCAGGTCCAAGGGATGCAGTAATCCTGAAGTGAAGCATCGGAATCTATAACTAGTGTCACAGGAATGGTTCAAGACATAGAGAGTAGGAAGAGTCACTCTTCTAGTACCTAAGTCGACATTGTGCCATTTCAATTTAATTCCGATGCAATTTCAGTGTTTCATCGTAAATAAGAAGGTCAGAGGGATACAGTAAACCTGAAGTGAAGCATCGGAATCTATAACTAGTGTCACAGGAATGGTTCAAAACATAGGGAGTAAGAAGAGTCAGTCTTCTTGTACTTAAGTCGGCAATGTGTCTTTTGTATTTAATTCCGATGCAATTTCTGTGTTTCATCGTCAATAAGGAAGTCCAAGGGATACAGTAAACCTGAAGTGAGGCATCGGAATCTACAACTAGTGTCTCAGGAATGGTCCAAAACATAGACAGTAAGAAGAGTCAGTCTTCTTGTACTTAATTCGGCATTGTGCCTTTTCTATATAACTCCGATGCAATCTCTGTGTTTCATCGTCAATAAGAAGGTCAGAGGGATACAGTAAACCTGAAGTGAAGCATCGGAATCTATAACTAGTGTCACAGGAATGGTTCAAAACATAGTCAGTAAGAAGTGTCAGTCTTCTTGTACTTAAGTTTGCATTGTGCCTTTCGTATTTAATTCCGATGCAATATCTCTGTTTCACCGCAATAAGAAGGTCAGAGGGATACAGTAAACCTGAAGTGAAGCATCGGAATCTATAACTATTGTCACAGGAATGGTTCAAAAATAGACAGTAAGAAGAGTCAGTCTTCTTGTACTTAAGTCGGCATTTTGCCTTTTGTATTTAATTCCGATGCAATTTCTGTGTTTCATCGTCAATAAGAAGGTCCAGGGAATACAGTAAACCTGAAGTGAAGCATCGGAATCTATAACTAGTGTCACAGGAATGGTTCAAAACATAGTCACTAAGTAGAGTCAGTCTTCTTGTACTTAAGTCGGCATTGTGCCCTTCCTATTTAATTCCAATGCAATTTCTGTGTTTCATCGTCAATAAGAAGGTCCATGGGATACAGTAAACCTGGGGTGTAGCATCGGAATCTATAACTAGTGTCACAGGAATGGTTCAAATCATAGACTGTAAAAAGAGGCAGTCTTCGTGTACTTATGTCGGCATTTTGCCGTTTGTGTTTAATTCCGATGCAATTTCTGTGTTTCATCGTCAATACGAAGGTCCAGGGGATACAGTAAACCTGAAGTGAAGCATCGGAATCTATAACTAGTGTCACAGGAATGTTTCAAAACATAGTCAGTAAGAAAAGTCAGTCTTCCTGTACTTAAGTTGGCATTGTGCCCTTTCTTTTTAATTCCGATGCATTTTCTGTGTTTTATCGTCAATAACAAGGTCCAAGGGATACAATACACCTGGAGTGAAGCATCGGAATCTATAACTAGTGTCAATGGAATGGTTCAAAACATAGACAGTAAGAAGAGTCAGTCTTCTAGTACATATGTCGGCATTCTTCCTTTTGTATTTAATTCCGATGCAATTTCAGTGTTTCATCGACAATAAGAAGGTCAGAGGGATACAGTAAACCTGAAGTGAAGCATCGGAATCTATAGCTAGTGTCACAGGAATGGTTCAAAACATAGTCAGTAAGAAGAGTCAGTCTTCTTATAGTTAAGTCGGCATTGTGCCTTTTGTATTGAATTCCGATGCTATTTGTGTGATTCATCGTCATTAAGAAGGCCCAAGGGATATAGTAAACCTGGAGTGAAGCATCGGAATCTAAAACTAGTATCACAGGAATTGTTCAAATCATAGACAGTAAGAAGAGTCAGTCTTCTTGTACTTAAGTCGGCATTGTGCCTTTTGTATTTAAATCCGAATATATTTCTGTGTTTCATCGTCAATAAGAAGGACC
Source organism: Schistocerca piceifrons (assembly GCF_021461385.2). Classification (NCBI taxonomy): domain Eukaryota; kingdom Metazoa; phylum Arthropoda; class Insecta; order Orthoptera; family Acrididae; genus Schistocerca; species Schistocerca piceifrons. The sequence continues at coordinate 2,226,505 of NC_060140.1, read as the reverse complement.
AAGGGATACAGTAAACCTGGAGTGAAGCATCGGAGTCTATAACTTGTGTCACAGGGATGGTTCAAAACATAGACAATAAGAAGAGTCAGTCTTCTTGTACTTAAGTCAGCATTGTGCCTTTTGTATTTAATTCCGATTCAATTTCTGTGTTTCATCGTCAATAAGAAGGTCAGAGGGATACAGTAATCCTGAAGTGAAGCATCGGAATCTATAACTAGTGTCACAGGAATGGTTCAAATCATAGTCAGTAAGAATAGAAAGTCTTCTTGTACTAAAGTCATCATTGTGCATATTCTATATGATTCTGATGCAATTTCTGTGTTTCATCGTCAATAAGAAGGACCAAGGGATACAGTAAACCTGGAGTGAAGCATCGGAATCTATAACTAGTGTCACAGGAATGGTTCAAATCATAGACAGTAAGAAGAGTCAGACTTCTTTTACTTAAGTCGGCATTGTGCCTTTTGTATTAAATTCCGATGCAATTTCTGTGTTTCGTCGTCAATAAGAAGGTCCACGGGATACAGAAAAACCTGGAGTGAAGCATCTGAGTCTATAAGTAGTGTCACAGGACTGGTTCAATAATAGACAGTTAGAAGAGTCAGTCCTCTTGAACATAATTCGGCATTGTGCCTTTTGTATTTAATTCCGATGCAATTTCTGTGTTTCATCTTCAATAAGAAAGTCAGAGGGATACAGTAAACCTGAAGTGAAGCATCGGAATCTATAACTAGTGTCACAGGAATGGTTCAAATCATAGACAGTAAGAAGAGTCAGACTTCTTTTACTTAAGTCGGCATTGTGCCTTTTGTATTAAATTCCGATGCAATTTCTGTGTTTCATCGTCAATAAGAAGGTCCATGGGATACAGTAAACCTGGGGTGTAGCATCGGAATCTATAACTAGTGTCACAGGAATGGTTCAAATCATAGACTGTAAAAAGGGGCAGTCTTCGTGTACTTATGTCGGCATTTTGCCTTTTGTGTTTAATTCCGATGCAATTTCTGTGTTTCATCGTCAATACGAAGGTCCAGGGGATACAGTAAACCTGGAGTGATGCATCGGACTCTATAACTAGTGTCACAGGGACGGTTGAAAACATAGACAGTAAGATGAGTCAGTATTCTTGTACTTAACTCGGCGTTGTGCTTTTTGTATTTATTTCCGATGCAATTTCTGTGTTTCATCGTCACTAAGAAGGTCAGAGGTATACAGTAATCCTGAAGTTAAGCATCGGAATCTATAACTAGTGTCACTGGAATGGTTCAAAGCATAGTCAGTAAGAAGAGTCAGTCTTCTTGTAGTTAAGTCGGCATTGTGCCTTTTGTATTGAATTCCGATGCAATTTCTGTGTTTCATCGTCAATAAGAAGGTCCAACCTATACAGTAAACCTGAAGTGAAGCATCGGAATCCATAACTAGTGTCACAGGAATGGTTCAAGGCATAGACAGTAGGAAGAGTCAGTCTTCTAGTACTTAAGTCGGCATTGTGCCTTTTCAATTTAATTCCGATGCCATTTCAGTGTTTCATCGTCAATAAGACGGTCAGAGGGATACAGTAAACCTGAAGTGAAGCATCGGAATCTATAACTAGTGTCACAGGAATGGTTCTAAACATGGAGAGTAAGAAGAGTCAGTCTTCTTGTACTTAAGACGGCAATGTGTCTTTTGTATTTAATTCCGATTCATTTCTGTGTTTCATCGTCAATAAGGAAGTCCAAGGGATACAGTACACCTGAAGTGAGGCATCGGAAACTACAACTAGTGTCTCAGGAATGGTTCAAAATATAGACAGTAAGAGGAGTCAGTCTTCTTGTACTTAATTCGGCATTGTGCCTTTTCTATATAATTCCGAAGCAATTTCTGTGTTTCATCGTCAATAAGAAGGTCAGAGGGATACAGTAAACCTGAAGTGAAGCATCGGAATCTATAACTAGTGTCACAGGAATGGATCAAAGCATAGTCAGTAAGAAGTGTCAGTCTTCTTGTACTTAAGTTTGCATTGTGCCTTTCGTATTTAATACCGATGCAATATCTGTGTTTCACCGCAATAAGAAGGTCAGAGGGATACAGTAAACCTGAAGTGAAGCATCGGAATCTATAACTAGTGTCACAGGAATGGTTCAAAAATAGACAGTAAGAAGAGTCTGTCTTCTTGTACTTAAGTCGGCATTGTGCCTTTTGTATTTAATCCCGATGCAATTTCTGTGTTTCATCGTCAATAAGCAGGTCCAAGGGATGCAGTAATCCTGAAGTGAAGCATCGGAATCTATAACTAGTGTCACAGGAATGGTTCAAGACATAGAGAGTAGGAAGAGTCACTCTTCTAGTACCTAAGTCGACATTGTGCCATTTCAATTTAATTCCGATGCAATTTCAGTGTTTCATCGTAAATAAGAAGGTCAGAGGGATACAGTAAACCTGAAGTGAAGCATCGGAATCTATAACTAGTGTCACAGGAATGGTTCAAAACATAGGGAGTAAGAAGAGTCAGTCTTCTTGTACTTAAGTCGGCAATGTGTCTTTTGTATTTAATTCCGATGCAATTTCTGTGTTTCATCGTCAATAAGGAAGTCCAAGGGATACAGTAAACCTGAAGTGAGGCATCGGAATCTACAACTAGTGTCTCAGGAATGGTCCAAAACATAGACAGTAAGAAGAGTCAGTCTTCTTGTACTTAATTCGGCATTGTGCCTTTTCTATATAATTCCGATGCAATTTCTGTGTTTCATCGTCAATAAGAAGGTCAGAGGGATACAGTAAACCTGAAGTGAAGCATCGGAATCTATAACTAGTGTCACAGGAATGGTTCAAAACATAGTCAGTAAGAAGTGTCAGTCTTCTTGTACTTAAGTTTGCATTGTGCCTTTCGTATTTAATTCCGATGCAATATCTCTGTTTCACCGCAATAAGAAGGTCAGAGGGATACAGTAAACCTGAAGTGAAGCATCGGAATCTATAACTATTGTCACAGGAATGGTTCAAAAATAGACAGTAAGAAGAGTCAGTCTTCTTGTACTTAAGTCGGCATTTTGCCTTTTGTATTTAATTCCGATGCAATTTCTGTGTTTCATCGTCAATAAGAAGGTCCAGGGAATACAGTAAACCTGAAGTGAAGCATCGGAATCTATAACTAGTGTCACAGGAATGGTTCAAAACATAGTCACTAAGTAGAGTCAGTCTTCTTGTACTTAAGTCGGCATTGTGCCCTTCCTATTTAATTCCAATGCAATTTCTGTGTTTCATCGTCAATAAGAAGGTCCATGGGATACAGTAAACCTGGGGTGTAGCATCGGAATCTATAACTAGTGTCACAGGAATGGTTCAAATCATAGACTGTAAAAAGAGGCAGTCTTCGTGTACTTATGTCGGCATTTTGCCTTTTGTGTTTAATTCCGATGCAATTTCTGTGTTTCATCGTCAATACGAAGGTCCAGGGGATACAGTAAACCTGAAGTGAAGCATCGGAATCTATAACTAGTGTCACAGGAATGTTTCAAAACATAGTCAGTAAGAAAAGTCAGTCTTCCTGTACTTAAGTTGGCATTGTGCCCTTTCTTTTTAATTCCGATGCATTTTCTGTGTTTTATCGTCAATAACAAGGTCCAAGGGATACAATACACCTGGAGTGAAGCATCGGAATCTATAACTAGTGTCAATGGAATGGTTCAAAACATAGACAGTAAGAAGAGTCAGTCTTCTAGTACATATGTCGGCATTCTTCCTTTTGTATTTAATTCCGATGCAATTTCAGTGTTTCATCGACAATAAGAAGGTCAGAGGGATACAGTAAACCTGAAGTGAAGCATCGGAATCTATAGCTAGTGTCACAGGAATGGTTCAAAACATAGTCAGTAAGAAGAGTCAGTCTTCTTATAGTTAAGTCGGCATTGTGCCTTTTGTATTGAATTCCGATGCTATTTGTGTGATTCATCGTCATTAAGAAGGCCCAAGGGATATAGTAAACCTGGAGTGAAGCATCGGAATCTAAAACTAGTATCACAGGAATTGTTCAAACCATAGACAGTAAGAAGAGTCAGTCTTCTTGTACTTAAGTCGGCATTGTGCCTTTTGTATTTAAATCCGAATATATTTCTGTGTTTCATCGTCAATAAGAAGGACGAAGGGATACAGTAAACCTGGAGTGAAGCATCGGAGTCTATAACTTGTGTCACAGGGATGGTTCAAAACATAGACAATAAGAAGAGTCAGTCTTCTTGTACTTAAGTCAGCATTGTGCCTTTTGTATTTAATTCCGATTCAATTTCTGTGTTTCATCGTCAATAAGAAGGTCAGAGGGATACAGTAATCCTGAAGTGAAGCATCGGAATCTATAACTAGTGTCACAGGAATGGTTCAAATCATAGTCAGTAAGAATAGAAAGTCTTCTTGTACTAAAGTCATCATTGTGCATATTCTATATGATTCTGATGCAATTTCTGTGTTTCATCGTCAATAAGAAGGACCAAGGGATACAGTAAACCTGGAGTGAAGCATCGGAATCTATAACTAGTGTCACAGGAATGGTTCAAATCATAGACAGTAAGAAGAGTCAGACTTCTTTTACTTAAGTCGGCATTGTGCCTTTTGTATTAAATTCCGATGCAATTTCTGTGTTTCGTCGTCAATAAGAAGGTCCACGGGATACAGAAAAACCTGGAGTGAAGCATCTGAGTCTATAAGTAGTGTCACAGGACTGGTTCAATAATAGACAGTTAGAAGAGTCAGTCCTCTTGAACATAATTCGGCATTGTGCCTTTTGTATTTAATTCCGATGCAATTTCTGTGTTTCATCTTCAATAAGAAAGTCAGAGGGATACAGTAAACCTGAAGTGAAGCATCGGAATCTATAACTAGTGTCACAGGAATGGTTCAAATCATAGACAGTAAGAAGAGTCAGACTTCTTTTACTTAAGTCGGCATTGTGCCTTTTGTATTAAATTCCGATGCAATTTCTGTGTTTCATCGTCAATAAGAAGGTCCATGGGATACAGTAAACCTGGGGTGTAGCATCGGAATCTATAACTAGTGTCACAGGAATGGTTCAAATCATAGACTGTAAAAAGAGGCAGTCTTCGTGTACTTATGTCGGCATTTTGCCTTTTGTGTTTAATTCCGATGCAATTTCTGTGTTTCATCGTCAATACGAAGGTCCAGGGGATACAGTAAACCTGGAGTGATGCATCGGACTCTATAACTAGTGTCACAGGGACGGTTGAAAACATAGACAGTAAGATGAGTCAGTATTCTTGTACTTAACTCGGCGTTGTGCTTTTTGTATTTATTTCCGATGCAATTTCTGTGTTTCATCGTCACTAAGAAGGTCAGAGGTATACAGTAATCCTGAAGTTAAGCATCGGAATCTATAACTAGTGTCACTGGAATGGTTCAAAGCATAGTCAGTAAGAAGAGTCAGTCTTCTTGTAGTTAAGTCGGCATTGTGCCTTTTGTATTGAATTCCGATGCAATTTCTGTGTTTCATCGTCAATAAGAAGGTCCAACCTATACAGTAAACCTGAAGTGAAGCATCGGAATCCATAACTAGTGTCACAGGAATGGTTCAAGGCATAGACAGTAGGAAGAGTCAGTCTTCTAGTACTTAAGTCGGCATTGTGCCTTTTCAATTTAATTCCGATGCCATTTCAGTGTTTCATCGTCAATAAGACGGTCAGAGGGATACAGTAAACCTGAAGTGAAGCATCGGAATCTATAACTAGTGTCACAGGAATGGTTCTAAACATGGAGAGTAAGAAGAGTCAGTCTTCTTGTACTTAAGACGGCAATGTGTCTTTTGTATTTAATTCCGATTCATTTCTGTGTTTCATCGTCAATAAGGAAGTCCAAGGGATACAGTACACCTGAAGTGAGGCATCGGAAACTACAACTAGTGTCTCAGGAATGGTTCAAAATATAGACAGTAAGAGGAGTCAGTCTTCTTGTACTTAATTCGGCATTGTGCCTTTTCTATATAATTCCGAAGCAATTTCTGTGTTTCATCGTCAATAAGAAGGTCAGAGGGATACAGTAAACCTGAAGTGAAGCATCGGAATCTATAACTAGTGTCACAGGAATGGATCAAAGCATAGTCAGTAAGAAGTGTCAGTCTTCTTGTACTTAAGTTTGCATTGTGCCTTTCGTATTTAATACCGATGCAATATCTGTGTTTCACCGCAATAAGAAGGTCAGAGGGATACAGTAAACCTGAAGTGAAGCATCGGAATCTATAACTAGTGTCACAGGAATGGTTCAAAAATAGACAGTAAGAAGAGTCTGTCTTCTTGTACTTAAGTCGGCATTGTGCCTTTTGTATTTAATTTCGATGCAATTTCTGTGTTACATCGTCAATAAGAAGGTCAGAGGGATACAGTAAACCTGAAGTGAAGCATCGGAATGTATAACTAGTGTCACAGGAATGGTACAAAACATAGTCAGTCAGAAGAGTCAGTCTTCTTGTCCTTAAGTCGTCATTGTGCCTTTTGTATTTAATTCCGATGCAATTTCTGTGTTTCATCGGCAATAAGGTCGGAGGGTTACAGTAAACCTTAAGTGAAGCATCGGAATCTATAAGTAGTGTCACAGGAATGGTTCAAAACATAGACAGTAGGAAGAGTCAGTCCTCTTGTACTTAAGTCGGCACTGTGCCTTTTGTATTTAATTCCGATGCAATTTCTGTGTTTCATCGTCAATAAGAAGGTCCAAGGTATACAGTAAACCTGAAGTGAAGCATCGGAATCTACAACTAGTGTCACAGGAATGGTTCAAATCATAGTCAGTAAGAAGAGTCAGTCATCTTGTACTTAAGTCGTCATTGTGCCTTTTCTATTTAATTCCGATGCAATTTCTGTGTTTCATCGTCAATAAGAAGGTCCAAGGGAAACAGTAAACCTGAAGTGAAGCATCGGATTCTATAACTAGTGTCGCAGGAATGGTTCAAACATAGTCAGAAAGAACAGTCCGTCTTCTTGTCCTTAAGTCCGCATTGTGCCTTTTGTATTTAATTCCGACACAATTTCTGTGTTTCATCGTCAATAAGATGGTCCAAGGGATAGAGTAAACCTGGAGTGTAGTATGGGAATCTACAACTAGTGTCACAGGAATGGATCAAATCATTGACAGTAAGAAGAGTCAGTCTTCGTGTACTCAAGTCGCCATTTCGCGTTTTGTATTTAATTCCGATGCAATTTCTGTGTTTCATCTTCAATAAGAAGGTCCAAGGGATACAGTAAACCTAGAGTGAAGCATCGGAATCTATAACTAGTGTCAATGGAATGGTTCAAAGCATAGACAGTAAGAAGAGTCAGTCTTCTTGTACGTAAGTCGGCATTGTGCCTTTTGTATTTAATTCCGACGCAGTTTCTGTGTTTCATCGTCAATAAGAAGGTCTGAGGGATACAGTATACCTGATGTGAAGCATCGGAATCTATAGCTAGTGTCACAGGAATGGTTCAAGTCATAGTCAGTAAGAAGAGTCAGTCTTCTTGTCCTTAAGTCGGCATTGTGCCTTTTGTATTTAATTCTGATGCAATTCCTGTGTTTCATCGTCAATAAGAGGGTCCAAGGGATACAGTGAACCTGAAGTGAAGCATCGGAATCTACAACTAGTGTCACAGGAATGGTTCAAAACATAGACAGTAAGAAGAGTCAGCCTTCTTGTACTTAAGTCGGCATTGTGCTTTTTCTATTTAATTCCGATGCAATTGCCGTGTTTCATCGTCAATAAGAAGGTCAGAGGGATACAGTAAACCTGAAGTGAAGCATCGGAATCTATAACTAGTGTCACAGGAATGGTTCAAAACATAGTCAGTAAGAAGAGTCAGTCTTCTTGTACTTAAGTTGGCATTGTGCCTTTGGAATTTAATTCCGATACAATTTCTGTGTTTCACAGGCAATAAGAAGGTCAAAGGGATACAGGAAACCTGAAGTGAAGCTTCGGAATCTATAACTAGTGTCACAGGAATGGTTCAAACACAGACAGTAAGAAGAGTCACTTTTCTTGGCCTTAAGTCGGCATTGTGCCTCTTGTATTTAACTCTGATGCTATTTCTGTGTTTCATCGTCAATAAGAAGGTCCAAGGGATACTGTAAACCTGGCGTGAAGCATCGGAATCTATAACTAGTGTCACAGTAATGGTTCAAAACATAGACAGTAAGAAGAGTCAGACGTCTTGTACTTAAGTCGGCATTGTGCCTTTTGTATTTACCTCCGATGCAATTTCTGTGTTTCATCGTCAACAAGAAGGTCCAAGGGATACAGTAAACCTGAAGTGAAGCATCGGAATCCATAACTAGCGTCAATGGAATGGTTCAAAATATAGACAGTAAGAAGAGTCAGTCTTCTTGTACTTAAGTCGCCATTGTGCCTTTTGTAATTAATTCCGATGCAATTTCTGTGATTCATAATCAATAAGAAGGCCCAAGGGATACAGTAAACCTGAAGTGAAGCATCGGACTCTATAAATAGTGTCACAGAAAAGGTTCAAATCATAGACCGCAGAAGAGTCAGTCTTCTTGTACTTAAGTCGGCATTTACGCCTTTTGTATTTAATTCCGATGCAATTTCTGTGTTTCATCGTCAATACGAAGGTCCAAGGGAAACAGTAAACCTGAAGTGAAGCATCGGAATCTATAACTAGTGTCACAGGAATGGTTCAAACATAGTCAGAAAGAACAGTCCGTCTTCTTGTCCTTAAGTCGGCATTGTGCCTTTTGTATTTAATTCCGACACAATTTCTGTGTTTCATCGTCAATAAGAAGGTCCAAGGGATAGAGTAAACCTGGAGTGTACCATGGGAATCTATAACTAGTGTCACAGGAATGGATCAAATCATAGTCAGTAAGAGGAGTCAGTCTTCGTGTACTCAAGTCGGCATTTCGCCTTTTGTATTTAATTCCGATGCAATTTCTGTGTTTCATCGTCAATAAGAAGGTCCAAGGGATACAGTAAACCTGAAGTGAAGCATTGGAATCTATAACTAGTGTCACAGGAATGGTTCAAAACATAGTCAGTAAGAAGAGTCAGTCTTCTTGTACTTAAGTCTTCATTCTGCCTTTTCTATTTAATTCCGATGCAATTTCTGTGTTTCATCTTCAATAAGAAGGTCCAAGGGATACAGTAAACCTGGAGCGAAGCATCGGAATCTATAACTAGTGTCAATGGAATGGTTCAAAGCATAGACAGTTAGAAGAGTCAGTCTTCTTGTACGTAAGTCGGCATTGTGCACTTGTATTTAATTCCGATGCAATTTCTGTGTTTCATCGTCAATAAGAAGGTCTGAGGGATACAGTATACCTGATGTGAAGCATCGGAATCTATAGCTAGTGTCACAGGAATGGTTCAAGTCATAGCCAGTAAGAAGAGTCAGTCTTCTTGTCCTTAAGTCGGCATTGTGCCTTTTGTATTTAATTCTGATGCAATTCCTGTGTTTCATCGTCAATAAGAGGGTCCAAGGGATACAGTGAACCTGAAGTGAAGCATCGGAATCTACAACTAGTGTCACAGGAATGGTTCAAAACATAGTCAGCAAGAAGAGTCAGTCTTCTTGTACTTAAGTTGGCATTGTGCCTTTCGAATTTAATTCCGATACAATTTCTGTGTTTCACCGGCAATAAGAAGGTCAAAGGGATACAGGAAACCTGAAGTGAAGCATCGGAATCTATAACTAGACTCACAGGAATGGTTCAAACACAGACAGTAAGAAGAGTCACTTTTCTTGGCCTTAAGTCGGCATTGTGCCTCTTGTATTTAACTCTGATGCTATTTCTGTGTTTCATCGTGAATAAGAAGGTCCAAGGGATACTGTAAACCTGGAGTAAAGCATTGGAATCTATAACTAGTGTCACAGTAATGGTTCAAAACATAGACAGTAAGAAGAGTCAGACATCTTGTACTTAAGTCGGCATTGTGCCGTTTGTATTTACTTCCGATGCAATTTCTGTGTTTCATCGTCAACAAGAAGGGCCAAGGGATACAGTAAACCTGAAGTGAAGCATTGGAATCTATAACTAGTGTCACAGGAATGGTTCAAAACATAGTCAGTAAGAAGAGTCAGTCTTCTTGTACTTAAGTCTTCATTGTGCCTTTTCTATTTAATTCCGATGCAATTTTTGTGTTTCATCTTCAATAAGAAGGTCCAAGGGATACAGTAAACCTGGAGTGAAGCATCGGAATCTATAACTAGTGTCAATGGAATGGTTCAAAGCATAGACAGTAAGAAGAGTCAGTCTTCTTGTACGTAAGTCGGCATTGTGCCTTTTGTATTTAATTCCGATGCAATTTCTGTGTTTCATCGTCAATAAGAAGGTCTGAGGGATACAGTATACCTGATGTGAAGCATCGGAATCTATAGCTAGTGTCACAGGACTGGTTCAAGTCATAGTCAGTAAGAAGAGTCAGTCTTCTTGTCCTTAAGTCGGCATTGTGCCTTTTGTATTTAATTCTGATGCAATTCCTGTGTTTCATCGTCAATAAGAGGGTCCAAGGGATACAGTGAACCTGAAGTGATGCATCGGAATCTACAACTAGTGTCACAGGAATGGTTCAAAACATAGACAGTAAGAAGAGTCAGCCTTCTTGTACTTAAGTCGGCATTGTGCTTTTTCTATTTAATTCCGATGCAATTGCCGTGTTTAATCGTCAATAAGAAGGTGAGAGGGATACAGTAAACCTGAAGTGAAGCATCGGAATCTATAACTAGTGTCACAGGAATGGTTCAAAACATAGTCAGTAAGAAGAGTCAGTCTTCTTGTACTTAAGTTGGCATTGTGCCTTTCGAATTTAATTCCGATACAATTTCTGTGTTTCACCGGGATTAAGAAAGTCAAAGGGATACAGGAAACCTGAAGTGAAGCTTCGGAATCTATAACTAGTGTCACAGGAATGGTTCAAACATAGACAGTAAGAAGAGTCAGACGTCTTGTACTTAAGTCGGCATTGTGCCTTTTGTATTTACTTCCGATGCAATTTCTGTGTTTCATCGTCAACAAGAAGGTCCAAGGGATACAGTAAACCTGAAGTGAAGCATCGGAATCCACAACTAGCGTCACTGGAATGGTTCAAAATATAGACAGTAAGAAGAGTCAGTCTTCTTGTACTTAAGTCGCCATTGTGCCTTTTGTAATTAATTCCGATGCAATTTCTGTGATTCATCGTCAATAAGAAGGCCCAAGGGATACAGTAAACCTGAAGTGAAGCATCGGACTCTATAAATAGTGTCACAGAAAAGGTTCAAATCATAGACCGTAGAAGAGTCAGTCTTCTTGTACTTAAGTCGGCATTTACGCCTTTTGTATTTAATTCCGATGCAATTTCTGTGTTTCATCGTCAATAAGAAGATCCAAGGGAAACAGTAAACCTGAAGTGAAGCATCGGAATCTATAACTAGTGTCACAGGAATGGTTCAAACATAGTCAGAAAGAACAGTCCGTCTTCTTGTCCTTAAGTCGGCATTGTGCCTTTTGTATTTAATTCCGACACAATTTCTGTGTTTCATCGTCAATAAGAAGGTCCAAGGGATAGAGTAAACCTGGAGTGTACCATGGCAATCTATAACTAGTGTCACAGGAATGGATCAAATCGTAGTCAGTAAGAGGAGTCAGTCTTCGTGTACTCAAGTCGGCATTTCGCCTTTTGTATTTAATTCCGATGCAATTTCTGTGTTTCATCGTCAATAAGAAGGTCCAAGGGATACAGTAAACCTGAAGTGAAGCATTGGAATCTATAACTAGTGTCACAGGAATGGTTCAAAACATAGTCAGTAAGAAGAATCAGTCTTCTTGTACTTAAGTCTTCATTGTGCCTTTTCTATTTAATTCCGATGCAATTTCTGTGTTTCATCTTCAATAAGAAGGTCCAAGGGATACAGTAAACCTGGAGTGAAGCATCGGAATCTATAACTAGTGTCAATGGAATGGTTCAAAGCATAGACAGTTAGAAGAGTCAGTCTTCTTGTACGTAAGTCGGCATTGTGCACTTGTATTTAATTCCGATGCAATTTCTGTGTTTCATCGTCAATAAGAAGGTCTGAGGGATACAGTATACCTGATGTGAAGCATCGGAATCTATAGCTAGTGTCACAGGAATGGTTCAAGTCATAGCCAGTAAGAAGAGTCAGTCTTCTTGTCCTTAAGTCGGCATTGTGCCTTATGTATTTAATTCTGATGCAATTCCTGTGTTTCATCGTCAATAAGAGGGTCCAAGGGATACAGTGAACCTGAAGTGAAGCATCGGAATCTACAACTAGTGTCACAGGAATGGTTCAAAACATAGTCAGCAAGAAGAGTCAGTCTTCTTGTACTTAAGTTGGCATTGTGCCTTTCGAATTTAATTCCGATACAATTTCTGTGTTTCACCGGCAATAAGAAGGTCAAAGGGATACAGGAAACCTGAAGTGAAGCATCGGAATCTATAACTAGACTCACAGGAATGGTTCAAACACAGACAGTAAGAAGAGTCACTTTTCTTGGCCTTAAGTCGGCATTGTGCCTCTTGTATTTAACTCTGGTGCTATTTCTGTGTTTCATCGTGAATAAGAAGGTCCAAGGGATACTGTAAACCTGGAGTAAAGCATTGGAATCTATAACTAGTGTCACAGTAATGGTTCAAAACATAGACAGTAAGAAGAGTCAGACGTCTTGTACTTAAGTCGGCATTGTGCCGTTTGTATTTACTTCCGATGCAATTTCTGTGTTTCATCGTCAACAAGAAGGGCCAAGGGATACAGTAAACCTGAAGTGAAGCATTGGAATCTATAACTAGTGTCAATGGAATGGTTCAAAACATAGTCAGTAAGAAGAGTCAGTCTTCTTGTACTTAAGTCTTCATTGTGCCTTTTCTATTTAATTCCGATGCAATTTTTGTGTTTCATCTTCAATAAGAAGGTCCAAGGGATACAGTAAACCTGGAGTGAAGCATCGGAATCTATAACTAGTGTCAATGGAATGGTTCAAAGCATAGACAGTAAGAAGAGTCAGTCTTCTTGTACGTAAGTCGGCATTGTGCTTTTGTATTTAATTCCGATGCAATTTCTGTGTTTCATCGTCAATAAGAAGGTCTGAGGGATACAGTATACCTGATGTGAAGCATCGGAATCTATAGCTAGTGTCACAGGACTGGTTCAAGTCATAGTCAGTAAGAAGAGTCAGTCTTCTTGTCCTTAAGTAGGCATTGTGCCTTTTGTATTTAATTCTGATGCAATTCCTGTGTTTCATCGTCAATAAGAGGGTCCAAGGGATACAGTGAACCTGAAGTGATGCATCGGAATCTACAACTAGTGTCACAGGAATGGTTCAAAACATAGCCAGTAAGAAGAGTCAGCCTTCTTGTACTTAAGTCGGCATTGTGCTTTTTCTATTTAATTCCGATGCAATTGCCGTATTTAATCGTCAATAAGAAGGTGAGAGGGATACAGTAAACCTGAAGTGAAGCATCGGAATCTATAACTAGTGTCACAGGAATGGTTCAAAACATAGTCAGTAAGAAGAGTCAGTCTTCTTGTACTTAAGTTGGCATTGTGCCTTTCGAATTTAATTCCGATACAATTTCTGTGTTTCACCGGGATTAAGAAGGTCAAAGGGATACAGGAAACCTGAAGTGAAGCTTCGGAATCTATAACTAGTGTCACAGGAATGGTTCAAACATAGACAGTAAGAAGAGTCAGTTTTCTTGGCCTTAAGTCGGCATTGTGCCTCTTGTATTTAACTCCGATGCTATTTCTGTGTTTCATCGTCAATAAGAAGGTCCAAGGGATACTGTAAACCTGGAGTGAAGCATCGCAATCTATAACTAGTGTCACAGTAATGGTTCAAAACATAGACAGTAAGAAGAGTCAGACGTCTTGTACTTAAGTCGGCATTGTGCCTTTTGTATTTACTTCCGATGCAATTTCTGTGTTTCATCGTCAACAAGAAGGTCCAAGGGATACAGTAAACCTGAAGTGAAGCATCGGAATCCACAACTAGCGTCACTGGAATGGTTCAAAATATAGACAGTAAGAAGAGTCAGTCTTCTTGTACTTAAGTCGCCATTGTGCCTTTTGTAATTAATTCCGATGCAATTTCTGTGATTCATCGTCAATAAGAAGGCCCAAGGGATACAGTAAACCTGAAGTGAAGCATCGGACTCTATAAATAGTGTCACAGAAAAGGTTCAAATCATAGACCGTAGAAGAGTCAGTCTTCTTGTACTTAAGTCGGCATTTACGCCTTTTGTATTTAATTCCGATGCAATTTCTGTGTTTCATCGTCAATAAGAAGGTCCAAGGGAAACAGTAAACCTGAAGTGAAGCATCGGAATCTATAACTAGTGTCACAGGAATGGTTCAAACATAGTCAGAAAGAACAGTCCGTCTTCTTGTCCTTAAGTCGGCATTGTGCCTTTTGTATTTAATTCCGACACAATTTCTGTGTTTCATCGTCAATAAGAAGGTCCAAGGGATAGAGTAAACCTGGAGTGTACCATGGGAATCTATAACTAGTGTCACAGGAATGGATCAAATCGTAGTCAGTAAGAGGAGTCAGTCTTCGTGTACTCAAGTCGGCATTTCGCCTTTTGTATTTAATTCCGATGCAATTTCTGTGTTTCATCGTCAATAAGAAGGTCCAAGGGATACAGTAAACCTGAAGTGAAGCATTGGAATCTATAACTAGTGTCACAGGAATGGTTCAAAACATAGTCAGTAAGAAGAATCAGTCTTCTAGTACTTAAGTCTTCATTGTGCCTTTTCTATTTAATTCCGATGCAATTTCTGTGTTTCATCTTCAATAAGAAGGTCCAAGGGATACAGTAAACCTGGAGTGAAGCATCGGAATCTATAACTAGTGTTAATGGAATGGTTCAAAGCATAGACAGTAAGAAGAGTCAGTCTTCTTGTACGTAAGTCGGCATTGTGCATTTGTATTTAATTCCGATGCAATTTCTGTGTTTCATCGTCAATAAGAAGGTCAGAGGGATACAGTAAACCTGAAGTGAAGCATCGGAATCTATAACTAGTGTCACAGGAATGGTTCAAAACATAGTCAGTAAGAAGAGTCAGTCTTCTTGTACTTAAGTTGGCATTGTGCCTTTCGAATTTAATTCCGATACAATTTCTGTGTTTCACCGGCAATAAGAAGGTCAAAGGGATACAGGAAACCTGAAGTGAAGCATCGGAATCTATAACTAGTGTCACAGGAATGGTTCAAACACAGACAGTAAGAAGAGTCACTTTTCTTGGCCTTAAGTCGGCATTGTGCCTCTTGTATTTAACTCTGATGCTATTTCTGTGTTTCATCGTGAATAAGAAGGTCCAAGGGATACTGTAAACCTGGAGTGAAGCATCGGAATCTATAACTAGTGTCACAGTAATGGTTCAAAACATAGACAGTAAGAAGAGTCAGACGACTTGTACTTAAGTCGGCATTGTGCCTTTTGTATTTATTTCCGATGCAATTTCTGTGTTTCATCGTCAACAAGAAGGTCCAAGGGATACAGTAAACCTGAAGTGAAGCATCGGAATCCATAACTAGCGTCACTGGAATGGTTCAAATTATAGACAGTAGGAAGAGTCAGTCTTCTTGTACTTAAGTCGCCATTGTGCCTTTTGTAATTAATTCCGATGCAATTTCTGTGATTCATCGTCAATAAGAAGGCTCAAGGGAACCAGTAAACCTGAAGTGAAGCATCGGGCTCTATAACTAGTGTCACAGAAATGGTTCAAAACATAGACAGTAGAAGAGTCAGTCTTCTTGTACTTAAGTCGGGATTGTGCCTTTTGTATTTAATTCCGATGCAATTTCTGTGTTTCATCGTCAATAAGAAGGTCCAAGGAAACAGTAAACCTGAAGTGAAGCATCGGAATCTATAACTAGTGTCACAGGAATGGTTCAAAACATAGTCAGTAAGAAGAGTCAGACGTCTTGTACTTATGTCGGCATTGTGCCTTTTGTATTTAATTCCGATGCAATTTCTGTTGTTCATCGTCAATAATAAGGTCCAAGGGATACAGTAAAGCTGAAGTGAAGCATCGGAATCTATAACTAGTGTCACTGGAATGGTTCAAAATATAGACAGTAAGAAGAGTAGGGCTTCTTGTGCTTAAGTCGCCATTGTGCCTTTTGTAATTAATTCCGATGCAATTTCTGTGGTTCATCGTCAATAAGAAGGCCCAAGGGATACAGTAAACCTGAAGTGAAGCATCGGACTCTATAAATAGTGTCACAGAAAAGGTTCAAATCATAGACCGTAGAAGAGTCAGTCTTCTTGTACTTAAGTCGGCATTTACGCCTTTTGTATTTAATTCCGATGCAATTTCTGTGTTTCATCGTCAATAAGAAGGTCCAAGGGAAACAGTAAACCTGAAGTGAAGCATCGGAATCTATAACTAGTGTCACAGGAATGGTTCAAACATAGTCAGAAAGAACAGTCCGTCTTCTTGACCTTAAGTCGGCATTGTGCCTTTTGTATTTAATTCCGACACAATTTCTGTGTTTCATCGTCAATAAGAAGGTCCAAGGGATAGAGTAAACCTGGAGTGTACCATGGGAATCTATAACTAGTGTCACAGGAATGGATCAAATCGTAGTCAGTAAGAGGAGTCAGTCTTCGTGTACTCAAGTCGGCATTTCGCCTTTTGTATTTAATTCCGATGCAATGTCTGTGTTTCATCGTCAATAAGAAGGTCCAAGGGAAACAGTAAACCTGAAGTGAAGCATCGGAATCTATAACTAGTGTCACAGGAATGGTTTAAACATAGTCAGAAAGAACAGTCCGTCTTCTTGTCCTTAAGTCGGCATTGTGCCTTTTGAATTGAATTCCGATGCAAATTCTGTGTTTCATCGTCAATAAGAAGGTCAGAGGGATACAGTAAACCTGATGTGAAGCATCCGAATCTTTAGCTAGTGTCACAGCAATGGTTCAAAACATAGTCAGTAGGAAGAGTCGGTATTCATGTACTTATGTCGGCATTGTGCCTTTTGTATTTAATTCCGATGCAATTTCTGTGTTTCATCGTCAATAAGAAGGTCCAAGGGATACAGTAAACCTGAAGTGAAGCATCGGAATCCTTAACTAGTGTCACAGGAATGGTTCAAAACATAGACAGTAGGAAGAATCAGTCTTCTTGTTCTTAAGTCGGCATTGTGATTTTTGTATTTAATTCCGATGCAATGTCTGTGTTTCATCGTCAATAAGAAGGTCCACGGTATACAGTAAACCTGAAGTGAAGCATCGGAATCTATGACTAGTGTCACAGGAATGGTTCAAAACATTGTCAGTAAGAAGAGTCAGTCTTCTTGTACCTAAGTCGGCATTGTGCCTTTTCTATTTAATTCCGATGCAATTTTTGTCTTTCATCGTCAATAAGAAGGTCCAAGGGATACAGTAAACCTGGAGTGAAGCATCGGAATCTAAAACTAGTGTCACAAGAATGGTTCAAAACATAGACAGTAAGAAGTGTCAGTCTTCTTGTATTTAAGTGGACGTTGGGCCTTTTCTATGTAATTCCGATGCAATTTCTGTGTTTCACCGTCAATAAGAGGGTCAGAGGGATACAATAAACCTGAAGTGAAGCATCGGAATCTATAACTAGTGTCACAGGAATGGTTCAAAACATAGACAGTAAGAAGAGTCAGTCTTCGTGTACAGAAGTCGGCATTTTGCCTTTTGTATTTAATTCCGATTCAATTTCTGTGTTTCATCGTCAATAAGAAGTCCAAGGCGTACAGTAAACCTGAAGTGAAGCATCGGAATCTATAACTAGTGTCACAGGAATGGTTCAAAACATCGTAAGAAGAGTCAGTCTTCTTGTCCTTAAGTCGGCATTGTGACTTTTGTATTTAATTCCAATGCAATTTCTGTGTCTCACCGTCAATAAGAAGGTCCAAGGGATACAGTAAACCTGGAGTGAAGCATCGGAATCTATAACTAGCTCACAGTAATGGTTCAAAAGATAGACAGTAAGAAGAGTCAGTCTTCTTGTACTTAAGTCGGCATTGTGCCTTTTGTATTTAATTCCGATGAAATTTCCTTGTTTCTTCATCAATAAGAAGGTCTAAGGGATACAGTAAACCTGAAGTGAAGCATCGGAATCTATATCTAGTGTCACAGGAATGGTTCAAAGCATAGTCAGTAAGAAGAGTCAGTCTTCTTGTACTTAGGTCGGCATTTTGCATTTTGTATTTAATTCCGATGTAATTTCCGTGTTTCATCGTCAATAAGAATGTCTGAGGGATACAGTAAACCTGAAGTGAAGCATCGGAATCTATAACTAGTGTCACAGGAGTGTTTCAAATCATAGACAGTAGGAAGAGTCAGTCTTCTTGTACTTAAGTCGTCATTGTGCCTTTTGTATTAAATTCCGATGCAATTTCTGTGTTTCATCGTCAATAAGCATGTCCAAGGGGTACAGTAAACCTGAAGGGAGGCATCGGAATCTATTACTAGAGTCACAGGAATGGTTCAAAACAAAGTCAGTAAGAAGAGTCAGTCTTCTTGTCCTTATGTCGGCATTGTGCCTTTTGTATTTAATTCCGCTGCAATTTCTGTGTTTCATCGTCAATAAGAAGATCCAAGGGATACGGTAAACCTGGAGTGTAGCATCGGAATCTATAAATAGTGTCACAGGAATGGTTTAAAACATAGTCAGTAAGAAGAGTCAGTCTTCGTGTACTTAAGTCGGCATTTTGCATTTTGTATTTAATTCCGATGCAATTTCTGTGTTTCATCGTCAATAAGAAGGTCCAAGTGATACAGTAAACCTGAAGTGAATCATCGGAATCTATAACTAGCTCACAATAATGGTTCAAAAGATAGACAGTAAGAAGAGTCAGACTTCTTGTACTTATGTCGGCATTGTGCATTTTCTATTTAATTCCGATGCAATTTCTGTGTTTCATCGTCAATAAGAAGGTCCAAGGGATACAGTAAACCTGAAGTGAAGCATCGGAATTTATAACTAGTGTCACAGGAATGGTTCAAACCATAGTCAGTAGGATGAATCGGTCTTCATGTACTTAAGTCGCCATTATGCCTTTTGTATTTAATTCCGATGCAATATCTGTGTTTGATCGTCAATAGGAAGTTCCAATGGATACAGAAAACCTCAAGTGTAGCATCAGAATCTATAACTAGTGTTACAGGAATGGTTCAAAACATAGACAGTAGGAAGAGTCAGACTTCTTGTACTTAAGTCGGCATTGTGCCATTTGTATTTAATTCCGATGCAATTTCTGTGTTTCATCGTCAATAAGAAGGTCCAAGGGATACAGTAGACCTGAAGTGAAGCATCAGAATCTATAACTAGTGTCACAGGAATGGTTCAAAACGTAGACAGTAAGAGGAGTCAGTGTTCTTGTACTTAAGTCGGCATTGTGCCTTTTCTATTTAATTCCGATGCAATTTATGTGTTTCATCGTCAATAAGAAGGTCCAAGGGGTACAGTAAACCTGAAGTGAAGCATCAGAATCTATAACTAGTGTCACAGGAATGGTTCAAAACATAGTCATCAAGAAGAGTCAGTCTTCTTGTACTTTAGTCGGCATTGTGCATTTTGTATTTAATTTCGTTGCAATTTCTGTGTTTCATCGTCAATAAGAAGGTCCGAGGGATACAGTAAACCTGAAGTGAAGCATCCGAATCTATAACTAGTGTCACAGGAATGGTTCAAAACATAGACGGTAGGAAGAGTCAGACTTCTTGTACTTAAGTCGGCATTGTGCCATTTGTATTTAATTCCGATGCAATTTCTGTGTTTCATCATCAATAAGAAGGTCCAAGGGATACAGTAGACCTGAAGTGAAGCATCGGAATCTATAACTAATGTCACAGGAATGGTTCAAAACATAGTCAGTCAGTAAAGTCAGTAGTCTTGTACTTAAGTCGGCATTGTATATTTTCTATTTAATTCCGATGCAATTTCAGTGTTTTATCGTCAATTAGAAGGTCCGAGGGATACAGTAAACCTGAAGTGAAGCATCCGAATCTATAACTAGTGTCACAGGAATGGTTCTAAACATAGTCAGTAAAAGAGTCAGTCTTCTTGTACTGAAGTCGGCATTGTGCCTTTTGTATTTAATTCCGATACAATTTCTGT
This sequence comes from Schistocerca piceifrons, assembly GCF_021461385.2. NCBI lineage: Eukaryota > Metazoa > Arthropoda > Insecta > Orthoptera > Acrididae > Schistocerca > Schistocerca piceifrons. The sequence goes on along the minus strand of NC_060140.1, from coordinate 2,206,442 downwards.
GTTTCATCGTCAATAAGAAGGTCAGAGGGATACTGTAAACCTGAAATGAGCATCGGAATCTATAACTACTGTCACAGGAATGGTTCAAAACAGTCAGTAAGAAGAGTCAGTCTTTTTGTACTTAAGTCGGCATTGTGCCTTTGTATTTAATTCCGATGCAATTTCTGTACTTCATCGTCAATAAGGAGGTCCAAGGGATACAGTAAACCTGAAGTGAAGCATCACAAACTATAACTAGTGTCACAGGAATGGTTCAAAACAAAGTTAGTAAGAAGAGTCAGTCTTCTTGTCCTTATGTCGGCATTGTGCCTTTTGTATTTAATTCCGATGCAATTTCTGTGTTTCATCGTCAATAACAAGGTCCAAGGGATACAGTAAACCTGGAGTGTAGCATCGGAATCTATAACTAGTGTCACAGCAATGGTTCAAAACATAGACAGTAAGAAGAGTCAGTCTTCGTGTACTTAAGTCGTCATTTTGCCTTTTGTATTTAATTCCGAAGCAATTTCTGTGTTTCATCGTCAATAAGACGGTCCAAGGGATACAGTTAACCTGAAGTGAATCATCGGAATCTATTACTTATGTCACAGGAATGGTTCAAAACATAGTCAGTAAGAAGAGTCAGTCATCTTGTACTTATGTCGGCATTGTGCCTTTTCTACTTAATTCCAATGCAATTTCTGTGTTTCATCGTCGATAACAAGGGCAAAGGGATGCAGTAAACCTGGAGTGAGCATCGGAATCTATTACTAGTGTCAATGAAATGGTTCAAATCATAGGCAGTAAGAAGAGTCAGTCTTCTTGTACTTCAGTCGGCATAGTGCCTTTTGTATTTAATTCCGTTGCAATTTCTGTGTTTCATCGTCAATAAGAAGGTCCAAGGGATACAGTAAACCTGAAGTGAATCATCGGAATCTATAACTAGTGTCAGAGGAAGTGTTCAAAACATCGTCTGTAGGAAGAGACGGTCTTCTTGTACATAAGTCGGCATTGTGATTTTTGTATTTAATTCCGATGCAATTTCTGTGTTTCATCGTCAATAAGAAGGTCCAAGGGATACAGAAAACCTGAAGTGAAGCATCAAAATCTATAACTAGTGTCACAGGTATGGTTCAAAACATAGACAGTAAGACAAGTCAGTCGCCTAGTACTTAAGTCGACATTGTGCATTTTCTAATTAATTCCGATGCAATTTCTGTGATTCATCGTCAATAAGAAGGCCCAAGGGATACAGTAAACCTGAAGTGAAGCATCGGACTCTATAAATAGTGTCACAGAAAAGGTTCAAATCATAGACCGTAGAAGAGTCAGTCTTCTTGTACTTAAGTCGGCATTTACGCCTTTTGTATTTAATTCCGATGCAATTTCTGTGTTTCATCGTCAATAAGAAGGTCCAAGGGAAACAGTAAACCTGAAGTGAAGCATCGGAATCTATAACTAGTGTCACAGGAATGGTTCAAACATAGTCAGAAAGAACAGTCCGTCTTCTTGTCCTTAAGTCGGCATTGTGCCTTTTGTATTTAATTCCGACACAATTTCTGTGTTTCATCGTCAATAAGAAGGTCCAAGGGATAGAGTAAACCTGGAGTGTACCATGGGAATCTATAACTAGTGTCACAGGAATGGATCAAATCGTAGTCAGTAAGAGGAGTCAGTCTTCGTGTACTCAAGTCGGCATTTCGCCTTTTGTATTTAATTCCGATGCAATTTCTGTGTTTCATCGTCAATAAGAAGGTCCAAGGGATACAGTAAACCTGAAGTGAAGCATTGGAATCTATAACTAGTGTCACAGGAATGGTTCAAAACATAGTCAGTAAGAAGAATCAGTCTTCTTGTACTTAAGTCTTCATTGTGCCTTTTCTATTTAATTCCGATGCAATTTCTGTGTTTCATCTTCAATAAGAAGGTCCAAGGGATACAGTAAACCTGGAGTGAAGCATCGGAATCTATAACTAGTGTTAATGGAATGGTTCAAAGCATAGACAGTAAGAAGAGTCAGTCTTCTTGTACGTAAGTCGGCATTGTGCATTTGTATTTAATTCCGATGCAATTTCTGTGTTTCATCGTCAATAAGAAGGTCAGAGGGATACAGTAAACCTGAAGTGAAGCATCGGAATCTATAACTAGTGTCACAGGAATGGTTCAAAACATAGTCAGTAAGAAGAGTCAGTCTTCTTGTACTTAAGTTGGCATTGTGCCTTTCGAATTTAATTCCGATACAATTTCTGTGTTTCACCGGCAATAAGAAGGTCAAAGGGATACAGGAAACCTGAAGTGAAGCATCGGAATCTATAACTAGTGTCACAGGAATGGTTCAAACACAGACAGTAAGAAGAGTCACTTTTCTTGGCCTTAAGTCGGCATTGTGCCTCTTGTATTTAACTCTGATGCTATTTCTGTGTTTCATCGTGAATAAGAAGGTCCAAGGGATACTGTAAACCTGGAGTGAAGCATCGGAATCTATAACTAGTGTCACAGTAATGGTTCAAAACATACACAGTAAGAAGAGTCAGACGACTTGTACTTAAGTCGGCATTGTGCCTTTTGTATTTACTTCCGATGCAATTTCTGTGTCTCATCGTCAACAAGAAGGTCCAAGGGATACAGTAAACCTGAAGTGAAGCATCGGAATCCATAACTAGCGTCACTGGAATGGTTCAAATTATAGACAGTAGGAAGAGTCAGTCTTCTTGTACTTAAGTCGCCATTGTGCCTTTTGTAATTAATTCCGATGCAATTTCTGTGATTCATCGTCAATAAGAAGGCTCAAGGGAACCAGTAAACCTGAAGTGAAGCATCGGGCTCTATAACTAGTGTCACAGAAATGGTTCAAAACATAGACAGTAGAAGAGTCAGTCTTCTTGTACTTAAGTCGGGATTGTGCCTTTTGTATTTAATTCCGATGCAATTTCTGTGTTTCATCGTCAATAAGAAGGTCCAAGGAAACAGTAAACCTGAAGTGAAGCTTCGGAATCTATAACTAGTGTCACAGGAATGGTTCAAAACATAGTCAGTAAGAAGAGTCAGACGTCTTGTACTTATGTCGGCATTGTGCCTTTTGTATTTAATTCCGATGCAATTTCTGTTGTTCATCGTCAATAATAAGGTCCAAGGGATACAGTAAAGCTGAAGTGAAGCATCGGAATCTATAACTAGTGTCACTGGAATGGTTCAAAATATAGACAGTAAGAAGAGTAGGTCTTCTTGTGCTTAAGTCGCCATTGTGCCTTTTGTAATTAATTCCGATGCAATTTCTGTGATTCATCGTCAATAAGAAGGCCCAAGGGATACAGTAAACCTGAAGTGAAGCATCGGACTCTATAAATAGTGTCACAGAAAAGGTTCAAATCATAGACCGTAGAAGAGTCAGTCTTCTTGTACTTAAGTCGGCATTTACGCCTTTTGTATTTAATTCCGATGCAATTTCTGTGTTTCATCGTCAATAAGAAGGTCCAAGGGAAACAGTAAACCTGAAGTGAAGCATCGGAATCTATAACTAGTGTCACAGGAATGGTTCAAACATAGTCAGAAAGAACAGTCCGTCTTCTTGTCCTTAAGTCGGCATTGTGCCTTTTGTATTTAATTCCGACACAATTTCTGTGTTTCATCGTCAATAAGAAGGTCCAAGGGATAGAGTAAACCTGGAGTGTACCATGGGAATCTATAACTAGTGTCACAGGAATGGATCAAATCGTAGTCAGTAAGAGGAGTCAGTCTTCGTGTACTCATGTCGGCATTTCGCCTTTTGTATTTAATTCCGATGCAATTTCTGTGTTTCATCGTCAATAAGAAGGTCCAAGGGATACAGTAAACCTGAAGTGAAGCATTGGAATCTATAACTAGTGTCACAGGAATGGTTCAAAACATAGTCAGTAAGAAGAATCAGTCTTCTTGTACTTAAGTCTTCATTGTGCCTTTTCTATTTAATTCCGATGCAATTTCTGTGTTTCATCTTCAATAAGAAGGTCCAAGGGATACAGTAAACCTGGAGTGAAGCATCGGAATCTATAACTAGTGTTAATGGAATGGTTCAAAGCATAGACAGTAAAAAGAGTCAGTCTTCTTGTACGTAAGTCGGCATTGTGCATTTGTATTTAATTCCGATGCAATTTCTGTGTTTCATCGTCAATAAGAAGGTCAGAGGGATACAGTAAACCTGAAGTGAAGCATCGGAATCTATAACTAGTGTCACAGGAATGGTTCAAAACATAGTCAGTAAGAAGAGTCAGTCTTCTTGTACTTAAGTTGGCATTGTGCCTTTCGAATTTAATTCCGATACAATTTCTGTGTTTCACCGGCAATAAGAAGGTCAAAGGGATACAGGAAACCTGAAGTGAAGCATCGGAATCTATAACTAGTGTCACAGGAATGGTTCAAACACAGACAGTAAGAAGAGTCACTTTTCTTGGCCTTAAGTCGGCATTGTGCCTCTTGTATTTAACTCTGATGCTATTTCTGTGTTTCATCGTGAATAAGAAGGTCCAAGGGATACTGTAAACCTGGAGTGAAGCATCGGAATCTATAACTAGTGTCACAGTAATGGTTCAAAACATAGACAGTAAGAAGTGTCAGACGACTTGTACTTAAGTCGGCATTGTGCCTTTTGTATTTACTTCCGATGCAATTTCTGTGTTTCATCGTCAACAAGAAGGTCCAAGGGATACAGTAAACCTGAAGTGAAGCATCGGAATCCATAACTAGCGTCACTGGAATGGTTCAAATTATAGACAGTAGGAAGAATCAGTCTTCTTGTACTTAAGTCTTCATTGTGCCTTTTCTATTTAATTCCGATGCAATTTCTGTGATTCATCGTCAATAAGAAGGCTCAAGGGAACCAGTAAACCTGAAGTGAAGCATCGGGCTCTATAACTAGTGTCACAGAAATGGTTCAAAACATAGACAGTAGAAGAGTCAGTCTTCTTGTACTTAAGTCGGGATTGTGCCTTTTGTATTTAATTCCGATGCAATTTCTGTGTTTCATCGTCAATAAGAAGGTCCAAGGAAACAGTGAACCTGAAGTGAAGCATCGGAATCTATAACTAGTGTCACAGGAATGGTTCAAAACATAGTCAGTAAGAAGAGTCAGACGTCTTGTACTTATGTCGGCATTGTGCCTTTTGTATTTAATTCCGATGCAATTTCTGTTGTTCATCGTCAATAATAAGGTCCAAGGGATACAGTAAAGCTGAAGTGAAGCATCGGAATCTATAACTAGTGTCACTGGAATGGTTCAAAATATAGACAGTAAGAAGAGTAGGTCTTCTTGTGCTTAAGTCGGCATTGTGCCTTTTGTAATTAATTCCGATGCAATTTCTGTGATTCATCGACAATAAGAAGGCCCAAGGGATCCAGTAAACCTGAAGTGAAGCATCGGACTCTATAACTAGTGTCTCAGAAATGGTTCAAAACATAGAGAGTAGGAAGAATCAGTCTTCTAGTACTTAAGCCGGCATTGTGCCTTTTCAATTTAATTCCGATGCAATTTCAGTGTTTCATCGTCAATAAGACGGTCAGAGGGATACAGTAAACCTGGAGTGAAGCATCGGAATCTATAACTAGTGTCACAGTAACGGTTCAAAGCATAGACAGTAAGAAGAGTCAGACGTCTTGTACTTAAGTCGGCATTGTGCCTTTTGTATATACTTCCGATGCAATTTCTGTGTTTCATCGTCAATACGAAGGTCCAAGGGATACAGTAAACCTGAAGTGAAGCATCGGAATCCATAACTAGTGTCAATGGAATTGCTCAAAACATAGACAGTAAGAAGAGTCAGTCTTCTTGCCCTTAAGTAGGCATTGTGCCTTTTGTATTTAATTCCGATGCAATTTCTGTGTTTCATCGTCAATAAGAAGGTCAGAGGGATACAGTAAACCTGATGTGAAGCATCCGAATCTATAGCTAGTGTCACAGCAATGGTTCAAAACATAGTCAGTAGGAAGAGTCGGTATTCATGTACTTATGTCGGCATTGTGCCTTTTGTATTTAATTCCGATGCAATTTCTGTGTTTCATCGTCAATAAGAAGGTCCAAGGCGTACAGTAAACCTGAAGTGAAGCATCGGAATCTATAACTAGTGTCACAGGAATCGTTCAAAACCTAGACAGTAGGAAGAGTCAGTCTTCTTGTACTTAAGTTCGCATTGTGCCTTTTGTATTTTATTCCGATGTAATTTCTGTGTTTCATCGTCAATAGAAAGACAGAGGGATACAGTAAACCTGAAGTGAAGCATCGGAATCTAAAACTAGTGTCACAAGAATGGTTCAAAACATAGACAGTAAGAAGTGTCAGTCTTCTTTTAATTAAGTCGGCATTGTGCCTTTTCTATTTAAGTCCGATGCAATTTCTGTGTTTCATCGTCAATAAGAAGGTCCAAGGAATACAGTAAAACTGAAGTCATGCATCGTAATCTATAACTAGTGTCACAGGAATGGTTCAAAACATAGACAGTAAGAAGAGTCAGTCTTCTTGTACCTAAGTCGGCATTGTGCCTTTTCTATTTAATTCCGATGCAATTTTTGTCTTTCATCGTCAATAAGAAGGTCCAAGGGATACAGTAAACCTGGAGTGAAGCATCGGAATCTAAAACTAGTGTCACAAGAATGGTTCAAAACATAGACAGTAAGAAGTGTCAGTCTTCTTGTATTTAAGTGGACGTTGGGCCTTGTCTATGTAATTCCGATGCAATTTCTGTGTTTCACCGTCAATAAGAGGGTCAGAGGGATACAATAAACCTGAAGTGAAGCATGGGAATCTATAACTAGTGTCACAGGAATGGTTCAAAACATAGACAATAAGAAGAGTCAGTCTTCGTGTACAGAAGTCGGCATTTTGCCTTTTGTATTTAACTCCGATTCAATTTCTGTGTTTCATCGTCAATAAGAAGGTCCAAGGCGTACAGTAAACCTGAAGTGAAGCATCGGAATCTATAACTAGTGTCACAGGAATGGTTCAAAACATCGTAAGAAGAGTCAGTCTTCTTGTCCTTAAGTCGGCATTGTGACTTTTGTATTTAATTCCAATGCAAATTCTGTGTCTCACCGTCAATAAGAAGGTCCAAGGGATACAGTAAACCTGGAGTGAAGCATCGGAATCTATAACTAGCTCACAGTAATGGTTCAAAAGATAGACAGTAAGAAGAGTCAGTCTTCTTGTACTTAAGTCGGCATTGTGCCTTTTGTATTTAATTCCGATGAAATTACCTTGTTTCTTCATCAATAAGAAGGTCTAAGGGATACAGTAAACCTGAAGTGAAGCATCGGAATCTATATCTAGTGTCACAGGAATGGTTCAAAGCATAGTCAGTAAGAAGAGTCAGTCTTCTTGTACTTAAGTCGGCATTTTGCATTTTGTATTTAATTCCGATGTAATTTCCGTGTTTCATCGTCAATAAGAATGTCTGAGGGATACAGTAAACCTGAAGTGAAGCATCGGAATCTATAACTAGTGTCACAGGAGTGTTTCAAATCATAGACAGTAGGAAGAGTCAGTCTTCTTGTACTTAAGTCGTCATTGTGCCTTTTGTATTTAATTCCGATGCAATTTCTGTGTTTCATCGTCAATAAGCATGTCCAAGGGGTACAGTAAACCTGAAGGGAGGCATCGGAATCTATTACTAGAGTCACAGGAATGGTTCAAAACAAAGTCAGTAAGAAGAGTCAGTCTTCTTGTCCTTATGTCGGCATTGTGCCTTTTGTATTTAATTCCGCTGCAATTTCTGTGTTTCATCGTCAATAAGAAGATCCAAGGGATACGGTAAACCTGGAGTGTAGCATCGGAATCTATAAATAGTGTCACAGGAATGGTTTAAAACATAGTCAGTAAGAAGAGTCAGTCTTCGTGTACTTAAGTCGGCATTTTGCATTTTGTATTTAATTCCGATGCAATTTCTGTGTTTCATCGTCAATAAGAAGGTCCAAGTGATACAGTAAACCTGAAGTGAATCATCGGAATCTATAACTAGCTCACAGTAATGGTTCAAAAGATAGACAGTAAGAAGAGTCAGACTTCTTGTACTTATGTCGGCATTGTGCATTTTCTATTTAATTCCGATGCAATTTCTGTGTTTCATCGTCAATAAGAAGGTCCAAGGGATACAGTAAACCTGAAGTGAAGCATCGGAATTTATAACTAGTGTCACAGGAATGGTTCAAACCATAGTCAGTAGGATGAATCGGTCTTCATGTACTTAAGTCGCCATTATGCCTTTTGTATTTAATTCCGATGCAATATCTGTGTTTGATCGTCAATAGGAAGTTCCAAAGGATACAGAAAACCTCAAGTGTAGCATTAGAATCTATAACTAGTGTTACAGGAATGGTTCAAAACATAGACAGTAGGAAGAGTCAGACTTCTTGTACTTAAGTCGGCATTGTGCCATTTGTATTTAATTCCGATGCAATTTCTGTGTTTCATCGTCAATAAGAAGGTCGAAGGGATACAGTAGACCTGAAGTGAAGCATCAGAATCTATAACTAGTGTCACAGGAATGGTTCAAAACGTAGACAGTAAGAGGAGTCAGTGTTCTTGTACTTAAGTCGGCATTGTGCCTTTTCTATTTAATTGCGATGCAATTTATGTGTTTCATCGTCAATAAGAAGGTCCAAGGGGTACAGTAAACCTGAAGTGAAGCATCAGAATCTATAACTAGTGTCACAGGAATGGTTCAAAACATAGTCACTATGAAGAGTCAGTCTTCTTGTACTTTAGTCGGCATTGTGCATTTTGTATTTAATTTCGTTGCAATTTCTGTGTTTCATCGTCAATAAGAAGGTCCGAGGGATACAGTAAACCTGAAGTGAAGCATCCGAATCTATAACTAGTGTCACAGGAATGGTTCAAAACATAGACGGTAGGAAGAGTCAGACTTCTTGTACTTAAGTCGGCATTGTGCCATTTGTATTTAATTCCGATGCAATTTCTGTGTTTCATCATCAATAAGAAGGTCCAAGGGATACAGTAGACCTGAAGTGAAGCATCGGAATCTATAACTAGTGTCACAGGAATGGTTCAAAACATAGTCAGTCAGTAAAGTCAGTAGTCTTGTACTTAAGTCGGCATTGTACATTTTCTATTTAATTCCGATGGAATTTCAGTGTTTTATCGTCAATTAGAAGGTCCGAGGGATACAGTAAACCTGAAGTGAAGCATCCGAATCTATAACTAGTGTCACAGGAATGGTTCTAAACATAGTCAGTAAAAGAGTCAGTCTTCTTGTACTGAAGTCGGCATTGTGCCTTTTGTATTTAATTCCGATACAATTTCTGTGTTTCATCGTCAATAAGAAGGTCAGAGGGATACTGTAAACCTGAAATGAGCATCGGAATCTATAACTACTGTCACAGGAATGGTTCAAAACAGTCAGTAAGAAGAGTCAGTCTTTTTGTACTTAAGTCGGCATTGTGCCTTTGTATTTAATTCCGATGCAATTTCTGTGTTTCATCGTCAATGAGGCGGTCCAAGGGATACAGTAAACCTGAAGTGTAGGATCGGAATCTATAACTAGTGTCACAGAGATGGTTCAAATCATAGACAGAAGGAAGAGTCAGTCTTCTTGTACTTAAGTCGGCATTGTGCCTTTTGTATTTAATTCCGATGCAATTTCTGTACTTCATCGTCAATAAGGAGGTCCAAGGGATACAGTAAACCTGAAGTGAAGCATCACAAACTAGAACTAGTGTCACAGGAATGGTTCAAAACAAAGTTAGTAAGAAGAGTCAGTCTTTTTGTCCTTATGTCGGCATTGTGCCTTTTGTATTTAATTCCGATGCAATTTCTGTGTTTCATCGTCAATAACAAGGTCCAAGGGATACAGTAAACCTGGAGTGTAGCATCGGAATCTATAACTAGTGTCACAGCAATGGTTCAAAACATAGACAGTAAGAAGAGTCAGTCTTCGTGTACTTAAGTCGTCATTTTGCCTTTTGTATTTAATTCCGATGCAATTTCTGTGTTTCATCGTCAATAAGACGGTCCAAGGGATACAGTTAACCTGAAGTGAATCATCGGAATCTATTACTTATGTCACAGGAATGGTTCAAAACATAGTCAGTAAGAAGAGTCAGTCATCTTGTACTTATGTCGGCATTGTGCCTTTTCTACTTAATTCCAATGCAATTTCTGTGTTTCATCGTCGATAACAAGGGCAAAGGGATGCAGTAAACCTGGAGTGAGCATCGGAATCTATTACTAGTGTCAATGAAATGGTTCAAATCATAGACAGTAAGAAGAGTCAGTCTTCTTGTACTTCAGTCGGCATAGTGCCTTTTGTATTTAATTCCGATGCAATTTCTGTGTTTCATCGTCAATAAGAAGGTCCAAGGGATACAGTAAACCTGAAGTGAATTATCGGAATCTATAACTAGTGTCAGAGGAAGTGTTCAAAACATCGTCTGTAGGAAGAGACGGTCTTCTTGTACATAAGTCGGCATTGTGATTTTTGTATTTAATTCCGATGCAATTTCTGTGTTTCATCGTCAATAAGAAGGTCCAAGGGATACAGAAAACCTGAAGTGAAGCATCAAAATCTATAACTAGTGTCACAGGTATGGTTCAAAACATAGACAGTAAGACAAGTCAGTCGCCTAGTACTTAAGTCGACATTGTGCATTTTCTAATTAATTCCGATGCAATTTCTGTGTTTCAACGTCAATAAGAAGGTCAGAGGGATACAGTAAACCTGAACTGAGCATCGGAATCTATAACTAGTGTGATAGGAATGGTTCAAAACTTAGTCAGTAAGAAGAGTCTGTCTTTTTGTACTTAAGTCGGCATTGTGCCTTTAGTGTTTACCTCCAATGCAATTTCTGTGTTTCATCGTCAATAAGAAGGTCCAAGGGATACAGTAAACCTGAAGTGACGCATCGGAATCTATAACTAGTGTCACAGGAATGGTTTAAAACATAGACAGTAATAAGAGTCAGCCTTCTTGTACTTAACTCGGCATTGTGCCTTTTGTATTTAATTCCGATACAATTTCTGTGTTTCATCGTCAATAAGACGATCAGAGGGCTACAGTAAACCTGAAGTGAAGCATCGGAATCTATAACTAGTGTCACAGGAATGGTTTAAAACATTGAAAGTAGGAAGAGTCAGTCTTCTTGTACTTAAGTCGGCAATGTGCCTTTTGTATTTAATTCCGATGCAATTTTTGTTTCATCGTCAATAAGAAGGTCAGAGGGATACAGTAAACCTGAAGTGAAGCATCGGTATCTATAACTAGTGTGACAGGAATGGTTCAAACATAGACAGTAAGAAGGGTCAGTCTTCTTGTACTTAAGCCGGCATTGTGCCTTTTGTATTTAATTCCGATGCAATTTCTGTGTTTCATCGTCAATAAGAAGGTCCAAGGGATACAGTAAAACTGAAGTCATGCATCGGAATCTATAACTAGTGTCACAGGAATGGTTCAAACATAGACAGTAAGATGAGTCAGTCTTCTTGTACTTAAGTAGGCATTGTGGCGTTTCTATTTAATTCCGATTCAATTTCTGTGTTTCCTCGTCAATAAGAAGGTCAGAGGAATACAGTAAACCTCAAGTGAAGCATCGGAATCTATAACTAGTGTCACAGGAATGGTTCAAAACATAGTCAGTAGGAATAGTCAGTCTTCTAGTACTTAAGTCGGCATTGTGCCTTTTCTATTTAGTTCCGATGCAATTTCTGTGTTTCATCGTCAATAACAAGGTCCAAGGGATACAGTAAACCTGGAGTGAAGCATTGGTATCTATAACTAGTGTGACAGGAATGGTTCAAACATAGACAGTAAGAAGGGTCAGTCTTCTTGTACTTAAGTCGGCATTGTGCCTTTTGTATTTAATTCTGATGCAATTTCTGTGTTTCATCGTCAATAAGAAGGTCAGCGGGATACAGTAAACCTGAAGTGAAGCATCAGAAACTATAACTAGTGTCACAGGAATGGTTCAAAACATAGACAGTAGGAAGAGTCAGTCTTCTTGCACTTAAGTCGGCATTGTGCCTTTTGTATTTAATTCCGATGCAATTTCTGTGTTTCATCGTCAATAAGAAAGTCAGAGGGATACTGCAAAACTGAAGTGAAGCATCGGAATCCTAAACTAGTGTCACAGGAATAGTTCAAAACATAGACAGTAGGAAGAATCAGTCTTCTTGTTCTTAAGTCGGCATTGTGCCTTTTGTATTTAATTCCGATGCAATCTCTGTGTTTCATCGTCAATAAGAAGGTCCACGGTATACAGTAAACCTGAAGTGAAGCATCGGAATCTATGACTAGTGTCACAGGAATGGTTCAAAACATTGTCAGTAAGAAGAGTCAGTCTTCTTGTACCTAAGTCGGCATTGTGCCTTTTCTATTTAATTCCGATGCAATTTTTGTCTTTCATCGTCAATAAGAAGGTCCAAGGGATACAGTAAACCTGGAGTGAAGCATCGGAATCTAAAACTAGTGTCACAAGAATGGTTCAAAACATAGACAGTAAGAAGAGTCAGTCTTCTTGTGTTTAAGTCGACGTTGGGCCTTTTCTATGTAATTCCGATGCAATTTCTGTGTTTCACCGTCAATAAGAGGGTCAGAGGGATACAATAAACCTGAAGTGAAGCATCGGAATCTATAACTAGTGTCACAGAAATGGTTCAAAACATAGACTGTAAGAAGAGTCAGTCTTCGTGTACAGAAGTCGGCATTTTGCCTTTTGTATTTAACTCCGATTCAATTTCTGTGTTTCATCGTCAATAAGAAGGTCCAAGGCGTACAGTAAACCTGAAGTGAAGCATCGGAATCTATAACTAGTGTCACAGGAATGGTTCAAAACATCGTAAGAAGAGTCAGTCTTCTTGTCCTTAAGTCGGGATTGTGACTTTTGTATTTAATTCCAATGCAATTTCTGTGTCTCATCGTCAATAAGAAGGTCCAAGGGATACAGTAAACCTGGAGTGAAGCATCGGAATCTATAACTAGCTCACAGTAATGGTTCAAAAGATAGATAGTAAGAAGAGTCAGTCTTCTTGTACTTAAGTCGGCATTGTGCCTCTTGTATTTAATTCCGATGAAATTTCCTTGTTTCTTCGTCAATAAGAAGGTCTAAGGGATAAAGTAAACCTGAAGTGAAGCATCGGAATCTATATCTAGTGTCACAGGAATGGTTCAAAGCATAGTCAGTAAGAAGAGTCAGTCTTCTTGTACTTAAGTCGGCATTTTGCATTTTGTATTTAATTCCGATGTAATTTCCGTGTTTCATCGTCAATAAGAATGTCTGAGGGATACAGTAAACCTGAAGTGAAGCATCGGAATCTATAACTAGTGTCACAGGAGTGTTTCAAATCATAGACAGTAGGAAGAGTCAGTCTTCTTGTACTTAAGTCGTCATTGTGCCTTTTGTATTTAATTCCGATGCAATTTCTGTGTTTCATCGTCAATAAGCATGTCCAAGGGGTACAGTAAACCTGAAGGGAGGCATCGGAATCTATTACTTATGTCACAGGAATGGTTCAAAACATAGTCAGTAAGAAGAGTCAGTCATCTTGTACTTATGTCGGCATTGTGCCTTTTCTACTTAATTCCAATGCAATTTCTGTGTTTCATCGTCGATAACAAGGGCAAAGGGATGCAGTAAACCTGGAGTGAGCATCGGAATCTATTACTAGTGTCAATGAAACGGTTCAAATCATAGACAGTAAGAAGAGTCAGCCTTCTTGTACTTCAGTCGGCATAGTGCCTTTTGTATTTAATTCCGATGCAATTTCTGTGTTTCATCGTCAATAAGAAGGTCCAAGGGATACAGTAAACCTGAAGTGAATCATCGGAATCTATAACTAGTGTCAGAGGAAGTGTTCAAAACATCGTCTGTAGGAAGAGACGGTCTTCTTGTACATAAGTCGGCATTGTGATTTTTGTATTTAATTCCGATGCAATTTCTGTGTTTCATCGTCAATAAGAAGGTCCAAGGGATACAGAAAACCTGAAGTGAAGCATCAAAATCTATAACTAGTGTCACAGGAATGGATCAAAACATAGACAGTAAGACAAGTCAGTCGCCTAGTACTTAAGTCGACATTGTGCATTTTCTATTTAATTCCGATGCAATTTCTGTGTTTCATCGTCAATAAGAAGGTCAGAGGGATACAGTAAACCTGAACTGAGCATCGGAATCTATAACTAGTGTGATAGGAATGGTTCAAAACTTAGTCAGTAAGAAGAGTCAGTCTTTTTGTACTTAGGTCGGCATTGTGCCTTTAGTGTTTACCTCCAATGCAATTTCTGTGTTTCATCGTCAATAAGAAGGTCCAAGGGATACAGTAAACCTGAAGTGACGCATCGTAATCTATAACTAGTGTCACAGGAATGGTTTAAAACATAGACAGTAATAAGAGTCAGCCTTCTTGTACTTAACTCGGCATTGTGCCTTTTGTATTTAATTCCGATACAATTTCTGTGTTTCATCGTCAATAAGAAGATCAGAGGGCTACAGTAAACCTGAAGTGAAGCATCGGAATCTATAACTAGTGTCACAGGAATGGTTTAAAACATTGAAAGTAGGAAGAGTCAGTCTTCTTGTACTTAAGTCGGCAATGTGCCTTTTGTATTTAATTCCGATGCAATTTTTGTTTCATCGTCAATAAGAAGGTCAGAGGGATACAGTAAACCTGAAGTGAAGCATCGGTATCTATAACTAGTGTGACAGGAATGGTTCAAACATAGACAGTAAGAAGGGTCAGTCTTCTTGTACTTAAGTCGGCATTGTGCCTTTTGTATTTAATTCCGATGCAATTTCTGTGTTTCCTCGTCAATAAGAAGGACAGAGGGATACAGTAAACCTCAAGTGAAGCATCGGAATCTATAACTAGTGTCACAGGAATGGTTCAAAACATAGTCAGTAGGAATAGTCAGTCTTCTTGTACTTAAGTCGGCATTGTGCCTTTTCTATTTAGTTCCGATGCAATTTCTGTGTTTCATCGTCAATAACAAGGTCCAAGGGATACGGTAAACCTGGAGTGAAGCATCGGTATCTATAACTAGTGTGACAGGAATGGTTCAAACATAGACAGTAAGAAGGGTCAGTCTTCTTGTACTTAAGTCGCCATTGTGCCTTTTGTATTTAATTCTGATGCAATTTCTGTGTTTCATCGTCAATAAGAAGGTCAGAGGGAAACAGTAAACCTGAAGTGAAGCATCAGAAACTATAACTAGTGTCACAGGAATGGTTCAAAACATAGACAGTAGGAAGAGTCAGTCTTCTTGCACTTAAGTCGGCATTGTGCCTTTTGTATTTAATTCCGATGCAATTTCTGTGTTTCATCGTCGATAAGAAAGTCAGAGGGATACTGTAAAACTGAAGTGAAGCATCGGAATCCTAAACTAGTGTCACAGGAATGGTTCAAAACATAGACAGTAGGAAGAATCAGTCTTCTTGTTCTTAAGTCGGCATTGTGCCTTTTGTATTTAATTCCGATGCAATCTCTGTGTTTCATCGTCAATAAGAAGGTCCACGGTATACAGTAAACCTGAAGTGAAGCATCGGAATCTATGACTAGTGTCACAGGAATGGTTCAAAATATTGTCAGTAAAAAGAGTCAGTCTTCTTGTACCTAAGTCGGCATTGTGCCTTTTCTATTTAATTCCGATGCAATTTTTGTCCTTCATCGTCAATAAGAAGGTCCAAGGCATACAGTAAACCAGGAATGAAGCATCGGAATCTAAAACTAGTGTCACAAGAATGGTTCAAAACATAGACAGTAAGAAGAGTCAGTCTTCTTGTATTTAAGTCGACGTTGGGCCTTTTCTATGTAATTCCGATGCAATTTCTTTGTTTCATCGTCAATAAGAGGGTCAGAGGGATACAAAAAACCTGAAGTGATGCATCGGAATCTATAACTAGTGTCACAGGAATGGTTCAAAACATAGACAGTAAGAAGAGTCAGTCTTTGTGTTCTGAAGTCGGCATTTTGCCTTTTGTATTTAACTCCGATTCAATATCTGTGTTTCATCGTCAATAAGAAGGTCCAAGGCGTACAGTAAACCTGAAGTGAAGCATCGGAATCTATAACTAGTGTAACAGGAATGGTTCAAAACATCGTAAGAAGAGTCAGTCTTCTTGTCCTTAAGTCAGCATTGTGACTTTTGTATTTAATTCCAATGCAATTTCTGTGTCTCATCGTCAATAAGAAGGTCCAAGGGATACAGTAAACCTGGAGTGAAGCATCGGAATCTATAACTAGCTCACAGTAATGGTTCAAAAGATAGACAGTAAGAAGAGTCAGTCTTCTTGTACTTAAGTCGGCATTGTGCCTTTTGTATTTCATTCCGATGAAATTTCCTTGTTTCTTCGTCAATAAGAAGGTCTATGGGATACAGTAAACCTGAAGTGAAGCATCGGAATCTATATCTAGTGTCACAGGAATGGTTCAAAACATAGTCAGTAAGAAGAGTCAGTCTTCTTGTACTTAAGTCGTCATTGTGCCTTTTGTATTTAATTCCGCTGCAATTTCTGTGTTTCATCGTCAATAACAAGGTCAAAGGGATACAGTAAACCTGAAGTGAAGCATCGGAATCTATAACTAGTGTCACAGGAATGGTTCAAATCATAGACAGTAGGAAGAGTCAGTCTTCGTGTACTTAAGTCGGCATTTTGCATTTTGTATTTAATTCCGATGCAATTTCTGTGTTTCATCGTCAATAAGAAGGTCCAAGGGATACAGTAAACCTGAAGTGAAGCATCGGAATTTATAACTAGTGTCACAGGAATGGTTCAAATCATAGTCAGTAGGATGAATCGGTCTTCATGTACTTAAGTCGCCATTATGCCTTTTGTATTTAATTCCGATGCAATATCTGTGTTTGATCGTCAATAGGTAGTTCCAAGGGATACAGCAAACCTCAAATGTAGCATCAGAATCTATAACTAGTGTTACAGCAATGGTTCAAAACATAGACAGTAGGAAGAGTCAGACTTCTTGTACTTAAGTCGGCATTGTGCTTTTTGTATTTGATTCCGATGCAATTTCTGTGTTTCATCGTCAATAAGGCGGTCCAAGGGATACAGTAAACCTGAAGTGAAGCATCGGAATCTATAACTAGTGTCACAGAAATGGTTCAAAACATAGACAGAAGGAAGAGTCAGTCTTCTTGTACTTAAGTCAGCATTGTGCCTTTTGTATTTAATTCCGATGCAATTTCTGTACTTCATCGTCAATAAGGAGGTCCAAGGGATACAGTAAACCTGAAGTGAAGCATCACAAACTATAACTAGTGTCACAGGAATGGTTCAAAACAAAGTTAGTAAGAAGAGTCAGTCTTCTTGTCCTTATGTCGGCATTGTGCCTTTTGTATTTAATTCCGATGCAATTTCTGTGTTTCATCGTCAATAACAAGGTCCAAGGGATACAGTAAACCTGGAGTGTAGCATCGGAATCTATAACTAGTGTCACAGCAATGGTTCAAAACATAGACAGTAAGAAGAGGCAGTCTTCGTGTACTTAAGTCGTCATTTTGCCTTTTGTATTTAATTCCGATGCAATTTCTGTGGTTCATCGTCAATAAGACGGTCCAAGGGATACAGTTAACCTGAAGTGAATCATCGGAATCTATTACTTGTGTCACAGGAATGGTTCAAAACATAGTCAGTAAGAAGAGTCAGTCATCTTGTACTTATGTCGGCATTGTGCCTTTTCTACTTAATTCCAATGCAATTTCAGTGTTTCATCGTCGATAACAAGGGCAAAGGGATACAGTAAACCTGGAGTGAGCATCGGAATCTATTACTAGTGTCAATGAAATGGTTCAAATCATAGACAGTAAGAAGAGTCAGTCTTCTTGTACTTCAGTCGGCATAGTGCCTTTTGTATTTAATTCCGATGCAATTTCTGTGTTTCATCGTCAATAAGAAGGTCCAAGGGATACAGTAAACCTGAAGTGAATCATCGGAATCTATAACTAGTGTCACAGGAAGGGTTAAAACATCGTCTGTAGGAAGAGACGGTCTTCTTGTACATAAGTCGGCATTGTGCCTTTTGTATTTAATTCCGATGCAATTTCTGTGTTTCATCGTCAATAAGAAGGTCCAAGGGATACAGAAAACCTGAAGTGAAGCATCAAAATCTATAACTAGTGTCTCAGGAATGGTTCAAAACATAGACAGTAAGACAAGTCAGTCGCCTAGTACTTAAGTCGACATTGTGCATTTTCTATTTAATTCCGATGCAATTTCTGTGTTTCATCGTCAATAAGAAGGTCAGAGGGATACAGTAAACCTGAAGTGAGCATCGGAATCTATAACTAGTGTCATAGGAATGGTTCAATACTTAGTCAGTAAGAAGAGTCAGTCTTTTTGTACTTAAGTCGGCATTGTGCCTTTAGTGTTTACCTCCAATGCAATTTCTGTGTTTCATCGTCAATAAGAAGGTCCAAGGGATACAGTAAACCTGAAGTGAAGCATCGGAATCTATAACTAGTGTCACAGGAATGGTTCAAAACATAGACAGTAAGAAGAGTCAGTCTTCTTGTACTTAAGTCGGTATTGTGCCTTTTGTATTTAATTCCGATGCAATTTCTGTGTTTCATCGTCAATAAGAAGCTCCAAAGGATATAGTAAACCTGAAGTGAAGCATTGGAATCTATAACTAGTGTCACAGGAATCGCTCAAAACATAGACAGTACGAGGAGTCAGTCTTCTTGTACTTAAGTCGGCATTGTGCTTTTCTATTTAATTCCGACGCAATTTATGTGATTCATCGTCAATACGAAGGTCCAAGGGGTACAGTAAACCTGGAGTGAAGCATCGGAATCTATAACTAGTGTCACAAGAATGGTTCAAAACATAGTCAGTAAGAAGAGTCAGTCTTCTTGTAGTTAAGTCGGCATTGTGCCTTTTGTATTCAATTCCCATGCAATTTCTGCGTTTCATCGTCAATAAAAAGTTGAGAGGGATACACTAAACCTGAAGTGAAGCATCGGAATCTATAACTAGTGTCACAGGAATGGTTCAAGACTTAGTCAGTAAGAAGAGTCAGTCTTTTTGTACTTAAGTCGGATTTGTGAATTTTGTGTTTAATTCCGATGCAATTTCTGTGTTTCATCGTCTATAAGAAGGTCCAAGGGATACAGTAAAACTGAAGTGAAGCATCCGAATCTATAACTAGTGTCACAGGAATGGTTCAAGACTTAGTCAGTAAGAAGAGTCAGTCTTTTTGTACTTAAGTCGGAATTGTGAATTTTGTGTTTAATTCCGATGCAATTTCTGTGTTTCATCGTCAATTAGAAGGTCAGAGGGATACAGCAAACCTGAAGTGAAACATCGGAATCCAAAACTAGTGTCACAGGAATGGTTCAAAACATAGACAGTAGGAAGAGTCAGTCTTCTTGTACTTAAGTCGGCATTGTGCCTTTTGTATTTAATTCCGATGCAATTTCTGTGTTTCATCGTCAATAAGAAGGTCCCAGGGATACAGTAGGCCTGAAGTGAAGCATCGGAATCTATAATTAGTGTCACAGGAATGGTTCAAAACATTGACAGTCAGAAATGTCAGTCGTCTTGTACTTAAGTCGGCATTGTGCATTTTCTATTTAATTCCGATGCAATTTCAGTGGTTCATTGTCAATAAGAAGGTCAGAGGGATACTGTAAACCTGAAGTGAGCATAGGAATGTATAACTAGTGTCACAGGAATGGTTCAAAACATTGTCAGTAAATAGAGACAGTCTTTTTGTACTTAAGTCGGCATTGTGCCTTTGTATTTAATTCCGATGCAATTTCTGTATTTAATCGTCAATAATTCGGTCCAAGGGATACAGTAAACCTGAAGTGAAGCATCGGAATCTATAACTAGTGTCACAGGAATGGTTCAAAACATAGACAGAAGGAAGAGTCAGTCTTCTTGTACTTAAGTCGGCATTGTGCCTTTTCTACTTAATTCCAATGCAATTTCTGTGATTCATCGTCAATAACAAGGGCAAAGGGATACAGTAAACCTGGAGTGAGCATCAAAATCTATACCTAGTGTCAATGGAATGTTTCAAATCATAGACAGTAAGAAGAGTTAGTCTTCTTGTACTTCAGTCGGCATTGTGCCTTTTGTATTTAATTCCGATGCAATTTCTGTGTTTCATCGTCAATAAGAAGGTCCAAGGGATACAGTAAACCTGAAGTGAAGCATCGGAATCTATAACTAGTGTCACAGGAAGGGTTCAAAACATCGTCAGTAGGAAGAGACGGTCTTCTTGTACATAAGTCGGCATTGTGCCTTTTGTATTTAATTCCGATGCAATTTCTGTGTTTCATCGTCAATAAGAAGGTCCAAGGGGTACAGAAAACCTGAAGTGAAGCATCAAAATTTATAACTAGTGTCACAGGAATGGTTCAAAACATAGACAGTAAGAAAAGTTAGTCGCCTAGTACTTAAGTCGGTATTGTGCATTTTCTATTTAATTCCGATGCAATTTCTGTCTTTCATCGTCAATAAGAAGGTCGGAGGGATACAGTAAACCTGAAGTGAGCATCGGAATCTATAACTAGTGTCACAGGAATGGTTCTAAACTTAGTCAGTAAGAAGAGTCAGTCTTTTTGTACTTAAGTCGGCATTGTGCCTTTTGTGATTAATTCCGATGCAATTTCTGTGTTTCATTGTCAATAAGAAGGTCCAAGGGACACAGTAAACCTGAAGTGAAGCATCGGAATCTATAACTAGTGTCACAGGAATGGTTCAAAACATAGACAGTAAGAAGAGTCAGTCTTCTTGTACTTAAGTCGGCATTGTGCCTTTTGTATTTAATTCCGAGGCAATTTCTGTGTTTCATCCTCAATTAGAAGTTCCAAGGAATACAGTAAACATGAAGTGAAGCGTCGGAATGTATAACTAGTGTCACAGGAATGGTTTATAACATAGACAGTAAGAAGAGTCAGTCTTCTTGTACTTAAGTCGGCATTGTACCTTTTCTATTTAATTCCGATGCAATTTCTGTGTTTCATCGTCAATAACAATGTCCAAGGGATACAGTAAACCTGGAGTGAAGCATCGGAATCTATAACTAGTGTCAATGGAATGGTTCAAAACATAGACAGTAAGAAGAGTCAGTCTTCTTGTACTTAAGTCGGCATTGTGCCTTTTGTATTTAGTTCCGATGCAATTTCTGTGTTTCATCGACAATAAGAAGGTCAGAGGGGTACCGTAAACCTGAAGTGAAGCATCGGAATCTATAACTAGAGTCACAGGAATGGTTCAAAACATAGACAGTAAGAAGGGTCAGTCTTCTTGAACTAAAGTCGGCATTGTGCCTTTTGTATTTCATTCCGTTGCAGTTTCTGTGTTTCTTCGTCAATAAGAAGGTCCAAGGGATAAGGTAAACCTGGAGTGAAGCATCGGAATCTATAACTAGTGTCAATGGAATGGTTCAAAACATAGACAGTAAGAAGAGTCAGTCTTCTTGTACTTAAGTCGGCATTGTGCCTTTTGTATTTAATTCCGATGCAATTTCTGTGATTCATCGTCAACAAAAAGTTCAGAGGGATACAGTAAACCTGAAGTGAAGCATCGGAATCTATAACTAGTGTCACAGGATTGGTCAAAACATAGACATTAGGAAGAGTCAGTCTTCTTGTACTTAAGTCGGCATTGTGCCTTTTGTATTTAATTCGGATGCAATTTCTTTGTTTCATCGTCTATAGGAAGGTCAGAGGGATACAGCAAACCTGAAGTGAAGCATCGGAATCTATAACTAGTGTCACAGGATTGGTTCAAAACAAAGACAGTAAGACGTGTCAGTCTTCTTGTACTTAAGTCGGCATTGTTCCTTTTTTATTTAATTCCGATGCCATATCTGTGTTTCATCGTCAATAAGAAAGACCAAGGGATACAGTAAACCTGAAGTGAAGCATCGGAATCTATCACTAGTGTCACAGGAATGGTTCAAACCATAGTCAGTAAGAGGCGTTAGTCTTCTCGTACTTAAGTCGGCATTGTGCCTTTTCTATTTAATTCTGATGCAATTTCTGTGTTTCATCGTCAATAAGAAGGTCCAAGGGTACAGTAAACCTGGAGTGAAGCACCGGAATCAATAACTAGTGTCACAGGAATAGTTCAAAACATAAACAGTAAGAAGAGTCAGTCTTCTTGTAATTAAGTCGGCATTGTTCCTTTTCTATTTAATTCCGATGCAATATCTGTGTTTCATCGTCAATAAGAAGGTCCAAGGGATACAGTAAACCTGGAGTGAAGCATCGGAATCTATAACTAGTGTCAATGGAATGGTTCAAAACATAGTCAGTAAGAAGAATCAGTCTTCTTGTAGTTAAGTCGGCATTGTGCCTTTTGTATTTAATTCCGATGCAATTTCTGTGATTCATCGTCAATAAAAGGTTCAGAGGGATACAGTAAACCTGAAGTGAAGCATCGGAATCTATAACTAGTGTCACAGGAATGGTCAAAACATAGACAGTAGGAAGAGTCAGTCTTCTTGTACTTAAGTCGGCATTGTGCCTTTTGTATTTAATTCGGATGCAATTTCTTTGTTTCATCGTCTATAGGAAGGTCAGAGGGATACAGCAAACCTGAAGTGAAGCATCGGAATCTATAACTAGTGTCACAGGAATGGTTCAAAACAAAGACAGTAAGAAGTGTCTGTCTTCTTGTACTTAAGTCGTCATTGTTCCTTTTCTATTTAATTCCGATGCCATGTCTGTGTTTCATCGTCAATAAGAAGGTCCAAGGGATACAGTAAACCTGAAGTGAAGCATCGGAATCTATCACTAGTGTCACAGGAATGGTTCAAACCATAGTCAGTAAGAGGCGTTAGTCTTCTCGTACTTAAGTCGGCAATGTGCCTTTTCTATTTAATTCTGATGCAATTTCTGTGTTTCATCGTCAATAAGAAGGTGCAAGGGTACAGTAAACCTGGAGTGAAGCACCGGAATCTATAACTGGTGTCACAGGAATGGTTCAAGAAGAGTCAGTCTTCTTGTACTTTAGTCGGCATTGCGCCTTTTGTATTCAATTCCGATGCAATTTCTGTGTTTCATAGTCAATAAGAAGGTCCAAGGGATACAGTAAACCTGTAGTGAAGCATCGGAATCTATAACTAGTGTCACAGGAATCTTTCAAAACATAGACAGTAAGAGGAGTCAGTGTTCTTGTACTTAAGTCGGCATTGTGCCTTTTCTATTTAATTCCGATGCAATTTATGTGTTTCATCGTCAATAAGAAGGTCCAAGGGGTACAGCAAACCTGAAGTGAAGCATCAGAATCTATAACTAGTGTCACAGGAATGGTTCAAAACAAAGTCAGTAAGAAGAGTCAGTCTTCTTGTCCTTATGTCGGCATTGTGCCTTTTGTATTTAATTCCGATGTAATTTCTGTGTTTCATCGTCAACAACAAGGTCCAAGGATACAGTAAACCTGGAGTGTAGCATCGGAATCTATAACTAGTGTCACAGGAATGGTTCAAAACATAGACAGTAAGTAGAGTCAGTCTTCGTGTACTTAAGTCGTCATTTTGCCTTTTGTATTTAATTCCGATGCAATTTCTGTGTTTCATCGTCAATAAGACGGTCCAAGGGATACAGTTAACCTGAAGTGAATCATCAAAATCTATAACTTGTGTCACAGGAATGGTTCAAAACATAGTCAGTAAGAAGAGTCAGTCTTCTTGTACTTAAGTCGGCATTGTGCCTTTTCTACTTAATTCCAATGCAATTTCTGTGTTTCATCGTCAATAACAAGGGCAAAGGGATACATTAAACCTGGAGATAGCATCAAAATCTATAACTAGTGTCAATGGAATGGTTCCAATCATAGACAGTAAGAAGAGTCAGTCTTCTTGTACTTCAGTCGGCATTGTGCCTTTTGTATTTAATTCCGATGCAATTTCTGTGTTTCATCGTCAATAAGAAGCTCCAAGGGATACAGTAAACCTGAAGTGAAGCATCGGAATCTATAACTAGTGTCACAGGAAGGGTTCAAAACATCGTCAGTTGGAAGAGACGGTCTTCTTGTGCATAAGTCGGCATTGTGCCTTTTGTATTTAATTCCGATGCAATTTCTGTGTTTCATCGTCAATAAGAAGGTCCAAGGGATACAGAAAACCTGAAGTGAAGCATCAAAATCTATAACTAGTGTCACAGGAATATTTCAAAACATAGACAGTAAGAAAAGTCAGTCGCCTAGTACTTAAGTCGGTATTGTGCATTTTCTATTTAATTCCGATGCAATTTCTGTGTTTCATCGTCAATAAGAAGGTCGAAAGGATACAGTAAACCTGAAGTGAGCATCGGAATCTATAACTAGTGTCACAGGAATTGTTCAAAACTTAGTCAGTAAGAAGAGTCAGTCTTTTTGTACTTAAGTCGGCATTGTTCCTTTTGTGTTTAATTCCGATGCAATTTCTGTGTTTTATCGTCAATAAGAAGGTCCAAGGGAGACAGTGAACCTGAAGCGAGGCATCGGAATCTACAACTAGTGTCACAGGAATGGTTCAAAACATAGACAGTAATAAGAGTCAGTCTTCTTGTACTTAACTCGGCATCGTGCCTTTTGTATTTAATTCCGATACAATTTCTGTGTTTCATTGTCAATAAGATCAGAGGGCTACAGTAAACCTGAAGTGAAGCATCGGAATCTATAACTAGTGTCACAGGAATGGTTCAAAACATTGAAAGTAGGAAGAGTCAGTCTTCTTGTACTTAAGTCGGCAATGTGCCTTTTGTATTTAATTCCGATGCAATTTCTGTGTTTCATCGTCAATAAGAAGGTCCAAGGGATACAGTAAACCTGAAGTGAAGAATCGGAATCTATAACTAGTGTCACAGGAATGGTTCAAAACATAGACAGTAAGAAGAGTCAGTCTTCTTGTACTTAAGTCGGTATTGTGTCTTTTGTATTTAATTCCGATGCAATTTCTATGTTTCATCGTCAATAAGAAGCCCCAAGGGATACCGTAAACCTGAAGTGAAGCATTGGAATCTATAACTAGTGTCACAGGAATGGTTCAAAACATAGACAGTACAAGGAGTCAGTCTTCTTGTACTTAAGTTGGCATTGTGCTTATCTATTAAATTCCGACGCAATTTATGTGTTTCATCGTCAATAAGAAGGTCCAAGGGGTACAAGAAACCTGAAGTGAAGCATCAGAATCTATAACTAGTGTCACAGGAATGGTTCAAAACATAGTCAATAAGAAGAGTCAGTCTTCTTGTACTTAAGTCGGCATTGAGCCTATTGTATTTAATTCCGATGCAATTTCTGTGTTTCATCGTGAATAAGAAGGTCGATGGGATACAGTAGACCTGAATTGAAGCATCGGAATCTATAACTAGTGTCACAGGAATGGGTCAAAGCATATGCAGTAAGAAGAGTCAGTCTTCTTGTACTTAAGTCGGCATTGTGCCTTTTGTACTTAATTCCGATGCAATTTCTGTGTTTCATCGAAAGTAAGAAGGTCAGAGGGGTACCGTAAACCTGAAGCGAAGCATCGGAATCTATAACTAGAGTCACAGGAATGCTTCAAAACATAGACAGTAAGAAGAGTCAGTCTTCTTGACCTAAAGTAGGCATTGTACCTTTTGTATTTAATTCCGATTTAATTTCTGTGTTTCTTCGTCAATTCGAAGGTCCAAGGGATACAGTAAACCTGGAGTGAAGCATCGGAATCTATAACTAGTGTCACAAGAATGGTTCAAAACATAGTCAGTAAGAAGAGTCAGTCTTCTTGTAGTTAAGTCGGCATTGTGCCTTTTGTATTCATTTCCCATGCAATTTCTGTGTTTCATCGTCAATAAAAAGTTCAGAGGGATACAGTAAACCTGAAGTGAAGCTTCGGAATCTATAACTAGTGTCACAGGAATGGTTCAAGACTTAGTCAGTAAGAAGAGTCAGTCTTTTTGTACTTAAGTCGGAATTGTGAATTTTGTGTTTAATTCCGATGCAATTTCTGTGTTTCATCGTCTATAAGAAGGTCCAAGGGATACAGTAAACCTGAAGTGAAGCATCGGAATCTATAACTAGTGTCACAGGAATTGTTCAAAACATTGACAGTAGGAAGAGTCAGTCTTCTTGTACTTAAGTCGGCATTGTGCCTTTTGTATTTAATTCCGATGCAATTTCTGAGTTTCATCGTCAATAAGAAGGTCCAAGGGATACAGTAAACCTGAAGTGAAGCATCGGAATGTATAACTAGTGTCACAGGAATGGTTCATAACATAGGCAGTAAGAAGAGTCAGTCTTCTTCTACTTAAGTCGGCATTGTGCCTTTTGCATTTAATTCCGATGCAATTTCTGTGTTTCATTGTGAATAAGAAGGTCGATGGGATACAGTAGACCTGAATTGAAGCATCGGAAACTATAACTAGTGTCACAGGAATGGTTCAAAACATAGACAGTAAGAAGAGTCAGTCTTCTTGTCCTTAAGTCGGCATTGTGCCTTTTGTATTTAATTCCGATGCAATTTCTGTGTTTCATCGTCAATTAGAAGGTCAGAGGGATACAGCAAACCTGAAGTGAAGCATCGGAATCCAAAACTAGTGTCACAGGAATGGTTCAAAACATAGACAGTAGGAAGAGTCAGTCTTCTTGTACTTAAGTCGGCATTGTGCCTTTTGTATTTAATTCCGAGGCAATTTCTGTGTTTCATCGTCAATAAGGAAGTCCAAGGGATACAGTAAACCTGAAGTGAAGCATCACTATCTATAACTAGTGTCACAGGAATGGTTCAAAACAAAGTCAGTAAGAAGAGTCAGTCTTCTTGTCCTTATGTCGGCATTGTGCCTCTTGTATTTAATTCCGATGCAATTTCTGTGTTTCATCGTCAATAACAAGGTCCAAGGA
Organism: Schistocerca piceifrons; assembly: GCF_021461385.2. Taxonomy (NCBI): domain Eukaryota; kingdom Metazoa; phylum Arthropoda; class Insecta; order Orthoptera; family Acrididae; genus Schistocerca; species Schistocerca piceifrons. The sequence goes on along the minus strand of NC_060140.1, from coordinate 2,179,664 downwards.
TACAGTAAACCTGGAGTGTAGCATCGGAATCTATAACTAGTGTCACAGGAATGGTTCAAAACGTAGACAGTAAGTAGAGTCAGTCTTCGTGTACTTAAGTCGTCATTTTGCTTTTGTACTTAATTCCGATGCAATTTCTGTGTTTCATCGTCAATAAGACGGTCCAAGGGAGACAGTTAACCTGAAGTGAATCATCGGAATCTATAACTTGTGTCACAGGAATGGTTCAAAACATAGTCAGTAAGAAGAGTCAGTCTCCTTGTACTTAAGTCTGCATTGTGCCTTTTCTACTTAATTCCAATGCAATTTCTGTGTTTCATCGTCAATAACAAGGGCAAAGGGATACAGTAAACCTGGAGTGAGCATCAAAATCTATAACTAGTGTCAATCGAATGGTTCAAATCATAGACAGTAAGAAGAGTCAGTCTTCTTGTACTTCAGTCGGCATTGTGCCTTTTGTATTTAATTCCGATGCAATTTCTGTGTTTCATCGTCAATAAGAAGGTCCAAGGTATACAGAAAACCTGAAGTGAAGCATCAAAATCTGTAACTAGTGTCACAGGAATGGTTCAAAACATAGACAGTAAGAAAAGTCAGTCGCCTAGTACTTAAGTCGGTATTGTGCATTTTCTATTTAATTCAGATGCAATTTCTGTGTTTCATCGTCAATAAGAAGGTCAGAGGGATACAGTAAACCTGAAGTGAGCATCGGAATCTATAACTAGTGTCACAGGAATGGTTCAAAACTTAGTCAGTAAGAAGAGTCAGTCTTTTTGTACTTAAGTCGGCATTGTGCCTTTTGTGTTTAATTCCGATGCAATTTCTGTGTTTCATCGTCAATAAGAAGGTCCAAGGGACACAGTAAACCTGAAGCGAAGCATCGGAATCTGTAACTAGTGTCACTGGAATGGTTCAAAACATAGACAGTAATAAGAGTCAGTCTTCTTGTACTTAACTCGGCATTGTGCCTTTTGTATAAAATTCCGATACAATTTCTGTGTTTCATCGTCAATAAGATGATCAGAGGGCTACAGTAAACCTGAAGTGAAGCATCGGAATCTATAACTAGTGTCACAGGAATGGTTCAAAACATTGAAAGTAGGAAGAGTCAGTCTTCTTGTACTTGAGTCGGCAATGTGCATTTTGTATTTAATTCCGATGCAATTTCTGTGTTTCATCGTCAATAAGAAGGTCCAAGGGATACAGTAAACCTGAAGTGAAGCATCGGAATCTATAACTAGTGTCACAGGAATGGTTCAAAACACAGACAGTAAGTAGAGTCAGTCTTCTTGTACTTAAGTCGGTATTGTGCCTTTTGTATTTTATTACAATGCAATTTCTGTGTTTCATCGTCAATAAGAAGCCCCAAGGGGTACAGTAAACCTGAAGTGAAGCATTGGAATCTATAACTAGTGTCACAGGAATGGTTCAAAACATAGACAGTACAAGGAGTCTGTCTTCTTGTACTTAAGTCGGCATTGTGCTTTTCTATTTAATTCCGACGCAATTTATGTGTTTCATCGTCAATAAGAAGGTCCAAGGGGTACAAGAAACCTGAAGTGAAGCATCAGAATCTATAACTAGTGTCACAGGAATGGTTCAAAACGTAGTCAATAAGAAGAGTCAGTCTTCTTGTACTTAAGTCGGCATTGTGCCTATTGTATTTAATTCCGATGCAATTTCTGTGTTTCATCGTGAATAAGAAGGTCGATGGGATACAGTAGACCTGAATTGAAGCATCGGAATCTGTAACTAGTGTCACAGGAATGGTTCAAAACATATGCAGTAAGAAGAGTCAGTCTTCTTGTAGTTAAGTCGGCATTGTGCCTTTTGTATTCAATTCCCATGCAATTTCTGTGTTTCATCGTCAATAAAAAGTTCAGAGGGATATAGTAAACCTGAAGTGAAGCTTCGGAATCTATAACTAGTGTCACAGGAATGGATCAAGACTTAGTCAGTAAGAAGAGTCAGTCTTTTTGTACTTAAGCCGGAATTGTGAATTTTGTTTTTAATTCCGATGCAATTTATGTGTTTCATCGTCTATAAGAAGGTCCAAGGGATACAGTAAACCTGAGGTGAAGCGTCGGAATCTATAACTAGTGTCACAGGAATTGTTCAAAACATTGACAGTAGGAAGAGTCAGTCTCCTTGTACTTAAGTCGGCATTGTGTCTTTTGTATTTAATTCCGATGCAATTTCTGTGTTTCATCGTCAATAACAAGGTCCAAGGGATACAGTAAACCTGAAGTGAAGCATCGGAATGTATAACTAGTGTCACAGGAATGGTTCATAACATAGACAGTAAGAAGAGTCAGTCTTCTTGTACTTAAGTCGGCATTGTGCCTTTTGTATTTAATTCCGATGCAATTTCTGTGTTTCATTGTGAATAAGAAGGTCGATGGGATACAGTTGACCTGAATTGAAGCATCGGAAACTATAACTAGTGTCACAGGAATGGTTCAAAACATATACAGTAAGAAGAGTCAGTCTTCTTGTCCTTCAGTCGGCATTGTGCCTTTTGTATTTAATTCCGATGCAATTTCTGTGCTTCATCGTCAATTAGAAGGTCAGAGGGATACAGCAAACCTGAAGTGAAACATCGGAATCCAAAACTAGTGTCACAGGAATGGTTCAAATCATAGACAGTAGGAAGAGTCAGTCTTCTTGTACTTAAGTCGGCATTGTGCCTTTTGTATTTAATTCCGAGGCAATTTCTGTGTTTCATCCTCAATTAGAAGTTCCAAGGTATACAGTAAACATGAAGTGATGCGTCGGAATGTATAACTAGTGTCACAGGAATGGTTCAAACATAGTCAGTAAGAAGAGTCAGTCTTCTTGTACTTAAGTCGGCATTGTACTTTTTCTATTTAATTCCGATGCAATTTCTGTGTTTCATCGTCAATAACAATGTCCAAGGGATACAGTAAACCTGGAGTGAATCATCGGAATCTATAACTAGTGTCAATGGAATGGTTCAAAACATACACAGTAAGAAGAGTCAGTCTTCTTGTACTTAAGTCGGCATTGTGCCTTTTGTATTTAATTCCGATGCAATTTCTGTGTTTCATCGACAATAAGAAGGTCAGAGGGGTACCGTAAACCTGAAGTGAAGCATCGGAATCTATAACTAGAGTCACAGGAATGGTTCAAAACATAGACAGTAAGAAGGGTCAGTCTTCTTGAACTAAAGTCGGCATTGTGCCTTTTGTATTTCATTACGTTGCAATTTCTGTGTTTCTTCGTCAATAAGAAGGTCCAAGGGATAAGGTAAACCTGGAGTGAAGCATCGGAATCTATAACTAGTGTCACAAGAATGGCTCAAAACATAGTCAGTAAGAAGATTCAGTCTTCTTGTAGTTAAGTCGGCATTGTGTCTTTTGTATTTAATTCCGATGCAATTTCTATGATTCATGGTCAATAAAAAGTTCAGAGGGATACGGTAAACCTGAAGTGAAGCATCGGAATCTATAACTAGTGTCACAGGAATGGTCAAAACATAGACAGTAGGAAGAGTCAGTCTTCTTGTACTTAAGTCGGCATTGTGCCTTTTGTATTTAATTCGGATGCATTTCTTTGTTTCATCGTCTATAGGAAGGTCAGAGGGATACAGCAAACCTGAAGTGAAGCATCGGAATCTATAACTAGTGTCACAGGAATGGTTCAAAACAAAGACAGTAAGAAGTGTCAGTCTTCTTGTACTTAAGTCGGCATTGTTCCTTTTCTATTTAATTCCGATGCCATATCTGTGTGTCATCGTCAATAAGAAGGTCCAAGGGATACAGTAAACCTGAAGTGAAGCATCGGAATCTATCACTAGTGTGACAGGAATGGTTCAAAACCATAGTCAGTAAGAGGCGTTAGTCTTCTCGTACTTAAGTCGGCATTGTGCCTTTTCTAATTAATTCTGATGCAATTTCTGTGTTTTCATCGTCAATATGAAGGTCCAAGGGTACAGTAAACCTGGAGTGAAGCACCGGAATCTATAATTAGTGTCACAGGAGTGGTTCAAAACATAGACTTGTAAGAAGAGTCAGCCTTATTGTACTTTAGTCGGCATTGCGCCTTTTGAATTCATTTCCGATGCAATTTCTGTGTTTCATAGTCAATAAGAAGGTCCAAGGGATACAGTAAACCAGACCTGAAGCATCGGAATCTTTAAGTAGTGTCACAGGAATGGTTCAAAATATAGTCAGTAAGAAGCGTCAGTTGTCTTGTACTTAAGTCGGCATTGTTCTTTTCTATTTCAGTCTGATGCAATTCCTGTGTTTCATCGTCAATAAGAAGGTCCAAGGGAAACAGTATACCTGGAGTGAAGCACCGGAATCTATAACTAGTGTCAGAGTAATGGTTCAAAGCATACACTGTTAGAAGAGTCAGTCTTCTTGTACTGTAGTCAGCATTGTGCCTTTTGTATTTAATTCCGATGCAATTTCTGCGTTTTATCGTCAATAAGAAGGTCCAACGGATACAGTAAAACCTGGAGTGAAGCATCGGAATCTATTACTAGTGTCACTGGAATGGTTCAAATCATAGACAGTAGGAAGATTCAGTCTTCTTGTACTTAAGTCGGCATTGTGCCTTTTGTATTTAATTCCGATGCAATTTCTGTGTTTCATCGACAATAAGAAGGTCAGTGGGGTACCGTAAACCTGAAGTGAAGCATCGGATTCTATAACTAGAGTCACAGGAATGGTTCAAAACATAGACAGTAAGAAGGGTCAGTCTTCTTGAACTAAAGTCGGCATTGTGCCTTTTGTATTTAATTCCCATGCAATTTCTGTGTTTCTTCGTCAATAAGAAGGTCCAAGGGTTAAGGTAAACCTGGAGTGAAGCATCGGAATCTATAATTAGTGTCACTAGAATGGTTCAAAACATAGTCAGTAAGAAGAGTCAGTCTTCTTGTAGTTAAGTCGGCATTGTGCCTTTTTGTATTTAATTCTGATGCAATTTCTGTGATTCATCGTCAATAAAAAGTTCAGAGGGATACAGTAAACCTGAAGTGAAGCATCGGAATCTATAACTAGTGTCACAGGAATGGTCAAAACGTAGACAGTAGGAAGAGTCAGTCTTCTTGTACTTAAGTCGGCATTGTGCCTTTTGTATTTAATTCGGATGAAATTTCTTTGTTTCATCGTCTATAGGAAGGTCAGAGGGATACAGCAAACCTGAAGTGAAGCATCGGAATCTATAACTAGTGTCACAGGAATGGTTCAAAACAAAGACAGTAAGAAGTGTCAGTCTTCTTGTACTTAAGTCGGCATTGTTCCTTTTCTATTTAATTCCGATGCCATGTCTGTGTTTCATCGTCAATAAGAGGGTCCAAGGGATACAGTAAACCTGAAGTGAAGCATCGGAATCTAACACTAGTGTCACAGGAATGGTTCAAACCATAGTCAGTAAGAGGCGTTAGTCTTCTCGTACTTAAGTCGGCATTGTGCCTTTTCCATTTAATTCTGATGCAATTTCTGTGTTTCATCGTCAATAACAAGGTGCAAGGGTACAGTAAACCTTGAGTGAAGCACCGGAATCTATAACTAGTGTCACAGGAATGGTTCAAGAAGAGTCAGTCTTCTTGTACTTTTGTCGGCATTGCGCCTTTTGTATTCAATTCCGATGCAATTTCTGTGTTTCATAGTCAATAAGAAGGTCCAAGGGATACAGTAAACCTGTAGTGAAGCATCGGAATCTATAACTAGTGTCACAGGAATGGTTCAAAATATAAACAGTAAGAAGAGTCAGTCTTCTTGTACTTAAGTCGGCATTGTGCCTTTTGTATTTAATTCGGATGCAATTTCTTTGTTTCATGGTCTATAGGAAGGTCCAAGGGGAACAGTATACCTGGAGTGAAGCACCGGAATCTATAACTAGTGTCACAGTAATGGTTCAAAGCATAGACTGTTAGAAGAGTCAGTCTTCTTGTACTTAAGTCACCATTGTGCATTTTCTATTTAATTCTGATGCAATTTCTGTGTTTCATCGTCAATAAGAAGATCAGAGGGATACAGTAAACCGGAAGTGAAGCATCGCAATCTATAACTAGTGTCAATGGAATGGTTCAAAAACATAGATAGTAGGAATAGTCAGTCTTCTTGTACTTTAGTCGGCATTGCGCCTTTTGTATTCAATTCCGATGCAATTTCTGTGTTTCATCGTCAATAACAAGGTCCAAGGATACAGTAAACCTGGAGTGTAGCATCGGGATCTATAACTAGTGTCACAGGAATGGTTCAAAACATAGAAAGTAAGTAGAGTCAGTCTTCGTGTACTTAAGTCGTCATTTGGCCTTTTGTACTTAATTCCGATGCAATTTCTGTGTTTCATCGTCAATAAGACGGTCCAAGGGATACAGTTAACCTGAAGTGAATCATCGGAATCTATAACTTGTGTCACAGGAATGGTTCAAAACATAGTCAGTAAGAAGAGTCAGTCTTCTTGTACTTAAGTCTGCATTGTGCCTTTTCTACTTAATTCCAATGCAATTTCTGTGTTTCATCGTCAATAACAAGGGCAAAGGGATACAGTAAACCTGGAGTGAGCATCAAAATCTATAACTAGTGTCAATGGAATGGTTCAAAATCATAGACAGTAAGAAGAGTCAGTCTTCTTGTACTTCAGTCGGCATTGTGCCTTTTGTATTTAATTCCGATGCAATTTCTGTGTTTCATCGTCAATAAGAAGGTCCAAGGGATACAGTAAACCTGAAGTGAAGCACCGGAATCTATAACTAGTGTCACAGGAAGGGTTCAAAACATCGTCGGTAGGAAGAGACGGTCTTCTTGTACATAAGTCGGCATTGTGCCTTTTGTATTTAATTCCGATGCAATTTCTGTGTTTCGTCATCAATAAGAAGGTCAGAGGGATACAGTAAACCTGAAGTGAGCATCGGAATCTATAACTAGTGTCACAGGAATGGTTCAAAACTTAGTCAGTAAGAAGAGTCAGTCTTTTTGTACTTAAGTCGGCATTGTGCCTTTTGTGTTTAATTCCGATGCAATTTCTGTGTTTCATCGTCAATAAGAAGGTCCAAGGGACACAGTAAACCTGAAGCGAAGCATCGGAATCTATAACTAGTGTCACTGGAATGGTTCAAAACATAGACAGTAATAAGAGTCAGTCTTCTTGTACTTAACTCGGCATTGTGCCTTTTGTATTTAATTCCGATACAATTTCTGTGTTTCATCGTCAATAAGAAGATCAGAGGGCTACAGTAAACCTGAAGTGAAGCATCGGAATCTATAACTAGTGTCACAGGAATGGTTCAAAACATTGAAAGTAGGAAGAGTCAGTCTTCTTGTACTTAAGTCGGCAATGTGCATTTTGTTTTTTAATTCCGATGCAATTTCTGTGTTTCATCGTCAATAAGAAGGTCCAAGGGATACAGTAAACCTGAAGTGAAGCATCGGGAATCTATAACTAGTGTCACAGGAATGGTTTCAAAACATAGACAGTAAGAAGAGTCAGTCTTCTTGTACTTAAGTCGGTATTGTGCCTTTTATATTTAATTCCGATGCAATTTCTATGTTTCATCGTCAATAAGAAGCCCCAAGGGATACAGTAAACCTGAAGTGAAGCATTGGAATCTATAACTAGTGTCACAGGAATGGTTCAAAACATAGACAGTACAAGGAGTCTGTCTTCTTGTACTTAAGTCGGCATTGTGCTTTTCTATTTAATTCCGACGCAATTTATGTGTTTCATCGTCAATAAGAAGGTCCAACGGGTACAAGAAACCTGAAGTGAAGCATCAGAATCTATAACTAGTGTCACAGGAATGGTTCAAAACGTAGTCAATAATAAGAGTCAGTCTTCTTGCACTTAACTCGGCATTGTGCCTTTTGTATTTAATTCCGATACAATTTCTGTGTTTCATCGTCAATAAGAAGATCAGAGGGCTACAGTAAACCTGAAGTGAAGCATCGGAATCTATAACTAGTGTCACAGGAATGGTTCAAAAACATTGAAAGTAGGAAGAGTCAGTCTTCTTGTACTTAAGTCGGCAATGTGCATTTTGTTTTTAATTCCGATGCAATTTTTGTGTTTCATCGTGAATAAGAAGGTCGATGGGATACAGTAGACCTGAATTGAAGCATCGGAATCTATAACTAGTGTCACAGGAATAGTTCAAAACATATGCAGTAAGAAGAGTCAGTCTTCTTGTAGTTAAGTCGGCATTGTGCCTTTTGTATTCAATTCCCATGCAATTTCTGTGTTTCATCGTCAATAAAAAGTCAGAGGGATACAGTAAACCTGAAGTGAAGCTTCGGAATCTATAACTAGTGTCACAGGAATGGATCAAGACTTAGTCAGTAAGAAGAGTCAGTCTTTTTGTACTTAAGTCAGAATTGTGAATTTTGTTTTTAATTCCGATGCAATTTCTGTGTTTCATCGTCTATAAGAAGGTCCAAGGGATACAGTAAACCTGAAGTGAAGCATCGGAATCTATAACTAGTGTCACAGGAATTGTTCAAAGCATTGACAGTAGGAAGAGTCAGTCTTCTTGTACTTAAGTCGGCATTGTGCCTTTTGTATTTAATTCCGATGCAATTTCTGTGTTTCATCGTCAATAAGAAGGTCCAAGGGATACAGTAAACCTGAAGTGAAGCATCGGAACGTATAACTAGTGTCACAGGAATGGTTCATAACATGGACAGTAAGAAGAGTCAGTCTTCTTGTTCTTAAGTCGGCATTGTGAGTTTTGTATTTAATTCCGATGCAATCTCTGTGTGTCATCGTCAATAAGAAGGTCCACGGTATCCAGTAAACCTGAAGTGAAGCATCGGAATCTATAACTAGTGTCACAGGAATTGTTCAAAGCATTGACAGTAGGAAGAGTCAGTCTTCTTGTACTTAAGTCGGCATTGTGCCTTTTGTATTTAATTCCGATGCAATTTCTGTGTTTCATCGTCAATAAGAAAGACAGAGGGATACAGTAAACCTGAAGTGAAGCATCGGAATCTATAGCTAGTGTCACAGGAATGGTTCAAAACATAGTCACTAAGAAGAGACAGTCTTATTGTCCTTAAGTCGGCATTGTGCCTTTTGTATTTTACTCCGATGCAATTTCTGTGTTTCATCGTCAATAACAAGGTCCAAGGGATACAGTAAACATGAAGTGAAGCGTCGGAATGTATAACTAGTGTCACAGGAATGGTTCAAACGTAGTCAGTAAGAAGAGTCAGTCTTCTTGTACTTAAGTCGGCATTGTACCTTTTCTATTTAATTCCGATGCAATTTCTGTCTTTCATCGTCAATAACAATATCCAAGGAATACAGTAAACCTGGAGTGAAGCATCGGAATCTATAACTAGTGTCAATGGAATAGTTCAAAACATACACAGTAAGAATAGTCAGTCTTCTTGTACTTAAGTCGGCATTGTGCCTTTTGTATTTAATTCCGATGCAATTTCTGTGTTTCATCGACAATAAGACCGTCAGAGGGGTACCGTAAACCTGAAGTGAAGCATCGGAATCTATAACTAGAGTCACAGGAATGGTTCAAAACATAGACAGTAAGAAGGGTCAGTCTTCTTGAACTAAAGTCGGCATTGTGCCTTTTGTATTTCATTCCGTTGCAATTTCTGTGTTTCATCGTCAATAACAATGTCCCAGGGATACAGTAAACCTGGAGTGAAGCATCGGCATCTATTACTAGTGTCACAGGAATGGTCAAAACATAGACAGTAGGAAGAGTCAGTCTTCTTGTACTTAAGTCGGCATTGTGCCTTTTGTATTTAATTCGGATGCATTTCTTTGTTTCATCGTCTATAGGAAGGTCAGAGGGATACAGCAAACCTGAAGTGAAGCATCGGAATCTATAACTAGTGTCACAGGAATGGTTCAAAACAAAGACAGTAAGAAGTGTCAGTCTTCTTGTACTTAAGTCGGCATTGTTCCTTTTCTATTTAATTCCGATGCCATATCTGTGTTTCATCGTCAATAAGACGGTCCAAGGGATACAGTAAACCTGAAGTGAAGCATCGGAATCTATCAGTAGTGTGACAGGAATGGTTCAAACCATAGTCAGTAAGAGGCGTTAGTCTTCTCGTACTTAAGTCGGCATTGTGCCTTTTCTGTTTAATTCTGATGCAATATCTGTGTTTCATCGTCAATAAGAAGGTTTAAGGGTACAGTAAACCTGGAGTAAAGCACCGGAATCTATAACTAGTGACACAGTAATGGTTCAAAGCATACACTGTTAGAAGAGTCAGTCTTCTTGTACTGTAGTCGGCATTGTGCCTTTTGTATTTAATTCCGATGCAATTTCTGCGTTTTATCGTCAATAAGAAGGTCCAACGGATACAGTAAACCTGGAGTGAAGCATCGGAATCTATTACTAGTGTCACTGGAATGGTTCAAATCATAGACAGTAGGAAGATTCAGTCTTCTTGTACTTAAGTCGGCATTGAGCCTTTTGTATTTAATTCCGATGCAATTTCTGTGTTTCATCGTCAATAAGAAGGTCCAAGGGATACAGTAAACCTGAAGTGAAGCATCGGAATTATGAACAGGTCTCACAGGAAAGGCTCAAAACATAGACAGTAAGATGAGTCAGTTTTCTTGTACTTAGGTATTCATTGTGACTTTTGTATTTAATTCCAATGCAATTTCTGTGTTTCATCGTCAATAAGTAGGTCCAAGGGGTACAGTAAACCTGAGGTGAAGCATCGGAATCTAAAAGTCGTCTCACAGGAAAGGTTCAAAGCATAGACAGTAAGAAGTGTCAGCCTTATTGTACTTAAGTCGGCATTGTGCCTTTTGTGTTTGATTCCGATGCAATCTCTGTGTTTCATCGTGAATACGAAGGTCCAAGGGGTACAGTAAACCTGAGGTGAAGTATCGGAATCTAAAACTGGTCTCACAGGAGAGATTCAAATATAGACAGTAAGAAGACTCAGTCTCCTTGTACTTAAGTCGCATTGTGCCTTTTGTATTTAGTTCCGATGCAATTTCTGTGTTTCATCGTCAATAAGTAGGTCCAAGGGATACAGTTAACCTCTAGTGAAGCATCGGAATCTATCCCTAGTGTCACAGGAATGGTTCAAAATATAGACAGTAAGAAGAGTCAGTCTTCTTGTACTTATGTCGGCATTGTGCCTTTTGTATTTAATTCCGATGCAATTTCTGTGTTTCATCGTCATTAAGAAGGTCCAAGGGATACAGTAAACCTGGAGTGAAGCATCGGAATCTATAACTAGTGTCAATGGAATGGTTCAAAACATAGACAGTAAGAAGAGTCAGTCTTCTTGTAATTAAGTCGGCATTGTGCCTTTTGTATTTAATTCCGATGCAATTTCTGTGTTTCATCGACAATAAGAAGGTCAGTGGGGTACCGTAAACCTGAAGTGAAGCATCGGAATCTTTAACTAGAGTCACAGGAATGGTTCAAAACATAGACAGTAAGAAGGGTCAGTCTTCTTGAACTAAAGTCGGCATTGTGCCTTTTGTATTTAATTCCGATGCAATTTCTGTGTTTCTTCGTCAATAAGAAGGTCCAAGGGATAAGGTAAACCTGGAGTGAAGCATCGGAATCTATAATTAGTGTCACAAGAATGGTTCAAAACATAGTCAGTAAGAAGAGTCAGTCTTCTTGTAGTTAAGTCGGCATTGTGCCTTTTGTATTTAATTCTGATGCAATTTCTGTGATTCATCGTCAATAAAAAGTTCAGAGGGATACAGTAAACCTGAAGTGAAGCATCGGAATCTATAACTAGTGTCACAGGAATGGTCAAAACATAGACAGTAGGAAGAGTCAGTCTTCTTGTACTTAAGTCGGCATTGTGCCGTTTGTATTTAATTCGGATGCAATTTCCTTGTTTCATCGTCTATAGGAAGGTCAGAGGGATACAGCAAACCTGAAGTGAAGCATCGGAATCTATAACTAGTGTCACAGGAATGGTTCACAACAAAGACAGTAGGAAGTGTCAGTCTTCTTGTACTTAAGTCGGCATTGTTCCTTTTCTATTTAATTCCGATGCCATGTCTGTGTTTCCTCGTCAATAAGAGGTTCCAAGGGATACAGTAAACCTGAAGTGAAGCATCGGAATCTAACACTAGTGTCACAGGAATGGTTCAAACCATAGTCAGTAAGAGGCGTTAGTCTTCTCGTACTTAAGTCGGCATTGTGCCTTTTCTATTTAATTATGATGCAATTTCTGTGTTTCATCGTCAATAACAAGGTGCAAGGGTACAGTAAACCTGGAGTGAAGCACCGGAATCTATAACTAGTGTCACAGGAATGGTTCAAGAAAAGTCAGTCTTCTTGTACATTAGTCGGCATTGCGCCTTTTGTATTCAATTCCGATGCAATTTCTGTGTTTCATAGTCAATAAGAAGGTCCAAGGGATACAGTAAACCTGTAGTGAAGCATCGGAATCTATAACTAGTGTCACAGGAATGGTTCAAAACATAAACAGTAAGAAGAGTCAGTCTTCTTGTACTTAAGTCGGCATTGTGCCTTTTGAATTTAATTCGGATGCAATTTCTTTGTTTCATCGTCTATAGGAAGGTCCAAGGGAAACAGTATACCTGGAGTGAAGCACCGGAATCTATAACTAGTGTCACAGTAATGGTTCAAAGCATAGACTGTTAGAAGAGTCAGTCTTCTTGTACTGTAGTCGGCATTGTGCGTTTTGTATTTAATTCCGATGCAATTTCTGCGTTTTATCGTCAATAAGAAGGTCCAACGGATACAGTAAACCTCGAGTGAAGCATCGGAATCTCTAACTAGTGTCACTGGAATGGTTCAAAACATAGACAGTAAGAAGAGTCTGTCGTCTTGTTCTTAATTCTGCATTGTGCCTTTTGTATTTATTTCCGATGCAATTTCTGTGTTTCATCGTCAATAAGAAGGTCCAAGGGATACAGTAAACCTGAAGTGAAGCATCGGAATTTATAACTAGTGTCACAGGAATGGTTCAAAGCATAGTCAGTAAGAAGAGTCAGTCTTCTTGTACTTAAGTCATCATTGTGCATTTTCGTTTTAATTCTGATGCAATTTCTGTGTTTCATCGTCAATAAGAAGATCAGAGGGATACAGTAAACCTGAAGTGAAGCATCGCAATCTATAACTAGTGTCAATGGAATGGTTCAAGACATAGATAGTAGGAATAGTCAGTCTTCTTGTACTTAAGTCGGCATTGTGCCTTTTGTATTTAATACCGATGCATTTTCTGTGTTTCAACGTCAATAAGAAGGTCCAAGGGATACAGTAAAACTGAAGTGAAGCATTGGAAACTATAACCAGTGTCACAGGAATGGTTCAAAACATAGACTGTAAGAAGAGTCAATCTTCTTGTACATAAGTCGGCATTGAGCCTTTTGTATTTAATTGCGATGCAATTTCTGTGTTTCATCGTCAATAAGAAGGTCCAAGGGATACAGTAAACCTGAAGTGAAGCATCGGAATTAAAAACAGGTGTCACAGGAAAGGATCAAAACATAGACAGTAAGATGAGTCAGTTTTCTTGTATTTAGGTATTCATTGTGACTTTTGTATTTAATTCCGATGCATTTTCTGTGTTTCATCGTCAATAAGTAGGTCCAAGGGGTACAGTAAACCTGAGGTGAAGCATCGGAATCTAAAAGTCGTCTCACAGGAAAGGTTCAAAACATAGACAGTAAGAGGTGTCAGCCTTATTGTCCTTAAGTCGTCATTGTGCCTTTTGTGTTTGATTCCGATGCGATCTCTGTGTTTCATCGTGAATACGAAGGTCCAAGGGGTACAGTAAACCTGAGGTGAAGTATCGGAATCTAAAACTGGTCTCACAGGAGAGATTCAAACATAGACAGTAAGAAGAGTCAGTCTTCTTGTACTTAAGTCGGCATTGTGCCTTTTGTATTTAATTCAGATGCAATATCTGTGTTTCATCGTCAATAAGTAGGTCCAAGGGATAGAGTAAACCTCACGTGAAGCATCGGAATCTATCCCTAGTGACACAGGAATGGTTCAAAATATAGACAGTAAGAAGAGTCAGTCTTCTTGTACTTATGTCGGCATTGTGCCTTTTGTATTTAATTCCGATGCAATTTCTGTGTTTCATCGTCAATAAGAAGGTCCAAGGGATACAGTAAACCTGGAGTGAAGCATCGGAATCTATAACTAGTGTCACAGGAATGGTTCAAATCATAGACAGTAGGAAGAGTAAGTCTTCTTGTACTTAAGTCGGCATTGTGCCTTTTGTATTTAATTCCGATGCAATTTCTGTGTTTCATCGTCAATGAGAAGATCGAAGGGATACACTACAAATGAAGTGAAGCATCGGAAACTATAACTAGTGTCACAGGAATGGTTCAAAACATAGACAGTAAGAAGAGTCAGTCTTCTTGTACTTAAGTCTGCATTGTGTCATTTGTATTTAAATCCGATGGTATTTCTGTGTTTCATCGTCAATAAGAAGGTCCTAGGGACACAGTAAACCTGAAGTGAAGCATCGGAATCTATAACTAGTGTCACAGGAATGGTTCAAAGCATAGACGGTAAGAAGAGTCAGTGTTCTTGTACTTAAGTCGGCATTGTGCCTTTTGTATTTAATTCCGACGCAATATCTGTGTTTCATCGTCAATGAGAAGGTCAGAGGGATACAGTAAACCTGGAGTGAAGCATCGGAATCTATGACTAGTGTCACTGGAATGGTTCAAATCATAGACAGTAGGAAGATTCAGTCTTCTTGTACTTAAGTCGGCATTGTGCCTTTTGTGTTTGATTCCGATGCAATCTCTGTGTTTCATCGTGAATACGAAGGTCCAAGGGGTACAGTAAACCTGAGGTGAAGTATCGGAATCTAAAACTGGTCTCACAGGAGAGATACAAACATAGACAGTAAGAAGTCTCCTTGTACTTAAGTCGCATTGTGCCTTTTGTATTTAATTCCGATGCAAGATCTGTGTTTCATCGACAATAAGAAGGTCAGAGGGGTACCGTAAACCTGAAGTGAAGCGTCGGAATCTATAACTAGAGTCACAGGAATGGTTCAAAGCATAGACAGTAAGAAGGGTCAGTCTTCTTGAACTAAAGTCGGCATTGTGCCTTTTGTATTTAATTCCGATGCAATTTCTATGTTTCTTCGTCAATAAGAAGGTCCAAGGGATAAGGTAAACCTGGAGTGAAGCATCGGAATCTATAATTAGTGTCTCAAGAATGGTTCAAAACATAGTCAGTAAGAAGAGTCAGTCTGCTTGTAGTTATGTCGGCATTGTGCCTTTTGTATTTAATTCCGATGCAATTTCTGTGATTCATCGTCAATAAAACGTTCAGAGGGATACAGTAAACCTGAAGTGAAGCATCGGAATCTATAACTAGTGTCACAGGAATGGTCAAAACATAGACAGTACGAAGAGTCAGTCTTCTTGTACTTAAGTCGGCATTGTGCCTTTTGAATTTAATTCGGATGCAATTTCTTTGTTTCATCGTCTATAGGAAGGTCAGAGGGATACAGCAAACTGAAGTGAAGCATCGGAAACTATAACTAGTGTCACAGGAATGGTTCAAAACATAGACTGTAAGAAGAGTCAGTCTTCTTGTACATAAGTCGGCATTGAGCCTTTTGTATTTAATTCCGATGCAATATCTGTGTTTCATCGTCAATAAGAAGGTCCAAGGGATACAGTAAACCAGAAGTGAAGCATCGGAATCTTTAAGTAGTGTCACAGGAATGGTTCAAAACATAGTCAGTAAGAAGCGTCAGTCGTCTTGTACTTACGTCGGCATTGTTCCTTTTCTATTACATTCTGATGCAATTCCTGTGTTTCATCGTCAATAAGAAGGTCCAAGGGAAACAGTATACCTGGAGTGAAGCACCGGAATCTATAATTAGTGTCACAGTAATGGTTCAAAGCATAGACTGTTAGAAGAGTCAGTCTTCTTATACTGTAGTCGGCATTGTGCCTTTTGTATTTAATTCCGATGCAATTTCTGCGTTTTATCGTCAATAAGAAGGTCCAAGGGATACAGTAAACCTGGAGTGAAGCATCGGAATCCATAACTAGTGTCACTGGAATGGTTCAAAACATAGACAGTAAGAAGAGTCATTCGTCTTGTACTTAATTCTGCATTGTGCCTTTTATATTTATTTCCGATGCAATTTCTGTCTTTCATCGTCAATAAGAAGGTCCAAGGGATACAGTAAACCTGAAGTGAAGCATCGGAATTTATAACTAGTGTCACAGGAATGGTTCAAAACATAGTCAGTAAGATGAGTCAGTCTTCTTGTACTTAAGTCATCATTGTGCATTTTCTATTTAATTCTGATGCAATTCCTGTGTTTCATCGTCAATAAGAAGATCAGAGGGATACAGTAAACCTGAAGTGAAGCATCGCAATCTATAACTAGTGTCACGGGAATGGTTCAAAACATAGATAGTAGTAATAGTCAGTCTTCTTGTACTTAAGTCGGCATTGTGCCTTTTGTATTTAATACCGATGCATTTTCTGTGTTTCAACGTCAATAAGAAGGTCCAAAGGATACAGTAAACCTGAAGTGAAGCATCGGAATCTATAACTAGTGTCACTGGAATGGTTCAAATCGTAGACAGTAGGAAGATTCAGTCTTCTTGTACTTAAGTCGGCATTGTGCCTTTTGTATTTAATTCCGATGCAATTTCTGTGTTTCATCGTCAATAAGAAGTTCCTAGGGTCACAGTAAACCTGAAGTGAAGCATCGGAAACTATAACTAGTGTCACAGGAATGGTTCAAAACATAGACTGTAAGAAGAGTCAGTCTTCTTGTACATAAGTCGGCATTGAGCCTTTTGTATTTAATTCCGATTCAATTTCTGTGTTTCATCGTCAATAAGAAGGTCCAAGGGATACAGTAAACCTGAAGTGAAGCATCGGAATTAAAAACGGGTCTCACAGGAAAGGATCAAAACATAGACAGTAAGATGAGTCAGTTTTCTTGTATTTAGGTATTCATTGTGACTTTTGTATCTAATTCCGATGCAATTTCTGTGTTTTATCGTCAATAAGTAGGTCCAAGGGGTACAGTAAACCTGAGGTGAAGCATCGGAATCTAAAAGTCGTCTCACAGGAAAGGTTCAAAACATAGACAGTAAGAAGTGTCAGCCTTATTGTACTTATGTCGGCATTGTGCCTTTTGTGTTTGATACCGATGCGATCTCTGTGTTTCATCGTGAATACGAAGGTCCAAGGGGTACAGTAAACCTGAGGTGAAGTATCGGAATCTAAAACTGGTCTCACAGGAGAGATTCAAACATAGACAGTAAGAAGAGTCAGTCTTCTTGTACTTAAGTCGGCATTGTGCCTTTTGTATTTAGTTCCGATGCAATTTCTGTGTTTCATCGTCAATAAGAAGGTCCAAGGGATACAGTAAACCTTGAGTGAAGCATCGGAATCTATAACTAGTGTCACAGGAATGGTTCAAATCATAGACAGTAGGAAGAGTAAGTCTTATTGTACTTAAGTCGGCATAGTGCCTCTTGTATTTAATTCCGATGCAATTTCTGTGTTTCATCGTCAATGAGAAGGTCGAAGGGATACAGTACACCTGAAGTGAAGCATCGGAAATTATAACTAGTGTCACAGGAATGGTTCAAAACATAGACAGTAAGAAGAGTCAGTCTTCTTGTACTTAAGTCTGCATTGTGTCATTTGTATTTAAATCCGATGGTATTTCTGTGTTTCAACGTCAATAAGAAGGTCCTATGGACACAGTAAACCTGAAGTGAAGCATCGGAATCTATAACTAGTGTCACAGGAATGGTTCAAAACATAGACGGTAAGGAGAGTCAGTGTTCTTGTACTTAAGTCGGCATTGTGCCTTTTGTATTTAATTCCGACGCAATATCTGTGTTTCATCGTCAATAAGAAGGTCAGAGGGATACAGTAAATCTGGAGTGAAGCATCGGAATCTATAACTAGTGACACTGGAATGGTTCAAATCATAGACAGTAGGAAGATTCAGTTTTCTTGTACTTAAGTCGGCATTGTGCCCTTTGTATTTCATTCCGATGCAATTTCTGTGTTTCATCGTCAATAAGAAGTTCCAAGGGATACAGTAAACCTGAAGTGAAGCATCGGAATTTTAAACTGGTCTCACAGGAAAGGATCAAATCATAGACAGCAAGATGAGTCAATCTTCTTGTAATTAGGTATTCATTGTGACTTTTGTATTTACTTTCGACGCAATTTCTGTGTTTCATCGTCAATAAGAAGGTCCAAGGGAAACAGTATACCTGAAGTGAAGCATCGGAATCTAAAAGTCGTCTCACAGGAAAGGTTCAAAACATAGACAGTAAGAAGTGTCAGCCTTATTGTACTTAAGTCGGCATTTTGCCTTTTGTGTATGATTCCCATGCAATCTCTGTGTTTCATCGTGAATACGAAGGTCCAAGGGGTACAGTAAACCTGAGGTGAAGTATCGGAATCTAAAACTGGTCTCACAGGAGGGAATCAAAACATAGACATTAAGAAGAGTCAGTCTTCTTGTACTTACGTCGGCATTGTGCCTTTTGTATTTAATTCCGATGCAATTTCTGTGTTTCATCGTCAATAAGGCGGTCCAAGGGATACAGTAAACCTGGAGTGAAGCATCGGAATCTATAACTAGTGTCACAGGAATGGTTCAAAACATAGACAGTAAGAAGAGTCAGTCTTCTTGAACTTAAGTCGGCATTGTGCCTTTTGTATTTAATTCCGATGCAATTTCTGTGTTTCATCGTCAATGAGAAGATCGAAGGGATACACTACAAATGAAGTGAAGCATCGGAAACTATAACTAGTGTCACAGGAATGGTTCAAAACATAGACAGTAAGAAGAGTCAGTCTTCTTGTACTTAAGTCTGCATTGTGTCATTTGTATTTAAATCCGATGGTATTTCTGTGTTTCATCGTCAATAAGAAGGTCCTAGGGACACAGTAAACCTGAAGTGAAGCATCGGAATCTATAACTAGTGTCACAGGAATGGTTCAAAGCATAGACGGTAAGAAGAGTCAGTGTTCTTGTACTTAAGTCGGCATTGTGCCTTTTGTATTTAATTCCGACGCAATATCTGTGTTTCATCGTCAATGAGAAGGTCAGAGGGATACAGTAAACCTGGAGTGAAGCATCGGAATCTATGACTAGTGTCACTGGAATGGTTCAAATCATAGACAGTAGGAAGATTCAGTCTTCTTGTACTTAAGTCGGCATTGTGCCTTTTGTGTTTGATTCCGATGCAATCTCTGTGTTTCATCGTGAATACGAAGGTCCAAGGGGTACAGTAAACCTGAGGTGAAGTATCGGAATCTAAAACTGGTCTCACAGGAGAGATACAAACATAGACAGTAAGAAGTCTCCTTGTACTTAAGTCGCATTGTGCCTTTTGTATTTAATTCCGATGCAATATCTGTGTTTCATCGACAATAAGAAGGTCAGAGGGGTACCGTAAACCTGAAGTGAAGCATCGGAATCTATAACTAGAGTCACAGGAATGGTTCAAAGCATAGACAGTAAGAAGGGTCAGTCTTCTTGAACTAAAGTCGGCATTGTGCCTTTTGTATTTAATTCCGATGCAATTTCTATGTTTCTTCGTCAATAAGAAGGTCCAAGGGATAAGGTAAACCTGGAGTGAAGCATCGGAATCTATAATTAGTGTCTCAAGAATGGTTCAAAACATAGTCAGTAAGAAGAGTCAGTCTGCTTGTAGTTATGTCGGCATTGTGCCTTTTGTATTTAATTCCGATGCAATTTCTGTGATTCATCGTCAATAAAACGTTCAGAGGGATACAGTAAACCTGAAGTGAAGCATCGGAATCTATAACTAGTGTCACAGGAATGGTCAAAACATAGACAGTACGAAGAGTCAGTCTTCTTGTACTTAAGTCGGCATTGTGCCTTTTGAATTTAATTCGGATGCAATTTCTTTGTTTCATCGTCTATAGGAAGGTCAGAGGGATACAGCAAACTGAAGTGAAGCATCGGAAACTATAACTAGTGTCACAGGAATGGTTCAAAACATAGACTGTAAGAAGAGTCAGTCTTCTTGTACATAAGTCGGCATTGAGCCTTTTGTATTTAATTCCGATGCAATATCTGTGTTTCATCGTCAATAAGAAGGTCCAAGGGATACAGTAAACCAGAAGTGAAGCATCGGAATCTTTAAGTAGTGTCACAGGAATGGTTCAAAACATAGTCAGTAAGAAGCGTCAGTCGTCTTGTACTTACGTCGGCATTGTTCCTTTTCTATTACATTCTGATGCAATTCCTGTGTTTCATCGTCAATAAGAAGGTCCAAGGGAAACAGTATACCTGGAGTGAAGCACCGGAATCTATAATTAGTGTCACAGTAATGGTTCAAAGCATAGACTGTTAGAAGAGTCAGTCTTCTTATACTGTAGTCGGCATTGTGCCTTTTGTATTTAATTCCGATGCAATTTCTGCGTTTTATCGTCAATAAGAAGGTCCAAGGGATACAGTAAACCTGGAGTGAAGCATCGGAATCCATAACTAGTGTCACTGGAATGGTTCAAAACATAGACAGTAAGAAGAGTCATTCGTCTTGTACTTAATTCTGCATTGTGCCTTTTATATTTATTTCCGATGCAATTTCTGTCTTTCATCGTCAATAAGAAGGTCCAAGGGATACAGTAAACCTGAAGTGAAGCATCGGAATTTATAACTAGTGTCACAGGAATGGTTCAAAACATAGTCAGTAAGATGAGTCAGTCTTCTTGTACTTAAGTCATCATTGTGCATTTTCTATTTAATTCTGATGCAATTCCTGTGTTTCATCGTCAATAAGAAGATCAGAGGGATACAGTAAACCTGAAGTGAAGCATCGCAATCTATAACTAGTGTCACGGGAATGGTTCAAAACATAGATAGTAGTAATAGTCAGTCTTCTTGTACTTAAGTCGGCATTGTGCCTTTTGTATTTAATACCGATGCATTTTCTGTGTTTCAACGTCAATAAGAAGGTCCAAAGGATACAGTAAACCTGAAGTGAAGCATCGGAATCTATAACTAGTGTCACTGGAATGGTTCAAATCGTAGACAGTAGGAAGATTCAGTCTTCTTGTACTTAAGTCGGCATTGTGCCTTTTGTATTTAATTCCGATGCAATTTCTGTGTTTCATCGTCAATAAGAAGTTCCTAGGGTCACAGTAAACCTGAAGTGAAGCATCGGAAACTATAACTAGTGTCACAGGAATGGTTCAAAACATAGACTGTAAGAAGAGTCAGTCTTCTTGTACATAAGTCGGCATTGAGCCTTTTGTATTTAATTCCGATTCAATTTCTGTGTTTCATCGTCAATAAGAAGGTCCAAGGGATACAGTAAACCTGAAGTGAAGCATCGGAATTAAAAACGGGTCTCACAGGAAAGGATCAAAACATAGACAGTAAGATGAGTCAGTTTTCTTGTATTTAGGTATTCATTGTGACTTTTGTATCTAATTCCGATGCAATTTCTGTGTTTTATCGTCAATAAGTAGGTCCAAGGGGTACAGTAAACCTGAGGTGAAGCATCGGAATCTAAAAGTCGTCTCACAGGAAAGGTTCAAAACATAGACAGTAAGAAGTGTCAGCCTTATTGTACTTATGTCGGCATTGTGCCTTTTGTGTTTGATACCGATGCGATCTCTGTGTTTCATCGTGAATACGAAGGTCCAAGGGGTACAGTAAACCTGAGGTGAAGTATCGGAATCTAAAACTGGTCTCACAGGAGAGATTCAAACATAGACAGTAAGAAGAGTCAGTCTTCTTGTACTTAAGTCGGCATTGTGCCTTTTGTATTTAGTTCCGATGCAATTTCTGTGTTTCATCGTCAATAAGAAGGTCCAAGGGATACAGTAAACCTTGAGTGAAGCATCGGAATCTATAACTAGTGTCACAGGAATGGTTCAAATCATAGACAGTAGGAAGAGTAAGTCTTATTGTACTTAAGTCGGCATAGTGCCTCTTGTATTTAATTCCGATGCAATTTCTGTGTTTCATCGTCAATGAGAAGGTCGAAGGGATACAGTACACCTGAAGTGAAGCATCGGAAATTATAACTAGTGTCACAGGAATGGTTCAAAACATAGACAGTAAGAAGAGTCAGTCTTCTTGTACTTAAGTCTGCATTGTGTCATTTGTATTTAAATCCGATGGTATTTCTGTGTTTCAACGTCAATAAGAAGGTCCTATGGACACAGTAAACCTGAAGTGAAGCATCGGAATCTATAACTAGTGTCACAGGAATGGTTCAAAACATAGACGGTAAGGAGAGTCAGTGTTCTTGTACTTAAGTCGGCATTGTGCCTTTTGTATTTAATTCCGACGCAATATCTGTGTTTCATCGTCAATAAGAAGGTCAGAGGGATACAGTAAATCTGGAGTGAAGCATCGGAATCTATAACTAGTGACACTGGAATGGTTCAAATCATAGACAGTAGGAAGATTCAGTTTTCTTGTACTTAAGTCGGCATTGTGCCCTTTGTATTTCATTCCGATGCAATTTCTGTGTTTCATCGTCAATAAGAAGTTCCAAGGGATACAGTAAACCTGAAGTGAAGCATCGGAATTTTAAACTGGTCTCACAGGAAAGGATCAAATCATAGACAGCAAGATGAGTCAATCTTCTTGTAATTAGGTATTCATTGTGACTTTTGTATTTACTTTCGACGCAATTTCTGTGTTTCATCGTCAATAAGAAGGTCCAAGGGAAACAGTATACCTGAAGTGAAGCATCGGAATCTAAAAGTCGTCTCACAGGAAAGGTTCAAAACATAGACAGTAAGAAGTGTC
The DNA here is from genome assembly GCF_021461385.2 of Schistocerca piceifrons. Lineage (NCBI taxonomy): Eukaryota > Metazoa > Arthropoda > Insecta > Orthoptera > Acrididae > Schistocerca > Schistocerca piceifrons. Next base: position 2,156,943 of record NC_060140.1, on the reverse strand, counting down.
AGCCTTATTGTACTTAAGTCGGCATTTTGCCTTTTGTGTATGATTCCCATGCAATCTCTGTGTTTCATCGTGAATACGAAGGTCCAAGGGGTACAGTAAACCTGAGGTGAAGTATCGGAATCTAAAACTGGTCTCACAGGAGGGAATCAAAACATAGACATTAAGAAGAGTCAGTCTTCTTGTACTTACGTCGGCATTGTGCCTTTTGTATTTAATTCCGATGCAATTTCTGTGTTTCATCGTCAATAAGGCGGTCCAAGGGATACAGTAAACCTGGAGTGAAGCATCGGAATCTATAACTAGTGTCACAGGAATGGTTCAAAACATAGACAGTAAGAAGAGTCAGTCTTCTTGAACTTAAGTCGGCATTGTGCCTTTTGTATTTAATTCCGATGCAATTTCTGTGTTTCATCGTCAATAAGTATGTCCAAGGGATACAGTAAACCTGAAGTGAAGCATCGGAAACTATAACTAGTGTCACGGGAATGGTTCAAAACATAGACAGTAAGAAGAGTCAGTCTTCTTGTACTTAAGTCTGCATTGTGTCAGTTGTATTTAAATCCGATGGGATTTCTGTGTTTCATCGTCAATGAGAAGGTCCAAGGGACACTGTAAACCTGAAGTGAAGCATCGGAATCTATAACTAGTGTCACAGGAATGGTTCAAAATATAGACGGTAAGAAGAGTCAGTCTTCTTGTACTTAAGTCGGCATTGTGCCTCTTCTATTTAATTCCGATGCAATATCTGTGTTTCATCGTCAATAAGAAGGTCACTGGGATACAGTAAACCGGAAGTGAAGCATCGGAATCTACAACTAGTGTCACAGGAATGGTTCCAAACATAGACAGTAAGAAGGGTCAGTCTTCTTGTACTTAAGTCGGCATTGTGCCATTTGTATTTATTTCCGATGCAATTTCTGTGTGTCATCGTCAATAAGAAGGGCCAAGGGAAACAGTACAACTGAAGTCAAGCATCGGAATCTATAACTAGTGTCACAGGAATGTTTTAAATCATAGAAAGAAAGAAGAGTCAGTCTTCTTGTACTTATGTCGGCATTGTGCTTTTTGTATTTAATTCCGATGCAATTTCTGTGTTTCATCGTCAATAACAAGGTCCAAAGAATACAGTAAACCTGAAGTGAAGCATCGGAATCTATAACTAGTGTCACAGGAATGGTTTAAAACATCGACAGTAAGAAGAGTCAGTCTTCTTGTACTTTAGTCGGCATTGTGCCTTTTGTATTTAATTCCGATGCAATTTCTGTGTTTCATCGTCAATAAGTAGGTCAGAGGGATACAGTAAAGCTGAAGTGAAGCAACGGAATCTATAACTAGTGTCACAGGAATGGTTCTAATCATAGTCAGTAAAAAGAGTCAGTCTTTTTATACATAAGTCGCCATTGTGCCTTTTGTGTTTAATTCCGATGCAGTTTCTATGTTTCATCGTCAATAAGAAGGTCCAAGAGATACAGTAAACCAGAAGTGAAGCATAGGAATCCATAACTAGTGTCACAGGAATGGTTCTAAACATAGACAGTAAGAAGACTCAGTCTTCTTGTACTTAAGTCGGCATTGTGCATTTTGTATTTAAATCCGATGCAATTTCTGTGTTTCATCGTCAACAAGAAGGTCCAAGGGATACAGTAAACCTGAAGTGAACCATCGGAATTATAATCTGGTCTCACAGGAAAGGATCAAAACATAGACATTAAGATGAGTCAGTCTTCTTGGATTTAGGTTTTCACTGTGACTTATGTATTTAATTCCGATGCAATCTCTGTGTTTCATCGTGAATACGAAGGTCCAAGGGGTACAGTAAACCTGAGGTGAAGTATCGGAGTCTAAAACTGGTCTCACTGGAGAGATTCAAAACATAGACAGTAAGAAGAGTCAGTCTTCTTGTACCTAAGTTGCAATTGTGCCTTTTGTATTTAATTCCGATGCAATTTCTGTCTTCCATCGTCAATAAGAAGGTCAGAGGGATACGGTAAACCTGAAGTGAAGCATCAGAATCTATAACTAGTGTCACAGGAATGGTTCTAACCATAGTCAATAAGAAGAGTCAGTCTTTTTGTACTTAAGTCGGCATTGTGCCTTTTGAGTTTAATTCCGATGCAATTTCTGTGTATCTTCGTCAATAAGAAGGTCCAAGCGACACAGTAAACCTGAAGTGAAGCATCGGAATCTATAACTAGTGTCACCGGAATGGTTCAATACATAGCCAGTAAGAAGAGTCAGTCTTCTTGTACTTAAGTAAGCATTGTGGCGTTTCTATTTAATTCCGTTGGAATTTCTGTGTTTCAACGTCAATAAGAAGGTCAGATGGATACAGTAAACCTAAAGAGAAGCATCGGGATCTATAACTAGAGTCAAGGGAATGGTTCAAAACATAGTCAGTAAAAAGAGTCATTCTTCTTGTACTTAAGTCGGCATTGTGCCTTTTGTATTTAATTCTGATGCAGTTTCTGTGTTTTATCGTCAATAAGAAGGTCAGAGGGATACAGTAAACCTGAAGTGAAGCATCGGAATCTATAACTAGTGTCTCAGGAATGGTTCAAAACGTAGACAGTAAGAAGAGTCAGTCTTCTTGTACTTAAGTCGGCATTGTGCCTTTTGTTTTTAATTCCGATGCAATTTCTGTATTTCATCGTCAATAAGAAGCTCAAAGGGATACAGTAAAACTGAAGTGAAGCATCGGAATCTATAACTAGTGTCACAGGAATGGTTCAAAACAGACACAGTAAGAAGTGTCAGTCTTCTTGTACTTAAGTCTGCATTGTGCCTTTTGTATTTAATTCCGATGCAATATCTGTGTTTCATCTGCAATAAGAAGGTCAGAGGGATACAATAAACCTGAAGTGAAGCATCGGAATCTATAGCTAGTGTCACAGGAATGGTTCAAAACATAGTCAGTAGGAGAAGTCAGTCTCTTTGTCCTTAAGTCGGCATTGTGCCTTTTGTATTTAGTTACGATGCAATTTCTGTGTTTCATCGTCAATAAGAAGCTTCAAGGGATACAGTAAGCCTGGAGTGAAGCATCGGAATCTATAACTAGTGTCACAGGAGTGGTTCAAAACATAGACAGTAAGGAGAGTCAGTCTTCTTGTACTTAAGTCGGCATTGTGCCTTTTGTGTTTGATTCCGATGCAATCTCTGTGTTTCATCGTGAATACGAAGGTCCATGGGGTACAGTAAACCTGAGGTGAAGTATCGGAAACTAAAAGTGGTCCCACAGGAGAGATTCAAAACATAGACAGTAAGAAGAGTCAGTCTTCTTCTACTTATGTCGGAATTGTGCCTTTTGTATTTAATTCCGATGCAATTTCTGTGTTTCATCGTCAATAAGAAGGTCCAAGGGATACTGTAAACCTGAAGTGAAGCATCGGATCTAAAACTGGTCTCACAGGAAAGTTCAAAACATAGACAGTAAGAAGAGTCAGTCTTCTTGCACTTAAGTCAGCATTGTGCCTTTCGTATTTAATTCCGATGCAATTTCTGTGTTTCATCGTCAATAAGTAGGTCCAGGAGACACAGTAAACCTGAAGTGAAGCATCGGAATCTATAACTAGTGTCACAGGAACGGTTCAAAACATAGACAGTAAAAAGAGTCAGTCTTCTTGTACTTAAGTCGGCATTATGCCTTTTGTAATTAATTCCGATGCAATTTCTGTGTTTCATCGTCAATAAGAAGGTCAGAGGGACACAGTAACCCTGAAGTGAAGCATCAGAATCTATAACTAGTGTCACAGGAATGGTTCAAAACATAGTCAGTAAAAAGAGTCAGTCTTCCTGTACCTAAGTCGGCATTGTGCCTTTTGTATTTAATTCCGATGCAATTTCTGTGTTTCATCGTCAATAAGAAGGTCAGAGGGATACAGTAAATCTGAAGTGAAGCATCTGAATCTATAACTAGTGTCACAGGAATGGTTCTAATCATAGTCAGTAAGAAGAGTCAGTCTTTTTGTACTTAAGTCGGCATTGTGCCTTTGTGTTTAATTCCGATGCAGTTTCTATGTTTCATCGTCAATAAGAGGGTCCAAGAGATACAGTAAACCAGAAGTGAAGCATCGGAATCCATAACTAGTGTCACAGGAATGGTTCAAAACATAGACAGTAAGAAGAGTCAGTCTTCTTGTACTTACGTCGGCATTGTGCCTTTTGTATTTAATTCCGATGCAATTTCTGTGTTTCATCGTTAATAAGAAGGTCCAAGGGATACAGTAAACCTGAAGTGGACCATCGGAATTATAAACTGGTCTCACAGGAAAGGAACAAAACATAGACAGTAAGATGAGTCAGTCTTCTTGTATTTAGGTCTTCACTGTGACTTATGTATTTAATTCCGATGCAATTTCTGTGTTTCATCGTCAACAAGAAGGTCCAAGGTATACAGTAAACCTGAAGTGAAGCATCGCAGTCTATAACTAGTGTCACAGGAATAGTTCAGACCATAGTCAGTAAAAAGAGTCAGTCTTCTTGTACTTAAGTCGGCATTGTACCTTTTGTATTTAATCCCGATGCAATTTCTGTGTTTCATCGTCAATAAGAAGGTCCAAGGGATACAGTAAACCTAAAGTGAAGCATCGGAATCTATAAGTAGTGTCACAGGAATGGTTCAAAACATAGACAGTAAGAAGAGTCAGTTTTCTTGTACTTAAGTCGGTATTGTGCCTTTTGTATTTAATTCTGATGCAGTTTCTGTGTTTCATCGTCAATAAGATGGTCAGAGGGATACAGTAAACCTGAAGTGAAGCATCGGAATCTATAACTAGTGTCACAGGAATGGTTCAAAATGTAGACAGTAAGAAGAGTCAGTCTACTTGTACTTAAGTCGGCATTGTGCCTTTTGTTTTTAATTCCGATGCAATTTCTGTGTTTCATCGTCAATAAGAAGGTCCAAGGGATACAGTAAACCTGAAGTGAAGCATCGGAATCTATAACTAGTGTCACAGGATGGGTTCAAAACAGACACAGGAAGAAGTGTCAGTCTTCTTGTACTTAAGTCTGCATTGTGCCTTTTGTATTTAATTCCGATGCAATATCTGTGTTTCATCGGCAATAAGAAGGTCAGAGGGATACAATAAACCTGAAGTGAAGCATCGGAATCTAAAACTAGTGTCACAGGAATGGTTCAAAACATAGTCAGTAAGAACAGTCAGTCTTCTTGCTCTTAAGTCGGCATTGTGCCTTTTGTATTTAATTCCGATGCAATTTCTGTGTTTCATCGTCAATAAGGAGGACCAAGGGATACAGTAAACCTGGAGTGTAGCATCGGAATCTATAACTAGTGTCACAGGAATGGTTCAAATCATAGATAGTAGGAAGAGTCAGTCTTCTAGTACTTACGTCGGCATTGTGCCTTTTGTATTTAATTCCAATGCAATTTCTGTGTTTCATCAACAATAAGAAGGTCAGAGGGATACAGTAAACCTGAAGTGAAGCATCGGAACCAAAAACTAGTGTCACAGGAATGGTTCAAGACATAGACAGTAGGAAGAGTCAGTCTTCTTGTACTTATGTCGATATTGTGCTTTTGTATTTAATTCCTTTGCAATTTCTGTGTTTCATCGTCAATAAGAAGGTCCAAGGTATACAGTAAACCTGAAGTGAAGCATCGCAGTCTATAACTAGCGTCACAGGAATAGTTCAGACCATAGTCAGTAAAAAGAGTCAGTCTTCTTGTACTTAAGTCCGCATTGTGCTTTTTCTATTTAATTCCGATGCTATTTCTGTGTTTCATCGTCAATAAGAAGGTCAGAGGGATACAGTAAACCTGAAGTGAAGCATCGGAATCTATAGCTAGTGTCACAGGAATGGTTCAAAACATAGTCAGTAAGAGAAGTCAGTCTCTTTGTCCATAAGTCGGCATTGTGCCTTTTGTATTTAGTTACGATACAAATTCTGTGTTTCATCGTCAATAAGAAGGTTCAAGGGATATAGTAAACCTGGAGTGAATCATCGGAATCTATAACTAGTGTCACAGGAATGGTTCAAAACATAGACAGTAAGGAGAGTCAGTCTTCTTGTACTTAAGTCGGCATTGTGCCTTTTGTATTTAATTCCGATGCAACTTCTGTGTTTCATCATCAATAAGAAGGTCCAAGGGAAACAGTAAACCTGAAGTGAAGCATCGGAATCTAAAAGTTGTCTCACAGGAATGGTTCAAAACATAGTCTATAAGAAGTGTCAGCCTTATTGTGCTTAAGTCGGCATTGTGCCTTTTGTGTTTGATTCCGATGCAATCTCTGTGTTTCATCGTGTATACGAAGGTCCATGGGGTACAGTAAACCTGAGGTGAAGTATCGGAATCTAAAACTGGTCCCACAGGAGAGATTCAAAACATAGACAGTAAGAAGAGTCAGTCGTCTTCTACTTATGTCGGAATTGTACATTTTGTATTTAATTCCGATGCAATTTCTGTGTTTCATCGTCAATAAGAAGGTCCAAGGGATACAGTAAACCTGAAGTGAACCATCGGAATTATAATCTGGTCTCACAGGAAAGGATCAAAACATAGACATTAAGATGAGTCAGTCTTCTTGGATTTAGGTTTTCACTGTGACTTATGTATTTAATTCCGATGCAATCTCTGTGTTTCATCGTGAATACGAAGGTCCAAGGGGTACAGTAAACCTGAGGTGAAGTATCGGAGTCTAAAACTGGTCTCACTGGAGAGATTCAAAACATAGACAGTAAGAAGAGTCAGTCTTCTTGTACCTAAGTCGCAATTGTGCCTTTTGTATTTAATTCCGATGCAATTTCTGTCTTTCATCGTCAATAAGAAGGTCAGAGGGATACAGTAAACCTGAAGTGAAGCATCAGAATCTATAACTAGTGTCACAGGAATGGTTCTAACCATAGTCAATAAGAAGAGTCAGTCTTTTTGTACTTAAGTCGGCATTGTGCCTTTTGAGTTTAATTCCGATGCAATTTCTGTGTATCTTCGTCAATAAGAAGGTCCAAGCGACACAGTAAACCTGAAGTGAAGCATCGGAATCTATAACTAGTGTCACAGGAATGGTTCAATACATAGCCAGTAAGAAGAGTCAGTCTTCTTGTACTTAAGTAAGCATTGTGGCGTTTCTATTTAATTCCGTTGGAATTTCTGTGTTTCAACGTCAATAAGAAGGTCAGATGGATACAGTAAACCTAAAGAGAAGCATCGGGATCTATAACTAGAGTCAAGGGAATGGTTCAAAACATAGTCAGTAAAAAGAGTCATTCTTCTTGTACTTAAGTCGGCATTGTGCCTTTTGTATTTAATTCTGATGCAGTTTCTGTGTTTTATCGTCAATAAGAAGGTCAGAGGGATACAGTAAACTGAAGTGAAGCATCGGGAATCTATAACTAGTGTCTCAGGAATGGTTCAAAACGTAGACAGTAAGAAGAGTCAGTCTTCTTGTACTTAAGTCGGCATTGTGCCTTTTGTTTTTAATTCCGATGCAATTTCTGTATTTCATCGTCAATAAGAAGGTCAAAGGGATACAGTAAAACTGAAGTGAAGCATCGGAATCTATAACTAGTGTCACAGGAATGGTTCAAAACAGACACAGTAAGAAGTGTCAGTCTTCTTGTACTTAAGTCTGCATTGTGCCTTTTGTATTTAATTCCGATGCAATATCTGTGTTTCATCTGCAATAAGAAGGTCAGAGGGATACAATAAACCTGAAGTGAAGCATCGGAATCTATAGCTAGTGTCACAGGAATGGTTCCAAACATAGTCAGTAGGAGAAGTCAGTCTCTTTGTCCTTAAGTCGGCATTGTGCCTTTTGTATTTAGTTACGATGCAATTTCTGTGTTTCATCGTCAATAAGAAGCTTCAAGGGATACAGTAAGCCTGGAGTGAAGCATCGGAATCTATAACTAGTGTCACAGGAGTGGTTCAAAACATAGACAGTAAGGAGAGTCAGTCTTCTTGTACTTAAGTCGGCATTGTGCCTTTTGTGTTTGATTCCGATGCAATCTCTGTGTTTCATCGTGAATACGAAGGTCCATGGGGTACAGTAAACCTGAGGTGAAGTATCGGAAACTAAAAGTGGTCCCACAGGAGAGATTCAAAACATAGACAGTAAGAAGAGTCAGTCTTCTTCTACTTATGTCGGAATTGTGCCTTTTGTATTTAATTCCGATGCAATTTCTGTGTTTCATCGTCAATAAGAAGGTCCAAGGGATACTGTAAACCTGAAGTGAAGCATCGGATCTAAAACTGGTCTCACAGGAAAGTTCAAAACATAGACAGTAAGAAGAGTCAGTCTTCTTGCACTTAAGTCAGCATTGTGCCTTTCGTATTTAATTCCGATGCAATTTCTGTGTTTCATCGTCAATAAGTAGGTCCAGGGGACACAGTAAACCTGAAGTGAAGCATCAGATTCTATAACTAGTGTCACAGGAATGGTTCAAACATAGTCAGTAAAAAGAGTCAGTCTTCCTGTACCTAAGTCGGCATTGTGCCTTTTGTATTTAATTCCGATGCAATTTCTGTGTTTCATCGTCAATAAGAAGGTCCAAGGTATACAGTAAACCTGAAGTGAAGCATCGGAATTATAAACTGGTCTCACTGCAAAGCATCAAAACATAGACAGTAAGATGAGTCAGTCTTCCTGTATTTAGGTCTTCATTGTGACTTCTGCATTTAATTCCGATGCAATTTCTGTGTTTCATCGTCAATAAGAAGGTCCAAGGGAAACAGTAAACCTGAAGTGAAGCAACGGAATGTAAAAGTCGTCTCACAGGAAAGGTTCAAAACATAGACAGTAAAAAGTGTCAGCCTTATTGTACTTAAGTCGGCATTGTGCCTTTTGTGTTTGATTCAGATGCAATCTCTGTGTTTCATCGTGAATACCAAGGTCCAAGGGGTACAGTAAACCTGAAGTGTAGCATAGCAATCTACAACTAGTGTCACAGGAATGGCTCAAAACATAGTCAGTAAGAAGAGTCAGTCTTCTTGTACTTAAGTCGGCATTGTGCCTTTTATATTTAATTCCGATGCAATTTCTGTGTTTCATCGTGAATAAGAAGGTCAGAGGGATACAGTGAACCTGAAGTGAAGCATCCGAATCTATAACTAGTGTCACAGGAATGGTTCAAAACATAGTCAGTAAAAAGAGTCAGTCTTCTTGTACTTAAGTCGGCGTTGTGCCTTTTGTATTTAATTCCGATGCAATTTCTGTGTTTCATCGTCAATAAGAAGGTCAGAGGGATACAGTAAATCTGAAGTGAAGCATCTGAATCTATAACTAGTGTCACAGGAATGGTTCTAATCCTAGTCAGTAAGAAGAGTCAGTCTTTTTGTACTTAAGTCGGCATTGTGCCTTTTGTGTTTAATTCCGATGCAGTTTCTATGTTTCATCGTCAATAAGAGGGTCCAAGAGATACAGTAAACCAGAAGTGAAGCATCGGAATCCATAACTAGTGTCACAGGAATGGTTCAAAACATAGACAGTAAGAAGAGTCAGTCTTCTTGTACTTACGTCGGCATTGTGCCTTTTGTATTTAATTCCGATGCAATTTCTGTGTTTCATCGTTAATAAGAAGGTCCAAGGGATACAGCAAACCTGAAGTGAACCATCGGAATTATAAACTGGTCTCACAGGAAAGGAACAAAACATAGACAGTAAGATGAGTCAGTCTTCTTGTATTTAGGTCTTCACTGTGACTTATGTATTTAATTCCGATGCAATTTCTGTGTTTCATCGTCAACAAGAAGGTCCAAGGTATACAGTAAACCTGAAGTGAAGCATCGCAGTCTATAACTAGTGTCACAGGAATAGTTCAGACCATAGTCCAGTAAAAAGAGTCAGTCTTCTTGTACTTAAGTCGGCATTGTACCTTTTGTATTTAATCCCGATGCAATTTCTGTGTTTCATCGTCAATAAGAAGGTCCAAGGGATACAGTAAACCTAAAGTGAAGCATCGGAATCTATAAGTAGTGTCACAGGAATGGTTCAAAACATAGACAGTAAGAAGAGTCAGTTTTCTTGTACTTAAGTCGGTATTGTGCCTTTTGTATTTAATTCTGATGCAGTTTCTGTGTTTCATCGTCAATAAGATGGTCAGAGGGATACAGTAAACCTGAAGTGAAGCATCGGAATCTATAACTAGTGTCACAGGAATGGTTCAAAACGTAGACAGTAAGAAGAGTCAGTCTTCTTGTACTTAAGTCGGCATTGTGCCTTTTGTTTTTAATTCCGATGCAATTTCTGTGTTTCATCGTCAATAAGAAGGTCCAAGGGATACAGTAAACCTGAAGTGAAGCATCGGAATCTATAACTAGTGTCACAGGATGGGTTCAAAACAGACACAGGAAGAAGTGTCAGTCTTCTTGTACTTAAGTCTGCATTGTGCCTTTTGTATTTAATTCCGATGCAATATCTGTGTTTCATCGGCAATAAGAAGGTCAGAGGGATACAATAAACCTGAAGTGAAGCATCGGAATCTAAAACTAGTGTCACAGGAATGGTTCAAAACATAGTCAGTAAGAACAGTCAGTCTTCTTGCTCTTAAGTCGGCATTGTGCCTTTTGTATTTAATTCCGATGCAATTTCTGTGTTTCATCGTCAATAAGGAGGACCAAGGGATACAGTAAACCTGGAGTGTAGCATCGGAATCTATAACTAGTGTCACAGGAATGGTTCAAATCATAGATAGTTGGAAGAGTCAGTCTTCTAGTACTTACGTCGGCATTGTGCCTTTTGTATTTAATTCCAATGCAATTTCTGTGTTTCATCAACAATAAGAAGGTCAGAGGGATACAGTAAACCTGAAGTGAAGCATCGGAACCAAAAACTAGTGTCACAGGAATGGTTCAAGACATAGACAGTAGGAAGAGTCAGTCTTCTTGTACTTAAGTCGATATTGTGCTTTTGTATTTAATTCCTTTGCAATTTCTGTGTTTCATCGTCAATAAGAAGGTCCAAGGTATACAGTAAACCTGAAGTGAAGCATCGCAGTCTATAACTAGTGTCACAGGAATAGTTCAGACCATAGTCAGTAAAAAGAGTCAGTCTTCTTGTACTTAAGTCCGCATTGTGCTTTTTCTATTTAATTCCGATGCTATTTCTGTGTTTCATCGTCAATAAGAAGGTCAGAGGGATACAGTAAACCTGAAGTGAAGCATCGGATCTAAAACTGGTCTCACAGGAAAGTTCAAAACATAGACAGTAAGAAGAGTCAGTCTTCTTGCACTTAAGTCAGCATTGTGCCTTTCGTATTTAATTCCGATGCAATTTCTGTGTTTCATCGTCAATAAGTAGGTCCAGGGGACACAGTAAACCTGAAGTGAAGCATCAGAATCTATAACTAGTGTCACAGGAATGGTTCAAACATAGTCAGTAAAAAGAGTCAGTCTTCCTGTACCTAAGTCGGCATTGTGCCTTTTGTATTTAATTCCGATGCAATTTCTGTGTTTCATCGTCAATAAGAAGGTCCAAGGTATACAGTAAACCAGAAGTGAAGCATCGGAATTATAAACTGGTCTCACTGCAAAGCATCAAAACATAGACAGTAAGATGAGTCAGTCTTCCTGTATTTAGGTCTTCATTGTGACTTCTGCATTTAATTCCGATGCAATTTCTGTGTTTCATCGTCAATAAGAAGGTCCAAGGGAAACAGTAAACCTGAAGTGAAGCAACGGAATGTAAAAGTCGTCTCACAGGAAAGGTTCAAAACATAGACAGTAAAAAGTGTCAGCCTTATTGTACTTAAGTCGGCATTGTGCCTTTTGTGTTTGATTCAGATGCAATCTCTGTGTTTCATCGTGAATACCAAGGTCCAAGGGGTACAGTAAACCTGAAGTGTAGCATAGCAATCTACAACTAGTGTCACAGGAATGGCTCAAAACATAGTCAGTAAGAAGAGTCAGTCTTCTTGTACTTAAGTCGGCATTGTGCCTTTTATATTTAATTCCGATGCAATTTCTGTGTTTCATCGTGAATAAGAAGGTCAGAGGGATACAGTGAACCTGAAGTGAAGCATCCGAATCTATAACTAGTGTCACAGGAATGGTTCAAAACATAGTCAGTAAAAAGAGTCAGTCTTCTTGTACTTAAGTCGGCATTGTGCCTTTTGTATTTAATTCCGATGCAATTTCTGTGTTTCATCGTCAATAAGAAGGTCAGAGGGATACAGTAAATCTGAAGTGAAGCATCTGAATCTATAACTAGTGTCACAGGAATGGTTCTAATCCTAGTCAGTAAGAAGAGTCAGTCTTTTTGTACTTAAGTCGGCATTGTGCCTTTTGTGTTTAATTCCGATGCAGTTTCTATGTTTCATCGTCAATAAGAGGGTCCAAGAGATACAGTAAACCAGAAGTGAAGCATCGGAATCCATAACTAGTGTCACAGGAATGGTTCAAAACATAGACAGTAAGAAGAGTCAGTCTTCTTGTACTTACGTCGGCATTGTGCCTTTTGTATTTAATTCCGATGCAATTTCTGTGTTTCATCGTTAATAAGAAGGTCCAAGGGATACAGCAAACCTGAAGTGAACCATCGGAATTATAAACTGGTCTCACAGGAAAGGAACAAAACATAGACAGTAAGATGAGTCAGTCTTCTTGTATTTAGGTCTTCACTGTGACTTATGTATTTAATTCCGATGCAATTTCTGTGTTTCATCGTCAACAAGAAGGTCCAAGGTATACAGTAAACCTGAAGTGAAGCATCGCAGTCTATAACTAGTGTCACAGGAATAGTTCAGACCATAGTCAGTAAAAAGAGTCAGTCTTCTTGTACTTAAGTCGGCATTGTACCTTTTGTATTTAATCCCGATGCAATTTCTGTGTTTCATCGTCAATAAGAAGGTCCAAGGGATACAGTAAACCTAAAGTGAAGCATCGGAATCTATAAGTAGTGTCACAGGAATGGTTCAAAACATAGACAGTAAGAAGAGTCAGTTTTCTTGTACTTAAGTCGGTATTGTGCCTTTTGTATTTAATTCTGATGCAGTTTCTGTGTTTCATCGTCAATAAGATGGTCAGAGGGATACAGTAAACCTGAAGTGAAGCATCGGAATCTATAACTAGTGTCACAGGAATGGTTCAAAACGTAGACAGTAAGAAGAGTCAGTCTTCTTGTACTTAAGTCGGCATTGTGCCTTTTGTTTTTAATTCCGATGCAATTTCTGTGTTTCATCGTCAATAAGAAGGTCCAAGGGATACAGTAAACCTGAAGTGAAGCATCGGAATCTATAACTAGTGTCACAGGATGGGTTCAAAACAGACACAGGAAGAAGTGTCAGTCTTCTTGTACTTAAGTCTGCATTGTGCCTTTTGTATTTAATTCCGATGCAATATCTGTGTTTCATCGGCAATAAGAAGGTCAGAGGGATACAATAAACCTGAAGTGAAGCATCGGAATCTAAAACTAGTGTCACAGGAATGGTTCAAAACATAGTCAGTAAGAACAGTCAGTCTTCTTGCTCTTAAGTCGGCATTGTGCCTTTTGTATTTAATTCCGATGCAATTTCTGTGTTTCATCGTCAATAAGGAGGACCAAGGGATACAGTAAACCTGGAGTGTAGCATCGGAATCTATAACTAGTGTCACAGGAATGGTTCAAATCATAGATAGTTGGAAGAGTCAGTCTTCTAGTACTTACGTCGGCATTGTGCCTTTTGTATTTAATTCCAATGCAATTTCTGTGTTTCATCAACAATAAGAAGGTCAGAGGGATACAGTAAACCTGAAGTGAAGCATCGGAACCAAAAACTAGTGTCACAGGAATGGTTCAAGACATAGACAGTAGGAAGAGTCAGTCTTCTTGTACTTAAGTCGATATTGTGCTTTTGTATTTAATTCCTTTGCAATTTCTGTGTTTCATCGTCAATAAGAAGGTCCAAGGTATACAGTAAACCTGAAGTGAAGCATCGCAGTCTATAACTAGTGTCACAGGAATAGTTCAGACCATAGTCAGTAAAAAGAGTCAGTCTTCTTGTACTTAAGTCCGCATTGTGCTTTTTCTATTTAATTCCGATGCTATTTCTGTGTTTCATCGTCAATAAGAAGGTCAGAGGGATACAGTAAACCTGAAGTGAAGCATCGGAATCTATAGCTAGTGTCACAGGAATGGTTCAAAACATAGTCAGTAAGAGAAGTCAGTCTCTTTGTCCATAAGTCGGCATTGTGCCTTTTGTATTTAGTTACGATACAAATTCTGTGTTTCATCGTCAATAAGAAGGTTCAAGGGATATAGTAAACCTGGAGTGAATCATCGGAATCTATAACTAGTGTCACAGGAATGGTTCAAAACATAGACAGTAAGGAGAGTCAGTCTTCTTGTACTTAAGTCGGCATTGTGCCTTTTGTATTTAATTCCGATGCAACTTCTGTGTTTCATCATCAATAAGAAGGTCCAAGGGAAACAGTAAACCTGAAGTGAAGCATCGGAATCTAAAAGTTGTCTCACAGGAATGGTTCAAAACATAGTCTATAAGAAGTGTCAGCCTTATTGTGCTTAAGTCGGCATTGTGCCTTTTGTGTTTGATTCCGATGCAATCTCTGTGTTTCATCGTGTATACGAAGGTCCATGGGGTACAGTAAACCTGAGGTGAAGTATTGGAATCTAAAACTGGTCCCACAGGAGAGATTCAAAACATAGACTGTAAGAAGAGTCAGTCGTCTTCTACTTATGTCGGAATTGTACCTTTTGTATTTAATTCCGATGCAATTTCTGTGTTTCATCGTCAATAAGAAGGTCCAAGGGATACTGTAAACCTGACGTGAAGCATCGGAATCTAAAACTGGTCCCACAGGAAAGTGCAAAACACAGACAGTAAGAAGAGTCAGTCTTCTTGTACTTAAGACAGCATTGTGCCTTTCGTATTTAATTCCGATGCAATTTCTGTGTTTCATCGTCAATAAGAAGGTCCAAGGGATACAGTTAACCTGAAGGGAAGCATTGGAATCTAATACTGGTCCCACAGGACAGGTTCAAAACATACACAGTAAGAAGAGTCAGTCTTCTTGTACTTAAGTCTGCATTGTGTCATTCGTATTTAATTCCGATGCGATATCAGTGTTTCATCGTCAATAAGAAGGTGCAAGGGACACAGTAAACCTGAAGTGAAGCATCGGAATCTATAGCTAGTGTCACAGGAACGGTTCAAAACATAGACAGTAAGAAGAGTCAGTCTTCTTGTACTTAAGTCGGCATTATGCCTTTTGTATTTAATTCCGATGCAATTTCTGTGTTTCATCGTCAATAAGAAGGTTAGAGGGATACAGTAACCCTGAAGTGAAGCATCAGAATCTATAACTAGTGTCACAGGAATGGTTGAAAACATAGAAAGTAAGAAGGGTCAGTCTTCTTTTAATTAAGTCGGCATTGTGCCTTTTCTATTTAAGTCCGATGCAATTTCTGTGTTTCATCGTCAATAAGAAGGTCCAAGGAATACAGTAAAACTGAAGTCATGCATCGTAATCTATAACTAGTGTCACAGGAATGGTTCAAAACATAGACAGTAAGAAGAGTCAGTCTTCTTGTACTTAAGTAGGCATTGTGGCGTTTCTATTTACTTCCGATGCAATTTCTGTGTTTCATCGTCAATAAGAAGGTCAGAGGGATACAGTAAACATGAAGTGAAGCATCGGGATCTATAAGTTGAGTCACAGGAATGGTTCATAACATAGTCAGTAAGAAGAGTCAGTCTTCTTGAACTGAAGTCGGCATTGTGCCTTTTGTATTTAATTCCGGTGCAATTTCTGTGTTTCATCGTCAATAAGAAGGTCCAAGGGATACAGTAATTCTGAAGTGAAGCATCGGAATCTAAAACTAGTGTCACAGGAATGGTTCAAAACATAGTCAGTAAAAAGAGTCAGTCTTCTTGTACTTAAGTCGGCATTATGCATTTTGTATTTAATTCCGATGCAATTTCTGTGTTTCGTTGTCAATAAGAAGGTCCAAGGGATACAGTAAACCTGAAGTGAAGCATCGGAATCTATAACTAGTGTCACAGGAATGGTTCAAAGCATAGACAGTAGGAAGTGTCAGCCTTATTGTACTTAAGTCGGCATTGTGCCTTTTGTGTTTGATTCTGATGCAATCTCTGTGTTTCATCGTGAATAGGAAGGTAAAAGGGGTACAGTAAACCTGAAGTGAAGCATAGCAATCTACAACTAGTGTCACAGGAATGGCTCAAAACATAGTCAGTAAGAAAAGTCAGTCTTCTTGTACTTAAGTCGGCATTGTGCCTTTTGTATTTAATTTCGACGCAATTTCTGTATTTCATCGTCAATAAGAAGGTCAGAGGTATACAGTAAACCTGAAGTGAAGCATAGCAATCTACAACTAGTGACACAGGAATTTCTCAAATCTTAGACAGTAAGAAGAGTCAGTCTTCTTGTACTTAAGTCGGCATTGTGCCTTTTGTATTTAATTCCTATGCAATTTCTGTGTTTCATCGTCAATAAGAAGGTCAGAGGGATACAGTTAACCTGAAGTGAAGCATTGGAATCTAATACTGGTCCCACAGGAAAGGCTCAAAACATAGACAGTAAGAAGAGTCAGTCTTCTTGTACTTAAGTCGGCATTGTGTCATTTGTATTTAAATCCGATGCGATTTCTGTGTTTCATCGTCAATAAGAAGGTCAGAGGGATACAGTAACCCTCGAGTGAAGCATCGGAATCTATAACTAGTGTCACAGGAATGCTTCAAGACATAGACAATAAGAAGAGTCAGTCTTCTTGTACTTAGGTCGGTATTGTGATTTTGAATTTAATTCCGATGCAATTTCGGTGTTTCACCGTCAATAAGAAGGTCCAAGGGATACAGTAAACCTGAAGTGAAGCATCGGAATCTATAACTAGTGTCACAGGAATGGTTCAAAGCATAGACAGTAAGAAGAGTCACTCTTCTTGTACTTAAGTCGGCTTTGTGCCTTTTCTATTTAATTCCGATGCAATTTCAGTGTTTCATCGTCAATAAGAAGGTCTAAGGGATACAGTAAACCTGAAGCGAAGCATCGGAATCTATAACTAGTGTCACAGGAATGGTTCAAACCATAGACAGTAAGATGAGTCAGTCTTCTTGTACTTAAGTCGGCATTGTGCCTCTTCTATTTAATTCCGATGCAATTTCTGTGTTTCATCGTCAATAAGAGGATCAGAGGGATACAGTAAACCTGAAGTGAAGCATCGGAATCTATAACTAGTGTCACAGGAATGCCTCAAAACAGAGTCTGTAAGAAGAGTCAGTCTTTTTGTACTTAAGTCGGCATTGAGCCTTTTGTGTTTAATTCCGATGCAATTTCTGTGTTTCAGCGTCAATAAGAAGGTCCAAGGGTTACAGCATACCTGAAGTGAAGCATCGGAATCTACAACTAGTGTCACAGGTATGGTTCAAAACATAGACAGTAAGATGAGTCAGTCTTCTTGTACTTAGGTCGACATTGTGCCTTTTGTATTTAATTCCGATGCAATTTCTGTGTTTCATCGTCAATAAGAAGATCAGAGGGATACAGTAAACCTGAAGTGAAGCATCGGAATCTATAACTAGTGTCACAGGAATGGTTCAAACCATTGACAGTAGGAAGAGTCAGTCTTCTTGTACTTAAGACGGCATTGTGCCTTTTGTATTAACTTCCGATGCAATTTCTGTGTTTCATCGTTAATAAGAAGGTCCAACGGATACAGTAAACCTGAAGTGAAGCATCGGAATCTATAACTAGTGTCACAGGAATGGTTCAAAACATAGCCAGTAAGAAGAGTCAGTCTTCTTGTACTTAAGTAGGCATTGTGCCTTTTATATTTAATTCCGATGCAATTTCTGTGTTTCATCGTCAATAAGAAGGTCCAAGGGATACAGTAACCCTGGATTGAAGCATCGGAATCTATAACTAGTGTCTCAGGAATGGTTTTAAACATAGACAGTAAGAAGGGTCAGTCTTCTTGTACTTAAGTCGGCATTGTGTCTTTTGTATTTAATTCCGATGCAATTTCTGTGTTTCATCGTCTATAAGAAGGTCCAAGGGATACAGTAGACCTGAATTGAAGCATAGGAATCTATAACTAGTGTCACAGGAATGGTGTAAAACATAGACAGTAAGAAGAGTCAGTCTTCTTGTACGTAATTCGGCATTGTGCCTTTTGTATTTAATTCCGATGCAATTTCTGTGTTTCATCGTCAAGAAGAAGGTCAGAGGGATACAGTAAACATGAAGTGAAGCATCGGAATCTATAACTAGAGTCACAGGATTGGTTCAAAACTTAGACAGTAAGAGGAGTCAGTCCTCTTGTACTTAAGTCGGCATTGTGCCTCTTGTATTTAATTCCGATGCAATTACTGTGTTTCATCGTCAATAAGAAGGTCAGAGGGATACAGTAAACCTGAAAAGAAGCATCGGAATCTATAACTAGTGTCACAGGAATGCTTCAAAACATAGGCAGTAAGAAGAGTCAGTCTTCTTGTACTTAAGTCGGTATTGTGATTTTGTATTTAATTCCGATGCAATTTCTTTGTTTCATCGTCAATAACAAGGTCCAAGGGATACAGTAAACCTGAAGTGAAGCATCGGAATCTATAACTAGTGTCACAGGAGTGGTTCAAAACATAGTCAGTAAGAAGAGTCAGTCTTCTTGTACTTAAGTCGGCATTGTGCCTTTTCTATATAATTCCGATGCAATTTCTGTGTTTCATCGTCAATAAGAAGGTCCAAGGGATACAGTAACCCTGGAGTGAAGCATCGGAATCTATAACTAGTGTCTCAGGAAAGGTTTAGACATAGACAGTAAGAAGGGTCAGTCTTCTTGTACTTAAGTCGGCATTGTGCCTTTTGTATTTAATTCCGATGCAATTTCTGTGTTTCATCGTAGATAAGAAGGTCCAAGGGATACAGTAGACCTGAATTGAAGCATCGGAATCTATAACTAGTGTCACAGGAATGGTTCAAAACATAGACAGTGAGAAGAGTCAGTCTTCTTGTACGTAAGTCGGTATTGTGCCTTTTGTATTTAATTCCGATGCAATTTCTGTGTTTCATCGTCAATAAGAAGGTCAGAGGGATACCGTAAACATGAAGTGAAGCATCGGAATCTATAACTAGAGTCACAGGATTGGTTCTAATCTTAGACAGTAAGAAGAGTCAGTCTTCTTGTACTTAATTCGGCATTGTGCCTTTTGTATTCAATTCCGATGCAATTTCTGTGTTTCATCGTCAATAAGATGGTTTAAGGGATACAGTAAACCTGAAGTGAAGCATCGGAATCCATAACTAGTGTCACAGGAATGGTTCAAAACATAGTCAGTAAGAAGGGTCAGTCTTCTTGTACTTAAGTCAGCATTGTGCTTTTGTACTTAATTCCGATGCAATTTCTGTGTTTCATCGTCAATAAGAAGGTCAGAGGGATACAGTAAAACTAAAGTGAAGCATCGGAATCTATAACTAGTGTCACATCAATGGTTCAAAACATAGACAGTACGAAGAGTCAGTCTTCTTGTACTTAAGACGGCATTGTGCCTTTTGTATTTAATTCGGATGCAATTTCTGTGTTTCATCGTCAATAGGAAGGTCCAAGGGATACAGTAAACCTGAAGTGAAGCATTCGAATCTATAACTAGACTCAAAGGAATGGTTCAGAAGATAGACAGTAAAAAAAGTCTGTCGTCTTGTACTTAAGTCGGCATGGTGCCTTTTCTATTTAATTCCGATGCAATTTCTGTCTTTCATCGTCAATAAGAAGGTCAGAGGGATACAGTAAACCAGAAGTGAAGCATCGGAATCTATAACTAGTGTCACAGGAGTGGGTCAAAACATAGTCAGTAAAACGAGTCAGTCTTCTTGTACTTAAGTCGGCATTGTGCCTTTTGTATTTAATTCCGATGCAATTTCTGTGTTTCATTGTCAATAAGAAGGTCAGAGGGATACAGTAAACCTGAAAAGAAGCATCGGAATCTATAACTAGTGTCAAAGGAATGTTTCAAAACATAGACAGTAGGAAGAGTCACTCTTCTTGTACTTAAGTCGGCATTGTGCCTTTTGTATTTAATTCCGATGCAATTTCTGTGTTCCATCGTTAATAAGAAGATCAGAGGGATGCAGTAAACCTGAAGTAAAGCATCGGAATCTATTACAAGTGTCACAGGAATGGTTCAAAACATTGACAGTAGGAAGAGTCAGTCTTCTTGTACTTAAGTCGGCATTGTGCTTATTGTATTTTATTCCGATGCAATTTCTGTGTTTCATCGTCAATAAGAAGGGCCAAGGGATACACTAAACCTGAAGTGAAACATCGGAATTTATAACTAGTGTCACAGGAATGCTTCAAAACATAGACAGTAAGAAGAGTCAGTCTTCTTGTACTTAAGTCGGTATTGTGATTTTGTATTTAATTCCGATGCAATTTCTGCGTTTCATCGTCAATAACAAGGTCCAAGGGATACAGTAAACCTGAAGTGAAGCATCGGAATCTATAACTAGTGACACAGGAATGGTTCAAAACATAGTCAGTAAGAAGAGTCAGTCTTCTTGTACTTAAGTCGGCATTGTGCCTTTTCTATATAATTCCGATGCAATTTCTGTGTTTCATCGTCAATAAGAAGGACCAAGGGATACAGTAACCCTGGAGTGAAGCATCGGAATCTATAACTAGTGTCTCAGGAATGGTTTTAACCATAGACAGTAAGAAGGGTCAGTCTTCTTGTACTTAAGTCGGCATTGTGCTTTTGGATTTAATTCCGATGCAATTTCTGGGTTTCATCGTCAATAAGAAGGTCCAACGGATACAGTAGACCTGAATTGAAGCATCGGAATCTATAACTAGTGTCACAGGATTTGTTCAAAACTTAGACAGTAAGAGGAGTCAGTCTTCTTGTACTTAAGTCGGCATTGTGCCTTTTGTATTTAATTCCGATGCAATTTCTGTGTTTCATCGTCAATTAGAAGGTCAGAGGGATACAGTAAACCAGAAGTGAAGCATCGGAATCTGTAACTAGTGTCACAGGAGTGGTTCAAAACATAGTCAGTAAAACGAGTCAGTCTTCTTGTACTTAAGTCGGCATTGTGCCTTTTGTATTTAATTCCGATGCAATTTCTGTGTTTCATCGTCAACAAGAAGGTCAGAGGGATACAGTAAACCTGAAGTGAAGCATCGGAATCTATAACTAGTGTCACAGGAATGGTTCAAAGGATAGACAGAAAGAAGAGTCAGTCTTCTTGTACTTAAGTCGGCATTGTGCCTTTTGTAATTAATTCCGATGCAATTTCTGTGATTCATCGTTAATAAGAAGATTAGAGGCATACAGTAAACCTGAAGTGAAGCATCGGAATCTATTACAAGTGTCACAGGAATGGTTCAAAACATTGACAGTAGCAAGAGTCAGTCTTCTTGTGCATAAGTCGGCATTGTGCTTTTTGTATTTCATTCCGATGCAATTTCCGTGTTTCATCGCAATAAGAAGGGCCAAGGGATACAGTGAAATTGAAGTGAAGCATCTTAATCTATAACTAGTGTCACAGCAATGCTTAAAAACATAGACAGTAAGAAGAGTCAGTCTTCTTGTACTTAAGTCGGCATTGTGCTTTTCTATGTAATTCCGATGCAATTTCTGTGTTTCATCGTCAATAAGAAGGTCGAAGGGATACAGTAACCCTGGAGTGAAGCATCGGAATCTATAACTAGTGTCTCAGGAATGGTTTTAAACATAAACAGTAAGAAGGGTCAGTCTTCTTGTACTTAAGTCGGCATTGTGCCTTTTGTATTTAATTCCGATGCGATTTCTGTGTTTCATCGTCAATAAGAAGGTCCAAGGGCGACAGTAGGCCTGAATTGAAGCATCGGAATAGATAACTAGTGTCACAGGAATGGTTCAAACCATAGTCAGTAAGAAGAGTCAGTCTTCTTGTAGTTAAGTCGGCATTGTGCCTTTTTTATTTAATTCCAATGCAATTTCTGTGATTCATCGTCAATAAGAAGGTCAGAGGGATACAGTAAACCTTAAGTGAAGCATCGGAATCTATAACTAGTGTTTCACGAATGGTTCA
Source organism: Schistocerca piceifrons (assembly GCF_021461385.2). NCBI lineage: Eukaryota > Metazoa > Arthropoda > Insecta > Orthoptera > Acrididae > Schistocerca > Schistocerca piceifrons. The sequence goes on along the minus strand of NC_060140.1, from coordinate 2,134,970 downwards.
AAACATAGAGTGTTGGAAGAGTCAGTCTTCTTGTACTGAAGTCGGCATTGTGCCTTTTGTATTTAATTCCGATGCAATATCTGTGTTTCATCGTCAATAAGGAGGTCAGAGGGATACAGTAAACCTGAAGTGAAGCATCGGAATTTATAACTAGTGTCACAGGAATGGTTCAAAACATAGACAGTAGGAGGAGTCAGTCTTCTTGTACTTAAGTCGGCATTGTGCCTTTTGTATTTACATCGGATGCAATTTCTGTGTTTCATCGTCAACAGGAAGGTCCAAGGGATACAGTAAACCTGAAGTGAAGCATCGGGATTTATAACTAGAGTCACAGGAATGGTTCAAAAGATAGACAGTAAAAAAAGTTTGTCGTCTTGTACTTAAGTCGGCATGGTGCCTTTTGTATTTAATTCCGATGCAATTTCTGTGTTTCATCGTCAATTAGAAGGTCAGAGGGATACAGTAAACCCGAAAAGAAGCATCGGAATCTATAACTAGTGTCACAGGAATGGTTCAAAACATAGACAGAAAGAAGAGTCAGTCTTCTTGTACTTAAGTCGGCATTGTGCCTTTTGTATTTAATTCCGATGAAATTTCTGTGATTCATCGTTAATAAGAAGATCAGAGGCATACAGTAAACCTGAAGTGAAGCATCGGAATCTATTACAAGTGTCACAGGAATGGTTCAAAACATTGACAGTAGGAAGAGTCAGTCTTCTTGTACATAAGTCGGCATTGTGCTTTTTGTATTTCATTCCGATGCAATTTCCGTGTTTCATCGTCAATAAGAAGGGCCAAGGGATACAGTAAAATTGAAGTGAAGCATCTTAATCTATTACTAGTGTCACAGGAATGCTTCAAAACATAGACAGTAAGAAGAGTCAGTCTTCTTGTACTTAAGTCGGTATTGTGATTTTGTATTTAATTCCGATGAAATTTCTGTGTTTAATCGTCAATAAGCAGGTCCAAGGGATATAGTAACCCTGGAGTGAAGCATCGGAATCTATAACTAGTGTCTCAGGAATGGTTTTAAACATAGACAGTAAGAAGGGTCAGTCTTCTTGTACTTAAGTCGGCATTGTGCCTTTTGTATTTAATTCCGATGCAATTTCTGTGTTTCATCGTCAATAACAAGGTTTAAGGGTTACAGTAAACATGAAGTGAAGCATCGGAATCCATAACTAGTGTCACAGGAATGGTTCAAACCATAGTCAGTAAGAAGGGTCAGTCTTCTTGTACTTAAGTCAGCATTGTGCCTTTTGTATTTAATTCCGATGCAATTTCTGTGTTTCATCGTCAATAAGAAGGTCACAGGGATACAGTAAACCTGAAGTGAAGCATCGGAATCTATAACTAGTGTCACAGGAATGGTTCAAAACATAAACAGTGAGAAAAGTCAGTCTTTTTGTACTTAAGTCGGCATTGCGCCTTTTCTATTTAATTCCGATGCAATATCTGTTTTTCACTGTCAATAAGAAGGTCCAAGCGATACAGTAAACCTGAAGTGAAGCATCGGAATGTGTAACTAGTGTCACAGGAATGGTTCAAAGCATTCACAGTAGGAAGAGTCACTCTACATGTACTTAAGTCGGCATTGTGCCTTTTGTATTTAATTCCGATGCAACTTCTGTGTTTCATCGTCAATAAGAAGGTCAGAGGGATACAGTAAACCTGAAGTGAAGCATCGGAATCTATAACTAGAGTCACAGGAATGGTTCAAAACATAGACAGTAAGAAGAGTCAGTCTTCTTGTACTTAAGTCGGCATTGTGCCTTTTGTATTTAATTCCGATGCAATTTCTGTGTTTCATCGTCAATAAGAAGGTTTAAGGGATACAGAAAACCTGAAGTGAAGCATCGGAATCCATAACTAGTGTCACAGGGGTGGTTCAAAGCATAGTCAGTAAGAAGAGTCAGTCCCCTTGTACTTAAGTCAGCATTGTGCCTTTTGTATGTAATTCCGATGCAATTTCTGTGTCTCATCGTCGATAAGAAGGTCAGAGTGATACAGTAAACCTAATGTGAAACATCGGAATCTATAACTAGTGTCCCAGGAATGGTTCAGAACATAGACAGTAAAGAAAGTCTGTCGTCTTGTACTTAAGTCGGCATTGTGCCTTTTGTATTTAATTCGGATGCTATTTCTGTGTTTCATCGTCAATAAGAAGGTCCAAGGGATACAGCAAACCTGGAGTGAAGCATCGGAATCTATAACTAGTGTCACAGGAGTGGTTCAAGGCATAGACAGTAAGAAGAGTCACTCTTCTTGTACTTGATTCTCCATTGTGCCTTTCGTATTTAATTCCGATGCAATTTCTGCGTTTTATCGTCAATAAGAAGGTCCAAGGGATACAGTAAACCTGGAGTGAAGCACCGGAATCTATAACTAGTGTCACAGGAATGGTTCAAAACATCACAGTAGGAAGAGTCAGTCTTCTTGTACTTTAGTCGGCATTGTGCCTTTTGTATTTAATTCCGATGCAATTTCTGTGTTTCATCATCAATAAGATGGTCCAAGGGATACAGTAAACCTGGAGTGAAGCATCGGAATCTATAACTAGAGTCACAGGAATGGTTCAAAAGATAGACAGTAAGAAAAGTCTGTCGTCTTGTACTTAAGTCGGCATGGTGCCTTTTGTATTTAATTCCGATGCAATTTCTGTGTTTCATCGTCAATTAGAAGGTCAGAATGATACAGTAAACCAGAAGTGAAGCATCGGAATCTATAACTAGTGTCACAGGAATGGTTCAAAACATAGACAGTAGGAGGGATCAGTCTTCTTGTACTTAAGTCGGCATTGTGCCTTTTGCATTTAATTCGGATGCAATTTCTGTGTTTCATCGTCAACAGGAAGGTCCAAGGGATATAGTAAACCTGAAGTGAAGCATCGGAATCTATAACTAGACTCACAGGAATGGTTCAAAAGATAGACAGTAAGAAAAGTCTGTCGTCTTGTACTTAAGTCGGCATGGTGCCTTTTGTATTTAATTCCGATGCAATTTCTGTGTTTCATCGTCAATAAGAAGGTCCAAGGGCGACAGTAGACCTGAATTGAAGCATCGGAATCTATAACTAGTGTCACAGGAATGGTTCAAACCATAGTTAGTAAGAAGAGTCAGTCTTCTTGTAGTTAAGTCGGCATTGTGCCTTTTGTATTTAATTCCGATGCAATTTCTGTGTTTCATCGTCAATAAGAAGGTTTAAGGGATACAGTGAAATTGAAGTGAAGCATCTTAATCTATAACTAGTGTCACAGGAATGCTTCAAAACATAGACAGTAAGAAGATTCAGTCTTCTTGTACTTAAGTCGGCATTGTGCTTTTCAATATAATTCCGATGCAATTTCTGTGTTTCATCGTCAATAAGAAGGTCGAAGGGATACAGTAACCCTGGAGTGAAGCATCGGAATCTGTAACTAGTGTCTCAGGAATGGTTTTAAACATAGACAGTAAGAAGGGTCAGTCTTCTTGTACTTAAGTCGGCATTGTGCCTTTTGTATTTAATTCCGATGCAATTTCTGTGTTTCATCGTCAATAAGAAGGTCCAAGGGATACAGTAAGCCTGGAGTGAAGCATCGGAATCTATAACTAGTGTCTCAGGAATGGTTTTAAACATAGACAGTAAGAAGGGTCAGTCTTCTTGTACTTAAGTCGGCATTGTGCCTTTTGTATTTAATTCCGATGCGATTTCTGTGTTTCATCGTCAATAAGAAGGTCCAAGGGCGACAGTAGACCTGAATTGAAGCATCGGAATCTATAACTAGTGTCACAGGAATGGTTCAAACCATAGTTAGTAAGAAGAGTCAGTCTTCTTGTAGTTAAGTCGGCATTGTGCCTTTTGTATTTAATTCCGATGCAATTTCTGTGTTTCATCGTCAATAAGAAGGTTTAAGGGATACAGTAAACCTGAAGTGAAGCATCGGAATCCATAACTAGTGTCACAGGAGTGGTTCAAAGCATAGTCAGTAAGAAGAGTCATTCTTCTTGTACATAAGTCAGCATTGTGCATTTTGTATTTAATTCCGATGCAATTTCTGTGTCTCATCGTCGATAAGAAGGTCAGAGGGATACAGTAAACCTGAAGTGAAGCATCGGAATCTATAACTAGTCTCACAGGAATGGTTCAAAACATACACAGTAGGAAGAGTCAGTCTTCTTGTACTTAAGTCGGCATTGTGCCTTTTGTATTTAATTCGGATGCTATTTCTGTGTTTCATCGTCAATAAGAAGGTCCAAGGGATACAGTAAACCTGGAGTGAAGCATCGGAATCTATAACTAGTGTCACAGGAGTGGTTCAAAGCATAGACAGTAAGAAGAGTCAGTCTTCTTGTACTTGATTCTCCATTGTGCCTTTCGTATTTCATTCCGATGCAATTTCAGTGTTTTATCGTCAATAAGAAGGTCCAAGGGATACAGTAAACCTGGAGTGAAGCACCGGAATCTATAACTAGTGTCACAGGAATGGTTCAAAACATAGACAGTAAGAAGAGTCAGTCTTCTTGTACTTAAGTCGGCATTTTGCCTTTTGTATTTAATTCCGATGAAATATCTGTGTTTCATCGTCAATAAGAAGGTCCAAAGGATACAGTAAACCTGGAGTGATGTATTGGAGTCTATAACTAGTGTCTCAGGAATGGTTCAAAACATAGACAGTAATAAGAGTCAGTCTTCTTGTACTTAATTCGGCATTGAGCCTTTTGTATTTAATTCCGATGCAATTTCTGTGTTTCATCGTCAATAAGAAGGTCCAAGGGATACAGTAAACCAGGAGTGAAGCACCGGAATTAGTGTCACAGGAATGGTTCAAAACATAGACTGTAAGAAGAGTCAGTCTTCTTGTACTTAAGTCGGCATTGTGCCTTTTGTATTTAATTCCGATGCAATTTCTGTGTTTCATCGTCAATAAGAAGGTCAGAGGGATACAGTAAACCCGAAAAGAAGCATCGGAATCTATAACTAGTGTCACAGGAATGGTTCAAAACATAGACAGAAACAAGAGTCAGTCTTCTTGTACTTAAGTCGGCATTGTGCCTTTTGTATTTAATTCCGATGCAATTTCTGTGATTCATCGTTAATAAGAAGATCAGAGGCATACAGTAAACCTGAAGTGAAGCATCGGAATCTATTACAAGTGTCACAGGAATGGTTCAAAGCATTGACAGTAGGAAGAGTCAGTCTTCTTGTACATAAGTCGGCATTGTGCTTTTTGTATTTCATTCCGATGCAATTTCCGTGTTTCATCGTCAATAAGAAGGGCCAAGGGATACAGTAAAATTGAAGTGAAACATCTTAATCTATAACTAGTGTCACAGGAATGCTTCAAAACATAGACAGTAAGAAGAGTCAGTCTTCTTGTACTTAAGTCGGTATTGTGATTTTGTATTTAATTCCGATGCAATTTCTGTGTTTAATCGTCAATAAGCAGGTCCAAGGGATATAGTAACCCTGGAGTGAAGCATCGGAATCTACAACTAGTGTCTAAGGAATGGTTTTAAACATAGACAGTAAGAAGGGTCAGTCTTCTTGTACTTAAGTCGGCATTGAGCCTTTTGTATTTAATTCCGATGCAATTTCTGTGTTTCATCGTCAATAACAAGGTTTAAGGGATACAGTAAACCTGAAGTGAAGCATCGGAATCCATAACTAGTGTCACAGGAATGGTTCAAACCATAGTCAGTAAGAAGGGTCAGTCTTCTTGTACTTAAGTCAGCATTGTGCCTTTTGTATTTAATTCCGATGCAATTTCTGTGTTTCATCGTCAATAAGAAGGTCACAGGGATACAGTAAACCTGAAGTGAAGCATCGGAATCTATAACTAGTGTCACAGGAATGGTTCAAAACATAGACAGTAGGAAGAGTCAGTCTTCTTGTACTTAAGTCGGCATTGTGCCTTTTGTATTTTATTCGGACGCAATTTCTGTGTTTCATCGTCAATAGGAAGGTCAGAGGGATACAGTAAACCGGAAGTGAAGCATCGGAATCTATAACTAGTGTCACAGGAATGGTTCAAAACATAAACAGTGAGAAAAGTCAGTCTTTTTGTACTTAAGTCGGCATTGTGCCTTTTCTATTTAATTCCGATGCAATATCTGTTTTTCATTGTCAATAAGAAGGTCCAAGCGACACAGTAAACCTGAAGTGAAGCATCGGAATGTGTAACTAGTGTCACAGGAATGGTTCAAGGCATAGTCAGTAAGAAGAGTCAGTCTTCTTGTAGTTAAGTCGGCATTGTGGCATTTGTATTTAATTCCGATGCAATTTCTGTGTTTCATCGTCAATAAGAAGGTCCAAGGGATACAGTAAACCTGAAGTGAAGCATCGGAATCTATAACATGTGTCACAGGAATGGTTCAAAGCATTCACAGTAGGAAGAGTCAGTCTACATGTACTTAAGTCGGCATTGTGCCTTTTGTATTTAATTCCGATGCAACTTCTGTGTTTCATCATCAATAAGAAGGTCAGAGGGATACAGTAAACCTGAAGTGAAGCATCGGAATCTATAACTAGAGTCACAGGAATGGTTCAAAACATAGACAGTAAGATGAGTCAGTCTTCTTGTACTGAAGTCGGCATTGTGCCATTTGTATTTAATTCCGATGCAATTTCTGTGTTTCATCGTCAATAAGAAGGTTTAAGGGATACAGAAAACCTGAAGTGAAGCATCGGAATCCATAACTAGTGTCACAGGAGTGGTTCAAAGCATAGTCAGTAAGAAGGGTCAGTCTTCTTGTACTTAAGTCAGCATTGTGCCTTTTGTATTTAATCCGATGCAATCTCTGTCTTTCATCGTCAATAAGAAGGTCACAGGGATACAGTAAACCTGAAGTGAAGCATCGGAATCAATAACTAGTGTCACAGGAATGGTTCAAAACATAGACAGTAGGAAGAGTCAGTCTTCTTGTACTTAAGTCGGCATTGTGCCTTTTGTATTTAATTCGGATGCAATTTCTGTGTTTCGTCGTCAATAGGAAGGTCAGAGGGATACAGTAAACCGGAAGTGAAGCATCGAAATCTATAACTAGTGTCACAGGAATGGTTCAAAACATAAACAGTGAGAAAAGTCAGTATTCTTGTACTTAAGTCGGCATTGTGCCTTTTCTATTTAATTCCGATGCAATATCTGTTTTTCATCGTCAATAAGAAGGTCCAAGCGATACAGTAAACCAGAAGTGAAGCATCGGAATCTGTAACTAGTGTCACAGGAATGGTTCAAGGCATAGTCAGTAATAAGAGTCAGTCTTCTTGTCGTTAAGTTGGCATTGTGGCATTTGTATTTAATTCCGATGCAAGTTCTGTGTTTCATCGTCAATAAGAAGTTCCAAGGGATACAGTAAACCTGACGTGAAGCATCGGAATCTATAACATGTGTCACAGGAATGGTTCAAAGCATTCACAGTAGGAAGAGTCAGTCTACATGTATCTAAGTCGGCATTGTGCTTTTTGTATTTAATTCCGATGCAACTTCTGTGTTTCATCGTCAATAAGAAGGTCAGAGGGATACAGTAAACCTGAAGTGAAGCATCGGAATCTATAACTAGAGGCACAGGAATGGTTCAAAACATAGACCGTAAGAAGAGTCCGTATCTTGTACTTAAGTCGGCATTGTGCCTTTTGTATTTAATTCGGATGCTATTTCTGTGTTTCATCGTCAATAAGAAGGTCCAAGGGATACAGTAAACCTGGAGTGAAGCATCGGAATCTATAACTAGTGTCACAGGAGTGGTTCAAAGCATAGACAGTAAGAAGAGTCAGTCTTCTTGTACTTGATTCTCCATTGTGCCTTTCGTATTTAATTCCGATGCAATTTCTGTGTTTTATCGTCAATAAGAAGGTCCAAGGGATACAGTAAACCTGGAGTGAAGCACCGGAATCTATAACTAGTGTCACAGGAATGGTTCAAAACATAGACAGTAAGAAGAGTCAGTCTTCTTGTACTTAAGTCGGCATTTTGCCTTTTGTATTTAATTCCGATGAAATATCTGTGTTTCATCGTCAATAAGAAGGTCCAAAGGATACAGTAAACCTGGAGTGATGTATTGGAGTCTATAACTAGTGTCTCAGGAATGGTTCAAAACATAGACAGTAATAAGAGTCAGTCTTCTTGTACTTAAATCGGCATTGTGCCTTTTGTATTTAATTCTGATGCAATTTCTGTGTTTCACCGTCAATAAGAAGGTCCAAGGGATACAGTAAACCAGGAGTGAAGCACCGGAATTAGTGTCACAGGTATGGTTCAAAACATAGACTGTAAGAAGAGTCAGTCTTCTTGCACTTTAGTCAGCATTGTGCCTTTTGAATTTAATTCCGATGCAATTTCTGTGTTTCATCATCAACAAGATGGTCCAAGGGATACAGTAAACCTGGAGTGAAGCATCGGAATCTATAACTAGTGTCACAGGAATGGTTCAAAACATAGACAGTAAGAAGAGTCAGTCTTCTTGTACTGAAGTCGGCATTTTGCCTTTTGTATTTAATTCCGATGAAATATCTGTGTTTCATCGTCAATAAGAAGGTCCAAAGGATACAGTAAACCTGGAGTGATGTATTGGAGTCTATAACTAGTGTCTCAGGAATGGTTCAAAACATAGACAGTAATAAGAGTCAGTCTTCTTGTACTTAATTCGGCATTGTGCCTTTTGTATTTAATTCCGATGCAATTTCTGTGTTTCATCGTCAATAAGAAGGTCCAAGGGATACAGTAATCCTGAAGTGAAGCATCGGAATCTATGACTAGTGTCACAGGAATGGTTCAAAACATAGTCTGTAATAAGAGTCAGTATTCTTGTACATATGTCGGTATTGTGCCTTTTGTATTTAATTCCGACGCAATTTCTGTGTTTCATCGTCAATAAGAAGGTCAGAGGCATACGGTAAACCTGGAGCGAAGCATTGGAGTCTATAACTAGTGTCACAGGAATGGTTCAAAACATAGACAGTAAGAAGAGTCAGTCTTCTTGTACTTAATTCGGCATTGTGCCTTTTGTATTCAATTCCGATGCAATTTCTGTGTTTCGTCGTCAATAAGAAGGTCAGAGGGATACAGTAAATCTGATGTGAAGCATTGGAATCTATAACTAGTGTCACAGGAATGGTTCAAAACATAGTAAGAAGAGTCAGTCTTCTTGTACTTAAGTCGGCATTGTGCTTTTTGTATTTAATTCCGATGCAAATTCTGTGTTTCGTCGGCAATAAGAAGGTTCAAGGGATACAGTAGACCTGAATAGAAGCATCGAAATCTATAACTAGTGTCACAGGAACGGTTCAGAACATAGACAGTAAAAAGAGTCAGTCTTCTTGTACTTAAGTCGGCATTGTGCTTTTGTATTTAATTCCGATGCAACTTCTGTGTTTCATCGTCAATACGAAGGTCAGAGGGAGACAGTAAACCTGAAGTGAAGCATCGGAAACTATAACTAGAGTCACAGGAATGGTTCAAAACATAGACAGTAAGAAGAGTCAGTCTTCTTGTACTTAAGTCGGCATTGTGCCTTTTGTATTTAAATCCAATGCAATTTCCGTGTTTCATCGTCAGTAAGAAGGTTTGAGGGATACAGTAAACCTGAAGTGAAGCATCGGAATCTGTAGCTAGTGTCACAAGAATGGTCCAAAGCATAGTCAGTATGAAGAGTCAGTCTTCTTGTACTTAAGTCGGCATTGTGCCTTTTGTATTTAATTCCGACGCAATTTCTTAGTTTCATCGTCAATAAGAAGGTCCAAGGGATACAGTAATCCTGAAGTTAAGCATCGGAATCTATGACTAGTGTCACAGAATGTTTCAAAACATTGTCAGTAAGAAGAGTCAGTATTCTTGTACTTATGTCGGTATTGTGCCTTTTGTATTTAATTCCGATGCACTTTCTGTGTTTCATCGTCAATAAGAAGGTCCAAGGGATACAGTAAACCTGGAGTGAGGCATCGGAATCTATAATTAGTGTCACAGGGACGGTTCTAAACATAGAAAGTAAGATGAGTCAGTATTTTTGTACTTAAGTCGGCATTGTGCCTTTTGTATTTAATTCCGATAAAATTTCAGTGTTTCATCGTCAATAAGAAGGACCAAGGGATACAGTAAACCTGATGTGAAGCATCGGAATCTATAATTAGTGTCACAGGATTGGTTCACAACATAGTCAGTAAGAAGTGTCAGTCTTCTTGTACTTAAGTCATCACTGTGCATTTTCTATTTAATTCTGATGCAATTTCTGTGATTCATCGTCGATAACAAGGTCCAAGGGATACAGTAAACCTGGGGTGAAGCATCGGAATCTATAACTAGTGTCACAGGAATGGTTCAAAACATTGACAGTAAGAAGAGTCAGACTTCTTTTACTTAAGTCGGCATTGTGCCTTTTGTAATTAATTCCGATGCAATTTCTGTGTTACATCGTCAATAAGAAAGTAAAAGGGATGCATTAAACCTGGAGTGAAGCATCGGAATCTATAACTAGTGTCACAGGGCGGTGCAAAGCATAGACAGTAAGATGAGTCGGTATTCTTGTACTTAAGTCGGCATTGTGCTTTTTGTATTTAATTCCGATGCAATTTCTGTGCTTCATCGTCACTTAGAAGGTCAGAGGGATACAGTAATGCTGAAGTTAAGCATCAGAATCTATAACTAGAGTCACAGGAATGGTTCTAATCATAGACAGTAAGAAGAGTCAGTCTTCTTATATTTAATTCGGCATTGTGCCTTTTGTATTTAATTCCGATGCAATTTCTGTGTTTCATCGTCAATAAGAAGGTCCAAGGGATACAGTAAACTTGGAGTGACGCATCGGAGTCAATAACTAGTGTCACAGGAATGGTTCAAAGCATAAACAGAAAGAAGAAACAGTCTTCTTGTACTTAAGTCGGCATTCTGCCTTTTGTATTTAATTCCGATGCAATTTCTGTGTTTCATCGTCAATAAGAAGGTCCAAGGGATACAGTAAACCTGAAATGAACCATCGGAATCTATAACTAGTGTCACAGGAATGGTTCAAAACATAGACAGTATAAAAATTCAGTCTACATGTACTTAAGTCGGCATTGTGCCATTTGTATTTAATTCCGATGCTATTTCTGTGTCTCATCGTCAATAAGAAGGTTAGAGGGATACAGTAAACCTGAAGTGAAGCATCGGAATCTATAACTAGAGTCACAGGAGTGGTTCAAAACATAGACAGAAAGAAGTGTCAGTCTTCTAGTACTTATGTCGGCATTGTGCCTTTTGTATTTAATTCCGATGCAATTTCTGTGTTTCATCGTCAATAAGAAGGTCCAAGGAATACAGTAATCCTGAAGTTAAGCATCGGAATGTATGACTAGTGTCACAGGAATGGTTCAAAATATAGTCAGGAATAAGAGTCAGTCTTCTTGCACTTAAGTCGGTGTTATGCCTTTTGTATTTAATTCCGATGCAATTTCTGTGTTTCATCGTCAATAAGAAGGTCCAAGGGATACAGTAAACCTGAAGTGAAGCATCGGAATAAAAAACTAGTGTCACAGGAATGGTTCAAAACATAGACCGTAGGAAGAGTCAGTCTTCTTTTACTTAAGTCGGCATTGTGCCTTTTGTATTTAATTCCGAAGCAATTTCTGTGTTTCATCGTCGATAAGAAGGTCAGAGGGATACAGTAAACCTGGAGTGAAGCATCGGAGTCTATAACTAGTGTCACAGGAATGGTTCAACACATAGACAGTAAGAAGAGTCAGTCTTCTTGTACTTAACTCGGCATTGTGCCTTTTGTATTTGATTCCTATGCAATTTCTGTGTTTCATCGTCAATAAGAAGGTCCAAGGGATTCAGTAATTCTGGAGTGAAGCATCGGAATCTATAACTAGTGTCACAGGGACGGTTCAAAACATAGAAAGTAAGATGAGTCAGTATTCTTGTACTTAAGTCGGCATTGTGATTTTTGTATTTACTTCCGACGCAATTTCTGTGTTTCATCGTCAATAAGAAGGTCCAAGGGATACAGTAGACCTGAATTGAAGCATCGGAATCTATAACTAGTGTCACAGGAATGGATCAAAACATAGACAGTAAGAAGAGACAGTCTCCTTGTACTTAAGTCGGCATGTGGCATTTGTATTTGATTCCGATGCAATTTCTGTGTTTCATCGTCAATAAGGTCAGAGGGATACAGTAAACCTGAAGTGAAGCATCGGAATCTATAACTAGAGTCACAGGAATGGTTCACAACACAGACAGTAAGAAGAGTCAGTCTTCTTGTACTTAAGTCGGCATTGAGCCTTTTGTATTTAATTCCGATGCAATTTCTGTGTTTCATCGTCAAGAAGAAGGTCCAAGGGATACAGTAAACCTGGAGTGAAGCATCGGAGTCTATAACTAGTGTCACAGGAAAGGTTCAAACATAGACAGTAAGAAGGGTCAGTCTTCTTGTACGTAATTCGGCATTGTGCCTTTTGTATTTAATTCCGATGCAATTTCTGTGTTTCATCATCAATAAGAAGGTCAGAGGGATACTGTAAACCTGAAGTGCAGCATCGGAATCTATAACTAGTGTCACAGAAATGGTTCAAAACATAGTCAGTAAGAAGAGTCAGTCTTCTTGTACTTAAGTCGGCGTTGTGCCTTTTTTATTTAATTCCGATGCAATGTCTGTGTTTCAACGTCAATAAGCAGGTCCAAGGGATACAGCAAACCTGGAGTGAAGCATCGGAATGTATAACTAGTGTCACAGAGACGGTTCAAAACATAGACAGTAAGATGAGTCAGTATTCCTATACTTCAGTCGGCATTGTGCCTTTTGTATTTAATTCCAAAGCAATTTCTGTAATTCATCGTCAATGACAAGGTTTCAGGGATACAGTAAACCTGAAGTGAAGCATCGGAATCTATGACTAGTGTCACAGGAATGGTTCAAAACATAGTCAGTAAGAAGAGTCAGTATTCGTGTACTTATGTCGGTATTGTGCATTTTATATTTAATTCCGATGCAATTTCTGTGTTTCATCGTCAACAAGAAGGTGTGAGGGATACAGTAAACCTAAAGTGAAGCATCGGAGTCTATAATTAGTGTCACAGGAATGGTTCAAAGCATAGACAGTAAGAAGAGTCAGTCTTCTTGTACTTAAGTCGGCATTGTGCCTTTTGTATTTAAATCCAATACAATTTCCGTGTTTCATCGTCAGTAAGAAGGTTTGAGGGATACAGTAAACCTGAAGTGAAGCATCGGAATCTGTAGCTAGTGTCACAAGAATGGTCCAAAGCATAGTCAGTATGAAGAGTCAGTCTTCTTGTACTTAAGTCGGCATTGTGCCTTTTGTATTTAATTCCGATAAAATTTCAGTGTTTCATCGTCAATAAGAAGGACCAAGGGATACAGTACACCTGATGTGAAGCATCGGAATCTATAATTAGTGTCACAGGATTGGTTCACAACATAGTCAGTAAGAAGTGTCAGTCTTCTTGTACTTAAGTCATCACTGTGCATTTTCTATTTAATTCTGATGCAATTTCTGTGATTCATCGTCGATAACAAGGTCCAAGGGATACAGTAAACCTGGGGTGAAGCATCGGAATCTATAACTAGTGTCACAGGAATGGTTCAAAACATAGACAGTATAAAAATTCAGTCTACATGTACTTATATCGGCATTGTGCCATTTGTATTTAATTCCGATGCTATTTCTGTGTCTCATCGTCAATAAGAAGGTTAGAGGGATACAGTAAACCTGAAGTGAAGCATCGGAATCTATAACTAGAGTCACAAGAGTGGTTCAAAACATAGACAGTAAGATGAGTCAGTCTTCTTGTACTTAAGTCGGCATTGTGCCTTCTGTATTTAATTCTGATGCAATTTCTGTGATTCATCGTCAATAAGAAGTTCCAAGGGATACAGTAAACCAGGAGTGAAGCATCGGAGTCTATAACTAGTGTCACAGAAATGGTTCAAAGCATAGACAGAAAGAAGAGTCAGTCTTCTTGTACTTAATTCGGCATTGTGCGTATTGTACTTAATCTCGATGCAATTCTGTGTTTCATCGTCAATAAGAATTCCAGAGGGATACAGTAAACCTGAAGTGAAGCATCGGAATCTATAACTAGTATCACAGGAATCGTTCAAAACTTAGTCAGTAAGAAGTGTCAGTCTTCTAGTACTTATGTCGGCATTGTGCCTTTTGTATTTAATTCCGATGCAATTTCTGTGTTTCATCGTTAATAAGAAGGTCCAAGGAATACAGTAATCCTGAAGTTAAGCATCGGAATGTATGACTAGTGTCACAGGAATGGTTCAAAATATAGTCAGGAATAAGAGTCAGTCTTCTTGCACTTAAGTCGGTGTTATGCCTTTTGTATTTAATTCCGATGCAATTTCCGTGTTTCATCGTCAATAAGAAGGTCCAAGGGATACAGTAAACCTGAAGTGAAGCATCGGAATAAAAAACTAGTGTCACAGGAATGGTTCAAAACATAGACCGTAGGAAGAGTCAGTCTTCTTTTACTTAAGTCGGCATTGTGCCTTTTGTATTTAATTCCAATGCAATTTCTGTGTTTCATCGTCAATAAGAAGGTCAGAGTTATACAGTAAACCTGACGCGAAGCATCGTAATCTATAACTAGTGTCACAGGAATAGTTCAAAATATAGTCAGTAAGAAGAGTCAGTCTTCTTGTACTTAACTCGGCATTGTGCCTTTTGTATTTGATTCCTATGCAATTTCTGTGTTTCATCGTCAATAAGAAGGTATAAGGGATTCAGTAATTCTGGAGTGAAGCATCGGAATCTATAACTAGTGTCACATGGACGGTTCAAAGCATAGAAAGTAAGATGAGTCAGTATTCTTGTACTTAAGTCGGCATTGTGATTTTTGTATTTACTTCCGACGCAATTTCTGTGTTTCATCGTCAATAAGAAGGTCCAAGGGATACAGTAGACCTGAATTGAAGCATCGGAATCTATAACTAGTGTCACAGGAATGGATCAAAACATAGACAGTAAGAAGAGACAGTCTTCTTGTACTTAAGTCGGCATGTGGCATTTGTATTTGATTCCGATGCAATTTCTGTGTTTCATCGTCAATAAGGTCAGAGGGATACAGTAAACCTGAAGTGAAGCATCGGAATCTATAACTAGAGTCACAGGAATGGTTCACAACACAGACAGTAAGAAGAGTCAGTCTTCTTGTACTTAAGTCGGCATTGAGCCTTTTGTATTTAATTCCGATGCAATTTCTGTGTTTCATCGTCAAGAAGAAGGTCCAAGGGATACAGTAAACCTGGAGTGAAGCATCGGAGTCTATAACTAGTGTCACAGGAAAGGTTCAAACATAGACAGTAAGAAGGGTCAGTCTTCTTGTACGTAATTCGGCATTGTGCCTTTTGTATTTAATTCCGATGCAATTTCTGTGTTTCATCATCAATAAGAAGGTCAGAGGGATACTGTAAACCTGAAGTGCAGCATCGGAATCTATAACTAGTGTCACAGAAATGGTTCAAAACATAGTCAGTAAGAAGAGTCAGTCTTCTTGTACTTAAGTCGGCGTTGTGCCTTTTTTATTTAATTCCGATGCAATGTCTGTGTTTCAACGTCAATAAGCAGGTCCAAGGGATCCAGCAAACCTGGAGTGAAGCATCGGAATGTATAACTAGTGTCACAGAGACGGTTCAAAACATAGACAGTAAGATGAGTCAGTATTCCTATACTTCAGTCGGCATTGTGCCTTTTGTATTTAATTCCAAAGCAATTTCTGTAATTCATCGTCAATGACAAGGTTTCAGGGATACAGTAAACCTGAAGTGAAGCATCGGAATCTATGACTAGTGTCACAGGAATGGTTCAAAACATAGTCAGTAAGAAGAGTCAGTATTCGTGTACTTATGTCGGTATTGTGCATTTTATATTTAATTCCGATGCAATTTCTGTGTTTCATCGTCAACAAGAAGGTGTGAGGGATACAGTAAACCTAAAGTGAAGCATCGGAGTCTATAACTAGTGTCACAGGAATGGTTCAAAACATAGACTGTAAGAAGAGTCAGTCCTCTTGGATTTAATTCGGCATTGTGCCTTTTGTATTTAATTCCGATGCAATTTCTGTGTTTCATCGTCAATAAGAAGGTCAGAGGGATACAGTAAACATGAAGTGAAGCATCGTAATCAATAACTAGTGTCACAGGAATGGTCCAAAATATAGTCAGTAAGAAGAGTCAGTCTTCTTGTACTTAAGTCGGCATTGTGCCTTTTGTATTTAATTCCGATGCAATTTCTGTGTTTCATCGTCAATAAGAAGGTCCAAGGGATACAGTAATCCTGAAGTTAAGCATCGGAATCTATGACTAGTGCCACAGGTATTGTTCAAAGCATAGTCAGTAAGAAGAGTCAGTCTTCTTGTACTTAAGTCGGTATTGTGCCTTTTGTATTTAATTCCGATACAATTTCTGTGTTTCATCGTCAATAAGAAGGTCCAAGGGATACAGTAAACCTGAAGTGAAGCATCGGAACCTATAACTAGTGTCACAGGAATGGTTCAAAACTTAGACAGTGGGAAGAGTCAGTCTTCTTGTACTTAAGTCGGCATTGTGCCTATTGTATTTAATTCCGATGCAATTTCTGTGTTTCATCGTCAATAAGAAGGTCCAAGGGACACAGTAAACATGGAGTGAAGCATCGCAATCTATAACTAGTGTCACAGGAATGGTTCAAAGCATAGACAGTCGGAAGAGTCAGTCTTCTTGCACTTAAGTCGGCATTGTGCCTTTTGTATTAAATTCCGAAGCAATTTCTGTGTTTCATTGTCAATAAGAAAGTCCAAGGGATACAGTAAACCTGGTGTGAAGCATCGGAATTTATAACTAGTGTCACAGGGACGGTTCAAAACATAGAAAGTAAGATGAGTCAGTATTCTTGTACTTAAGTCGGCATTGTGCCTTTTGTGTTTAATTCCGATGCAATTTCTGTGTTTCATCGTCAATAAGAAGGTCCAAGGGGTACAGTAAACCTGGAGTGAAGCATCGGAATCTATAACTAGTGTCACAGGAATTGTTCGAATCATTGACAGTAAGAAGAGTCAGACTTATTTTACTTAAGTCGGCATTGTGCCTTTTGTATTTAATTCCGATGCAATTTCTGTCTTTCATCGTCAATAAGGTCAGAGCGATACAGTAAACCTGATGTGAAGCATTGGATTCTATAACTAGTGTCACAGGAATGGTTCAAACATAGTCAGTAAGAAGAGTCAGTCCTATTGTAATTTTTGTATTTAATTCCGATGAAAAATCTGTTTCTCATCGTCAATAATAAGGCCCAACAGATACAGTAGATCTGTATTGAAGCATCGGAATCTATAACTAGAGTCACAGGAATGGTTCAAAACATAGACAGTAAGAAGAGTCAGTCTTCTTGTACTTAACTCGGCATTGTGCCTTTTGTATTTAATTCCGATGGAATTTCTGTGTTTCATCGTCAATAAGAAGGTTTGAGGGATACAGTAAACCTGAAGTGAAGCATCGGAATCTATAGCTAGCGTCACAAGAATGGTTCAAAACATAGTCAGTATGAAGAGTCAGTCTTCTTGTACTTAAGTCGGCATTGTGCCTTTTGTATTTAATTCCGATGCAATTTCTATGTTTCATCGTCAATAAGAAGGTCCAAGGGATACAGTAAACCTGGAGTGAAGCATCGGAATCTATAACTAGTGTCACAGGGACGGTTCAAAACATAGAAAGTAAGATGAGTCAGTATTCTTGTACTCAAGTCGGCATTGTGCCTTTTGTATTTAATTCCGATGCAATTTCTGTGTTTCATCGTCAATAAGAAGGTATAAGGGATACAGTAAACCTGAAGTGAAGCATCGGAATCTATAACTAGTGTCACAGGAATGGTTCAAAGCATAGACAGAAAGAAGAGTCAGTTTTCTTGTACTTAATTCGGCATTGTGCCTTTTGTATTTAATTCCGATGCAATTCTGTGTTTTATCGTCAATAAAAAGGCCAGAGGCATACAGTAAACCTGAAGTGAAGCATCGGAAACTATAACTAGTGTCACAGGAATGGTTCAAAACTTAGTCAGTAAGAAGTGTCAGTCTTCTTGTACTTATGTCGGCATTGTGCCTTTTGTATTTAATTCCGATGCAATTTCTGTGTTTCATCGTCAATAAGAAGGTCACAGGGATACAGTAAACCTGAAGTGAAGCATCGGAATCTATAACTAGTGTCACAGGAATGGTTCAAAGCATAGACCGTAGGAAGAGTCAGTCTTCTTTTACTTAAGTCGGCATTGTGCCCTTTGTATTTAATTCTGAAGCAATTTCTGTGTTTCATCGTCAATAAGAAGGTCAGAGGGATACAGTAAACCTGGAGTGAAGCACCGGAGTCTAAAACTAGTGTCACAGGAATGGTTCAACACATAGACAGTAAGAAGAGTCAGTCTTCTTGTACTTAATTCGGCATTCTGCCTTTTGTATTTAATTCCGATGCAATTTCTGTGTTTCATCGTCAATACGAAGGTCAGAGGGATACAGTAAACCTGAAGCGAAGCATCGTAATCTATAACTAGTGTCACAGGAATAGTTCAAAGAATAGTCAGTAAGAAGAGTCAGTCTTCTTGTACTTAAGTCGGCATTGTGCCTTTTGTATTTAATTCCGATGCAATTTCTGTCTTTCATCGTCAATAAGAAGGTCCAAGGGATACAGCAATTCTGGAGTGAAGCATCGGAATCTATAACTAGTGTCACAGGGACGGTTCAAAACATAGAAAGTAAGATGAGTCAGTATTCTTGTACTTAAGTCGGCATTGTGCCTTTTGTATTTACTTCTGATGCAATTTCTGTGCTTCATCGTCAATAAGAGGCTCCAAGGGATACACTAAACCTGATGTGAAGCATCGGAATCTATAACTAATGGCACAGGAATGGCTTAAAACATAGGCAGTTGGAAGAGTCAGACTTCTTGTACTTAAGTCGGCATTGTGCCTTTTGTATTTAATTCCGATGCAAAATCTGTGTTTCATCGTCAATAAGAAGGCCCAAGGGATACAGTAGACCAGAATTGAAGCATCGGAATCTATAACTAGTGTCACAGGAATGGTTCAAAGCATAGACAGTAAGAAGAGTCAGTCTTCTTGTACTTAAGTCGGCATTGTGCCTTTTGTATATAGTTCCGATGCAATTTCTGTGTTTCATCGTCAATAAGAAGGTCCAAGGGATAAAGTAAACCAGGAGTGAAGCATCGGAGTCTATAACTAGTGTTACAGGAATGGTTCAAAGCATAGACAGAAAGAAGAGCCAATCTTCTTGTACTTTATTCGGCATTGTGCCTTTTGTATTTAATTCCGATGCAATTTCTGTGTTTCATCGTCAATAAGACGGCCAGAGGGATACAATAAACCTGAAGTGAAGCATCGGAATCAAAAACTAGTGTCACAGGAATGGTTCAAAGCTTAGTCAGTAAGAAGTGTCAGTCTTTTGTACTTATGTCGGCATTGTGCCTTTTGTATTTAATTCCGATGCAATTACTGTGTTTCATCGTCAATAAGGAGGTCCAAGGGATGCAGTAATCCTGAAGTTAAGCATCGGAATCTATGACTAGTGGCACAGGAATGGTTCAAAATATAGTCAGGAATAAGAGTCAGTCTTCTTGTACTTATGTCGGTATTATGCCTTTTGTATTTAATTCCGATGCATTTTCTGTGTTTCATCGTCAATAAGAAGGTCACAGGGATACAGTAAACCTGAAGTGAAGCCTCGGAATCTATAACTAGTGTCACAGGAATGGTTCAAAACATAGACCGTAGGAAGAGTCAGTCTTCTTTTTCTTAAGTCGGCATTGTGCCTTTTGTATTTAATTCCTAAGCAATTTCTGTGTTTCATCGTCAATAAGAAGATCAGAGGGATACAGTAAACCTGGAGTGAAGCATCGGAGTCTATAACTAGTGTCACAGGAATGTTTCAACACATAGACAGTAAGAAGAGTCAGTCTTCTTGTACTTAAGTCGGCATTGTGCCTTTTGTATTTAATTCCGATGCAATTTCTGTGTTTCATCGTCAATAAGAAGGTCAGAGGGATACAGTAAACATGAAGTGAAGCATCGGAATCAATAACTAGTGTCACAGGAATGGTTCAAAACATAGTCAGTAAGAAGAGTCAGTCTTCTTGTACTTAAGTCGGCATTGTGCCTTTTGTATTTAATTCCGATGCAATTTCTGTGTTCCATCGTCGATAAGAAGGTCCAAGGGATACAGTAATCCTGAAGTTAAGCATCGGAATCTATGACTAGTGCCACAGGTATTGTTCAAATCATAGTCAGTAAGAAGAGTCAGTCTTCTTGTACTTAAGTCGGTATTGTGCCTTTTGTATTAAATTCCGATACAATTTCTGTGTTTCATCGTCAATAAGAAGGTCCAAGGGATACAGTAAACCAGAAGTGAAGCATCGGAATCTATAACTAGTGTCACAGGAATGGTTCATAACGTAGACAGTCGGAAGAGTCAGTACTCTTGTACTTAAGTCGGCATTGTGCCTATTGTGTTTAATTCCGATGCAATGTCTGTGTTTCATCGTCAATAAGAAGGTCCAAGGGACACAGTAAACCTGGAGTGAAGCATCGGAATCTATAACTAGTGTCACAGGAATAGTTCAAAACATAGACATTCGGAAGAGTCAGTCTTCTTGTACTTAAGTCATCACTGTGCATTTTCTATTTAATTCTGATGCAATATCTGTGTTTCATCGGCAATAAGAAGGTCTGAGGGATACAGTAATTCTGAACTTAAGCATCGGAATCTATGACTAGTGTCACAGGAATGTTTCAAAACATAGTCAGTAAGAAGAGTCAGTTTTCTTGTACTTAATTTGGCATTGCGCATTTTGTATTTAATTCCGATTCAATTTCTGTGTTTCATCGTCAATAAGAAGGTCCAAGGGATACAGTAAACCAGGAGTGACGCATCGGAGTCTATAACTAGTGTCACAGGAATGGTTCAAAGCATAGACAGAAAGAAGAGTCAGTCTTCTTGTACTTAAGTCGGCATTGTGCCTTTTGTATTTAATTCCGATGCAGTTTCTGTGTTTCATCGTCAACAAGAAGGTCCAAGGGATACAGTAAACCTGCAATGAACCATCGGAATCTATAACTAGAGTCACAGGAACGGTTCAAAACATAGACAGTTAGAAGAGTCAGTCTTCTTGTACTTAAGTCGGCATTGTGCCTTTTGTATTTAATTCCGATGCAATTTCTGTGTTTCATCGTCAATAAGAAGGCCAGAGGGATACTGTAAACCTGAAGTGCAGCATCGGAATCTATAAGTAGTGTCACAGGAATGGTTCAAAACATAGACTGTAAGAAGTGTCAGTCTTCTTGTGCTTATGTCGGCATTGTGCCTTTTGTATTTGATTCCGATGCAATTTCTGTGTTACATCGTCTATAAGAGAGTCCAAGGGATACAATAATCCTGAAGTAAGCATCGGAACCTATGACTAGTGTCACAGGAATGGTTCAAAATATAGTCAGGAATAAGAGTCAGTCTTCTTGTACTTAAGTCGGTATTATGCCTTTTGTATTTAATTCCGATGCAATTTCTGTGTTGCATCGTCAATAAGAAGGTCCAAGGGATACAGTAAACCAGGAGTGATGCATCGGAGTCTATAACTAGTGTCACAAGAATGGTTCAAAGCATAGACAGAAAGAAGAGTCAATCTTCATGTACTTAATTCGGCATTGTGCCTTTTGTATTTAATTCCGATGCAATTCCTGTGTTTCATCGGCAATAAGAAGGCCACAGGGATACAGTAAACCTGAAGTGAAGCATCGGAATCTATAACTAGTGTCACAGGAATGGTTCAGAGCTTAGTCAGTAAGAAGTCTCAGTCTTTTGTACTTGTGTCGGCATTGTGCCTTTTGTATTCAATTCCGATGCAATTTCTGTGTTTCATCGTCAATAAGAATGTCCAAGGCATGCAGTATTCCTGAAGTTAAGCATCGGAATCTATGACTAGTGTCACAGGAATGGTTCAAAGTATAGTCAGGAATAAGAGTCAGTCTTCTTGTACTTAAGTCGGTATTATGCCTTTTGTATTTAATTCCGATGCATTTTCTGTGTTTCATCGTCAATAAGAAGGTCACAGGGATACAGTAAACCTGAAGTGAAGCATCGGAATCTATAACTAGTGTCACAGGAATGGTTCAAAACATAGACCGTAGGAAGAGTCAGTCTTCTTTTACTTAAGTCAGCATTGTGCCTTTTGTATTTAATTCCTAAGCAATTTCTGTGTTTCATCGTCAATAGAAGGTCAGAGGGATACAGTAAACCTGGAGTGAAGCATCGGAGTCTATAACTAGTGTCACAGGAATGGTTCAGCACATAGACAGTAAGAAGAGTCAGTCTTCTTGTACTTAAGTAGGTATTGTGCCTTTTGTATTTAATTCCGATGCAATTTCTGTGTTTCATCGTCAATAAGAAGGTCAGAGGGATACAGTAAACCTGAAGTGAAGCATCGGAATCTACAACTACTGTCGCAGGAATGGTTCAACACATAGACAGTAAGAAGAGTCAGTCATCTTGTACTTAATTCGGCATTGTGCCTTTTGTATTTAATTCCGATGCAATTTCTGTGTTTCATCCTCAATAAGAAGGTCACAGGGATACAGTAAACCTGAAGTGAAGCATCGGAATCTATAACTAGTGTTACAGGAATGGTTCAAAACATAGACCGTAGGAAGAGTCAGTCTTCTTTTACTTAAGCCGGCATTGCGCCTTTTGTATCTAATTCCTAAGCAATTTCTGTGTTTCATCGTCAATAAGAAGGTCAGAGGGATACAGTAAACCTGGAGTGAAGCATCCGAGTCTATAACTAGTGTCACAGGAATGGTTCAACGCATAGACAGTAAGAAGAGTCAGTCTTCTTGTACTTAATTCGGCATTGTGCCTTTTGTATTTAATTCCGATGCAATTTCTGTGTTTCATCGTCAATAAGAAGGTCAGAGGGATACAGTAATCCTGAAGCGAAGCATCGTAATCTATAACTAGTGTCACAGGAAGAGTTCAAAACATAGTCTGTAAGAAGAGTCAGTCTTCTTGTACTTAATTCGGCATTGTGTCTTTTGTACTAAATTCAGATGCAATTTCTGTGTTTCATCGTCAATAAGATGGTCCAAGGGATATAGTAATTCTGGAGTGAAGCATCGGAATCTATAACTAGTCTCACAGGGACGGTTCAAAACATAGAAAGTAAGATGAGCCAGTATTTTTGTACTTAAGTCGGCATTGTGCCTTTTGTATTTAATTCCGATGCAAAATCTGTGTTTCATCGTCAATAAGTAGGTCCAAGGGATACGGTAGACCTGAATTGAAGCATCGGAATCTATAACTAGTGTCACTGGAATGGTTTAAAACATAGACAGTAAGAAGAGTCAGTCTTCTTGTACTTAAGTCGGCATTGTGCCTTTTGTATTTAATTCGGATGCAATTTCTGTGTTTCATCGTCAATAAGAAGGTCAGAGGGATACAGTAAACATGAAGTGAAGCAGTGGAATCAATAACTAGTTTCACAGGAATGGTTCAAAACATAGTCAGTAAGAGGAGTCAGTCTTCTTGTACTTAAGTCGGCATTGTGCCTTTTGTATTTAATTCCGATGCAATTTCTGTGTTCCATCGTCAATATGAAGGTCCAAGGGATACAGTAATCCTGAAGTTAAGCATCGGAGTCTATGACTAGTGCCACAGGTATTGTTCAAAACATAGTAAGTAAGAAGAGTCAGTCTTCTTGTACTTAAGTCGGTATTATGCCTTTTGTATTTAATTCCGATGCAATTTCTGTGTTGCATCGTCAATAAGAAGGTCCAAGGGATACAGTAAACCAGGAGTGATGCATCGGAGTCTATAACTAGTGTCACAAGAATGGTTCAAAGCATAGACAGAAAGAAGAGTCAATCTTCATGTACTTAATTCGGCATTGTGCCTTTTGTATTTAATTCCGATGCAATTCCTGTGTTTCATCGGCAATAAGAAGGCCACAGGGATACAGTAAACCTGAAGTGAAGCATCGGAATCTATAACTAGTGTCACAGGAATGGTTCAAAGCTTAGTCAGTAAGAAGTCTCAGTCTTTTGTACTTGTGTCGGCATTGTGCCTTTTGTATTCAATTCCGATGCAATTTCTGTGTTTCATCGTCAATAAGAATGTCCAAGGCATGCAGTAATCCTGAAGTTAAGCATCGGAATCTATGACTAGTGTCACAGGAATGGTTCAAAGTATAGTCAGGAATAAGAGTCAGTCTTCTTGTACTTAAGTCGGTATTATGCCTTTTGTATTTAATTCCGATGCATTTTCTGTGTTTCATCGTCAATAAGAAGGTCACAGGGATACAGTAAACCTGAAGTGAAGCATCGGAATCTATAACTAGTGTCACAGGAATGGTTCAAAACATAGACCGTAGGAAGAGTCAGTCTTCTTTTACTTAAGTCAGCATTGTGCCTTTTGTATTTAATTCCTAAGCAATTTCTGTGTTTCATCGTCAATAGAAGGTCAGAGGGATACAGTAAACCTGGAGTGACGCATCGGAGTCTATAACTAGTGTCACAGGAATGGTTCAACACATAGACAGTAAGAAGAGTCAGTCTTCTTGTACTTAAGTAGGTATTGTGCCTTTTGTATTTAATTCCGATGCAATTTCTGTGTTTCATCGTCAATAAGAAGGTCAGAGGGATACAGTAAACCTGAAGTGAAGCATCGGAATCTACAACTACTGTCGCAGGAATGGTTCAACACATAGACAGTAAGAAGAGTCAGTCATCTTGTACTTAATTCGGCATTGTGCCTTTTGTATTTAATTCCGATGCAATTTCTGTGTTTCATCGTCAATAAGAAGGTCACAGGGATACAGTAAACCTGAAGTGAAGCATCGGAATCTATAACTAGTGTTACAGGAATGGTTCAAAACATAGACCGTAGGAAGAGTCAGTCTTCTTTTACTTAAGCCGGCATTGCGCCTTTTGTATTTAATTCCTAAGCAATTTCTGTGTTTCATCGTCAATAAGAAGGTCAGAGGGATACAGTAAACCTGGAGTGAAGCATCCGAGTCTATAACTAGTGTCACAGGAATGGTTCAACGCATAGACAGTAAGAAGAGTCAGTCTTCTTGTACTTAATTCGGCATTGTGCCTTTTGTATTTAATTCCGATGCAATTTCTGTGTTTCATCGTCAATAAGAAGGTCAGAGGGATACAGTAATCCTGAAGCGAAGCATCGTAATCTATAACTAGTGTCACAGGAAGAGTTCAAAACATAGTCTGTAAGAAGAGTCAGTCTTCTTGTACTTAATTCGGCATTGTGCCTTTTGTACTAAATTCAGATGCAATTTCTGTGTTTCATCGTCAATAAGATGGTCCAAGGGATATAGTAATTCTGGAGTGAAGCATCGGAATCTATAACTAGTCTCACAGGGACGGTTCAAAACATAGAAAGTAAGATGAGCCAGTATTTTTGTACTTAAGTCGGCATTGTGCCTTTTGTATTTAATTCCGATGCAAAATCTGTGTTTCATCGTCAATAAGTAGGTCCAAGGGATACGGTAGACCTGAATTGAAGCATCGGAATCTATAACTAGTGTCACTGGAATGGTTTAAAACATAGACAGTAAGAAGAGTCAGTCTTCTTGTACTTAAGTCGGCATTGTGCCTTTTGTATTTAATTCGGATGCAATTTCTGTGTTTCATCGTCAATAAGAAGGTCAGAGGGATACAGTAAACATGAAGTGAAGCAGTGGAATCAATAACTAGTTTCACAGGAATGGTTCAAAACATAGTCAGTAAGAGGAGTCAGTCTTCTTGTACTTAAGTCGGCATTGTGCCTTTTGTATTTAATTCCGATGCAATTTCTGTGTTCCGTCGTCAATATGAAGGTCCAAGGGATACAGTAATCCTGAAGTTAAGCATCGGAGTCTATGACTAGTGCCACAGGTATTGTTCAAAACATAGTAAGTAAGAAGAGTCAGTCTTCTTGTACTTAAGTCGGTATTGTGCCTTTTGTATTTAATTCCGATGCAATTTCTGCGTTTCATCGTCAACAAGAAGGTCCAAGGGATACAGTAAACCTGAAATGAACCATCGGAATCTATAACTAGTGTCACAGGAATGGTTCAAATCATAGACAGTAGGTAAAGTCAGTCTACATGTACTTAAGTCGGCATTGTGCCATTTCTTTTTAATTCCGATGCTATTTCTGTGTCTCATCGTCAATACGAAGGTTAGAGGGATACAGTAAACCTGAAGTGAAGCATCGGAATCTATAACTAGAATCACAGGAATGGTTCAAAACATAGACAGTAAGAAGTGTCAGTCTTCTTGTACTTAAGTCGGCATTGTGCCTTTTGTATTTAATTCCGATGCAATTTCTGTGTTTCATCGTCAATAAGAATGTCCAAGGGATACAGTAAACCAGAAGTGAAGCATCGGAATCTATAACTAGTGTCACAGGAATGGTTCAAAACGTAGACACTGGGAAGAGTCAGTCTTCTTGAACTTAAGTCGGCATTGTGCCTATTTTATTTAATTCCGACGCAATTTCAGTGTTTCATCGTCAATAATAAGGTCCAAGGGACACAGTAAACCTGGAGTGAAGCATCGGAATCTATAACTAGTCTCACAGGAATGGTTCAAAACATAGACAGTCGGAAGAGTCAGTCTTCTTGTACTTAAGTTGGCATTGTGCCTTTTGTATTTAATTCCGATGCAATTTCTGTGTTTCATCGTCAATAAGAAGGTCAGAGGGATACAGTAAACCAGAAGTGAAGCATCGGAATCTACAACTAGTGTCGCAGGAATGGTTCAACACATACACAGTAAGAAGAGTCAGTCATCTTGTACTTAATTCGGCATTGTGCCTTTTGTATTTAATTCCGATGCAATTTTTGTGTTTCATTGTCATTAAGAAGGTCAGAGGGATACAGTAAACCTGAAGTGCAGCATCGGAGTCTATAACTAGTGTCACAGGAATGGTTCGAAACATAGTCAGTAAGAAGACTCAGTCTTCTTGTACATAAGTGGGCGTTGTGCCTTTTGTATTTCATTCCGATGCAATGTCTGTGTTTCAACGTCACTAATAAGGTCCAAGGGATACAGCAAACCTGGAGTGAAACTTCGGAATGTATAATTAGTGTCACAGACACGGTTCAAAACATAGACAGTAAGATGAGTCAGTATTCCTGTACTTAAGTCGGCATTGTGCCTTTTCTATTTAATTCCGATGCAATTTATGTGTTTCATCGTCAATAAGAAGGTCCAAGGGATACAGTAAACCTGAAGTGAAGCATCGGAAGTTAAAACTAGTGTCACAGGCGTGGTTCAAAACATAGACTGTCAGAAGAGTCAGTCATCTTGTACTTTAGTCGGCATTGTGCCGTTTGTATTTAATTCCTATGCAATATCTGTGTTTCATCGGGAATAAGATGGTCTGAGGGATACAGTAATTCTGAAGTTAAGCATCGGAATCTATGACTAGTGTCACAGGAATGGTTCAAACATAGTCAGTAAGAAGAGTCAGTCTTCTTGTATTTAAGTCGGTATTGTGCCTTTTGTATTTAATTCCGATGCAATTTCTGTGTTTCATCGTCTATAAGAAGGTCCAAGGGATACAGTAAACCTGAAGTGAAGCATCGGAATCTATGACTAGTGTCACAGGAGCGGTTCAAAACATAGACAGTAGGAACTGTCAGTCTTCTTTTACTTAAGTAGGCATTGTGCCTATTGTATTTAATTCCGATGCAATTTCTGTGTTTCATCTTCAATAAGAAGGTCCAAGGGATACAGTAAACCAGGAGTGACGCATCGGAGTATATAACTAGTGTCACAGGAATGGTTCAAAGCATAGACAGAAAGAAGAGTCAGTCTTCTTGTACTTAAGTCGGCATTGTGCCTTTTGTATTTAATTCCGATGCAATTTCTGTGTTTCATCGTCAACAAGAAGGTCCAAGGGATACAGTAAACCTGAAATGAACCATCGGAATCTATAACTAGTGTCACAGGAATGGTTCAAAACATAGACAGTAGGTAAAGTCAGTCTACATGTACTTAAGTCGGCATTGTGCCATTTGTTTTTAATTCCGATGCTATTTCTGTGTCTCATCGTCAATACGAAGGTTAGTGGGATACAGTAAACCTGAAGTGAAGCATCGGAATCTATAACTAGAGTCACAGGAATGGTTCAAAACATAGACAGTAAGAAGAGTCAGTCTTCTTGTACTTAAGTCGGCATTGTGCCTTTTGTATTTAATTCCGATGCAATTTCTGTGTTTCATCGTCAATAAGAAGGTCCAAGGGATACAGTAAATCAGGAGTGAAGCATCGGAGTCTATAACTAGTGTCACAGGAATGGTTCAACGCATAGACAGTAAGAAGAGTCAGTCTTCTTGTACTTAATTCGGCATTGTGCCTTTTGTATTTAATTCCGATGCAATTTCTGTGTTTCATCGTCAATAAGAAGGTCAGAGGGATACAGTAATCCTGAAGCGAAGCATCGTAATCTATAACTAGTGTCACAGGAAGAGTTCAAAACATAGTCTGTAAGAAGAGTCAGTCTTCTTGTACTTAATTCGGCATTGTGCCTTTTGTACTAAATTCAGATGCAATTTCTGTGTTTCATCGTCAATAAGATGGTCCAAGGGATATAGTAATTCTGGAGTGAAGCATCGGAATCTATAACTAGTCTCACAGGGACGGTTAAAACATAGAAAGTAAGATGAGCCAGTATTTTTGTACTTAAGTCGGCATTGTGCCTTTTGTATTTAATTCCGATGCAAAATCTGTGTTTCATCGTCAATAAGTAGGTCCAAGGGATACGGTAGACCTGAATTGAAGCATCGGAATCTATAACTAGTGTCACTGGAATGGTTTAAAACATAGACAGTAAGAAGAGTCAGTCTTCTTGTACTTAAGTCGGCATTGTGCCTTTTGTATTTAATTCGGATGCAATTTCTGTGTTTCATCGTCAATAAGAAGGTCAGAGGGATACAGTAAACATGAAGTGAAGCAGTGGAATCAATAACTAGTTTCACAGGAATGGTTCAAAACATAGTCAGTAAGAGGAGTCAGTCTTCTTGTACTTAAGTCGGCATTGTGCCTTTTGTATTTAATTCCGATGCAATTTCTGTGTTCCATCGTCAATATGAAGGTCCAAGGGATACAGTAATCCTGAAGTTAAGCATCGGAGTCTATGACTAGTGCCACAGGTATTGTTCAAAACATAGTAAGTAAGAAGAGTCAGTCTTCTTGTACTTAAGTCGGTATTATGCCTTTTGTATTTAATTCCGATGCAATTTCTGTGTTGCATCGTCAATAAGAAGGTCCAAGGGATACAGTAAACCAGGAGTGATGCATCGGAGTCTATAACTAGTGTCACAAGAATGGTTCAAAGCATAGACAGAAAGAAGAGTCAATCTTCATGTACTTAATTCGGCATTGTGCCTTTTGTATTTAATTCCGATGCAATTCCTGTGTTTCATCGGCAATAAGAAGGCCACAGGGATACAGTAAACCTGAAGTGAAGCATCGGAATCTATAACTAGTGTCACAGGAATGGTTCAAAGCTTAGTCAGTAAGAAGTCTCAGTCTTTTGTACTTGTGTCGGCATTGTGCCTTTTGTATTCAATTCCGATGCAATTTCTGTGTTTCATCGTCAATAAGAATGTCCAAGGCATGCAGTAATCCTGAAGTTAAGCATCGGAATCTATGACTAGTGTCACAGGAATGGTTCAAAGTATAGTCAGGAATAAGAGTCAGTCTTCTTGTACTTAAGTCGGTATTATGCCTTTTGTATTTAATTCCGATGCATTTTCTGTGTTTCATCGTCAATAAGAAGGTCACAGGGATACAGTAAACCTGAAGTGAAGCATCGGAATCTATAACTAGTGTCACAGGAATGGTTCAAAACATAGACCGTAGGAAGAGTCAGTCTTCTTTTACTTAAGTCAGCATTGTGCCTTTTGTATTTAATTCCTAAGCAATTTCTGTGTTTCATCGTCAATAGAAGGTCAGAGGGATACAGTAAACCTGGAGTGAAGCATCGGAGTCTATAACTAGTGTCACAGGAATGGTTCAACACATAGACAGTAAGAAGAGTCAGTCTTCTTGTACTTAAGTAGGTATTGTGCCTTTTGTATTTAATTCCGATGCAATTTCTGTGTTTCATCGTCAATAAGAAGGTCAGAGGGATACAGTAAACCTGAAGTGAAGCATCGGAATCTACAACTACTGTCGCAGGAATGGTTCAACACATAGACAGTAAGAAGAGTCAGTCATCTTGTACTTAATTCGGCATTGTGCCTTTTGTATTTAATTCCGATGCAATTTCTGTGTTTCATCGTCAATAAGAAGGTCACAGGGATACAGTAAACCTGAAGTGAAGCATCGGAATCTATAACTAGTGTTACAGGAATGGTTCAAAACATAGACCGTAGGAAGAGTCAGTCTTCTTTTACTTAAGCCGGCATTGCGCCTTTTGTATTTAATTCCTAAGCAATTTCTGTGTTTCATCGTCAATAAGAAGGTCAGAGGGATACAGTAAACCTGGAGTGAAGCATCCGAGTCTATAACTAGTGTCACAGGAATGGTTCAACGCATAGACAGTAAGAAGAGTCAGTCTTCTTGTACTTAATTCGGCATTGTGCCTTTTGTATTTAATTCCGATGCAATTTCTGTGTTTCATCGTCAATAAGAAGGTCAGAGGGATACAGTAATCCTGAAGCGAAGCATCGTAATCTATAACTAGTGTCACAGGAAGAGTTCAAAACATAGTCTGTAAGAAGAGTCAGTCTTCTTGTACTTAATTCGGCATTGTGCCTTTTGTACTAAATTCAGATGCAATTTCTGTGTTTCATCGTCAATAAGATGGTCCAAGGGATATAGTAATTCTGGAGTGAAGCATCGGAATCTATAACTAGTCTCACAGGGACGGTTCAAAACATAGAAAGTAAGATGAGCCAGTATTTTTGTACTTAAGTCGGCATTGTGCCTTTTGTATTTAATTCCGATGCAAAATCTGTGTTTCATCGTCAATAAGTAGGTCCAAGGGATACGGTAGACCTGAATTGAAGCATCGGAATCTATAACTAGTGTCACTGGAATGGTTTAAAACATAGACAGTAAGAAGAGTCAGTCTTCTTGTACTTAAGTCGGCATTGTGCCTTTTGTATTTAATTCGGATGCAATTTCTGTGTTTCATCGTCAATAAGAAGGTCAGAGGGATACAGTAAACATGAAGTGAAGCAGTGGAATCAATAACTAGTTTCACAGGAATGGTTCAAAACATAGTCAGTAAGAGGAGTCAGTCTTCTTGTACTTAAGTCGGCATTGTGCCTTTTGTATTTAATTCCGATGCAATTTCTGTGTTCCATCGTCAATATGAAGGTCCAAGGGATACAGTAATCCTGAAGTTAAGCATCGGAGTCTATGGCTAGTGCCACAGGTATTGTTCAAAACATAGTAAGTAAGAAGAGTCAGTCTTCTTGTACTTAAGTCGGTATTGTGCCTTTTGTATTTAATTCCGATGCAATTTCTGCGTTTCATCGTCAACAAGAAGGTCCAAGGGATACAGTAAACCTGAAATGAACCATCGGAATCTATAACTAGTGTCACAGGAATGGTTCAAATCATAGACAGTAGGTAAAGTCAGTCTACATGTACTTAAGTCGGCATTGTGCCATTTGTTTTTAATTCCGATGCTATTTCTGTGTCTCATCGTCAATACGAAGGTTAGAGGGATACAGTAAACCTGAAGTGAAGCATCGGAATCTATAACTAGAGTCACAGGAATGGTTCAAAACATAGACAGTAAGAAGTGTCAGTCTTCTTGTACTTAAGTCGGCATTGTGCCTTTTGTATTTAATTCCGATGCAATTTCTGTGTTTCATCGTCAATAAGAATGTCCAAGGGATACAGTAAACCAGAAGTGAAGCATCGGAATCTATAACTAGTGTCACAGGAATGGTTCAAAACGTAGACACTGGGAAGAGTCAGTCTTCTTGAACTTAAGTCGGCATTGTGCCTATTTTATTCAATTCCGACGCAATTTCTGTGTTTCATCGTCAATAATAAGGTCCAAGGGACACAGTAAACCTGGAGTGAAGCATCGGAATCTATAACTAGTCTCACAGGAATGGTTCAAAACATAGACAGTCGGAAGAGTCAGTCTTCTTGTACTTAAGTTGGCATTGTGCCTTTTGTATTTAATTCCGATGCAATTTCTGTGTTTCATCGTCAATAAGAAGGTCAGAGGGATACAGTAAACCAGAAGTGAAGCATCGGAATCTACAACTAGTGTCGCAGGAATGGTTCAACACATACACAGTAAGAAGAGTCAGTCATCTTGTACTTAATTCGGCATTGTGCCTTTTGTATTTAATTCCGATGCAATTTTTGTGTTTCATTGTCAATAAGAAGGTCAGAGGGATACAGTAAACCTGAAGTGCAGCATCGGAGTCTATAACTAGTGTCACAGGAATGGTTCGAAACATAGTCAGTAAGAAGACTCAGTCTTCTTGTACATAAGTGGGCGTTGTGCCTTTTGTATTTCATTCCGATGCAATGTCTGTGTTTCAACGTCACTAATAAGGTCCAAGGGATACAGCAAACCTGGAGTGAAACTTCGGAATGTATAATTAGTGTCACAGACACGGTTCAAAACATAGACAGTAAGATGAGTCAGTATTCCTGTACTTAAGTCGGCATTGTGCCTTTTCTATTTAATTCCGATGCAATTTATGTGTTTCATCGTCAATAAGAAGGTCCAAGGGATACAGTAAACCTGAAGTGAAGCATCGGAAGTTAAAACTAGTGTCACAGGCGTGGTTCAAAACATAGACTGTCAGAAGAGTCAGTCATCTTGTACTTTAGTCGGCATTGTGCCGTTTGTATTTAATTCCTATGCAATATCTGTGTTTCATCGGGAATAAGATGGTCTGAGGGATACAGTAATTCTGAAGTTAAGCATCGGAATCTATGACTAGTGTCACAGGAATGGTTCAAACATAGTCAGTAAGAAGAGTCAGTCTTCTTGTATTTAAGTCGGTATTGTGCCTTTTGTATTTAATTCCGATGCAATTTCTGTGTTTCATCGTCTATAAGAAGGTCCAAGGGATACAGTAAACCTGAAGTGAAGCATCGGAATCTATGACTAGTGTCACAGGAGCGGTTCAAAACATAGACAGTAGTAACTGTCAGTCTTCTTGTACTTAAGTAGGCATTGTGCCTTTTGTATTTAATTCCGATGCAATTCTGTGTTTCGTCGTTAATAAGAAGGCCAGAGGGATACAGTGAACCTGAAGTTAAGCATCGGAATCTATAACTAGTGTCACAGGAATGGTTCAAAACATAGACAGTAAGAAGTGTCAGTCTTCTTGTACTTATGTCGCCATTGTGCCTTTTGTATTTGATTCCGATGCATTTTCTGTGTTACATCGTCTATAAGAAAGTCCAAGGGATACAGTAATCCGGAAGTAAGCATCGGAATCTATGACTAGTGTCACAGGAATGGTTCAAAATATAGTCAGGAATAAGAGTCAGTCTCCTTGTACTTAAGTCGATATTATGCCTTTTGTATTTAATTCCGATGCAATTTCTGTGTTTCATCGTCAACAAGAAGGTCCAAGGGATACAGTAAACCTGAAATGAACCATCGGAATCTATAACTAGTGTCACAGGAATGGTTCAAAACGTAGACAGTAGGTAAAGTAAGTCTACATGTACTTAAGTCGGCATTGTGCCATTTGTGTTTAATTCCGATGCTATTTCTGTGTCTCATCGTCAATACGAAGGTTAGAGGGATACAGTAAACCTGAAGTGAAGCATCGGAATCTATAACTAGAGTCACAGGAATGGTTCAAAACATAGACAGTAAGAAGAGTCAGTCTTCTTGTACTTAAGTCGGCATTATGCCTATTGTATTTAATTCCGATGCAATTTCTGTGTTTCATCGTCAATGAGAAGGTCATAGGGATAAAGTAAACCTGGAGTGAAGCATCGGAATCTATAACTAGTGTCACAGGGATGGTTCAAAACATAGACGGTAAGAAGAGTCAGTCTTCTTGTACTTAATTCGTCATTGTGCATTTTGTATTTAATTCCATTTCAATTTCTGTGTTTCATCGTCAGTAAGAAGGTCCAAGGGATACAGTAAACCAGGAGTGACGCAACGGAGTCTATAACTGGTGTCACAGGAATGGTTCAAAGCATAGACAGAAAGAAGAGTCAGTCTTCTTGTACTTAAGTCGGCATTGTGCCTTTTGTATTTAATTCCGATGCAATTTCTGTGTTTCATCGTCAACAAGAAGGTCCAAGGGACACAGTAAACCTGAAATGAACCATCGGAATCCATAACTAGTGTCACAGGAATGGTTCAAAACATAGACAGTAGGTAAAGTCAGTCCACATGTACTTAAGTCGGCATTGTGCCATTTGTTTTTAATTCCGATGCTATTTCTGTGTCTTATCGTCAATACGAAGGTTAGAGGGATACAGTATACCTGAAATGAAGCATCGGAATCTATAACTAGAGTCACAGGAATGGTTCAAAACATAGACAGTAAGAAGAGTCAGTCTTCTTGTACTTAAGTCGGCATTGTGCCTTTTGTATTTAATTCCGATGCAATTTCTGTGTTTCATCGTCAATAAGAAGGTCCAAGGGATACAGTAAACCAGGTGTGAAGCATCGGAGTTCATAACTAGTGTCACAGGAATACTTCAAAGCATAGACAGAAAGAAGAGTCAGTCTTCGTGTACTTAATTCGGCATTGTGCCTTTTGTATTTTATTCCGATGCAATTCTGTGTTTCATCGTCAATAAGAAGGCCAAAGGGATACAGTAAACCTGAAGTGAAGCATCGGAATCTATAACTAGTGTCACAGGAATGGTTCAAAACATAGACCGTAGGAAGAGTCAGTCTTCTTTTACTTAAGTCGGCATTGTGCCTTTTGTATTTAATTCCCAAGCAATTTCTGTGTTTCATCGTCAATAAGAAGGCCAAAGGGATGCAGTAAACCTGGAGTGAAGCATCGGAGTCTATAACTAGTGTCACAGGAATGGTTCAACACATAGACAGTAAGAAGAGTCAGTCTTCTTGTACTTAATTCGGCATTGTGCCTTTTGTATTTAATTCCGATGCAATTTATGTGTTTCATCGTCAATAAGAAGGTCAGAGGGATACAGTAAACCTGAAGCGAAGCATCGTAATCTATAACTAGTGTCACAGGAATAGTTCAAAACATAGTCAGTAAGAAGAGTCAGTCTTCTTGTACTTAAGTCGGCATTGTGCCTTTTGTATTTAATTCCGATGCAATTTCTGTGTTTCATCGTCAATAAGAAGGTAGAAGGGATACAGTAAACCAGAAGTGAAGCATCGGAATCTATAACTAGTGTCACAGGGACGGTTCAAAACATAGAAAGTAAGATGAGTCAGTATTCTTGTACTTAAGTCGGCATTGTGCCTTTTGTATTTACTTCCGATTCAATTTCAGTGTTTCATCGTCAATAAGAAGGTCCAAGGTATACAGTACACCTTAAGTGAAGCATCGGATTCTATAACTAGTGTCACAGGAATGGTTTAAAGCATAGACAGTTGGAAGAGTCAGCCTTCTTGTACTTAATTCGGCATTGTGCCTTTTGTATTTAATTCCGATGCAAAATCTGTGTTTCATCGTCAATAAGATGGTCCAAGGGATACAGTAGACCTAAATTGAGGCATCGGAATCTGTAACTACTGTCACAGGAATGGTTCATAACATAGACAGTAAGAAGAGTCAGTCTTCTTGTACTTAAGTCGGCATTGTGCCTTTTGTATGTAATTCCGATGCAATTTCTGTGTTTCATCGTCAATAAGATGGTCAGAGGGATACAGTAAACCTGAAGTGAAGCATCGGAATCTATAACTAGAGTCACAGGAATGGTTCAAAACATAGACAGTAAGAAGAGTCTGTCTTCTTGTACTTAAGTCGGCATTGTGCCTTTTGTATGTAATTCCGATGCAATTTCTGTGTTTCATCGTCAATAAGAAGGTCAGAGGGATACAGTAAACCTGAAGTGAAGCATCGGAATCTATAACTAGTATCACAGGAATGGTTCAAAACATAGCCCGTAGGAAGAGTCAGTCTTCTTTTACTTAAGTCGGCATTGTGTCTTTTGTATTTA
This sequence comes from Schistocerca piceifrons, assembly GCF_021461385.2. Taxonomy (NCBI): domain Eukaryota; kingdom Metazoa; phylum Arthropoda; class Insecta; order Orthoptera; family Acrididae; genus Schistocerca; species Schistocerca piceifrons. The sequence goes on along the minus strand of NC_060140.1, from coordinate 2,098,859 downwards.
ATTCCCAAGCAATTTCTGTGTTTCATCGTCAATAAGAAGGCCAGAGGGATACAGTAAACCTGGAGTGAAGCATCGGAGTCTATAACTAGTGTCACAGGAATGGTTCAACTCATAGACGGTAAGAAGAATCAGTCTTCTTGTACTTAATTCGGCATTGTGCCTTTTGTATTTAATTCCGATGCAATTTATGTGTTTCATCGTCAATAACAAGGTCAGAGGGATACAGTAAACCTGAAGCGAAGCATTGTAATCTATAACTAGTGTCACAGGAGTAGTTCAAAACATAGTCAGTAAGAAGAGTCAGTCTTCTTGTACTTAAGTCAGCATTGTGCTTTTGTATTTAATTCCGATGCAATTTCTGTATTACGTCGTCAATAAGAAGGTCCAAGGGATACAGTAATTCTGGAGTGAAGCATCGGAATCTATAACTAGTGTCACAGGGACGGTTCAAAACATAGAAAATAAGATGAGTCAGTATTCTTGTACTTAAGTCTGCATTGTGCCTTTTGTATTTACTTCCGATTCAATTTCTGTGTTTCATCGTCAATAAGAAGGTCCAAGGGATACAGTACACCTGAAGTGAAGCACCGGATTCTATAACTAGTGTTACAGGAATGGTTCAAAACATAGACAGTAAGAAGAGTCAGTCTTCTTGTACTTAATTAGGCATTGTGCCTTTTGTATTTAATTCCGATGTAATTTCTGTGTTTCATCGTCAATAAGAAGGTCCAAGGGATACAGTAAACATGAAATGAAGCATCGGGATCAATAACTAGTGTCACAGGAATGGTTCAAAACATAGTCAGTAAGAAGAGTCAGTCTTCTTGTACTGAAGTCGGCATTGTGCCTTTTGTATTTAATTCCGATGCAATTTCTGTGTTTCATCGTCAATATGAAGGTGCAAGGGATACTGTAAACCTGGAGTGAAGCATCGGAGTCTATAACTAGTGTCACAGGAAAGGTTCAAACATAGACAGTAAGAAGAGTCAGTCTTCTTGTACTTAATTCGGCATTGTGCCTTTTGTATTTAATTCCGATGCAATTTCTGTGTTTCATCGTCAATAACAAGGTCAGAGGGATACAGTAAACATGAAATGAAGCATCGGAATCAATAACTAGTGTCACAGGAATGGTTCAAAACATAGTCAGTAAGAAGAATCAGTCTTCTTGTACTTAAGTCGGCATTGTGCCTTTTGTATTTAATTCCGATGCAATTTCTGTGTTTCATCGTCAATAAGAAGGTCCAAGGGATACAGTAATCCTGAAGTTAAGCATCGGAATGTATGACTAGTGCCACAGGTATTGTTCAAAACATAGTCAGTAAGAAGAGTAAGTCTTCTTGTACTTAAGTCGGTATTGTGCCTTTTGTATTTAATTCCGATACAATTTCTTTGTTTCATCGTCAATAAGAAGGTCCAAGGGATACAGTAATTCTGGAGTGAAGCATCGGAATCTATAACTAGTGTCACAGGGACGGTTCAAAACATAGAAAGTAAGATGAGTCAGTATTCTTGTACTTAAGTCGGCATTGTGCCTTTTGTATTTACTTCCGATTCAATTTCTGTGTTTCATCGTCAATAAGAAAGTCCAAGGGATACAGTACACCTGAAGTGAAGCATCGGATTCTATAACTAGTGGCACAGGAATGGTTTATAACATAGACAGTTGGAAGAGTCAGCCTTCTTGTACTTAAGTCGGCATTGCGCCTTTTGTATTTAATTCCGATGCAAAATCTGTGTTTCATCGTCAATAAGAAGGTCCAAGGGATACAGTAGACCTAAATTGAAGAATCGGAATCTATAACTAGTGTCACAGGAATGGTTCAAAACATAGACAGTAAGAAGAGTCAGTCTTCTTGTACTTAATTCGGCATTGTGCCTTTTGTATTTAATTCCGATGCAATTTCTATGTTTCATCGTCAATGAGAAGGTCCAAGGGATACAGTAAACACGAAATGAAGCATCGGAATTAATAACTAGTGTCACAGGAATGGTTCAAAATATAGTCAGTAAGAAGAGTCAGTCTTCTTGTACTTAAGTCGGCATTGTGCCTTTTGTATTTAATTCCGATGCAATTTCTGTGCTTCATCGTCAATAAGAAGGTGCAAGGGATTAAGTAAACCTGGAGTGAAGCATCGGAGTCTATAACTAGTGTCACAGGAAAGGTTCAAACATAGACAGTAAGAAGAGTCAGTCTTCTTGTACTTAATTCGGCATTGTGCCTTTTGTATTTAATTCCGATGCAATTTCTGTGTTTCATCGTCAATAAGAAGGTCAGAGGGATACAGTAAACATGAAATGAAGCATCGGAATCAATAACTAGTGTCACAGGAATGGTTCAAAACATAGTCAGTAAGAAGAGTCAGTCTTCTTGTACTTAAGTCGGCATTGTGCCTTTTGTATTTAATTCCGATGCAATTTCTGCGTTTCATCGTCAATAAGAAGGTCCAAGGGATACTGTAAACCTGGAGTGAAGCATCGGAGTCTAATACTAGTGTCACAGGAATGGTTCAAAACATAGTCAGTAAGAAGAGTCAGTCTTCTTGTACTTAAGTCGGCATTGTGCCTTTTGTATTTAATTCCGATGCAATTTCTGTGTTTCATCGTCAATAAGAAGGTCCAAGGGATACAATAATCCTGAAGTTAAGCATCGGAATCTATGACTAGTGCCACTGATATTGTTCAAATCATAGGCAGTAAGAAGAGTAAGTCTTCTTGTACTTAAGTCGGTGTTGTGCCTTTTGTATTTAATTCCGATACAATTTCTGTGTTTCATCGTCAATAAGAAGGTCCAAGGGATACAGTAATTCTGGAGTGAAGCATCGGAATCTATAACTAGTGTCACAGGGACGGTTCAAAACATAGAAAGTAAGATGAGTCAGTATTCTTGTACTTAAGTCGGCATTGTGCGTTTTGTATTTACTTCCGATTCAATTTCTGTGTTTCCACGTCAATAAGAAGGTCCAAGGGATACAGTACACCTGAAGTGAAGCATCGGATTCTATAACTAGTGGCACAGGAATGGTTTAAAACATAGACAGTTGGAAGAGTCAGCCTACTTGTGCTTAAGTCGGCATTGCGCCTTTTGTATTTAATTCCGATGCAAAATCTGTGTTTCATCGTCAATAAGAAGGTCCAAGGGATACAGTAGACCTAAATTGAAGAATCGGAATCTATAACTAGTGTCACAGGAATGGTTCAAAACATAGACAGTAAAAAGAGTAAGTCTTCTTGTACTTAATTCGGCATCGTGCCTTTTGTATTTACTTCCGATGCAATTTCTGTGTTTCATCGTCAACAAGAAGGTCCAAGGGATACAATAAACATGAAATGAAGCATCGGAATTAATAACTAGTGTCACAGGAATGGTTCAAAACATAGTCAGTAAGAAGAGTCAGTCTTCTTGTACTTAAGTCGGCATTGTGCCTTTTGTATTTAATTCCGATGCAATTTCTGTGTTTCATCGTCAATAAGAAGGTGCAAGGGATTAAGTAAACCTGGAGTGAAGCATCGGAGTCTATAACTAGTGTCACAGGAAAGGTTCAAACATAGACAGTAAGAAGAGTCAGTCTTCTTGTACTTAATTCGGCATTGTGCCTTTTGTATTTAATTCCGATGCAATTTCTGTGTTTCATCGTCAATAAGAAGGTCAGAGGGATACAGTAAACATGAAATGAAGCATCGGAATCAATAACTAGTGTCACAGGAATGGTTCAAACATAGTCAGTAAGAAGAGTCAGTCTTCTTGTACTTAAGTCGGCATTGTGCCTTTTGTATTTAATTCCGATGCAATTTCTGTGTTTCATCGTCAATAAGAAGGTCCAAGGGATACAGTAATCCTGAAGTTAAGCATCGGAATCAATAACTAGTGTCACAGGAATGGTTCAAAACATAGTCAGTAAGAAGAGTCAGTCTTCTTGTACTTAAGTCGGCATTGTGCCTTTTGTATTTAATTCCGATGCAATTTCTGTGTTTCAACGTCAATAAGAAGGTCCAAGGGATACAGCAAACCTGGAGTGAAGCATCGGAATGTATAACTAGTGTCACAGGATCGGTTCAAAACATTGACAGTAAGAAGAGTCAGTCTTCTTGTACTTAAGTCGGCGTTGTGCCTTTTGTATTTAATTCCGATGCAATGTCTGTGTTTCAACGTCAATAAGAAGGTCCAAGGGATACAGCAAACCTGGAGTGAAGCATCGGAATGTATAACTAGTGTCATAGAGACGGTTCAAAACATAGACAGTAAGATGAGTCAGTATTCCTGTACTTAAGTCGGCATTGTGCCTTTTCTATATAATTCCGATGCAATTTATGTGTTTCATCGTCAATAAGAAGGTCCAAGGGAGACAGTAAACCTGAAGTGAAGCATCGGAATCTATAACTAGTGTCACAGGGACGGTTCAAAACATAGTAAGTAAGATGAGTCAGTATTCTTGTACTTAAGTCGGCATTGTGCCTTTTGTATTTACTTCCGATTCAATTTCTGTGTTTCATCGTCAATAAGAAGGTCCAAGGGATACAGTACACCTGAAGTGAAGCATCGGATTCTATAACTAGTGGCACAGGAACGGTTTAAAACATAGACAGTAGGAAGAGTCAGCTTCTTGTACTTAAGTCGGCATTGCGCCTTTTGTATTTAATTCCGATGCAATTTCTGTGTTTCATCGTCAATAAGAAGGTTAGAGGGATACAGTTAACCTGTATCGAAGCATCGTAATCTATAACTAGTGTCACAGGAATAGTTCAAATCATAGTCAGTAAGAAGAGTCCGTCTTCTTGTACTTAAGTCGGCATTGTGCCTTTTGTATTTACTTCCGATGCAATTTCTGTGTTTCATCGTCAATTAGAAGGTCCAAGGGATACAGTAATTCTGGAGTGAAGCATCGGAATCTATAACTAATGTCACAGGGACGGTTCAAAACATAGAAAGTAAGATGAGTCAGTATTCTTGTACTTAAGTCGGCATTGTGCCTTTTGTATTTACTTCCGATGCAAATTCTGTGTTTCATCGTCAACAAGAAGGTCCAAGGGATACAGTAAACCTGAAGTGAAGCATCGGAATCTATAACTAGTGGCACAGGAATGGCTTGAAACATAGACAGTTGGAAGAGTCAGCCTTCTTATACTTAAGTCGGCATTGTGCCTTTTGTATTTAATTCCGATGCAAAATCTGTGTTTCATCGTAAATAAGAAGGTCCAAGGAATACAGTAGACCTGAATTGAAGCATCGGAATCTATAACTAGTGTCACAGGAATGCTTCAAAATATAGACAGTAGGAACAGTCAGTCTTCTTGTACTTAAGTCGGCATTGTGCCTATTGTATTTAATTCCGATGCAATTTCTGCGCTTCTTCGTCTATAAGCAGGTCCAAGGGATACAGTAAACCTGAAGTGAAGCATTGGAATCTATGACTAGTGTCACAGGAGTGGTTCAAAACATAGACAGTAGGAACAGTCAGTCTTCTTGTACTTAAGTCGGCATTGTGCCTATTGTATTTAATTCCGATGCAATTTCTGTGTTTCATCGTCAATAAGAAGGTCATAGGGATACAGTAAACCTGGAGTGATGCATCGGAATCTATAACTAGTGTCACAGGGATGGTTCAAATCATAGACATTAAGAAGAGTCAGTCTTCTTGTACTTAATTCGGCATTGTGGCTTTTGAATTTAATTCCGGTGCAATTCTGTGTTTCATCGTCAATAAGAAGGCCAGAGGGATACAGTAAACCTGAAGTGAAGCATCGGAATCTATAACTAGTGTCACAGGAATGGTTAAAAACTTAGTCAGTAAGAAGTGTCAGTCTTCTTGTACTTAAGTCGGCATTGTGCCTTTTGTATTTACTTCCGATGCAATTTCTGTGTTTCATCGTCAATAAGAAGATCCAAGGGATACAGTAATTCTGGAGTGAAGCATCGGAATCTATAACTAATGTCACAGGGACGGTTCAAAACATGGAAAGTAAGATGAGTCAGTATTCTTGTACTTAAGTCGGCATTGTGCCTTTTGTATTTACTTCCGATGCAAATTCTGTGTTTCATCGTCAACAAGAAGGTCCAAGGGATACAGTAAACCTGAAGTGAAGCATCGGAATCTATAACTAGTGGCACAGGAATGGTTTGAAACTTAGACAGTTGGAAGAGTCAGCCTTCTTATACTTAAGTCGGCATTGTGCCTTTTGTATTTAATTCCGATGCAAAATCAGTGTTTCATCGTAAATAAGAAGGTCCAAGGAATACAGTAGACCTGAATTGAAGCATCGGAATCTATAACTAGTGTACAGGAATGCTTCAAAATATAGACAGTAGGAACAGTCAGTCATCTTGTACTTAAGTCAGCATTGTGCCTATTGTATTTAATTCCGATGCAATTTCTGTGTTTCATCGTCAATAAGAAGGTCATAGGGATACAGTAAACCTGGTGTGATGCATCGGAATCTATACTAGTGTCACAGGGATGGTTCAAAACATAGACATTAAGAAGAGTCAGTCTTCTTGTACTTAATTCGGCATTGTGCCTTTTGTATTTAATTCCGGTGCAATTCTGTGTTTCATCGTCAATAAGAAGGTCCAAGGGATACAGTAAACCTGAAGTGAAGCATCGGAAGCTAAAACTAGTGTCACAGGAATGGTTCAAAACATAGCCTGTCAGAAGAGTCAGTCTTCTTGTACTTTAGTCGGCATTGTGCCTATTGTATTTAATTCCGATGCAATTTCTGTGTTTCATCGCCAATAAGAAGGTCAGAGGGATACAGTAAACCTGAAGCGAAGCATCGTAATCTATAACTAGTGTCACAGGAATAGTTCAAAACATAGTCAGTAAGAAGAGTCAGTCTTCTTGTACTTAAGTCGGCATTGTGCCTTGTGTATTTAATTCCGAGGCAATTTCTGTGTTTCGTCGTCAATAACAAGGTCCAAGGGATACAGTAATTCTGGAGTGAAGCATCGGAATCTATAACTAGTGTCACAGGGACGGTTCAAAACATAGAAAGTAAGATGAGTCAGTATTCTTGTACTTAAGTCGGCATTGTGCCTTTTGTATTTACTTCCGATGCAATTTCTGTGTTTCATCGTCAACAATAAGGTCCAAGGGATTCAGTAAACCTGAAGTGAAGCATCGGAATCTATAACTAGTGGCACAGGAATGGTTAAAAACATAGACAGTAAGAAGAGTCAGTCTTTTTGTACTTAAGTCGGCATTGTGCATTTGTATTTAATTCCGATGCAATTTCTGTGTTTCATCGTCAATAAGAAGGTCAGAGGGATACAGTAAACCTGAAGTGAAGCATCGGAATCTATAACTAGAGTCACAGGAATGGTTCAAAACATAGACAGTAAGAAGGGTCAGTCTTCTTGTACTTAAGTCGGCATTGTGCCTTTTGTATTTAATTTCGAAGCAATTTCTGTGTTTCATCGTCAAGAAGAATGTCCAAGGGATACAGTAAATTTGGAGTGAAGCATCGGAGTCTATAACTAGTGACACAGTAAAGGTTCAAACATAGACAGTAAGAAGAGTCAGTCTTCTTGTACTTAATTCGGCATTGTGCCTTTTGTATTTAATTCCGATGCAATTTCTGTGTTTCATCTTCAATAAGAAGGTCAGAGGGATACAGTAAACATGAAGTGAAGCATCGGAATCAATAACTAGTGTCACAGGAATGGTTCAAAACATAGTCAGTAAGAAGAGTCAGTCTTCTTGGACTTCAGTCGGCATTGTGCCTTTTGTTTTTAATTCCGATGCAATATCTGTGTTTCATCGTCAATAAGAAGGTCCAAGGGATAGAGTAATCCTGAAGTTAAGCATCGGAATCTATGACTAGTGCCACAGGTATTGTTCAAAACATAGTCAGTAAGAAGAGTCAGTCTTCTTGTACTTAAGTCGGCATTGTGCCTTTTGTATTTAATTCCGATGCAAAATCTGTGTTTCATCGTAAATAAGAAGGTCCAAGGGATACAGTAGACCTGAAATGAAGCATCGGAATCTATAGCTAGTGTCACAGGAATGGTTCAAAACATAGACAGTTGGAAGAGTCAGCCTTCTTGTACTTAAGTCGGCATTATGCCTATTGTATTTAATTCCGATGCAAAATCTGTGTTTCATCGTAAATAAGAAGGTCCAAGGGATACAGTAGACCTGAATTGAAGCATGGGAAACTATAACTAGTGTCACAGGAATGGTTCAAAACATAGACAGTAAGAAGAGTCAGTCTTCTTGTACTTAAGTCGGCATTGTGCCTTTTGTATTTAATTCCGATGCAATTTCTGTGTTTCATCGTCAATAAGAAAGTCAGAGGTTTACAGTAAACCTGAAGTGAAGCATCGGAATCTATAACTAGAGTCAAAGGAATGGTTCAAAACATAGATAGTAAGAAGAGTCAGTCTTCTTGTACTTAAGTCGGCATTGTGCCTTTTGTATTTAATTCCGAAGCAATTTCTGTGTTTCATCGTCAAGAAGAAGGTCCAAGGGATACAGTAAACCTGGAGTGAAGCATCGGAGTCAATAACTAGTGTCACAGGAAAGTTTCAAACATAGACAGTAAGATGAGTAAGTCTTCTTGTACTTAATTCGGCATTGTGCCTCTTGTATTTAATTCCGATGCAATTTCTGTGTTTCAACGTCAATAGGAAGGTCAGAGGGATACAGTAAACCTAAAGTGAAGCATCGGAATCTATAACTAGAGTCAGAGGAATAGTTGAAAACATAGACAGTAAGAAGAGTCAGTCTTCTTGTACTTAATTCGGCATTGTGCCTTTTGCATTTAATTCCGATGCAATTTCTGTGTCTCATCGTCAATAAGAAGGTCAGAGGGATTCAGTAAACATGAAGTGAAGCATCGGAATCAATAACTAGTGTCATAGGAATGGTTCAAACCATAGTCAGTAAGAAGAGTCAGTCTTCTTGTACTTAAGTCGGCATTGTGCCTTTTGTATTTAATTCCGATGCAATTTCTGTGTTTCATCGTCAATAAGAAGGTCCAAGGGATACAGTAATCCTGAAGTTAAGCATCGGAATCTATGACTAGTGCCACAGGTATTGTTCAAAACATAGTCAGTAAGAAGAGTCAGTCTTCTTGTACTTAAGTCGGCATTGTGCCTTTTGTATTTAATTCCGATGCAATTTCTGTGTTTCATCGTCAACAAGAAGGTCCAAGGGATACAGTAAACCTGAAGTGAAGCATCGGAATCTATAACTAGTGGCACAGGAATGGCTTGAAACATAGACAGTTGGAAGAGTCAGCCTTCTTATACTTAAGTCGGCATTGTGCCTTTTGTATTTAATTCCGATGCAAAATCTGTGTTTCATCGTAAATAAGAAGGTCCAAGGAATACAGTAGACCTGAATTGAAGCATCGGAATCTATAACTAGTGTCACAGGAATGCTTCAAAATATAGACAGTAGGAACAGTCAGTCTTCTTGTACTTAAGTCGGCATTGTGCCTATTGTATTTAATTCCGATGCAATTTCTGCGCTTCTTCGTCTATAAGCAGGTCCAAGGGATACAGTAAACCTGAAGTGAAGCATTGGAATCTATGACTAGTGTCACAGGAGTGGTTCAAAACATAGACAGTAGGAACAGTCAGTCTTCTTGTACTTAAGTCGGCATTGTGCCTATTGTATTTAATTCCGATGCAATTTCTGTGTTTCATCGTCAATAAGAAGGTCATAGGGATACAGTAAACCTGGAGTGATGCATCGGAATCTATAACTAGTGTCACAGGGATGGTTCAAATCATAGACATTAAGAAGAGTCAGTCTTCTTGTACTTAATTCGGCATTGTGGCTTTTGAATTTAATTCCGGTGCAATTCTGTGTTTCATCGTCAATAAGAAGGCCAGAGGGATACAGTAAACCTGAAGTGAAGCATCGGAATCTATAACTAGTGTCACAGGAATGGTTAAAAACTTAGTCAGTAAGAAGTGTCAGTCTTCTTGTACTTAAGTCGGCATTGTGCCTTTTGTATTTACTTCCGATGCAATTTCTGTGTTTCATCGTCAATAAGAAGATCCAAGGGATACAGTAATTCTGGAGTGAAGCATCGGAATCTATAACTAATGTCACAGGGACGGTTCAAAACATGGAAAGTAAGATGAGTCAGTATTCTTGTACTTAAGTCGGCATTGTGCCTTTTGTATTTACTTCCGATGCAAATTCTGTGTTTCATCGTCAACAAGAAGGTCCAAGGGATACAGTAAACCTGAAGTGAAGCATCGGAATCTATAACTAGTGGCACAGGAATGGTTTGAAACTTAGACAGTTGGAAGAGTCAGCCTTCTTATACTTAAGTCGGCATTGTGCCTTTTGTATTTAATTCCGATGCAAAATCAGTGTTTCATCGTAAATAAGAAGGTCCAAGGAATACAGTAGACCTGAATTGAAGCATCGGAATCTATAACTAGTGTACAGGAATGCTTCAAAATATAGACAGTAGGAACAGTCAGTCATCTTGTACTTAAGTCAGCATTGTGCCTATTGTATTTAATTCCGATGCAATTTCTGTGTTTCATCGTCAATAAGAAGGTCATAGGGATACAGTAAACCTGGTGTGATGCATCGGAATCTATACTAGTGTCACAGGGATGGTTCAAAACATAGACATTAAGAAGAGTCAGTCTTCTTGTACTTAATTCGGCATTGTGCCTTTTGTATTTAATTCCGGTGCAATTCTGTGTTTCATCGTCAATAAGAAGGTCCAAGGGATACAGTAAACCTGAAGTGAAGCATCGGAAGCTAAAACTAGTGTCACAGGAATGGTTCAAAACATAGCCTGTCAGAAGAGTCAGTCTTCTTGTACTTTAGTCGGCATTGTGCCTATTGTATTTAATTCCGATGCAATTTCTGTGTTTCATCGCCAATAAGAAGGTCAGAGGGATACAGTAAACCTGAAGCGAAGCATCGTAATCTATAACTAGTGTCACAGGAATAGTTCAAAACATAGTCAGTAAGAAGAGTCAGTCTTCTTGTACTTAAGTCGGCATTGTGCCTTGTGTATTTAATTCCGAGGCAATTTCTGTGTTTCGTCGTCAATAACAAGGTCCAAGGGATACAGTAATTCTGGAGTGAAGCATCGGAATCTATAACTAGTGTCACAGGGACGGTTCAAAACATAGAAAGTAAGATGAGTCAGTATTCTTGTACTTAAGTCGGCATTGTGCCTTTTGTATTTACTTCCGATGCAATTTCTGTGTTTCATCGTCAACAATAAGGTCCAAGGGATTCAGTAAACCTGAAGTGAAGCATCGGAATCTATAACTAGTGGCACAGGAATGGTTAAAAACATAGACAGTAAGAAGAGTCAGTCTTTTTGTACTTAAGTCGGCATTGTGCATTTGTATTTAATTCCGATGCAATTTCTGTGTTTCATCGTCAATAAGAAGGTCAGAGGGATACAGTAAACCTGAAGTGAAGCATCGGAATCTATAACTAGAGTCACAGGAATGGTTCAAAACATAGACAGTAAGAAGGGTCAGTCTTCTTGTACTTAAGTCGGCATTGTGCCTTTTGTATTTAATTTCGAAGCAATTTCTGTGTTTCATCGTCAAGAAGAATGTCCAAGGGATACAGTAAATTTGGAGTGAAGCATCGGAGTCTATAACTAGTGACACAGTAAAGGTTCAAACATAGACAGTAAGAAGAGTCAGTCTTCTTGTACTTAATTCGGCATTGTGCCTTTTGTATTTAATTCCGATGCAATTTCTGTGTTTCATCTTCAATAAGAAGGTCAGAGGGATACAGTAAACATGAAGTGAAGCATCGGAATCAATAACTAGTGTCACAGGAATGGTTCAAAACATAGTCAGTAAGAAGAGTCAGTCTTCTTGGACTTCAGTCGGCATTGTGCCTTTTGTTTTTAATTCCGATGCAATATCTGTGTTTCATCGTCAATAAGAAGGTCCAAGGGATAGAGTAATCCTGAAGTTAAGCATCGGAATCTATGACTAGTGCCACAGGTATTGTTCAAAACATAGTCAGTAAGAAGAGTCAGTCTTCTTGTACTTAAGTCGGCATTGTGCCTTTTGTATTTAATTCCGATGCAAAATCTGTGTTTCATCGTAAATAAGAAGGTCCAAGGGATACAGTAGACCTGAAATGAAGCATCGGAATCTATAGCTAGTGTCACAGGAATGGTTCAAAACATAGACAGTTGGAAGAGTCAGCCTTCTTGTACTTAAGTCGGCATTATGCCTATTGTATTTAATTCCGATGCAAAATCTGTGTTTCATCGTAAATAAGAAGGTCCAAGGGATACAGTAGACCTGAATTGAAGCATGGGAAACTATAACTAGTGTCACAGGAATGGTTCAAAACATAGACAGTAAGAAGAGTCAGTCTTCTTGTACTTAAGTCGGCATTGTGCCTTTTGTATTTAATTCCGATGCAATTTCTGTGTTTCATCGTCAATAAGAAAGTCAGAGGTTTACAGTAAACCTGAAGTGAAGCATCGGAATCTATAACTAGAGTCAAAGGAATGGTTCAAAACATAGATAGTAAGAAGAGTCAGTCTTCTTGTACTTAAGTCGGCATTGTGCCTTTTGTATTTAATTCCGAAGCAATTTCTGTGTTTCATCGTCAAGAAGAAGGTCCAAGGGATACAGTAAACCTGGAGTGAAGCATCGGAGTCAATAACTAGTGTCACAGGAAAGTTTCAAACATAGACAGTAAGATGAGTAAGTCTTCTTGTACTTAATTCGGCATTGTGCCTCTTGTATTTAATTCCGATGCAATTTCTGTGTTTCAACGTCAATAGGAAGGTCAGAGGGATACAGTAAACCTAAAGTGAAGCATCGGAATCTATAACTAGAGTCAGAGGAATAGTTGAAAACATAGACAGTAAGAAGAGTCAGTCTTCTTGTACTTAATTCGGCATTGTGCCTTTTGCATTTAATTCCGATGCAATTTCTGTGTCTCATCGTCAATAAGAAGGTCAGAGGGATTCAGTAAACATGAAGTGAAGCATCGGAATCAATAACTAGTGTCATAGGAATGGTTCAAACCATAGTCAGTAAGAAGAGTCAGTCTTCTTGTACTTAAGTCGGCATTGTGCCTTTTGTATTTAATTCCGATGCAATTTCTGTGTTTCATCGTCAATAAGAAGGTCCAAGGGATACAGTAATCCTGAAGTTAAGCATCGGAATCTATGACTAGTGCCACAGGTATTGTTCAAAACATAGTCAGTAAGAAGAGTCAGTCTTCTTGTACTTAAGTCGGCATTGTGCCTTTTGTACTTAATTCCGATGCAAAATCTCTGTTTCATCGTAAATAAGAAGGTCCAAGGGATACAGTAGACCTGAAATGAAGCATCGGAATCTATAACTAGTGTCACAGGAATGGTTCAAAACATAGGCATTTGGAAGAGTCAGCCTTCTTGTACTTAAGTCGGCATTGTGCCTTTTGTATTTAATTCCGATGCAAAATCTGTGTTTCCTCGTAAATAAGAAGGTCCAAGGGATACAGTAGACCTGAATTGAAGCATCGGAATCTATAACTAGTGTCACAGGAATGGTTCAAAACATAGACAGTAAGAAGAGTCAGTCTTCTTGTACTTAAGTCGGCATTGTGCCTTTTGTATTTAATTCCGATGCAATTTCTGTGTTTCATCGTCAATAAGAAGGTCAGAGGGATACAGTAAACATGAAGTGAAGCATCGGAATCAATAACTAGTGTCACAGGAATGGTTCAAAACATAGTCAGTAAGAAGAGTCAGTCTTCTTCTACTTAAGTCGGCATTGTGCCTTTTGTATTTACTTCCGATGCAATTTCTGTGTTTCATCGTCAATAAGAAGGTCCAAGGGATACAGTAATCCTGAAGTTAAGCATCGGAATCTATGACTAGTGCCACAGGTATTGTTCAAAACATAGTCAGTAAGAAGAGTCAGTCTTCTTGTACTTAAGTCGGCGTTGTGCCTTTTGTATGTAATTCCGATGCAATGTCTGTGTTTCAACGTCAAGAAGAAGGTCCAAGGAATACAGCAAACCTGGAGTGAAGCATCGGAATGTATAACCAGTGTCACAGAGCGGGTTCAAATCATAGACAGTAAGATGAGTCAGTATTCCTGTACTTAAGTCGGCATTGTGCCTTTTCTTTTTAATTCCGATGCAATTTATGTGTTTCATCATCAATAAGAAGGTCCAAGGGATACAGTAAACCTGAAGTGAAGCATCGGAAGCTAAAACTAGTGTCACAGGAATGGTTCAAAACATAGACTGTCAGAAGAGTCAGTCTTCTTGTACTTTAGTCGGCATTGTGCCTTTTGTATTTCATTCCGATGCAATATCTGTGTTTCATCGGCAATCAGAAGGTCTGAGGGATACAGTAATTCTGAAGTTAAGCATCGGAATCTATGACTAGTGTCACAGGAATGGTTCAAAACATAGACAGTGGGAAGAGTCAATCTTCTTCTACTTAAGTCGGCATTGTGCCTTTTGTATTTATTTTCCGCTACAATTTGTGTGTTTCATCGTCAATAAGAAAGTCAGAGGGATACAGTAAACCTGAAGTGCAGCATCGGAATCCGTAACTAGTGTCACAGGAATGGTTCAAATCATAGACAGTAAGAAGTGCATTGTGCCTTTTGTATATAGTTCCGATCAATTTTCTGTGTTTGATCGTCAATAAGAAGGTCAGAGGGATACAGTAAACCTGAAGTGAAGCATCGGAATCTATAACTAGTGTCACAGGAACGGTTCAAAACATAGACAGTAAGAAGAGTCAGTGTTCTTGTACTTAAGTCGGTATTGTGCCTTTTGTATATAATTCCGATTCAATTTCTTTGTTTCATCGTCAATAAGAAGGTCAGAGGGATACAGTAAACTTGAAGTGAAGCATAGGTATCTATAGCTAGTGTCACAGGAATGGTTCAAAACAAAGACAGTAAGAAGAGCCAGTCTTCCTGTACTTGAGTCGGTATTGTGCCTTTCGTAATTAATTCCGATGCAATTTCTGTGTTTCATCGTCAATAAGGAGGTCAGAGGGATACAGTAAACCTAAAGTGATGCATCGGAATCTATAACTAGTGTCACAGGAATGGTTCAAACCATAGACTGTAAGAAGAGTCAGTGTTCTTGTACTGAAGTCGGCATTGTGCCTTTTGCATTTAATTAAGATTTAATATCTGTGTTTCTTCATCAATAATAAGGTCAGAGGGATACAGTAAACCTGATGTGAAGCATCGGAATCTATAACCAGTGTCACAGGAATGGTTCAAAACATAGACAGTAAGAAGTGCCCGTCCTCTTGTACCTGAGTTGGCATTGTGCCTTTTGTATTTAATTCCGATGAATTTTCTGTGCTTGATCGTCAATAAGAAGGTCAGAGTGATACAGTAAACCTGAAGTGAAGCATCGGAATCTATAACTAGTGTCACAGAAATGGTTCAAAACATAGACAGCAAGAAGAGCCAGTCTTCCGGTACCTGAGTTGGCATTGTGCTTTCTGTATTTAATTCCGATGAATTTTCTGTGCTTGATGGTCAATAAGAAGGTCAGAGCGATACAGTAAACCTGAAATGAAGCATCGGAATCTATAACTAGTGTCAGAGGTATGATTCAAACCATAGACAGTAAGAAGAGTTAGTATTCTTGTACTGAAGTCGGCATTGTGCCTTTTGTATTTAATTAAGATGCAATTTCTGTCTTTCATCGTCAATAAGAAGGTCAGAGGACTACAGTAAACCAGACGTAAAGCATCATAATCTATAACTAGTGTCACAGGAACGGTTCAAAACATAGACAGTAAGAAGAGTCAGTCTTCTCGTAAAGTCGGAATTGTGCCTTTTGTATTTACATCCGACGCAATTTCTGTGCTTCATCGTCAATAAGATGGTCAGCTGGATACAGTGAACCTAAAGTTAAGCATCGGAATCTATAACTAGTGTCACAGGAATGGTTCAAATCATAGACAGTAAGAAGAGTTTGTCTTCTTGGACTTGAGTCGGCATTGTGCCATTTGTATATAGTTCCGATCAATTTTCTGTGTTTGATCGTCAATAAGAAGGTCAGAGGGATACAGTAAACCTGAAGTGAAGCATCGGAATCTATAACTAGTGTCACAGGAATGGCTGAAAACGTAGACAGTAAGAAGAGTCAGTCTTCTTGTACTTAAGTCGGCATGTTGCCTTTTGTATATAATTCCGATGCAATTTCTGTGTTTCATCGTCAATAAGAAGGTCGGAGGGATACAGTAAACCTGAAGTGAAGCATAGGAAACTGTAGCTAGTGTCACAGGAAGGGTTCAAAACAAAAACAGTAAGAAGAGCCAGTCATCTCTTACTTGAGTCGGCATTGTGCCTTTTGTAATTAATTCCGATGCAATTTCTGTGTTTCATCGTCAATAAGGAGGTCAGAGGGATACAGTAAACCTAAAGTGAAGCATCGGAATCTGTAGCTAGTGTCACAGGAATGGTTCAAAACATAGACAGTAAGAAGGGTAAGTCTTCTTGTACTTGTGTCGGCATTGTGCATTTTGTATTTAATTCCGATGCAATATCTGTATATCTTAGTCAATAAGAAGGTCAGAGGGATCCAGTAAGCCTGAAGGGAAGCATCGGAATCTGTAACTAGTGTCACAGAAATGGTTCAAAACATAGACAGTAAGAAGAACCAGTCTTCTTGTACTTGAGTTGGCATTGTGCCTTTTGTATTTAATTCCGATGAATATTCTGTGCTTGATCGTCAACAAGAAGGTCAGAGGGATACAGTAAAAATGAAGTGAAGCATCGCATTCTATAACTAGTGTCAGAGGAATGGTTCAAACCATAGACAGTAAGAAGAATCAGTATTCTTGTACTGAAGTCGGCATTGTGCCTTTTGTATTTAATTAAGATGCAATTTGTGAGTTTCGTCGTCAATAGGAAGGTCAGAGGACTACAGTAAGCCAGACGTAAAGCATCGTAATCTATAACTAGTGTTACAGGAATGGTTCAAAGCATAGGCAGCAAGAAGAGTCAGTCTTCTTGTACTTAAGTCGGCATTGTGCCTTTGGTATAAAATGCCGATGCAATTTCTGTGTTTCATCGTCAATAAGAAGGTCAGCTGGGTACAGTTAGCCTGAAGTAAAGCATCGGAATCTATAACTAGTGTCACAGGAATGGTCCAAAACATTGACATAAGAAAAATCAGTCTTCTTGAACTTAAGTCGGCATTGTGCCTTTTGTATTTAATTTCAATGTAGTTTCTGTGTTTCATCGTCAATAAGAAGGTCAGAGGATACAGTAAAACTGACGTGAAGCATCGGAATCTATAACTAGTGGCACAGGAATGGTTCAAAACATAGACAGTAAGAATAGTCAGTCTTCTTGTACTTAAGTCGGCATTGTGCCTTTTGTATTTAATTCCGATGCAATTTCTGTCCTTCATCGTCAATAAGGTGGTCAGCTGGATACAGTGAACCTGAAGTTAAGCATCGGAATCTATAACTAGTGTCACAGGAATGGTTCAAATCATAGACAGTAAGAGGAGCCAGTCTTCTTGTACTTGAGTCGGCTTAGTGCCTTTTGTATATACTTCAGATCAATTTTCTGTGTTTGATCGTCAGAAAGAAGGTCAGAGGGATAGAGTTAACCTGAAGTGAAGCATCGGAATCTATAACTAGTGTCACAGGTATGGTTCAAAACATAGACAGTAAGAAGAGTCAGTCTTCTTGTACTTAAGTCGGCATTGTGCGTTTTGTATATAATTCCGATTCAATTTCTGTGTTTCATCGTCAATAAGAAGGTCAGAGGGATACAGTAAACCTGAAGTGAAGCATAGGAATCTATAGCTAGTGTCACAGGAATGGTTCAAAACAAAGACAGTAAGAAGAGCCAGTCTTCTTGTACTTGAGTCGGTATTGTGCCTTTTGTAATTAATTCCGATGCAATTTCTGTGTTTCATCGTCAATAAGAAGGTCAGAGGGACACAGTAAACCTGAAGTGAAGCATCGGAATCTATAACTAGTGTCACAGGAATACTTCAAAACATAGACTGTAAGAAGAGTCAGTTTTCTTGTACTTAAGTCGGCTTTGTGCCTTTTGTATTTACTTCCGATGCAATTTCTGTGTTTCATCGACAATAAGGAGGCAAGAGGGATACAGTAACCCTGAAGTGAAGCATCGGAATCTATAACTAGTGTCACAGGAATGGTTCAAACATAGAGAGTAAGAAGAGTCAGTCTTTGTGTACTTAAGTCGGCATTGTGCCTTTCATATTTAATTCCGATGCAATTTCTGTGTTTCATCGTCAATAAGAAGATCAGAGGGATACAGTAAACCTGAAGTGAAGCATCGGAATCTATAACTAGTGTCACAGGAATGGTAGAAACATTGACAGTAAGAAGAGGCAGTCTTCTTGTACTTAAATCGGCATTGTGCCTTTTGTATTTAATTAAGATGCAATTTCTGTGTTTCATCGTCAATAAGGAGGTCAGAGGGATACAGAAAACCTGAAGTGAAGCATCGGAATCTAAAACTAGTGTCACAGCAATGGTTCAAAACATAGACAGTAGGAAGAGTCAGTCTTCTTGTACTTAAGTCGGCATTGTGCATTTTGTATTTCATTCCGATGCAATTTCTGTGTTTTGTCGTCAATAAGAAGTTCAGAGGGATACAGTAAACCTGAAGTGAAGCATCGGAATCTATAACTAGTGTCACAGGATTGGTTCAAAACATAGACAGTAAGATGAGTCAGTTTTCTTGTACTTAAGTCGGCATTGGGCTTTTTGAATATAATTACGATGCAATGTCTATGTTTCTTCGTCAATAAGAAGGTCAGAGGGATACAGTAAACCTGAAGGGAAGCATCGGAATCTATAACCAGTGTCACAGTAATGGTTCAAAACATAGACAGAAAGAAGAGCCAGTCTTCTTGTACCTGAGTCGCCATTGTGCCTTTTGTATTTAATTCGGTTGCCACTTCTGTGTTTCATCGTCAATAAGAGCGTCAGAGGGATACAGTAAACCTGAAGTGAAGCATCGGAATCTATAACTAGTGTCACAGGAATGGTTCAATACATAGACAGTAGGAGGAGACAATCTTCTTGTACATAAGTCGGGATTGTGTCTTTTGTATTTATTTTCCGCTGCAATTTGTGTGTTTCATCGTCAATAAGGAGGTCTGGGGGATACAGTAAACCTGAAGTGCAGCATCGGAATCCATAAGTAGTGTCACAGGAATGGTTCAAAACATAGACAGTAAGAAGAGTCAGTCTTCTTGTACTTAAGTCGGCATTGTGCCTTTTGTATAAAATGCCGATGCAATTTCTGTGCTTCATCGTCAATAAGATGGTCAGCTGGTAATAGTAAACCTGAAGTGAAGCATCGGAATCTATAACTAGTGTCACAGGAATATTTCAAAACATAAACAGTAAGTAGAGTCAGTCTTCTTGTTCATTAGCTGGCATTGTGCCTTTTGTATTTAATTCCGATGCAATTTATGTGCTTCATCGTCAATAAGAAGGTCAGCTGGATACAGTAAACCTGAAGTGAAGCATCTGAATCGATATGTAGTGTCACAGGAATGGATCACAACATAGACAGTAAGAAGAGCCAGTCTTCTTGTACTTGGGTCGGCATTGTGCCTTTTGTATTTATTTCCGATGAATTTTCTGTGTTTGATCGTCAATAAGAAGGTCAGAGGGATACAGTAAACCAGAAGTGAAGGATCGGAATCTATAACTAGTGTCACAGAAATGGTTCAAAACATAGACAGTAAGAAGAGCCAGTCTTCTTGTACCTGAGTTGGCATTGTGCCTTTTGTATTTAATTCCGATGAATTTTCTGTGCTTGATTGTCAATAAGAAGGTCACAGGGATACAGTAAACCTGAATTGAGCGCATCGGAATCTATAACTAGTGTCAAAGGAATGATTCAAACCATAGACAGTAAGA
Source organism: Schistocerca piceifrons (assembly GCF_021461385.2). Classification (NCBI taxonomy): domain Eukaryota; kingdom Metazoa; phylum Arthropoda; class Insecta; order Orthoptera; family Acrididae; genus Schistocerca; species Schistocerca piceifrons. The sequence goes on along the minus strand of NC_060140.1, from coordinate 2,079,003 downwards.
AGAGTCAGTATTCTTGTACTGAAGTCGGCATTGTGCCTTATGTATTTAATTCCGATGCAATTTCTGTGTTTCATCGTCAACAAGAAGGTCAGCTGGTAATAGTAAACCTGAAGTGAAACATCGGAATCTATAACTAGTGTCACAGGAATATTTCAAAGCATAAACAGTAAGTAGAGTCAGTCTTCTTGTTCATTAGTCGGCATTGTGCCTTTTGTATTTAATTCCGATGCAATTTATGTGCTTCATCGTCAATAAGAAGGTCAGTTGGATACAGTAAACCTGAAGTGAAGCATCTGAATCTATATGTAGTGTCACAGGAATGGTTCAAAACATAGACAGTAAGAAGAGGCAGTCTTCTTGTACTTGGGTCGGCATTGTGCCTTTTGTATTTAATTCCGATGAATGTTCTGTGTTTGATCGTCAATAAGAAGGTCAGAGGGATACAGTAAACCTGAAGTGAAGCATCGGAATCTATAACTAGTCTCACAGGAATGGTTCAAACCATAGACAGTAAGAAGAGTCAGTGTTCTTGTACTATAGTCGGCATTGTGCCTTTTGTATTTAATTAAGATTTAATATCTGTGTTTCATCGTCAATAATAAGGTCAGAGGGATACAGTAAACCTGATGTGAAGCATCGGAATCTATAACTAGTGTCACAGGAATGGTTCAAAACATAGACAGTAAGAAGAGTCAATCCTCTTGTACTTAAGTCGGCATTGTGCCGTCTGTATTTAATTAAGATGCAATTTCTGTGTTTCATCGTCAATAAGAAGGTGAAATGGATACAGTAAATCTGAAGTGAAGCATCGGAATCTATAACTAGTGTCACAGGAATGGTTCAAAACATAGACAGTAAGAAGGGTCAGTCTTCTTGTACTTAAGTCGGTATTGTGCCTTTTGTATTTAATTCCGATGCAATATCTGTATATCTTCGTCAATAAGAAGGTCAGAGTGATACAGTAAACCTGAAGTTAAGCATCGGAATCTATAACTAGTGTCACAGAAATGGTTCAAAACATAGACAGTAAGAAGAGCCAGTCCTCTTGTACCTGAGTTGGCATTGTGCCTTTTGTATTTAATTCCGATGAATTTTGTGTGCTTGATCGTCAATAAGAAGGTCAGAGGGATACAGTAAACCTGAAGTGAAGCATCGGAATCTATAACTAGTGTCACAGGAATGGTCCAAATCATAGACATTAAGAAGAGTCAGTCTTCTTGAACTTAAGTCGGCAATGTGCCTTTTGTATTTAATTCCGATGTAATTTCTGTGCTTCATCGTCAATAAGATGGTCAGCTGGTAATAGTAAACCTGAAGTGAAGCATCGGAATCTATAACTAGTCTCACAGGAATATTTCAAAACATAAACAGTAAGTAGAGTCAGTCTTCTTGTTCATTAGTTGGCATTGTGCCTTTTGTATTTATTTTCCGCTGCAATTTATGTGTTTCATCGTCAATAAGAAGGTCAGAAGGATACATTAAACCTGAAGTGCAGCATCGGAATCCATAAGTAGTGTCACAGGAATGTTTCAAAACATAGACAGTAAGAAGAGTCAGCTTTCTTGTACTTAAGTCGGCATTGTGCCTTATGTATTTAATTAAGATGCAATTTCTGTGTTTCATCGTCAATAAGAAGGTCAGACGACTACAGTAAACCAGACGTAAAGCATCATAATCTATAACTAGTGTCACAGGAATGGTTCAAAACATAGACAGTAAGAAGTGTCAGTCTTCTTGTACTTAAGTCGGCATTGTGCCTTTTGTATAAAATGCCGATGCAATTTCTGTCTTTCATCGTCAATAAGAAGGTCAGCTGGGTACAGTAAACCTAAAGTAAAGCATCGGAATCTATAACTAGTGTCACAGGAATGGTCCAAATCATAGACATTAAGAAGAGTCAATCTTCTTGAACTTAAGTCGGCATTGTGCCTTTTGTATTTAATTCCGATGTAATTTCTGTGCTTCATCGTCAATAAGATGGTCAGCTGGTAATAGTAAACCTGAAGTGAAGCATCGGAATCTATAACTAGTGTCACAGGAATATTTCAAATCATAAACAGTAAGTAGAGTCAGTCTTCTTGTTCATTAGTTTATATTGTGCCTTTTGTATTTAATTCCGATGCAATTTATGTGCTTCATCGTCAATAAGAATGTCAGCTGGATACAGTAAACCTGAAGTGAAGCATCTGAATCGATATGTAGTGTCACAGGAATGGATCACAACATAGACAGTAAGAAGAGCCAGTCTTCTTGTACTTGGGTCGGCATTGTGCCTTTTGTATTTAATTACGATGCAATTTCTGTCTTTCATCGTCAATAAGAAGGTCAGCTGGGTACAGTAAACCTAAAGTAAAGCATCGGAATCTATAACTAGTGTCACAGGAATGGTCCAAATCATAGACATTAAGGAGAGTCAGTCTTCTTGAACTTAAGTCAGCATTGTGCCTTTTGTATTTAATTCCGATGTAATTTCTGTGCTTCATCGTCAATAAGATGGTCAGCTGGATACAGTGAACCTAAAGTTAAGCATCGGAATCTATAACTAGTGTCACAGGAATGGTTCAAAGCATAGACAGTAGGAAGAGACAGCTTTCTTGTACTTAAGTCGGCATTGTGCCTTATGTAATTTATTCCGATGCAATTTCTGTGTTTCATCGTCAACAAGAAGGTCAGCTGGTAATAGTAAACCTGAAGTGAAACATCGGAATCTATAACTAGTGTCACAGGAATGGTTCAAACCATAGACAGTAAGAAGAGTCAGTGTTCTTGTACTGAAGTCGGCATTGTGCCTTTTGTTTTTAATTAAGATTTAATATCTGTGTTTCATCGTCAATAATAAGGTCAGAGGGATACAGTAAACCTGATGTGAAGCATCGGAATCTATAACTAGTGTCACAGGAATGGTTCAAAACATAGACAGTAAGAAGAGTCAATCTTCTTGTACTTAAGTCGGCATTGTGCCGTCCGTATTTAATTAAGATGCAATTTCTGTGTTTCATCGTCAATAAGAAGGTGAAATGGATACAGTAAACCTGAAGTGAAGCATCGGAATCTATAACTAGTGTCACAGGAATGGTTCAAAACATAGACAGTAAGAAGGGTCAATCTTCTTGTACTTAAGTCGGTATTGAGCCTTTTGTATTTAATTCCGATGCAATATCTGTATATCTTCATCAATAAGAAGGTCAGAGTGATACAGTAAACCTGAAGTTAAGCATCGGAATCTATAACTAGTGTCACAGAAATGGTTCAAAACATAGACAGTAAGAAGAGCCAGTCCTGTTGTACCTGAGTTGGCATTGTGCCTTTTGTACTTAATTCCGATGAATTTTCTGTGCTTGATCGTCAATAAGAAGGTCAGAGGGATACAGTAAACCTGAAGTGAAGCATCGGAATGTATAACTAGTGTCACAGAAATGGTTGAAAACATAGACAGTAAGAAGAGCCATCTTCTTGTACCTGAGTTGGCATTGTGCCTTTTGTATTTAATTCCGATGAATTTTCTGTGCTTGATCATCAATAAGAAGGTCAGAGGTATACAGTAAACCTGAATTGAAGCATCGGAATCTATAACTAGTGTCAGAGGGATGATTCAAACCATAGACAGTAGGAAGAGTCAGTATTCTTGTACTGAAGTCGGCATTGTGCGTTTTGTATTTAATTAAGACGCAATTTCTGTGTTTCATCGTCAATAAGAAGGTCAGAGGACTGCAGTAAACCAGACGTAAAGCATCATAATCTATAACTAGTGTCACAGGAATGGTTCAAAACATAGACAGTAAGAAGAGTCAGTCTTCTTGTACTTAAGTCGGCATTGCGTCTTTTGTATAAAATGCCGATGCAATTTCTGTGTTTCATCGTCAATAAGAAGGTCAGCTGGGTACAGTAAACCTGAAGTAAAGCATCGGAATCTATAACTAGTGACACAGGAATGGTCCAAATCATAGACATTAAGAAGAGTCAGTCTTCTTGAACATAAGTCGGCATTGTGCCTTTTGTATTTAATTCCGATGCAGTTTCTGTGTTTCATCGTCAATAAGAAGGTCAGAGGGATACAGTAAACCTGAAGTGAAGCATAGGAATCTATAGCTAGTGTCACAGGAATGGTTCAAAACAAATACAGTAAGAAGAGCCAGTCTTCTTGTACTTGAGTCGGCATTGTGCCTTTTGTAATTAATTCCGATGCAATTTCTGTGTTTCATCGTCATTAAGGAGATCAGAGGGATACAGTAAACCTGAAGTGAAGCATCGGAATCTATAACTAGTGTCACAGGAATGGTAGAAACATTGACAGTAAGAAGAGTCAGTCTTCTTGTACTTAAGTCGGCATTGTGCCTTCTGTATTTAATTAAGATGCAATTTCTATGTTTCATCGTCAATAAGGAGGTCAGAGGGATACCGAAAACCTGAAGTGAAGCATCGGAATTTAAAACTAGTGTCACAGGAATGGTTCAAAACATAGACAGTAGGAAGAGTCAGTCTTCTTGTACTTAAGTCGGCATTGTGCCTTTTGTTTTTAATTAAGATGCAATTTCTGTGTTTCATCGTCAATAAGAATGTCAGAGTTATACAGTAAACCTGAAGTGAAGCATCGAAATCAATAACTAGTGTCACAGGAATGGTTCAACACATAGACAGTGAGAAGAGCCAGTCTTCTTGTACTGAAGTCGGCATTCTGACTTTTGTATATAATTCCGATGCAATTTCTGTGTTTCATCGTCAATAAGAAGCTCAGAGGGATACAGTAAACCTGAAGTGAAGCATCGGAATCTGTAACTAGTGTCACAGGAATGATTCAAAACATAGACAGTAAGAAGAGTCAGTCTTCTTGTACTTAAGTCGGCATTGTGCCTTTTGTATTTAATTCCCATGCAATTTCTGTGCTTCATCGTCAATAAGATGGTCAGCTGGATACAGTGAACCTGAAGTTAAGCGTCGTAATCTATAACTAGTGTCACAGGAATGGTTCAAACAAAGACAGTAAGAAGAGCCAGTCTTCTTGTACTTGAGTCGGCATTGTGCCTTTTGTAATTAATTCCGATGCAATTTCTGTGTTTCATCGTCAATAAGGAGGTCAGAGGGATACAGTAAACCTGAAGTGAAGCATCGGAATCTATAACTAGTCTCACAGGAGTGGTAGAAACATTGACAGTAAGAAGAGTCAGTCTTCTTGTACTTAAGTCGGCATTGTGCCTTTTGTATTTATTTAAGATGCAATTTCTGTGTTTCATCGTCAAAAGAAGATCAGAGGGATACAGTAAACCTGAAGTGAAGCATCGGAATCTATAACTAGTGTCACAGGAATGGTTCAAAACATAGACAGTAAGAAGAGTCACTCTTTTTGTACTTAAGTCGGCTTTGTGCATTTTGTATTTAATTCCGATGCAATTTCTGTGTTTCATCGTCAATACGAAGGTCAGAGGGATACACTAAACCTGAAGTGAAGCATCGGAATCTATAACTAGTGTTACAGGAATGGTTCAAAACAATGACAGTAGGAAGGGTCAGTCTTCTTGTACTTAAGTCGGCATTGGGCCTTTTGAATATGATTACGATGCAATTTCTGTGTTTCTTCGTCAATAAGAAGGTCAGAGGGATACAGTAAACCTGAAGTGAAGCATCGGAAACTATAAATTGGTTCCACAGAAACGGTTCAAAACATAGACAGTAAGAAGAGCCAGACTTCTTGTACTTGGGTCGGCATTGTGCCTTTTGTATTTATTTAAGATGCAATTTCTGTGTTTCATCGTCAATAAGGAGGTCAGAGGGATACAGAAAATCTGAAGTGAAGCATCGGAATCTAAAACTAGTGTCACAGGAATGGTTCAAAACATAGACAGTAGGAAGAGTCAGTCTTCTCGTACTTAAGTCGGCATTGTGCCTCTTGTATTTAATTACGATGCAATGTCTGTGTTTCATCGTCAATAAGCAGGTCAGAGGGATACAGTAAAACTGACGTGAAGCATCGGAATCTATAACTAGTGTCACAGGAATGGTTCAAACCATAGACAGTAAGGGGAGCCAGACTTCTTGTACTTGAGTCGGCATTGTGCCTTTTGTAATTAATTCCGATGCAATTTCTGTGTTTCATCGTCAATAAGAAGGTCAGAGGGATACAGTAAACCTGAAGTGAAGCATCGGAAACTATAAATTGGTTCCACAGAAACGGTTCAAAACATAGACAGTAAGAAGAGCCAGACTTCTTGTACTTGGGTCGGCATTGTGCCTTTTGTATTTATTTAAGATGCAATTTCTGTGTTTCATCGTCAATAAGGAGGTCAGAGGGATACAGAAAATCTGAAGTGAAGCATCGGAATCTAAAACTAGTGTCACAGGAATGGTTCAAAACATAGACAGTAGGAAGAGTCAGTCTTCTCGTACTTAAGTCGGCATTGTGCCTCTTGTATTTAATTACGATGCAATGTCTGTGTTTCATCGTCAATAAGCAGGTCAGAGGGATACAGTAAAACTGAAGTGAAGCATCGGAATCTATAACTAGTGTCACAGGAGTGGTTCAAAACGTAGACAGTAAGAAGAGTCACTCTTTATGTACTTAAGTCGGCATTGTGCCTTTTGTATTTAATTCCAATGCAATTTCTGTGTTTCATCGTCAATACGAAGGTCAGAGGGATACAGTAAACCTGAAGTGAAGCATCGGAATCTATAAATAGTGTCACAGGAATGGTTCAAAACAAAGACAGTAGGAAGGGTCAGTCTTATTGTACTTAAGTCGGCATTGGGCCTTTTGATTATAATTACGATGCAATTTCTGTGTTTCTTCGTCAATAAGAAGGTCAGAGGGATACAGTAACCCTGAAGGGAAGCATCGGAAACTATAAATTGGTTCCACAGAAACGGTTCAAAACATAGACAGTAAGAAGAGCCAGACTTCTTGTACTTGGGTCGTCATTGTGCCTTTTGTATTTAATTCGGATGCAACTTCTGTGTTTCATAGTCAATAAGAGCGTCAGAGGGATACAGTAAACCTGAAGTGAAGTACGGAATCTATAACTAGTGTCACAGGAATGGTTCAAAACATAGACAGTAAGATGAGTCAGTTTTCTTGTACTTAAGTCGGCTTTGTGCCTTTTGTATTTAATTCCGATGCAATTTCTGTGTTTCATCGTCAATAAGAAAGTCAGAGGGATACAGTAAACCTGAATTGAAGCATCGGAATCTATAACTAGTGTCATCGGGATGATTCAAAACATAGACAATAGATAGAGTCAGTCTTCTTGTACTTCAATCGGCATACTGCCTTTTGTATTTAATTCCGATGCACTTTCTGTGTTTCATTGTCAATGAGAAGGTCAGGGGGATACAGTAAACCTGAAGTGAAGCATTGGAATCTATAACTGGTGTCACAGGAATGGTTCAAAACATTGACAGTAAGAAGTGTCAGTTTTTTTGTACTTATGTTGGCATTCTGCCTTTTGTATTTAATTCCGATGCAATTTCTATGATTCGTCGTCAATAATAAGGTCACAGGGATACAGTAAACCTGAAGTGAAGCATCGGAATCTTTAACTAGTGTCACAGGAATGGTTCAAAACATAAACAGTTAGACGAGTCAGTTTTCTTGTACTTAAGTCGGTATTATGCCTTTCCAATTACATTCTGATGCAATTTCTGTGTTTCATTGTAAATAAGAAGGTCCAAGGGATACAGCAAACCTGGAGTGAAGCATCGGAATCTATAACTAGTGTCACAGGAATGGTTCAAAACATAGACAGTAAGATGAGTCAGTTTTCTTGTACTTAAGTCGGCTTTGTGACTTTTGTATTAAATTCCGATGCAATTTCTGTGTTTCATCGTCAATAAGAAGGTCAGAGGGATACAGTGAACCTGAAGTGAAGCATCGGAATCAATAACTAGTGTCACAGCAATGGTTCAAAACATAGACACTGAGAAGAGTCAGTCTTCTTGTACTGAAGTCGGCATTGTGCCTTTTGTATTTAATTCCGATGAATTTTCTGTGCTTGATCGTCAATAAGCAGGTCAGAGGGATACAGTAAACCTGAAGTGAAGCATCGTAATCTATAATTAGTGTTACAGGAATGGTTCAAAACATAGACATTAAGAAGAGTCAGTCTTCTTGAACTTAAGTCGGCTTTGTGCCTTTTGTATTTAATTCCGATGTCGTTTCCGTGTTTCATCGTCAATAAGAAGGTCAGAGGGATACAGTAAACCTGACGTGAAGCATCGGAATCTATAACTAGTGTCACAGGAATGGTTCAAACCATAGACAGTAAGGGGAGCCAGTCTTCTTGTACTTGAGTCGGCATTGTGCCTTTTGTAATTAATTCCGATGCAATTTCTGTGTTTCATCGTCAATAAGAAGGTCAGAGGGATACAGTAAACCTGAAGTGAAGCATCGGAAACTATAACTAGTGTCACAGGAATTCTTCAAAGCATAGACAGTAAGAAGAGTCAGTTTTCTTGTACTTAAGTCGGCTTTGTGCCTTTTGTATTTAATTCCGATGCAATTTCTGTGTTTCATCGACAATAAGAAGGTCAGAGGGATACAGTAAACCTGAAGTGAAGCATCGGAATCTATAACTAGTGTCACAGGAATGGTTCAAACATTGAGAGTAAGAAGAGTCAGTCTTTGTGTACTTAAGTCGGCATTGTGCATTTTATATTTAATTCCGATGCAATTTCTGTATTTCATCGTCAATAAGATGGTTAGAGGGATACAGTAAACCTGAAGTGAAGCATCGGAATCTATAACTAGTGTCACAGGAATGGAAGAAAGCATTGTACTTAAGTTGGCATTGTGCCTTTTGTATTTAATTAAGATGTGATTTCTGTGTTCCATCGTCAATAAGGAGGTCAGAGGCATACAGAAAACCTGAAGTGAAGCATCGGAATCTAAAACTAGTGTCACAGCAATGGTTCAAAACATAGACAGTAGGAAGAGTCAGTCGGCATTGTGCCTTTTGTAATTAATTCCGATGCAATTTCTGTGTTTCATCGTCAATAAGAAGGTCAGAGGGAGACAGTAAACCTGAAATGAAGCATCGGAATCTATCACTAGTGTCACAGGAATGGTTCAAACATTGACAGTAGGAAGAGTCAATCTTCTTGTACTTAAGTCGGCATTGTGCCTTTTGTATATATTTTCCGCTGCAATTTGTGTGTTTCATCGTCAATAAGAAGGTCAGAGGGATACAGTAAACCTGAAGTGCAGCATCGGAATCCATAACTAGTGTCACAGGAATGGTTCAAAACATAGACAGTAAGAAGAGCCAGTCTTCTTGTACTTGGGTCGGCATTGTGGCTTTTGTATTTAATTCCGATGAATTTTCTGTGTTTGATCGTCAATAAGAAGGTCAGAGGGATACAGTAAACCTGAAGTGAAGCATCGGAATCTATAATTAGTGTCACAGGAATGGTTCAAACCGTAGACAGTATGAAGAGTCAGTGTTCCTGTACTGAAGTCGGCATTGTGGCTTTTGTATTTAAATAAGATTTAATATCTGTGTTTCATCGTCATTAATAAGGTCAGAGGGATACAGTAAACCTGATGTGAAGCATCGGAATCTATAACTAGTGTCACAGGAATGGTTCAAAACATAGACAGTAAGAAGAGTCAATCTTCTTGTACTTAAGTCGGCATTGTGCCGTCTGTATTTAGTTAAGATGCAATTTCTGTGTTTCATCGCCTATAAGAAAGTGAAATGGATACAGTAAACATGAAGTGAAGCATCGGAATCTATAACTAGTGTCACAGGAATGGTTCAAAACATAGACAGTAAGAAGTGTCAGTCTTCTTGTACTTAAGTCGGCATTGTGCCTTTTGTATTTAATTCCGATGCAATATCTGTATATCTTCGTCAATACGAAAGTCAGAGGGATACAGTAAACCTGAAGTTAAGCATCGGAATCTATAACTAGTGTCACAGAAATTGTTCAAAACATAGACAGTAAGAAGAGCCAGTCCTCTTGTACCTGAGTTGGCATTGTCCCTTTTGTATTCAATTCCGATGAATTTTCTTTGCTTGATCGTCAATAAGAAGGTCAGAGGGATACAGTAAACCTGGAGTGAAGCATCGGAATCTATAACTAGTGTCACAGAAATGGTTCAAAACATAGACAGTAAGAAGAGCCAGTCTTCTTGTACCTGAGTTGGCATTGTGCCTTTTGTATTTAATTCCGATGAATTTTCTGTGCCTGATCGTCAATAAGAAGGTCAGAGGGATACAGTAAACCTGAAGTGAAGCAACGGAATCTATAACTAGTGTCAGAGGAATGATTCAAACCATAGACAGTAAGAAGAGTCAGTATACTTGTACTGAAGTCGGCATTGTGAATTTTGTATTTAATTAAGATGCAATTTCTGTGTTTCATCGTCAATAAGAAGGTCAGAGGACTACAGTAAACCAGACGTAAAGCATCATAATCTACAACTAGTGTCACAGGAATGGCTCAAATCATAGACAGTAAGAAGAGCCAGTCTTCTTGTACTTGAGTAGACATTGTGCCTTCTGTAATTAATTCCGATGCAATTTCTGTGTTTCATCGTCAATAAGGAGAACAGAGGGATACAGTAAACCTGAACTGAAGCATCGGAATCTATAACTAGTGTCACAGGAATGGTTCAAAACATAGACAGTAAGAAGAGGCAGTTTTCTTGTACTTAAGTCGGCTTTGGGCCTTTTGTATTTAATTCCGATGCAATTTCTGTGTTTCGTCGACAATAAGAAGGTCTGAGGGATACATTACACCTGAAGTGAAGCATCGGAATCCATAACTAGTGTCACAGGAATGGTTCAAACATAGAGAGTAAGAAGAGTCAGTCTTTGTATTCTTAAGTCGGCATTGTGCCTTTTATATTTAATTCTGATGCAATTTCTGTGTTTCATCGTCAAAAGAAGATCAGAGGGATACAGTAAACCTGAAGTGAAGCATCGGAATCTATAACTAGTGTCACAGGAATGGTTCAAAACATAGACAGTAAGAAGAGTCACTCTTTTAGTACTTAAGTCGGCTTTGTGCATTTTGTATTTAATTCCGATGCAATTTCTGTGTTTCATCGTCAATACGAAGGTCAGAGGGATACACTAAACCTGAAGTGAAGCATCGGAATCTATAACTAGTGTTACAGGAATGGTTCAAAACAATGACAGTAGGAAGGGTCAGTCTTCTTGTACTTAAGTCGGCATTGGGCCTTTTGAATATGATTACGATGCAATTTCTGTGTTTCTTCGTCAATAAGAAGGTCAGAGGGATACAGTAAACCTGAAGGGAAGCATCGGAATCTATAACTAGTGTCACAGAAATGGTTCGAAACATAGACAGTAAGAAGAGCCAGTCTTCTTTTACTTGGGTCGTCATTGTGGCTTTTGTATTTAATTCCGATGCAATATCTGTATATCTTAGTCAATAAGAAGGTCAGAGGGATACTGTAAGCCTGAAGTGAAGCATCGGAATCTTTAACTAGTGTCACAGGAATGGTTCAAAACATAGACTGTGAGAAGAGTCTGTCTTCTTGTACTAAAGTCGGCATTCTGACTTTTGTACATAATTCCGATGCAATTTCTGTGTTTCATCGTCAATAAGAAGCTCAGAGGGATACAGTAAACCTGAAGTGAAGCATCGGAATCTGTAACTAGTGTCACAGGAATGGTTCAAAACATAGACAGTAAGAAGGGTAAGTCTTCTTGTACTTAAGTCGGCATTGTGACTTTTGTATTTAATTCCGATGCAATATCTGTATATCTTAGTCAATAAGAAGGTCAGAGGGATACTGCAAGCCTGAAGTGAAGCATCGGAATCTATTACTAGTGTCACAGAAATGGTTCAAATCATAGACAGTAAGAAGAGCCAGTCTTCTTGTACTTGAGTTGGCATTGTGCCTTTTTATTTAATTCCGATGAATTTTCTGTGCTTGATCGTCAATAAGAGGGTTAGAGGGATACAGTAATCCTGAAGTGAAGCATCGAAATCTATAACTAGTGTCAGAGGAATGGTTCAAACCATACACAGTAAGATGAGTCAGTATTCTTGTACTGAAGTCGGCATTGTGGCTTTTGTATTTAATTAAGATGCAATTTCTGTGTTTCGTCGTCAATAAGAAGGTCAGAGGACTACAGTAAACCAGACGAAAAGCATCGTAATCTATAACTAGTGTTACAGGAATGGGTCAAAGCATAGACAGTAAGAAGAGTCAGTCTTCTTGTACTTAATTCGGCATTGTGCCGTCTGTATTTAATTAAGATGCAATTTCTGTGTTTCATCGTCAATAAGAAGGTGAAATGGATATAGTAAACCTGAAGTGAAGCATCGGAATCTATAACTAGTGTCACAGTAATGGTTCAAAACATAGACAGTAAGAAGGGTCAGTCTTCTTGTACTTAAGTCGGTATTGAGCCTTTTGTATTTAATTCCGATGCAATATCTGTATATCTTCATCAATAAGAAGGTCAGAGTGATACAGTAAACCTGAAGTTAAGCATCGGAATCTATAACTAGTGTCACAGAAATGGTTCAAAACATAGACAGTAAGAAGAGCCAGTCCTCTTGTACCTGAGTTGGCATTGTGCCTTTTGTATTTAATTCCGATGAATTTTCTGTGTTTGATCGTCAATAAGAAGGTCAGAGGGATACAGTAAACCTGAAGTGAAGCATCGGAATCTATAACTAGTGTCACAGAAATGGTTGAAAACATAGACAGTAAGAAGAGCCATCTTCTTGTACCTGAGTTGGCATTGTGCCTTTTGTATTTAATTCCGATGAATTTTCTGTGCTTGATCATCAATAAGAAGGTCACAGGGATACAGTAAACCTGAATTGAAGCATCGGAATCTATAACTAGTGTCAGAGGGATGATTCAAACCATAGCCAGTAAGAAGAGTCAGTATTCTTGTACTGAAGTCGGCATTGTGCGTTTTGTATTTAATTAAGACGCAATTTCTGTGTTTCATCGTCAATAAGAAGGTCAGAGGACTGCAGTAAACCAGACGTAAAGCATCATAATCTATAACTAGTGTCACAGGAATGGTTCAAAACATAGACAGTAAGAAGAGTCAGTCTTCTTGTACTTAAGTCGGCATTGCGCCTTTTGTATAAAATGCCGATGCAATTTCTGTGTTTCATCGTCAATAAGAAGGTCAGCTGGGTACAGTAAACCTGAAGTGAAGCATAGGAATCTATAACTAGTGTCACAGGAATGGTTCAAAACAAATACAGTAAGAAGAGCCAGTCTTCTTGTACTTGAGTCGGCATTGTGCCTTTTGTAATTAATTCCGATGCAATTTCTGTGTTTCATCGTCATTAAGGAGATCAGAGGGATACAGTAAACCTGAAGTGAAGCATCGGAATCTATAACTAGTGTCACAGGAATGGTAGAAACATTGACAGTAAGAAGAGTCAGTCTTCTTGTACTTAAGTCGGCATTGAGCCTTCTGTATTTAATTAAGATGAAATTTCTGTGTTTCATCGTCAATAAGGAGGTCAGAGGGATACAGAAAACCTGAAGTGAAGCATCGGAATTTAAAACTAGTGTCACAGGAATGGTTCAAAACATAGACAGTAGGAAGAGTCAGTCTTCTTGTACTTAAGTCGGCATTGTGCCTTTTGTTTTTAATTAAGATGCAATTTCTGTGTTTCATCGTCAATAAGAATGTCAGAGTTATACAGTAAACCTGAAGTGAAGCATCGGAATCAATAACTAGTGTCACAGGAATGGTTCAACACATAGACAGTGAGAAGAGTCAGTATTCTTGTACTGAAGTCGGCATTCTGACATTTGTATATAATTCCGATGCAATTTCTGTGTTTCATCGTCAATAAGAAGCTCAGAGGGATACAGTAAACCTGATGTGAAGCATCGGAATCTGTAACTAGTATCACAGAAATGGTTCAAAACATAGACAGTAAGAAGGGTAAGTCTTCTTGTACTTAAGTCGGCATTGTGCCTTATGTATTTATTTCCGAAGCAATCTCTGTAAATCTTAGTCAATAAGAAGGTCACAGGGATACAGTAAGCCCGAACTGAAGCATCGTAATCTATAACTAGTGTCACAGAGATGGTTCAAAACATAGACAGTAAGAAGAGCCAGTCTTCTTTTACTTGATTTGGCATTGTGCCTTTTGTATTTCATTCCGATGAATTTGCTGTGCTTGATCGCCAATAAGAAGGTCAGAGGGATACAGTAAACCTGAAGTGAAGCATCGGAATCTATAACTAGTGTCAGAGGAATGGTTCAAACCATAGACAGTAAGAAGAGTCAGTCTTCTTGTACTTAAGTCGGCATTGTGCCTTTGGTATAAAATGCCGATGCAATTTCTGTGTTTCATCGTCAATAAGAAGGTCAGCTGGGTACAGTAAACCTGAAGTAAAGCATCGGAATCTATAACTAGTGTCACAGGAATGGTCCAAAACATAGACATTAAGAAGAGTCAGTCTTCTTGAACTTAAGTCGGCTTTGTGCCTTTTGTATTTAATTCCGATGTAGTTTCTGTGTTTCATCGTCAATAAGAAGGTCAGAGGGATACAGTAAAACTGACGTGAAGCATCGGAATCTATAACTAGTGTCACAGGAATGATTCAAAACATAGACAGTAAGAAGAGTCAGTCTTCTTGTACTTAAGTCGGCATTGTGCCTTTTGTATTTAATTCCCATGCAATTTCTGTGCTTCATCGTCAATAAGATGGTCAGCTGGATACAGTGAACCTGAAGTTAAGCATCGTAATCTATAACTAGTGTCACAGGAATGGTTCAAATCATAGACAGAAAGGGGAGCCAGTCTTCTTGTACTTGGGTCGGCATTGTGCCTTTTGTAATTAATTCCGATGCAATTTCTGTGTTTCATCGTCAATAAGAAGCTCAGAGGGATACAGTAAACCTGAAGTGAAGCATCGGAATCTTTAACTAGTGTCACAGGAATGGTTCAAAACATAGACTGTGAGAAGAGTCTGTCTTCTTGTACTGAAGTCGGCATTCTGACTTTCGTACATAATTCCGATGCAATTTCTGTGTTTCATCGTCAATAAGAAGCTCAGAGGGATACAGTAAACCTGAAGTGAAGCATCGGAATCTGTAACTAGTGTCACAGGAATGGTTCAAAACATAGACAGTAAGAAGGGTAAGTCTTCTTGTACTTAAGTCGGCATTGTGACTTTTGTATTTAATTCCGATGCAATATCTGTATATCTTAGTCAATAAGAAGGTCAGAGGGATACTGCAAGCCTGAAGTGAAGCATCGAAATCTATAACTAGTGTCAGAGGAATGGTTCAAACCATAGACAGTAAGAAGAGTCAGTATTCTTGTACTGAAGTCGGCATTGTGCCTTTTGTATTTAATTAAGATGCAATTTCTGTGTTTCGTCGTCAATAAGAAGGTCAGAGGACTACAGTAAACCAGACGAAAAGCATCGTAATCTATAACTAGTGTTACAGGAATGGGTCAAAGCATAGACAGTAAGAAGAGTCAGTCTTCTTGTACTTAATTCGGCATTGTGCCGTCTGTATTTAATTAAGATGCAATTTCTGTGTTTCATCGTCAATAAGAAGGTGAAATGGATACAGTAAACCTGAAGTGAAGCATCGGAATCTATAACTAGTGTCACAGGAATGGTTCAAAACATACACAGTAAGAAGGGTCAGTCTTCTTGTACTTAAGTCGGTATTGAGCCTTTTGTATTTAATTCCGATGCAATATCTGTATATCTTCATCAATAAGAAGGTCAGAGTGATACAGTAAACCTGAAGTTAAGCATCGGAATCTATAACTAGTGTCACAGAAATGGTTCAAAACATAGACAGTAAGAAGAGCCAGTCCTCTTGTACCTGAGTTGGCATTGTGCCTTTTGTATTTAATTCCGATGAATTTTCTGTGCTTGATCGTCAATAAGAAGGTCAGAGGGATACAGTAAACCTGAAGTGAAGCATCGGAATCTATAACTAGTGTCACAGAAATGGTTGAAAACATAGACAGTAAGAAGAGCCATCTTCTTGTACCTGAGTTGGCATTGTGCCTTTTGTATTTAATTCCGATGAATTTTCTGTGCTTGATCATCAATAAGAAGGTCAGAGGGATACAGTAAACCTGAATTGAAGCATCGGAATCTATAACTAGTGTCAGAGGGATGATTCAAACCATAGACAGTAAGAAGAGTCAGTATTCTTGTACTGAAGTCGGCATTGTGCGTTTTGTATTTAATTAAGACGCAATTTCTGTGTTTCATCGTCAATAAGAAGGTCAGAGGACTGCAGTAAACCAGACGTAAAGCATCATAATCTATAACTAGTGTCACAGGAATGGTTCAAAACATAGACAGTAAGAAGAGTCAGTCTTCTTGTACTTAAGTCGGCATTGCGCCTTTTGTATAAAATGCCGATGCAATTTCTGTGTTTCATCGTCAATAAGAAGGTCAGCTGGGTACAGTAAACCTGAAGTAAAGCATCGGAATCTATAACTAGTGACACAGGAATGGTCCAAATCATAGACATTAAGAAGAGTCAGTCTTCTTGAACATAAGTCGGCATTGTGCCTTTTGTATTTAATTCCGATGCAGTTTCTGTGTTTCATCGTCAATAAGAAGGTCAGAGGGATACAGTAAACCTGAAGTGAAGCATAGGAATCTATAGCTAGTGTCACAGGAATGGTTCAAAACAAATACAGTAAGAAGAGCCAGTCTTCTTGTACTTGAGTCGGCATTGTGCCTTTTGTAATTAATTCCGATGCAATTTCTGTGTTTCATCGTCATTAAGGAGATCAGAGGGATACAGTAAACCTGAAGTGAAGCATCGGAATCTATAACTAGTGTCACAGGAATGGTAGAAACATTGACAGTAAGAAGAGTCAGTCTTCTTGTACTTAAGTCGGCATTGTGCCTTCTGTATTTAATTAAGATGAAATTTCTGTGTTTCATCGTCAATAAGGAGGTCATAGGGATACAGAAAACCTGAAGTGAAGCATCGGAATTTAAAACTAGTGTCACAGGAATGGTTCAAAACATAGACAGTAGGAAGAGTCAGTCTTCTTGTACTTCAGTCGGCATTGTGCCTTTTGTTTTTAATTAAGATGCAATTTCTGTGTTTCATCGTCAATAAGAATGTCAGAGTTATACAGTAAACCTGAAGTGAAGCATCGGAATCAATAACTAGTGTCACAGGAATGGTTCAACACATAGACAGTGAGAAGAGTCAGTCTTCTTGTACTGAAGTCGGCATTCTGACTTTTGTATATAATTCCGATGCAATTTCTGTGTTTCATCGTCAATAAGAAGCTCAGAGGGATACAGTAAACCTGAAGTGAAGCATCGGAATCTGTAACTAGTATCACAGAAATGGTTCAAAACATAGACAGTAAGAAGGGTAAGTCTTCTTGTACTTAAGTCGGCATTGTGCCTTATGTATTTATTTCCGAAGCAATCTCTGTATATCTTAGTCAATAAGAAGGTCAGAGGGATACAGTAAGCCCGAAGTGAAGCATCGGAATCTATAACTAGTGTCACAGAGATGGTTCTAAACATAGACAGTAAGAAGAGCCAGTCTTCTTTTACTTGAGTTGGCATTGTGCCTTTTGTATTTAATTCCGATGAATTTTCTGTGCTTGATCGCCAATAAGAAGGTCAGAGGGATACAGTAAACCTGAAGTGAAGCATCGGAATCTATAACTAGTGTCAGAGGAATGGTTCAAACCATAGACAGTAAGAAGAGTCAGTCTTCTTGTACTTAAGTCGGCATTGTGCCTTTGGTATAAAATGCCGATGCAATTTCTGTGTTTCATCGTCAATATGAAGGTCAGCTGGGTACAGTAAACCTGAAGTAAAGCATCGGAATCTATAACTAGTGTCACAGGAATGGTCCAAAACATAGACATTAAGAAGAGTCAGTCTTCTTGAACTTAAGTCGCCTTTGTGCCTTTTGTATTTAATTCCGATGTAGTTTCTGTGTTTCATCGTCAATAAGAAGGTCAGAGGGATACAGTGAACCTGAAGTTAAGCATCGTAATCTATAACTAGTGTCACAGGAATGGTTCAAATCATAGACAGAAAGGGGAGCCAGTCTTCTTGTACTTGAGTCGGCATTGTGCCTTTTGTATATAATTCCGATCAATTTTCTGTGTTTGATCGTCAATAAGAAGGTCAGAGGGATACAGTTAACCTGAAGTGAAGCATCGGAATATATAACTAGTGTCACAGGAATGGTTCAAAACATAGACAGTAAGAAGAGCCAGTCTTCTTGTACTTGAGTCGGCATTGTGCCTTTTGTAATTAATTCCGATGCAATTTCTGTGGTTCATCGTCAATAAGGAGGTCAGAGGGATACAGTAAACCTGAAGTGAAGCATCGGAATCTATAACTAGTCTCACAGGAATGGTAGAAACATTGACAGTAAGAAGAGTCAGTCTTCTTGTACTTAAGTCGGCATTGTGCATTTTGTATTTATTTAAGATGCAATTTCTGTGTTTCATCGTCAATAAGGAGGTCAGAGGGATACAGAAAATCTGAAGTGAAGCATCGGAATCTAAAACTAGTGTCACAGGAATGGTTCAAAACATAGACAGTAGGAAGAGTCAGTCTTCTTGTACTTAAGTCGGCATTGTGCCTCTTGTATTTAATTACGATGCAATATCTGTGTTTCATCGTCAATAAGCAGGTCAGAGGGATACAGTAAAACTGAAGTGAAGCATCGGAATCTATAACTAGTGTCACAGGAGTGGTTCAAAACGTAGACAGTAAGAAGAGTCACTCTTTATGTACTTAAGTCGGCATTGTGCCTTTTGTGTTTAATTCCAATGCAATTTCTGTGTTTCATCGTCAATACGAAGGTCAGAGGGATACAGTAAACCTGAAGTGAAGCATCGGAATCTATAAATAGTGTCACAGGAATGGTTCAAAACAAAGACAGTAGGAAGGGTCAGTCTTATTGTACTTAAGTCGGCATTGGGCCTTTTGAATATAATTACGATGCAATTTCTGTGTTTCTTCGTCAATAAGAAGGTCAGAGGGATACAGTAACCCTGAAGGGAAGCATCGGAAACTATAAATTGGTTCCACAGAAACGGTTCAAAACATAGACAGTAAGATGAGCCAGACTTCTTGTACTTGGGTCGTCATTGTGCCTTTTGTATTTAATTCGGATGCAACTTCTGTGTTTCATTGTCAATAAGAGCGTCAGAGGGATACAGTAAACCTGAAGTGAAGTACGGAATCTATAACTAGTGTCACAGGAATGGTTCAAAACATAGACAGTAAGATGAGTCAGTTTTCTTGTACTTAAGTCGGCTTCGTGCCTTTTGTATTTAATTCCGATGCAATTTCTGTGTTTCATCGTCAATAAGAAAGTCAGAGGGATACAGTAAACCTGAAGTGAAGCATCGGAATCTATAACTAGTGTCATCGGAATGATTCAAAACATAGACAATAGATAGAGTCAGTCTTCTTGTACTTCAATCGGCATACTGCCTTTTGTATTTAATTCCGATGCACTTTCTGTGTTTCATCGTTAATGAGAAGGTCAGGGGGATACAGTAAACCTGAAGTGAAGCATTGGAATCTATAACTAGTGTCACAGGAATGGTTCAAAACATAGACAGTAAGATGTGTCAGTTTACTTGTACTTATGTTGGCATTCTGCCTTTTGTATTTAATTCCGATGCAATTTCTATGATTCGTCGTCAGTAAGAAGGTCACAGGGATACAGTAAACCTGAAGTGAAGCATCGGAATCTTTAACTAGTGTCACAGGAATGGTTCAAAACATAAACAGTGAGACGAGTCAGTTTTCTTGTACTTAAGTCGGTATTATGCCTTTCCAATTACATTCTGATGCAATTTCTGTGTTTCATCGTAAATAAGAAGGTCCAAGGGATACAGCAAACCTGGAGTGAAGCATCGGAATCTATAACTAGTGTCACAGGAATGGTTCAAACCATAGACAGTAAGGGGAGCCAGTCTTCTTGTACTTGGGTCGGCATTGTGCCTTTTGTATTTAATTCCGATGAATTTTCTGTGTTTGATCGTCAATAAGAAGGTCAGAGGGGTACAGTAAACCTGAAGTGAAGCATCGGAATCTATAATTAGTGTCACAGGAATGGTTCAAACCGTAGACAGTAAGAAGAGTCAGTGTTCTTGTACTGAAGTCGGCATTGTGGCTTTTGCATTTAAATAAGTTTTAATATCTGTGTTTCATCGTCATTAATAAGGTCAGAGGGATACAGTAAACCTGATGTGAAGCATCGGAATCTATAACTAGTGTCACAGGAATGGTTCAAAACATAGACAGTAAGAAGAGTCAATCTTTTTGTACTTAAGTCGGCATTGTGCCGTCTGTATTTAGTTAAGATGCAATTTCTGTGTTTCATCGCCTATAAGAAAGTGAAATGGATACAGTAAACATGAAGTGAAGCATCGGAATCTATAACTAGTGTCACAGGAATGGTTCAAAACATAGACAGTAAGAAGTGTCAGTCTTCTTGTACTTAAGTCGGCATTGTGCCTTTTGTATTTAATTCCGATGCAATATCTGTATATCTTCGTCAATACGAAGGTCAGAGGGATACAGTAAACCTGAAGTTAAACATCGGAATCTATAACTAGTGTCACGGAAATGGTTCAAAACATAGACAGTAAGAAGAGCCAGTCCTCTTGTACCTGAGTTGGCATTGTCCCTTTTGTATTCAATTCCGATGAATTTTCTTTGCTTGATCGTCAATAAGAAGGTCAGAGGGATACAGTAAACCTGGAGTGAAGCATCGGAATCTATAAGTAGTGTCACAGAAATGGTTCAAAACATAGACAGTAAGAAGAGCCAGTCTTCTTGTACCTGAATTGGCATTGTGCCTTTTGTATTTAATTCCGATGAATTTTCTGTGCCTGATCGTCAATAAGAAGGTCAGAGGGATACAGTAAACCTGAAGTGAAGCAACGGAACCTATAACTAGTGTCAGAGGAATGATTCAAACCATAGACAGTAAGAAGAGTCAGTATACTTGTACTGAAGTCGGCATTGTGAATTTTGTATTTAATTAAGATGCAATTTCTGTGTTTCATCGTCAATAAGAAGGTCAGAGGACTACAGTAAACCAGACGTAAAGCATCATAATCTATAACTAGTGTCACAGGAATGGTTCAAATCATAGACAGTAAGAAGAGCCAGTCTTCTTGTACTTGAGTCGACATTGTGCCTTCTGTAATTAATTCCGATGCAATTTCTGTGTTTCATCGTCAATAAGGAGGTCAGAGGGATACAGTAAACCTGAACTGAAGCATCGGAATCTATAACTAGTGTCACAGGAATGGTTCAAAACAAAGACAGTAAGAAGAGTCAGTTTTCTTGTACTTAAGTCGGCTTTGGGCCTTTTGTATTTAATTCCGATGCAATTTCTGTGTTTCGTCGACAATAAGAAGGTCAGAGGGATACATTACACCTGAAGTGAAGCATCGGAATCCATAACTAGTGTCACAGGATTGGTTCAAAACATAGACAGCAAGAAGAGTCACTCTTTTTGTACTTAAGTCGGCTTTGTGCATTTTGTATTTAATTCCGATGCAATTTCTGTGTTTCATCGTCAATACGAAGGTCAGAGGGATACACTAAACCTGAAGTGAAGCATCGGAATCTATAACTAGTGTTACAGGAATGGTTCAAAACAATGACAGTAGGAAGGGTCAGTCTTCTTGTACTTAAGTCGGCATTGGGCCTTTTGAATATGATTACGATGCAATTTCTGTGTTTCTTCGTCAATAAGAAGGTCAGAGGGATACAGTAAACCTGAAGGGAAGCATCGGAATCTATAACTAGTGTCACAGAAATGGTTCAAAACATAGACAGTAAGAAGAGCCAGTCTTCTTGTACTTGGGTCGTCATTGTGGCTTTTGTATTTAATTCCGTTGCAATATCTGTATATCTTAGTCAATAAGAAGGTCAGAGGGATACTGTAAGCCTGAAGTGAAGCATCGGAATCTTTAACTAGTGTCACAGGAATGGTTCAAAACATAGACTGTGAGAAGAGTCTGTCTTCTTGTACTGAAGTCGGCATTCTGACTTTTGTACATAATTCCGATGCAATTTCTGTGTTTCATCGTCAATAAGAAGCTCAGAGGGATACAGTAAACCTGACGTGAAGCATCGGAATCTGTAACTAGTGTCACAGGAATGGTTCAAAACATAGACAGTAAGAAGGGTAAGTCTTCTTGTACTTAAGTCGGCATTGTGACTTTTGTATTTAATTCCGATGCAATATCTGTTTATCTTAGTCAATAAGAAGGTCAGAGGGATACTGCAAGCCTGAAGTGAAGCATCGGAATCTATTACTAGTGTCACAGGAATGGTCCAAAACATAGACATTAAGAAGAGTCAGTCTTCTTGAACTTAAGTCGGCATTGTGCCTTTTGTAATTAATTCCGATGTAGTTTCGGTGTTTCATCGTCAATAAGAAGGTCAGAGGGATACAGTAAAACTGACGTGAAGCATCGGAATCTATAACTAGTGTCACAGGAATGGTTCAAAACATAGACAGTAAGAAGAGTCAGTCTTCTTGTACTTAAGTCGGCATTGTGCCTTTTGTATTTAATTCCAATGCAATTTCTGTGCTTCATCGTCAATAAGATGGTCAGCTGGATACAGTGAAACTGAAGTTAAGCATCGGAATCTATAACTAGTGTCACAGGAATGGTTCAAATCATAGACAGTAAGAGGAGCCAGTCTTCTTGTACTTGAGTCGGCATTGTGCCTTTTGTATATAATTCCGATCAATTTTCTGTGTTTGATCGTCAATAAGAAGGTCAGAGGGATACAGTTATCCAGAAGAGAAGCATCGGAATCTATAACTAGTGTCACAGGAATGGTTCAAATCATAGACAGCAAGAAGAGTCAGTCTTCTTGTACTTAAGTCGGCATTGTGCCTTTTGTATAAAATGCCGATGCAATTTCTGTGTTTCATCGTCAATAAGAAGGTCAGAGCGATACAGTGAAACTGAAGTGAAGCATCGGAATCTATAACTCGTGTCACAGGAATGGTTCAAAACATAGACAGTAAGAAGAGTCAGTCTTCTTGTACTTAAGTCGGCATTGTTCTTTTGTATTTAATTCCGACTAAATTTCTGTGCTTCATCGTCAATAAGATGGTCAGCTGGATACAGTGAACCTAAAGTTAAGCATCGGAATCTATAACTAGTGTCACAGGAATGGTTCAAATCATAGACAGTAAGAAGAGCCAGTCTTCTTGTACTTGAGTCGGCATTGTGCCTTTTGTATATAATTCCCATCAATTTTCTGTGTTTGATCGTCAATAAGAAGGTCAGAGGGATACAGTCAACCTGAAGTGAAGCATCGGAATCTATAACTAGTGTCACAGGTATGGTTCAAAACATAGACAGTAAGAAGAGTCAGTCTTCTTGTACTTAAGTCGGCATTGTGCCTATTGTATATAATTCCGATGCAATTTCTGTGTTTCATCGTCAATAAGAAGGTCAGAGGGATACAGTAAACATGAAGTGAAGCATAGGAATCTATCGCTAGTGTCACAGGAATGGTTCAAAACAAAGACAGTAAGAAGAGCCAGTCTTCTTGTACTTGAGTCTGCAATTTGCCTTTTGTAATTCATTCCGATGCAATTTCTGTGTTTCATCGTCAATAAGGAGGTCAGAGGGATACGGTAAACCTGAAGTGAAGCATTGGAATCTATAACTAGTGTCACAGGAATGGTTCAAAACATAGACAGTAAGAAGAGTCAGTTTTCTTGTACTTAAGTCGGCTTTGTGCCTTTTGTACTTAATTCCGATGCAATTTCTGTGTTTCTTCGACAATAAGAAAGTCAGAGGGATACAGTAAACCTGAAGTGAAGCATCGGAATCCGTAACTAATGTCACAGGAATGGTTCAAACATAGAGAGTAAGAAGAGTCAGTCTTTGTGTACTTAAGTCGGCATTGTGCCATTTACATTTTATTCCGATGCAATTTCTGTGTTTCATCGTCAATAAGAAGATCAGAGGGATACAGTAAACCTGAAGTGAAGCATCGGAGTCTATAACTAGTGTCACAGGAATGGTAGAAACATTGACAGTAAGAAGAGTCAGTCTTCTTGTACTTAAGTCGGCATTGTGCCTTTTGTATTTAATTAAGATGCAATTTCTGTGTTTCATCGTCAATAAGGAGGTCAGAGGGATACAGAAAACCTGAAGTGAAGCAGCGGAATCTAAAACTATTGTCACAGGAATGGTTCAAAGCATAGACAGTAGAAAGAGTCAGTCTTCTTGTACTTAAGTCGGCATTGTGCCTTTTGTATTTAATTCCGATGCGATTTCTGTGTTTCATCGTCAATAAGAAGGTCAGAGGGATACAGTAAAACTGAAGTGAAGCATCGGAATCTATAACTACTGTCACAGGAATGGTTCAAAACGTAGACAGTAAGAAGAGTCAGTCTTCTTGTACTTAAGTCGGCATTGTGCCATTTGTATTTAATTTCTATGCAATTTCGGTGCTTCATCGTCAATACGAAGGTCAACTGGATACAGTAAACCTGAAGTGAAGCATCGGAATCTATAATTAGTGTCACAGGAATAGTTCGAACATAGACAGTAAGAAGAGCCAGTCTTCCTGTACTTGAGTCGGCATTGTGCCTTTTGTATATAATTCCGATGAATTTTCTGTGTTTGATCGTCAATAAGAAGGTCAGAGGGATACAGTAAACCTGAAGTGAAGCATCGGAATCTATTACTAGTGTCACAGGAGTGGTTCAAAACATAGGCAGTAAGAAGAGCCAGTCTTCTTGTACTTACGTCTGCATTGTGCCTTTTGTATTTAATGAAGATTCAATTTTTGTGTTTTGTCGTCAATAAGAAGGTCAGTGGGATACAGTAAACCTGAAGTGAAGCATCGGAATCTATAACTAGTGTCACAGGAATATTTCAAAACATAACCAGTAAGTAGAGTCAGTCTTCTTGTTCTTTAGTCGGCATTGTGCCTTTTGTATTTAATTCCGATACAATTTCTGTGCTTCATCGTCAATAAGAAGGTCAGCTGGATACAGTAAACCTGAAGTGAAGCATCTGAATCTATATCTAGTGTCACAGGAATGTTTCAAAAACATAGACAGTAAGAAGAGTCAGTCTTCTTGTACTTAAGTCCGCATTGTGCCATTTGTATTTCATTCCGATGCAATTTCTGTGTTTCATCGTCATTAAGATGGTCAGCTGGATACAGTGAACCTAACGTTATGCATCGGAATCTATAACTAGTGTCACAGGAATGGTTCAAAACATAGACAGTAAGCAGAGTCAGTCTTCTTGTACTTAAATCGGCATTGTGCCTTTTGTATATAATTCCGATGCAATTTCTGTGTTTCATCGTCAATAAGAAGGTCAGAGGGATACAGTAAACCTGAAGTGAAGCTTAGGAATCTATAGCTAGTGTCACAGGAATGGTTCAAAACAAAGACAGTAAGATGAGCCAGTCTTCTTGTACTTGAGTCGGCATTGTGCCTTTTGTAATTAATTCCGATGCAATTTCTGTGTTTCATCGTCAATAAGAAGGTCAAAGGGATACAGTAAACCTGAAGTGCAGCATCGGAATCCATAACTAGTGTCACAGGAATGGTTCAAAGCATAGACAGTAAGAAGAGTCAGTTTTCTTGTACTTAAGTCGGCATTTTGCCTTATGTATTTAATTCCGATGCAATTTCTGTGTTTCATCGTCAATAAGAAGGTCAGCTGGATATAGTAAACCTGAAGCATCGGAATCTATAGCTAGTGTCACAGGAATATTTCAAAGCATAAACAGTAAATAGAGTCAGTTTTCTTGTCCTTTAGTCGGCATTGTGCCTTTTGTATTTAATTCCGATGCAATTTATGTGCTTCATCGTCAATAAGAAGGTCAGCTGGATCAGTAAACCTGAAGTGAAGCATCTGAATCTATATCTAGTGTCACAGGAATGGTTCAAAACATAGACAGTAAGAAGAGCCAGTCTTCTTGTACTTGGGTCGGCATTGTGCCTTTTGTATTTAAATCCGATGAATTTTCTGAGTTTGATCGTCAATAAGAAGGTCAGAGGGATACAGTAAACCTGAAGTGAAGCATCGGAATCTATAACTAGTGTCACAGGAAAGGTTCAAAACATAGACAGTAAGAAGAGTCAGTCTTCTTGTTCTTTAGTCGGCATTGTGCCTTTTGTATTTAATCCCGATGCAGTTTCTGTGTTTCATCGTCAATAAGAAGGTCAGAGGGATACAGTAAAACTGAAGTGAAGCATCGGAATCTATAACTCGTGTCACAGGAATGGTTCAAAGCATAGACAGTAAGAAGAGTCAGTCTTCTTGTACTTAAGTCCGCATTGTGCCATTTGTATTTCATTCCGATGCAATTTCTGTGCTTCATCGTCATTAAGATGGTCAGCTGGATACAGTGAACCTAAAGTTAAGCATCGGAATCTATAACTAGTGTCACAGGAATGGTTCAAAACATAGACAGTAAGCAGAGTCAGTCTTCTTGTACTTAAATCGGCATTGTGCCTTTTGTATATAATTCCGATGCAATTTCTGTGTTTCATCGTCAATAAGAATGTCAGAGGGATACAGTAAACCTGAAGTGAAGCTTAGGAATCTATAGCTAGTGTCACAGGAATGGTTCAAAACAAAGACAGTAATATGAGCCAGACTTCTTGTACTTCAGTCGGCATTGTGCCTTTTGTAATTAATTCCGATGCAATTTCTGTGTTTCATCGTCAATAAGAATCTCAGAGGGATACAGTAAACCTGAAGTGAAGCATCGGAATCTATAACTAATGTCACAGGAATGGTTAAAACATAGACAGTAAGAAGAGTCAGTTTTCTTGTACTTAAGTCGGCATTGTGCCATTTGTATTTAATTAAGATGCAATTTCTGTGTCTCATCGTCAATAAGGAGGTCAGAGGGATACAGTAAACCTGAAGTGAAGCATCGGAATCTAAAACTAGTGTCACAGGAATGGTTCAAAACATTGACAGTAGGAAGAGTCAATCTTCTTGTACTTAAGTCGGCATTGTGCCTTTTGTATTTAATTCCGCTGGAATTTGTGTGTTTCATCGTCAATAAGAAGGTCAGCTGGATATAGTAAACCTGAAGCATCGGAATCTATAGCTAGTGTCACAGGAATATTTCAAAGCATAAACAGTAAGTAGAGTCAGTTTTCTTGTCCTTTAGACGGCATTGTGCCTTTTGTATTTAATTCCGATGCAATTTATGTGCTTCATCGTCAATAAGAAGGTCAGCTGGATACAGTAAACCTGAAGTGAAGCATCTGAATCTATATCTAGTGTCACAGGAATGGTTCAAAACATAGACAGTAAGAAGAGCCAGTCTTCTTGTACTTGGGTCGGCATTGTGCCTTTTGTATTTAAATCCGATGAATTTTCTGAGTTTGATCGTCAATAAGAAGGTCAGAGGGATACAGTAAACCTGAAGTGAAGTATAGGAATCTATAACTAGTGTCGCAAGAATGGTTCAAAACATAGACAGTAAGAAGAGACAGTTTTTTTGTACTTATGTGGGCATTGTACCTTTTGTATTTAATTCCGATGGAGTTTCTGTGTTTCATCGTCAATACGAAGGTCAGAGGGATACAGTAAACCTGAAGTGTAGCATCGGAATCTATAACTAGTGTCATAGGAATGGTTCAAAACATTGACAGTAAGAAGAGTCAGTTTTCTTGTACTTAAGTCTGCTTTGTGCCTTTTGTATTTAATTCCGATGCAATTTCTGTGTTTCATCGACAATAAGAAGGTCGGAGGGATACAGTAAACCTGAAGGGAAGCATCGGAATCTATAACTAGTGTCACAGAAATGGTTCAAAACATAGACAGTAAGAAGAGCCAGTCTTCTTGTACTTGGGTCGGCATTGTGCCTTTTCTATTTAATTCCGATGAATTTTCTGTGTTTCATCGTCAATAAGAAGGTCAGAGGCATACAGTAAACCTGAAGTGCAGCATCAGAATCTATAACTAGTGTCACAGGAATGGTTCAAACCATAGGTAGTAAGAAGATTCAGTGTTCTTGTACTGAAGTCGGCATTGTGCCTTTTGTATTTAATTAAGATTTAATTTCTGTGCTTCATCGTCAATAATAAGGTCAGAGGGATACAGTAAACCTGAAGTGAAGCATCGGAATCTATAACTAGTGTCACAGGAATGGTTCAAAACATAGACAGTAGGAAGAGTCAGTCTTCTTGTACTTAAGCCGGCATTGTGCCTTTAGTATTTAATTCCGCTGCAATTTCTGTGTTTCATCGTCAATAAGAAGGTCAGAGGGATACAGTAAACCTGAAGTGAAGTATCGGAATCTATAACTAGTGTCACAGGAATGGTTCAAAACATAGACAGTAAGAAGAGACAGTTTTTTTGTACTTAAGTGGGAGTCGTGCCTTTTGTATTTAATTCTGAGGCAATATCTGTGTTTCTTCGTCAATAAAAAGGTCAGAGGGATACAGTAAACCTGAAGTGAAGCATCGGAATCTGTTACTAGTGTCACAGGAATGGTTCAAACCATAGACAGTAAGAAGAGTCAGTGTTCTTGTACTTAAGTCGGCATTGTGCCTTTTATATTTAATTAAGATGCAATTTCTGTGTTTGATCGTCAATAAGAACGTCAGAGGGATACAGTAAACCTGAAGTGAAGCATCGGAATCTATAACTAGTGTCACAGGAATGGTTCAAACATTGAGAGTAAGAAGAGTCAGTCTTCTTGTACATAAGTCGGCATTGTGCCTTTTGTCTTTAATTCCGATTCAATTTAAGTGTTTCATCGTCATTATGAAGGTCAGAGGGATACAGTAAAACTGGAGTGAAGCATCGGAATCTATAACTAGTGTAACAGCAATGGTTCAAAACATGGACAGTAAGAAGAGTCAGTTTTCTTGTACTTAAGTCGGCATTGTGCCTTTTGTATTTAATTCCAATGCAATTTCTGTGTTTCATCGTCAATAAGAAGGTCACAGGGATACAGTAAACTTGAAATAAAGCATCGGAATCTGTAACTAGTGTCACAGGAATGGTTCAAAACATAAACAGTAAGAAGAGTCAGTTTTCTTGTACTTAAGTCGGCATTGTGCCTTTTGTATTTCATTCCGATGCAATATCTGTGTTTCTTCGACAATGAAAAGGTCAGAGGGATACAGTAAACCTGAAGTGAAGCATCGGAATCTATAACTAATGTCACAGGAATGGTTAAAACATAGACAGTCAGAAGAGTCAGTTTTGTTGTACTTAAGTCGGCATTGTGCCATTTGTATTTAATTAAGATGCAATTTCTGTGTCTCATCGTCAATAAGGAGGTCAGAGGGATACAGTAAACCTGAAGTGAAGCATCGGAATCTAAAACTAGTGTCACAGGAATGGTTCAAAACATTGACAGTAGGAAGAGTCAATCTTCTTGTACTTAAGTCGGCATTGTGCCTTTTGTATTTAATTCCGCTGGAATTTGTGTGTTTCATCGTCAATAAGAAGGTCAGCTGGATATAGTAAACCTGAAGCATCGGAATCTATAGCTAGTGTCACAGGAATATTTCAAAGCATAAACAGTAAGTAGAGTCAGTTTTCTTGTCCTTTAGACGGCATTGTGCCTTTTGTATTTAATTCCGATGCAATTTATGTGCTTCATCGTCAATAAGAAGGTCAGCTGGATACAGTAAACCTGAAGTGAAGCATCTGAATCTATATCTAGTGTCACAGGAATGGTTCAAAACATAGACAGTAAGAAGAGCCAGTCTTCTTGTACTTGGGTCGGCATTGTGCCTTTTGTATTTAAATCCGATGAATTTTCTGAGTTTGATCGTCAATAAGAAGGTCAGAGGGATACAGTAAACCTGAAGTGAAGTATAGGAATCTATAACTAGTGTCGCAAGAATGGTTCAAAACATAGACAGTAAGAAGAGACAGTTTTTTTGTACTTATGTGGGCATTGTACCTTTTGTATTTAATTCCGATGGAGTTTCTGTGTTTCATCGTCAATACGAAGGTCAGAGGGATACAGTAAACCTGAAGTGAAGCATCGGAATCTATAACTAGTGTCATAGGAATGGTTCAAAACATTGACAGTAAGAAGAGTCAGTTTTCTTGTACTTAAGTCTGCTTTGTGCCTTTTGTATTTAATTCCGATGCAATTTCTGTGTTTCATCGACAATAAGAAGGTCGGAGGGATACAGTAAACCTGAAGGGAAGCATCGGAATCTATAACTAGTGTCACAGAAATGGTTCAAAACATAGACAGTAAGAAGAGCCAGTCTTCTTGTACTTGGGTCGGCATTGTGCCTTTTCTATTTAATTCCGATGAATTTTCTGTGTTTCATCGTCAATAAGAAGGTCAGAGGCATACAGTAAACCTGAAGTGCAGCATCAGAATCTATAACTAGTGTCACAGGAATGGTTCAAACCATAGGTAGTAAGAAGAGTCAGTGTTCTTGTACTGAAGTCGGCATTGTGCCTTTTGTATTTAATTAAGATTTAATTTCTGTGCTTCATCGTCAATAATAAGGTCAGAGGGATACAGTAAACCTGAAGTGAAGCATCGGAATCTATAACTAGTGTCACAGGAATGGTTCAAAACATAGACAGTAGGAAGAGTCAGTCTTCTTGTACTTAAGCCGGCATTGTGCCTTTTGTATATAATTCCGATGCAATTTCTGTGTTTCATCGTCAATAAGAAGCTCAGAGGGATACAGTAAACCTGAAGTGAAGCAACGGAATCAATAACTAGTGTCACAGGAATGGTTCTAAACATAGACGGTAAGAAGAGTCAGTTTTCTTGTACTTAAGTCGTCATTGTGCCTTTAGTATTTAATTCCGCTGCAATTTCTGTGTTTCATCGTCAATAAGAAGGTCAGAGGGATACAGTAAACCTGAAGTGAAGTATCGGAATCTATAACTAGTGTCACAGGAATGGTTCAAAACATAGACAGTAAGAAGAGACAGTTTTTTTGTACTTAAGTGGGAATCGTGCCTTTTGTATTTAATTCTGAGGCAATATCTGTGTTTCTTCGTCAATAAAAAGGTCAGAGGGATACAGTAAACCTGAAGTGAAGCATCGGAATCTGTTACTAGTGTCACAGGAATGGTTCAAACCATAGACAGTAAGAAGAGTCAGTGTTCTTGTACTTAAGTCGGCATTGTGCCTTTTATATTTAATTAAGATGCAATTTCTGTGTTTGATCGTCAATAAGAACGTCAGAGGGATACAGTAAACCTGAAGTGAAGCATCGGAATCTATAACTAGTGTCACAGGAATGGTTCAAACATTGAGAGTAAGAAGAGTCAGTCTTCTTGTACATAAGTCGGCATTGTGCCTTTTGTCTTTAATTCCGATTCAATTTAAGTGTTTCATCGTCATTATGAAGGTCAGAGGGATACAGTAAAACTGGAGTGAAGCATCGGAATCTATAACTAGTGTAACAGCAATGGTTCAAAACATGGACAGTAAGAAGAGTCAGTTTTCTTGTACTTAAGTCGGCATTGTGCCTTTTGTATTTAATTCCAATGCAATTTCTGTGTTTCATCGTCAATAAGAAGGTCACAGGGATACAGTAAACTTGAAATAAAGCATCGGAATCTGTAACTAGTGTCACAGGAATGGTTCAAAACATAAACAGTAAGAAGAGTCAGTTTTCTTGTACTTAAGTCGGCATTGTGCCTTTTGTATTTCATTCCGATGCAATATCTGTGTTTCTTCAACAATGAAAAGGTCAGAGGGATACAGTAAACCTGAAGTGAAGCATCGGAATCTATAACTAGTGTCACAGAATTGGTTCAAAACATAGACAGTAAGAAGAGACAGTCTTCTTGTACTTGAGTCGGCATTGTGCCTTCTGTATTTAATTCCGATGCAATTTCTGTGTTTCATCGTCAATAAGAACGTCAGAGGGATACAGTAAACCTGACGTGAAGCATCGGAATCTATAACTAGTGTCACAGGAATGGTTCAAAACATAGACAATAAGAAGAGTCAGTCTTCTTGTGCTTAAGTCTGCATTGTGCCTTTTGTATTTAATTCCGATGCAATTTACATGTTTCATCGTCAATACGTAGGTCAGAGGGATACAGTAAACCTGAAGTGAAGCATCGGAATCTTTAACTAGTGTCACAGGAATGGTTCAAAACATAGACAGTAAGAAGAGTCAGTCTTCTTGTGCTTAAGTCGGCATTGTGACTTTTGTATATAATTCCGATGCAATTTCTGTGTTTCATCGTCAATAAGAAGGTCAGCTTGATACAGTAAACTTGAAGTGAAGCATCGGAATCTATAACTAGTGTCACAGGAATGGTTCAAAACATAGACAGTAAGAAGAGCCGGTCTTCTTGTACTTGAGTCGGCATTGTGCCTTTTGTATTTAATTCCGATGAATTTTCTGTGTTTGATCGTCAATAAGAAGGTCGGAGGGATACAGTAAACCTGAAGTGAAGCATCGGAATCTATTACTAGTGTCACAGGAATGGTTCAAACCATAGACAGTAAGAAGAGTCAGTGTCCTTGTACTTAAGTCGGCATTGTGCCATTTGAATTTAATTAAGATGCAATTTCTGTGTTTCATCGTCAATAAGAAGGTGAAAGGGATACAGTAAACCTGAAGTGAAGCATCGGAATCTATAACTAGTGTCACAGGAATGGTTCAAAACATAGACAGTAGGAAGAGCCAGTCTTTTTGTACTTGAGTCGGCATTGTGCCTTTTGTATTTAATTCCGATGAATTTTCTGTGATTGATCGTCAACAAGAAGGTCAGAGGGACACAGTATACCTGAAGTGAAGCATCGGAATCTATAATTAGTGTCACAGGAATGGTTCAAACATAGACAGTAAGAAGAGTCAGTATTCTTGTACATAAGTCGTCATTGTGCCTTTTGTATTTAATTCCGATGCAATTTACGTGTTTCATCGTCATTATGAAGGTCAGAGGGATACAGTAAAACTGAAGTGAAGCATCGTAATCTATAACTAGTGTAACAGCAATGGTTCAAAACATGGACAGTAAGAAGAGTCAGTTTTCTTGTACTTAAGTCGGCATTGTGCCTTTTGTATTTAATTCCAATGCAATTTCTGTGTTTCATCGTCAATAAGAAGGTCACAGGGATACAGTAAACTTGAAATGAAGCATCGGTATCTGTAACTAGTGTCACAGGAATGGTTCAAAACAGAAACAGTAAGAAGAGTCAGTTTTCTTGTGCTTAGGTCTTCATTGTGCCTTTTGTATTTAATTCCGATGCAATTTCTGTGTTTCATCGTCAATAAGGAGGTCAGAGGGATACAGTAAACCTGAAGTGAAGCATCGGAATTTATAGCTAGTGTCACAGGATTGGATCAAAGCTTAGACTATAAGAAGGGTCAGTCTTCTTGTACTTAAGTCGGCATTGTGCCTTTCGTATTTAATTCCGATGCAATATCTGTGTTTCTTCGTCAATAAAAAGGTCAGAGGGATACAGTAAACCTGAAGTGAAGCATCGGAATCTATAACTAGTGTCACAGAATTGGTTCAAAACTTAGACAGTAAGAAGAGACAGTCTTCTTTTACTTGAGTCGGCATTGTGCCTTTTGTATTTAATTCCGATGCAATTTCTGTGTTTCATCGTCAATAAGAACGTCAGAGGGATACAGTAAACCTGACGTGAAGCATCGGAATCTGTAACTAGTGTCACAGGAATGGTTCAAACCATAGACAGTAAGATGAGTTAGTGTTCTTGTACTGAAGTCGGCATTGTGCCTTTTGTATTTAATTAAGATGCAATTTCTGTGTTTCATCGTCAAGAAGAAGGTCAGAGGGATACAGTAAACCTGAAGTGAAGCATCGGAATCTTTAACTAGTGTCACAGGAATGGTTCAAAACATAGACAGTAAGAAGAGTCAGTCTTCTTGAACTTAAGTCGGCATTGTGCCTTTTGTATATAATTCCGATGCAATTTCTGTGTTTCATCGTCAATAAGAAGGTCAGCTGGATACAGTAAACCTGAAGTGAAGCATGGGAATCTATAACTAGTGTCACAGGATTGGTTCAAGGCATAGACAGTAAGAAGGGTCAGTCTTCTTGTACTTAAGTCGGCATTGTGCCTTTTGTATTTAATTCCGATGCAATATCTGTGTTTCTTCGTCAATAAAAAGGTCAGAGGGATACAGTAAACCTGAAGTGAAGCATCGGAATATATAACTAGTGTCACAGAATTGGTTCAAAACATAGACAGTAAGAAGAGACAGTCTTCTTGTACTTGAGTCGGCATTGTGCCTTTTGTATTTAATTCCGATGCAATTTCTGTGTTTCATCGTCAATAAGAACGTCAGAGGGATACAGTAAACCTGACGTGAGGCATCGGAATCTATAACTAGTGTCACAGGAATGGTTCAAAACATAGACAGTAAGAAGAGTCAGTCTTCTTGTGCTTAAGTCTGCATTGTGCCTTTTGTATTTAATTCCGATGCAATTTACGTGTTTCATCGTCAATAAGTAGGTCAGAGGGATACAGAAAACCTGAAGTGAAGCATCGAAATCTATAACTAGTGTCACAGGAATGGTTCAAACCATAGACAGTAAGATGAGTTAGTGTTCTTGTACTGAAGTCGGCATTGTGCCTTTTGTATTTAATTAAGATGCAATTTCTGTGTTTCATCGTCAATAAGAAGGTCAGAGGGATACATTAAACCTGAAGTGAAGCATCGGAATCTTTAACTAGTGTCACAGCAATGGTTCAAAACATAGACAGTAAGAAGAGTCAGTCTTCTTGTACTTAAGTCGGCATTGTGCCTTTTGTATTTAATTCCGATGAATTTTCTGTGTTTGATCGTCAATAAGAAGGTCAGAGGGATACAGTAAACCTGAAGTGAAGCATCGGAATCTATTACTAGTGTCACAGGAATGGTTCAAACCATAGACAGTAAGAAGAGTCAGTGTTCTTGTACTTAAGCCGGTATTGTGCCTTTTGTATTTAATTAAGATGCAATTTCTGTGTTTCATCGTCAATAAGAAGGTGAAGGGGATACAGTAAACCTGAAGTGAAGCATCGGAATCTATAACTAATGTCACAGAAATGATTCAAAACATAGACAGTAAGAAGAGCCAGTCTTCTTGTACTTGAGTAGGCATTGTGCCTCTTGTATTTAATATCGATGCAATTTCTGTGTTTCATCGTCAATAAGAAGGTCAGAGGGATACAGTAAACCTGAAGTGAAGCATCAGAATCTATAACTAGTGTCACAGGAATGGTTCAAACATAGACAGTAAGAATACTCAGTCTTCTTGTACATAGGTCGGCATTGTGCCTTTTGTATTTAATTCCGATGCAATTTACGTGTTTCATAGCGATCATGAAGGTCAGAGGGATACAGTAAAACCAAAGTGAAGCATCAGAATCTATAACTAGTGTAACAGCAATGGTTCAAATCATGGACAGTAAGAAGAGTCAGTTTTCTTGTACTTAAGTCGGCATTGTGCCTTTTGTATTTAATTCCAATGCAATTTCTGTGTTTCATCGTCAATAAGAAGGTCACAGGGATAGAGTAAACTTGAAATGAAGCATCCGAATCTGTAACTAGTGTCACAGGAATGGTTCAAAACATAAACAGTAAGAAGAGTCAGTTTTCTTGTACTTAGGTCGGCGTTGTGCCTTTTGTATTTAATGCCGATGCAATTTCTGTGTTTTATCGTTAATAAGAAGGTCAGAAGGATACAGTAAACCTGAAGTGAAGCATCGGAATTTATAACTAGTGTCACAGGATTGGATCAAAACATAGACTATAAGAAGGGTCAGTCTTCTTGAACTTAAGTCGGCATTGTGCCTTTCGTATTTAATTCCGATGCAATATCTGTGTTTCTTCGTCAATAAAAAGGTCAGAGGGATACAGTAAACCTGAAGTGAAGCATCGGAATCTATAACTAGTGTCACAGAATTGGTTCAAAACTTAGACAGTAAGAAGAGACAGTCTTCTTTTACTTGAGTCGGCATTGTGCCTTTTGTATTTAATTCCGATGCAATTTCTGTGTTTCATCGTCAATAAGAACGTCAGAGGGATACAGTAAACCTGACGTGAAGCATCGGAATCTGTAACTAGTGTCACAGGAATGGTTCAAACCATAGACAGTAAGATGAGTTAGTGTTCTTGTACTGAAGTCGGCATTGTGCCTTTTGTATTTAATTAAGATGCAATTTCTGTGTTTCATCGTCAAGAAGAAGGTCAGAGGGATACAGTAAACCTGAAGTGAAGCATCGGAATCTTTAACTAGTGTCACAGGAATGGTTCAAAACATAGACAGTAAGAAGAGTCAGTCTTCTTGAACTTAAGTCGGCATTGTGCCTTTTGTATATAATTCCGATGCAATTTCTGTGTTTCATCGTCAATAAGAAGGTCAGCTGGATACAGTAAACCTGAAGTGAAGCATGGGAATCTATAACTAGTGTCACAGGATTGGTTCAAGGCATAGACAGTAAGAAGGGTCAGTCTTCTTGTACTTAAGTCGGCATTGTGCCTTTTGTATTTAATTCCGATGCAATATCTGTGTTTCTTCGTCAATAAAAAGGTCAGAGGGATACAGTAAACCTGAAGTGAAGCATCGGAATATATAACTAGTGTCACAGAATTGGTTCAAAACATAGACAGTAAGAAGAGACAGTCTTCTTGTACTTGAGTCGGCATTGTGCCTTTTGTATTTAATTCCGATGCAATTTCTGTGTTTCATCGTCAATAAGAACGTCAGAGGGATACAGTAAACCTGACGTGAGGCATCGGAATCTATAACTAGTGTCACAGGAATGGTTCAAAACATAGACAGTAAGAAGAGTCAGTCTTCTTGTGCTTAAGTCTGCATTGTGCCTTTTGTATTTAATTCCGATGCAATTTACGTGTTTCATCGTCAATAAGTAGGTCAGAGGGATACAGAAAACCTGAAGTGAAGCATCGAAATCTATAACTAGTGTCACAGGAATGGTTCAAACCATAGACAGTAAGATGAGTTAGTGTTCTTGTACTGAAGTCGGCATTGTGCCTTTTGTATTTAATTAAGATGCAATTTCTGTGTTTCATCGTCAATAAGAAGGTCAGAGGGATACATTAAACCTGAAGTGAAGCATCGGAATCTTTAACTAGTGTCACAGCAATGGTTCAAAACATAGACAGTAAGAAGAGTCAGTCTTCTTGTACTTAAGTCGGCATTGTGCCTTTTGTATTTAATTCCGATGAATTTTCTGTGTTTGATCGTCAATAAGAAGGTCAGAGGGATACAGTAAACCTGAAGTGAAGCATCGGAATCTATTACTAGTGTCACAGGAATGGTTCAAACCATAGACAGTAAGAAGAGTCAGTGTTCTTGTACTTAAGCCGGTATTGTGCCTTTTGTATTTAATTAAGATGCAATTTCTGTGTTTCATCGTCAATAAGAAGGTGAAGGGGATACAGTAAACCTGAAGTGAAGCATCGGAATCTATAACTAATGTCACAGAAATGATTCAAAACATAGACAGTAAGAAGAGCCAGTCTTCTTGTACTTGAGTAGGCATTGTGCCTCTTGTATTTAATATCGATGCAATTTCTGTGTTTCATCGTCAATAAGAAGGTCAGAGGGATACAGTAAACCTGAAGTGAAGCATCAGAATCTATAACTAGTGTCACAGGAATGGTTCAAACATAGACAGTAAGAATACTCAGTCTTCTTGTACATAGGTCGGCATTGTGCCTTTTGTATTTAATTCCGATGCAATTTACGTGTTTCATAGCGATCATGAAGGTCAGAGGGATACAGTAAAACCAAAGTGAAGCATCAGAATCTATAACTAGTGTAACAGCAATGGTTCAAATCATGGACAGTAAGAAGAGTCAGTTTTCTTGTACTTAAGTCGGCATTGTGCCTTTTGTATTTAATTCCAATGCAATTTCTGTGTTTCATCGTCAATAAGAAGGTCACAGGGATAGAGTAAACTTGAAATGAAGCATCCGAATCTGTAACTAGTGTCACAGGAATGGTTCAAAACATAAACAGTAAGAAGAGTCAGTTTTCTTGTACTTAGGTCGGCGTTGTGCCTTTTGTATTTAATGCCGATGCAATTTCTGTGTTTTATCGTTAATAAGAAGGTCAGAAGGATACAGTAAACCTGAAGTGAAGCATCGGAATTTATAACTAGTGTCACAGGATTGGATCAAAACATAGACTGTAAGAAGGGTCAGTCTTCTTGTACTTAAGTCGGCATTGTGCCTTTTGTATTTAATTCCGATGCAATATCTGTGTTTCTTAGTCAATAAGAAGGTCAGAGGGATACAGTAAACCTGAAGTGAAGCATCGGAATCTATAACTAGTGTCACAGAATTGGTTCAAAACATAAACAGTAAGAAGAGACAGTCTTCTCGTACTTGAGTCGGCATAGTGCCTTTTGTATTTAATTCCGATGCAATTTCTGTGTTTCATCGTAAATAAGAACGTCAGAGGGATACAGTAAACCTGACGTGAAGCATCGGAATCTATAACTAGTGTCACAGGAATGGTTCCAAACATAGACAGTAAGATGAGTTAGTGTTCTTGTCCTGATGTCGGCATTGTGCCTTTTGTATATAATTCCGATGCAATTTCTGTGCTTCATCGTCAATAAGAAGGTCCTCTGGATACAGTAAACCTGAAGTGAAGCATCGGAATCTATAACTAGTGTCACAGGAATGGTTCAAAGCATAGACAGTAAGATGAGCCGGTCTTCTTGTACTTGAGTCGGCATTGTGCCTTTTGTATTTATTTCCGATTAATTTTCTGTGATTGATCGTCAATAAGAAGGTCAGAGGGATACAGTAAACCTGAAGTGAAGCGTCGGAATCCGTTACTAGTGTCACAGGAATGGTTCAAACCATAGACAGTAAGAAGAGTCGGTGTTCTTGTACTTATGTCGGCATTGTGCCTTTTGTATTTAATTAAGATGCAATTTCTGTGTTTCATCGTCAATAAGAAGGTGAAAGGGATACAGTAAACCTGAAGTGAAGCATCGGAATCTTTAACTAGTGCCACAGGAATGGTTCAAAACATAGACAGCAAAAAGAGTCAGTGTTCTTGTACTTTAGTCAGCATTGTGCCTTTTGTATTTAATTCGAATGCAATTTCTGTGTTTCATCGTCAATAAGAAGGTCATAGGGATACAGTAAACTTGAAGTGAAGCATCGGAATCTATAACTAGTGTCACAGGAATGGTTCAAAACATAGA
This sequence comes from Schistocerca piceifrons, assembly GCF_021461385.2. NCBI lineage: Eukaryota > Metazoa > Arthropoda > Insecta > Orthoptera > Acrididae > Schistocerca > Schistocerca piceifrons. Next base: position 2,039,873 of record NC_060140.1, on the reverse strand, counting down.
CAGTAAGAAGAGTCTGATTTCTTGTACTAATGTCGGCATTGTGCCTTTTGTATTTAATTCCAATGCAATTTCTGTGTTTCATCGTCAATAAGAAGGTCATAGGGATACAGTAAACATGAAGTGAAGCATCGGAATCTATAACTAGTGTCACAGGAATGGTTCAAAACTTAAACAGTAAGAAGAGTCAGTTTTCTTGTACTTAGGTCGGCATTGTGCCTTTTGTCTTTAATTCCGACGCAATTTCTGTGTTTCATCGTCAATAAGAACGTCAGAGGGATACAGTAAACCTGAAGTGAAGCATCGGAATCTATAACTAGTGTCACAGAATTGGTTCATAGCATAGACAGTAAGAAGAGACAGTCTTCTTGTACTTGAGTCGGCATTGTGCCTTTTGTATTTAGTTCCGATGCAATTTCTGTGTTTCATCGTCAATAAGAACGTCAGAGGCATACAGTAAACCTGACGTGAAGCATCGGAATCTATAACTAGTGTCACAGGAATGGTTCAAAACATAAACAGTAAGAAGAGTCAGTCTTCTTGTGCTGAAGTCGGCATTGTGCCTTTTGTATGTAATTCCGATGCTATTTACGTGTTTCATCGTCAATAAGTAGGTCAGACGGATACAGTAAACCTGAAGTGAAGCATCGTAATCTATAACTAGTGTCACAGGAATGGTTCAAACCATAGACAGTAAGATGAGTTAGTGGTCTTGTACTGAAGTCGGCATTGTGCATTTTGTATTTAATTCCGATGCAATTTCTGTGTTTCATCGTCAATAAGAAGGTCACAGGGATACAGTAAACCTGAAATGAAGCATCGGAATCTATAACTAGTGTCACATTAATGGTTCAAAACATAAACAGTAAGGAGAGTCAGTTTTCTTGTACTTAGGTCGGCATTGTGCCTTCTGTATTTAATTCCGATGCAATTTCTGTGTTTCATCGTCAATAAGAAGGTCAGAGAGATACAGTAAACCTGAAGTGAAGCATTGGAATTTATAACTAGTGTCACAGGATTGGTTCAAAACATAGACAGTAAGAACGGTCAGTTTTCTTGTACTTAAGTCGGCATTGTGCCTTTTGTATATAATTCCGATGCAATATCTGTGTTTCTTCGTCAATAGGAAGGTCAGAGGGATACAGTAAACCTGAAGTGAAGCATCGGAACCTAAAACTGTGTCACAGAATTGGTTCAAAACATAGACAGTAAGAAGAGACAGTCTTCTTGTACTTGAGTCGGCATTGTGCCTTTTGTATTTAATTCCGATGCAATTTCTGTGTTTCATCGTCAATACGAAGGTGAAAGGGATACAGTAAACCTGAAGTGAAGCATCGTAATTTATAACTAGTGTCACAGAAATGAATCAAAACATAGACAGTAAGAAAAGCCAGTCTTCTTGTACTTGAGTAGGGATTGTGCCTCTTCTATTTAATTCCGATGCAATTTCTGTGTTTCATCGTCAATAAGAAGGTCAGAGGGATACAGTAAACCTGAAGTGAAGCATCAGAATCTATAACTAGTGTCACAGGAATGGTTCAAACATAGACAGTAAGAATACTCAGTCTTCTTGTACATAGGTCGGCATTGTGCATTTTGTATTTAATTCCGATGCAATTTACGTGTTTCATAGTGATCATGAAGGTCAGAGGGATACAGTAAAACCAAAGTGAAGCATCAGAATCTATAACTAGTGTAACAGCAATGGTTCAAATCATGGACAGTAAGAAGAGTCAGTTTTCTTGTACTTATGTCGGCATTGTGCCTTTTGTATTTAATTCCAATGCAATTTCTGTGTTTCATCGTCAATAAGAAGGTCACAGGGATAGAGTAAACTTGAAATGAAGCGTCGGAATCTGTAACTAGTGTCACAGGAATGGTTCAAAACATAAACAGTAAGAAGAGTCAGTTTTCTTGTACTTAGGTCGGCGTTGTGCCTTTTGTATTTAATGCCGATGCAATTTCTGTGTTTTATCGTTAATAAGAAGGTCAGAAGGATACAGAAAACCTGAAGTGAAGCATCGGAATTTATAACTAGTGTCACAGGATTGGATCAAAACATAGACTGTAAGAAGGGTCAGTCTTCTTGTACTTAAGTCGGCATTGTGCCTTTTGTATTTAATTCCGATGCAATATCTGTGTTTCTTAGTCAATAAGAAGGTCAGAGGGATACAGTAAACCTGAAGTGAAGCATCGGAATCTATAACTAGTGTCACAGAATTGGTTCAAAACATAGACAGTAAGAAGAGACAGTCTTCTCGTACTTGAGTCGGCATAGTGCCTTTTGTATTTAATTCCGATGCAATTTCTGTGTTTCATCGTCAATAAGAACGTCAGAGGGATACAGTAAACCTGACGTGAAGCATCGGAATCTATAACTAGTGTCACAGGAATGGTTCAAAACATAGACAGTAAGATGAGTTAGTGTTCTTGTCCTGAAGTCGGCATTGTGCCTTTTGTATATAATTCCGATGCAATTTCTGTGCTTCATCGTCAATAAGAAGGTCCTCTGGATACAGTAAACCTGAAGTGAAGCATCGGAATCTATAACTAGTGTCACAGGAATGGTTCAAAGCATAGACAGTAAGATGAGCCGGTCTTCTTGTACTTGAGTCGGCATTGTGCCTTTTGTATTTATTTCCGATGAATTTTCTGTGATTGATCGTCAATAAGAAGGTCAGAGGGATACAGTAAACCTGAAGTGAAGCGTCGGAATCTGTTACTAGTGTCACAGGAATGGTTCAAACCATAGACAGTAAGAAGAGTCGGTGTTCTTGTACTTATGTCGGCATTGTGCCTTTTGTATTTAATTAAGATGCAATTTCTGTGTTTCATCGTCAATAAGAAGGTGAAAGGGATACAGTAAACCTGAAGTGAAGCATCGGAATCTTTAACTAGTGCAACAGGAATGGTTCAAAACATAGACAGCAAAAAGAGTCAGTGTTCTTGTACTTTAGTCAGCATTGTGCCTTTTGTGTTTAATTCCAATGCAATTTCTGTGTTTCATCGTCAATAAGAAGGTCATAGGGATACAGTAAACTTGAAGTGAAGCATCGGAAACTATAACTAGTGTCACAGGAATGGTTCAAAACATAGGCAGTAAGAAGAGTCTGATTTCTTGTACTAATGTCGGCATTGTGCCTTTTGTATTTAATTCCAATGCAATTTCTGTGTTTCATCGTCAATAAGAAGGTCATAGGGATACAGTAAACATGAAGTGAAGCATCGGAATCTATAACTAGTGTCACAGGAATGGTTCAAAACTTAAACAGTAAGAAGAGTCAGTTTTCTTGTACTTAGGTCGGCATTGGCCTTTTGTCTTTAATTCCCACGCAATTTCTGTGTTTCATCGTCAATAAGAACGTCAGAGGGATACAGTAAACCTGAAGTGAAGCATCGGAATCTATAACTAGTGTCACAGAATTGGTTCATAGCATAGACAGTAAGAAGAGACAGTCTTCTTGTACATCAGTCGGCATTGTGCCATTTGTATTTAATTCCGATGCAATTTCTGTGTTTCATCGTCAATAAGAACGTCAGAGGCATACAGTAAACCTGACGTGAAGCATCGGAATCTATAACTAGTGTCACAGGAATGGTTCAAAACATAAACAGTTAGAAGAGTCAGTCTTCTTGTGCTGAAGTCGGCATTGTGCCTTTTGTATGTAATTCCGATGCTATTTACGTGTTTCATCGTCAATAAGTAGGTCAGACGGATACAGTAAACCTGAAGTGAAGCATCGTAATCTATAACTAGTGTCACAGGAATGGTTCAAACCATAGACAGTAAGATGAGTTAGTGGTCTTGTACTGAAGTCGGCATTGTGCATTTTGTATTTAATTCCGATGCAATTTCTGTGTTTCATCGTCAATAAGAAGGTCACAGGGATACAGTAAACCTGAAATGAAGCATCGGAATCTATAACTAGTGTCACATTAATGGTTCAAAACATAAACAGTAAGGAGAGTCAGTTTTCTTGTACTTAGGTCGGCATTGTGCCTTCTGTATTTAATTCCGATGCAATTTCTGTGTTTCATCGTCAATAAGAAGGTCAGAGAGATACAGTAAACCTGAAGTGAAGCATTGGAATTTATAACTAGTGTCACATGATTGGTTCAAAACATAGACAGTAAGAACGGTCAGTTTTCTTGTACTTAAGTCGGCATTGTGCCTTTTGTATATAATTCCGATGCAATATCTGTGTTTCTTCGTCAATAGGAAGGTCAGAGGGATACAGTAAACCTGAAGTGAAGCATCGGAACCTAAAACTGTGTCACAGAATTGGTTCAAAACATAGACAGTAAGAAGAGACAGTCTTCTTGTACTTGAGTCGGCATTGTGCCTTTTGTATTTAATTCCGATGCAATTTCTGTGTTTCATCGTCAATACGAAGGTGAAATGGATACAGTAAACCTGAAGTGAAGCATCGGAATCTATAACTAGTGTCACAGGAATGGTTCAAACCATAGACAGTAAGATGGGTCAGTGTTCTTGTACTTTAGTCGGCATTGTGCCTTTTGTATTTAATTAAGGTGCAATTTCTGTGTTTCATCGTCAATAAGAAGGTGAAAGGGATACAGTAAACCTGAAGTGAAGCATCGGAAACTTTAACTAGTGTCACAGGAATGGTTCAAAACATAGACAGTAAGAAGAGTCAGATTTCTTGTACTTATGTCGGCATTGTGCCTTTTGTATTTAATTCCAATGCAATTTCTGTGTTTCATCGTCTATAAGAAGGCCACAGGGATACAGTAAACTTGAAATGAAGCATCGGAATCTATAACTAGTGTCACAGGAACGGTTCAAAACATAAATAGTAAGAAGAGTCAGTTTTCTTGTACTTAGGTCGGCATTGTGCCTTTTGTATTTAATTACAATGCAATTTCTGTGTTTCATCGTCAATAAGAACGTCAGAGGGATACAGTAAACATGACGTGAAGCATCGGAATCTATAACTAGTGTCACAGGAATGGTTCAAAACATAGACAGTAAGAAGAGTCAGTCTTCTTGTGCTTAAGTCCGCATTGTGCCTTTTGTATTTAATTCCGATGCAATTTACGTGTTTCATCGTCAATAAGTAGGTCAGAGGGATACAGTAAACCTGAAGTGAAGCATCGGAATCTATAACTAGTGTCACAGGAATGGTTCAAACCATAGACAGTAAGATGAGTTAGTGTTCTTGTACTTGAGTCGGCATTGTGCCTTTTGTATTTAATTAAGGTGCAATTTCTGTGTTTCATCGTCAATAAGAAGGTGAAAGGGGTACAGTAAACCTGAAGTGAAGCATCGGAATCTTTAACTAGTGTCACAGGAATGGTTCAAAACATAGACAGTAAGAAGAGTCAGTTTTCTTGTACTTATGTCGGCATTGTGCCTTTTGTATTTAATTCCAATGCAATTTCTGTGTTTCATCGTCAATAAGAAGGTCACAGGGATACAGTAAACTTGAAATGAAGCAACAGAATCTATAACTAGTGTCACAGGAATGGTTCAAAACATAAACAGTAAGAAGAGTCAGTTTTCTAGTACTTAGGTCGGCAGTGTGCCTTTTGTATTTAGTTCCGATGCAATTTCTGTGTTTCATCGTCAATAAGAACGTCAGAGGGATACAGTATTCCTGAAGTGAAGCATCGGAATCTATAACTAGTGTCACAGGAATGGTTCAAACCATAGACAGTAAGATGAGTTAGTGTTCTTGTACTGAAATCGGCATTGTTCCTTTTGTATTATAATTCCGATGCAATTACGTGTTTCATCGTCAATAACAAGGTCAGAGGGATACAGTAAACCTGAAGTGAAGCATCGGAATCTATAACTAGTGTAACAGCAATGGTTCAAATCATGGGCAATAAGAAGTGTCAGTTCTCTTGTACTTAAGTCGGCATTGTGCCTTTTGTATATAATTCCGATGCAATATCTGTGTTTCTTCGTCAATAGGAAGGTCAGAGGGATACAGTAAACCTGAAGTGAAGCATCGGAATCTATAACTGTGTCACAGAATTGGTTCAAAACATAGACAGTAAGAAGAGACAGTCTTCTTGTACTTGAGTCGGCACTGTGCCTTTTGTATTTAATTCCGACGCAATTTCTGTGTTTCATCGTCAATAAGAAGGTGAAAGGGATACAGTAAACCTGAAGTGAAGCATCGGAATCTATAACTAGTGTCACAGAAATGAATCAAAACATAGACAGTAAGAAGAGCCAGTCTTCTTGTACTTGAGTAGGGATTGTGCCTCTTCTATTTAATTGCGATGCAATTTCTGTGTTTCATCGTCAATAAGAAGGTCAGAGGGATACAGTAAACCTGAAGTGAAGCATCGGAATCTATTACTAGTGTCACAGGAATGGTTCAAACCATAGACAGTAAGAAGAGTCAGTGTTCTTGTACTTAAGTCGGCATTGTGCCTATTGTATTTAATTAAGATGCAATTTATGTGTTTCATCATCAATAAGAAGGTGAAAGGGATACAGAAACCCTGAAGCGAAGCACCGGAATCTATAACTAGTGCCACAGGAATGATTCAAAACATAGACAGTAAGAAGAGTCAGTCCTCTTGTACTTAAGTCGGCATTGTGCCTTTTGTATATAATTTTGATGCAATTTCTGTGTTTCATCGTCAATAAGAAGCTCACAGGGATACAGTAAACCTGAAGTGAAGCATACGGAATCTATAACTATTGTCACAGGAATTTTTCAAAACATAGACAGTAAGAAGAGTCAGTCTTTTTGTACTTAAGTCGGCATTGTGCGTTTTGTATTTAATTCCGATTCAATTTCTGTGTTTCATCGTCAATACGACGGTCAGAGGGATACAGTAAATCTGAAGTGAAGCATCGGAATCTATAACTAGTGTCACAGGAATGGTTCAAAGCATAGACAGTAAGAAGGGTCAGTCTTCTTGTACTTAAGTCGGCATTGTGCTTTTTGTATTAATCCGATGAAATATCTGTGTTTCTTCGTCAATAAGAACGTCAGAGGGATACAGTAAACGTGAAGTGTAGCATCGGAATCTATAACTAGTGTCACAGAAATGGTTCAAAACATAGACAGTAAGAAGAGCCAGTCTTCTTGTACTTGAGTCGGCATTGTGCCTTTTGTATTTAATTCCGATGCAATTTCTGTGTTACATCGCCAATAAGAAGGTCAGAGGGATACAGTAAACCTGAAGTGAAGCATCGGAATCTATAACTAGTGTCACAGAATTGGTTCAAAACATAGACAGTAAGAAGAGACAGTCTTCTTGTACTTGAGTCGGCATTCTGCCTTTTGTATTTAATTCCGATGCAATTTCTGTGTTTCATCGTAAATAAGAACGTCAGAGGGATACAGTAAACCTGAAGTGAAGCATCGGAATCTATAACTAGTGTCATAGGAATGGTACAAACCATAGACAGTAAGATTAGTTAGTGTTCTTGTACTGAAGTCGGGATTGTGCCTTTTGTATTTAATTAAGATGCAATTTCTGTGTTTCATCGCCAATAAGAAGGTCAGAGGGATACAGTAACCCTGAAGTGAAGCATCGAAATCTTTAAGTAGTGTCACAGGAATGGTTCAAAACATAGACAGTAAGAAGAGTCAGTCTTCTTGTACTTAAGTCAGCATTGTGCCTTTTGTATATAATTCCGATGCAATTTCTGTGCTTCATCGTCAATAAGAAGGTCAGCTGGATACAGTAAACCTGAAGTGAAGCATCGGAATCTATAACTAGTGTCACAGGAATGGTTCAAATCATAGACAGTAAGAAGAGCCAGTCTTCTTGTACTTGAGTCGGCATTGTGCCTTTTGTATTTAATTCCGATGAATTTTCTGTGTTTGATCGTCAATAAGAAGGTCAGAGGGATACAGTAAACCTGAAGTGAAACATCGGAATCTACTACTAGTGTCACAGGAATGGTTCAAACCATAGACAGTAAGAAGAGTCAGTGTTCGTGTACTTAAGTCGGCATTGTGCCTTTTGAATTTATTTAAGATGCAACTTCTGTGTTTCATCGTTAATACGAAGGTCAGAGGGATACAGTAAACCTGAAGTGAAGCATCGGAATCTATAACGAGTGTCACAGGAATGGTTCAAAACATAGACAGTGAGAAGGGTCAGTCTTCTTGTACTTAAGTCAGCATTGTGCCTTTTGTATTCAATTCGATGCAATATCCGTGTTTCTTCGTCAATAAAAAGGTCAGAGGGATACAGTAAACCTGAAGTGAAGCATCGGAATCTATAACTAGTGTCACAGAAATGGTTCAAAACATAGACAGTAAGAAGAGCCAGTCTTCCTGTACTGAAGTCGGCATTGTGCCTTTTGTATATAATTCCGATGAATTTTCTGTGTTTGATCGTCAATAAGAAGGTCCGAGGGATACAGCAAACCTGAAGTGAAGCATCGGAACCTATAACTGGTGTCACAGGAATGGTTCAAACCGTAGACTGTAAGAAGAGTCAGTGTTCTTGTACTGAAGTCGGCATTGTGCCTTTTGTATTTAATTAAGATGCAATTTTTGTGTTTCATCGTCAATAATAAGGTCAGAGGGATACATTAAACCTGACGTGAAGCATCGGAATCAATAAGTAGTGTCACAGGAATGGTTCAAAACATAGACAGTAAGTAGAGTCAGTCATCTTGTACTTAAGTCGCCTTGTGCATTTTGTATTTAATTCCGATGCAATTTCTGTGTTTCATCGTCAATACGAAGGTCAGAGAGATACAGCAAACCTGAAGTGAAGCATCGGAATCTATAACTAGTGTCACAGGAATGGTTCAAAACATAGACAGTAAGAAAGGTCATTCTTCTTGTACATAAGTCGGCATTGTGCCATTTGTATTTAATTCCGATGAATTTTCTGTGTTTGATCGTCAATAAGAAGGTCCGAGGGATACAGCAAACCTGAAGGTCCGAGGGATACAGCAAACCTGAAGTGAAGCATCGGAATCTATAACTAGTGTCACAGGAAAGGTTCAAAACATAGTCAGTAAGAATTGTCAGTCTTCTTGTACTTAAGACGGCATTGTGCCTTTTGTATTTAATCCGATGAAATATCTGTGTTTCTTCGTCAATAAGAAGGTCAGAGGGATACAGTAAACGTGAAGTGAAGCATCGGAATCTATAACTAGTGTCACAGAAATGGTTCAAAACATAGACAGTATGAAGAGCCAGTCTACTTGTACTTGAGTCGGCATTGTTCCTTTTGTATTTAATTCCGTTGCAATTTCTGTGTTACATCACCAATGAGAAGGTCAGAGGGATACAGTAAACCTGAAGTGAAGCATCGGAATCTATAACTAGTGTCACAGAATTGGTTCAAAACATAGACAGTATGAAGAGCCAGTCTTCTTGTACTTGAGACGGCATTGTGCCTTTTGTATTTAATTCCGATGAATTATCTGTGTTTGATCGTCAATAAGAAGGTCAGAGGGATACAGTAAACCTGAAGTGAAGCATCGGAATCTATAACTAGTGTCACAGAAATGGTTCAAAACATAGACAGTAAGAAGAGTCAGTCTTCTTGTGCTTAAGTCGGCATTGTGCCTTTTGTATATGATTCCGATGCAATTTACGTGTTTCATCGTCAATAAGTAAGTCAGAGGGATACAGTAAACCTGAAGTGAAGCATCGGAATCTATTACTAGTGTCACAGGAATGGTTCAAACCATAGACAGTAAGAAGAGTCACTGTTCGTGTACTTAAGTCGGCATTGTGCCTTTTGTATTTAATTAAGATGCAATTTCTGTGTTTCATAGTCAATAAGAAGGTCAGAGGGATACAGTAACCCTGAAGTGAAGCATCGAAATCTTTAAGTAGTGTCACAGAAATGGTTCAAAACATAGACAGTAAGAAGAGTCAGTCTCCTTGTACTTAAGTCAGCATTGTGCCTTTTGTATATAATTCCGATTCAATTTCTGTGCTTCATCGTCAATAAGAAGGTCAGCTGGATACAGTAAACCTGAAGTGAAGCATCGGAATCTATAACTAGTGTCACAGGAATGGTTCAAATCATAGACAGTAAGAAGAGCCAGTCTTCTTGTACTTGAGACGGCATTGTGCCTTTTGTATTTAATTCCGATGAATTTTCTGTGTTTGATCGTCAATAAGAAGGTCAGAGGGATACAGTAAACCTGAAGTGAAGCATCGGAATCTATTACTAGTGTCACAGGAATGGTTCAAACCATAGACAGTAAGAAGAGTCACTGTTCGTGTACTTAAGTCGGCATTGTGCCTTTTGTATTTATTTAAGATGCAACTTCTGTGTTTCATCGTCAATACGAAGGTCAGAGGGATACAGTAAACCTGAAGTGAAGCATCGGAATCTATAACTAGTGTCACAGGAATGGTTCAAAACCTAGACAGTGAGAAGGGTCAGTCTTCTTGTACTTAAGTCGGCATTGTGCCTTTTGTATTTAATTCGATGCAATATCTGTGTTTCTTCGTCAATAAAAAGGTCAGAGGGATACAGTAAACCTGAAGTGAAGCATCGGAATCTATTACTAGTGTCACAGAAATGGTTCAAAACATAGACAGTAAGAAGAGCCAGTCTTCTTGGACTGATGTCGGCATTGTGCCTTTTGTATTTAATTCCGATGCAATTTCTGTGTTACATCGTCAATAAGAAGGTCAGAGAGATACAGTAAACCTGAAGTGAAGCATCGGAATCTATAACTAGTGTCACAGGAATGGTTCAAAACATAGACCGTAAGAATAGTCAGTGTTCTTGTACTGAAGTCGGCATTGTGCCTTTTGTATTTAATTCCGATGAATTTTCTGTGTTTGATCGTCAATAAGAAAGTCCGAGGGATACAGCAAACCTGAAGGTCCGAGGGATACAGCAAACCTGAAGTGAAGCATCGGAATCTATAACTAGTGTCACAGGAATGGTTCAAGACATAGTCAGTAAGAAGAGTCAGTTATCTTGTACTTTAGTCGGCATTGTGCCATTTGTATTTAATTAAGATGCAATTTCTGTGTTTCATCGCCAATAAGAAGGTGAAAGGGATACAGAAACCCTGAAGTGAAGCATCGGAATTTTTAACTAGTGTCACAGGAATGGTTCAAAACATAGACAGTAAGAAGATCCAGTTTTCTTGTACTTATGTCGGCATTGTGCCTTTTGTATTTAATTCCAATGCAATTTCTGTGTTTCATGGTCAATACGAAGGTCACAGGGATACAGTAAACTTGAAATGAAGCATCGGAATCTATAACTAGTGTCACAGGAATGGTTCAAAACATAAACAGTAAGAAGAGTCAGTTTTCTTGTACTTATGTCGGCATTGTGCCTTTTGTATTTAATTGCGATGCAATTTCTGTGTTTCATCGTCAATAAGAACGTCAGACGGATACAGTAAACCTGAAGTGAAGCATCGGAATCTATAACTAGAGTCACAGAATTGGTTCAAAACATAGACTGTAAGAAGAGACAGTCTTCATGTACTTGAGTCGGCATTGTGCCTTTTGTATTTAATTCCGAAGCTATTTACGTGTTTCATCGTCAATAAGTAGGTCAGAGGGATACAGTAAACCTGAAGTGAAGCATCGGAATCTATAACTAGAGTTTCAGGAATGGTTCAAACCATAGACAGTAAGATGAGTTAGTGTTCTTGTACTGAAGTAGGCATTGTGCATTTTGTATTTAATTCCGATGCAATATCTGTGTTTCATCGTCAATAAGAAGGTCACGGGGATACAGTAAACCTGAAATGAAGCATCGGAATCTATAACTAGTGTCACAGGAATGGTTCAAAACATAAACAGTAAGGAGTGTCAGTTTTCTTGTACTTAGGTCGGCATTGTGCCTTCTGTATTTAATTCCGATGCAATTTCTGTGTTTCATCGTCATTAAGAAGGTTAGAGGGATACAGTAAACCTGAAGTGAAGCATTGGAATTTATAACTAGTGTCACAGGATTGGTTTAAAACATAGACAGTAAGAAGGGTCAGTCTTCTTGTACTTAAGTCGGCATTGTGCCTTTTGTATATAATTCCGATGCAATATCTGTGTTTCTTCGTCAATAGAAAGGTCAGAGGGATACAGTAAACCTGAAGTGAAGCATCGGAATCTATAACTGTGTCACAGAATTGGTTCAAAACATAGACAGTAAGAAGAGACAGTCTTCTTGTACTTGAGTCGGCATTGTGCTTTTTGTATTTAATTCCGATGTAATTTCTGTGTTTCATCGTCAATAAGAAGGTCAGAGGGATACAGTAACCCTGAAGTGAAGCATCGGAATCTATAACTGGTGTCACAGGAATGGTTCAAACCATAGACAGTAAGATGGGTTAGTGTCCTTGTACTGAAGTCGGCATTGTGCCTTTTGTATTTAATTAAGATGCAATTTCTGTGTTTCATCGTCAATAAGAAGGTCAGAGGGATACTGTAAACCTGAAGTGAAGCATCGAAATCTTTAACTAGTGTCACAGGAATGGTTCAAAACATAGACAGTAAGAAGAGTCAGTCTTCTTGTACTTAAGTCGGCATTGTGTCTTTTGTATAAAATTCCGATGCAATTTCTGTGCTTCATCGTCAATAAGAAGGTCAGCTGGATACAGTAAACCTGAAGTGAAGCATCGGAATCTATAACTAGTGTCACAGGAATGGTTCAAAACATAGACAGTAAGAAGAGTCAGTCTTCTTGTACTTAAGTCAGCATTGTGCCCTTTGTATATAATTCCGATGCAATTTCTGTGCTTCATCGTCAATAAGGTCAGCTGGATACAGTAAACCTGAAGTGAAGCATCGGAATCTATAACTAGTGTCACAGGAATGGTTCAAATCATAGACAGTAAGAGGAGCCAGTCTTCTTGTACTTGATGTCGGCATTGTGCCTTTTGTATTTAATTCCGATGAATTTTCTGTGTTTGATCGTCAATAAGAAGGTCAGAGGGATACAGTAAGCCTGAAGTGAAGCATCGGAATCTATTACTAGTGTCACAGGAATGGTTCAAACCGTAGACAGTAAGAAGAGTCAGTGTTCTTGTACTGAAGTCGGCATTGTGCTTTTTGTATTTAATTAAGATGCAATTTTTGTTTTTCATCGTCAATAATAAGGTCAGAGGGATACATTAAACCTGACGTGAAGCATCGGAATCAATAAGTAGTGTCAGAGGAATGGTTCAAAACATAGACAGTAAGAAGAGTCAGTCATCTTGTACTTAATTCGCCATTGTGCCTTTTGTATTTAATTCCGATGCAATTTCTGTCTTTCTTCGTCAATACGAAGGTCAGAGAGATACAGTAAACCTGAAGTGAAGCATCGGAATCTATAACTAGTGTCACAGGAATGGTTCAAAACATAGACTGTAAGAAAGGTCAGTCTTCTTGTACTTAAGTCGGCATTGTGCCTTTTGTATTTAATCCGATGCAATATCTGTGTTTCTTCGTCAATAAGAATGTCTGAGGGATACAGTAAACCTGAAGTTAAGCATGGGAATCTATAACAAGTGTCACAGAAATGGTTCAATACATATACAGTAAGAAGAGCCAGTCTTCTTGTACTTGAGTCGGCATTGTGCATTTTGTATTTAATTCCGATGCAATTTCTGTGTTACATCGTCAATAAGAAGGTCAGAGGGATACAGTAAACCTGAAGTGAAGCATCGGAATCTATAACTAGTGTCACAGGAATGGTTCAAACATAGAACGTAAGAATAGTCAGTGTTCTTGTACTGAAGTCGGCATTGTGCCTTTTGTATTTAATTTCGATGAATTTTCTGTGTTTGATCGTCAATAAGAAGATCCGAGGGATACAGCAAACCTGAAGGTCCGAGGGATACCGCAAACCTGAAGTGAAGCATCGGAATCTATAACTAGTGTCACAGGTATGGTTCAAAACATCGACAGTAAGAAGAGTAAGTTATCTTGTACTTAAGTCGGCATTGTGCCTTTTGTATTTAATTCCGATGCAATTTCTGTGTTTCATCGTCAATACGAAGGTCAGAGGGATCCAGTAAACCTGAAGTGAAGCATCGGAATCTATAACTAGTGTCACAGTAATGGTTCAAAACATAGACAGTAAGAAGAGCCAGTCTTCTTGTACTTGAGTAGGGATTGTGCCTCTTCTATTTAATTCCGATGCAATTTCTGTGTTTCATCGTCAATAAGAAGGTCAGAGGGATACAGTAACCCTGAAGTGAAGCATCGGAGTCTATAACTGGTGTCACAGGAATGGTTCAAACCATAGACAGTAAGATGGGTTAGTGTCCTTGTACTGAAGTCGGCATTGTGCCTTTTGTATTTAATTAAGATGCAATTTCTGTGTTTCATCGTCAATAAGAAGGTCAGAGGGATACTGTAAACCTGAAGTGAAGCATCGAAATCTTTAACTAGTGTCGCAGGAATGGTTCAAAACATAGACAGTAAGAAGAGTCAGTCTTCTTGTACTTAAGTCAGCATTGTGCCTTTTGTATATAATTCCGATGCAATTTCTGTGCTTCATCGTCGATAAGGTCAGCTGGATACAGTAAACCTGAAGTGAAGCATCGGAATCTATAACTAGTGTCACAGGAATGGTTCAAATCATAGACAGTAAGAGGAGCCAGTCTTCTTGTACTTGAGTCGGCATTGTGCCTTTTGTATTTAATTCCGATGAATTTTCTGTGTTTGATCGTCAATAAGAAGGTCAGAGGGATACAGTAAGCCTGAAGTGAAGCATCGGAATCTATTACTAGTGTCACAGGAATGGTTCAAACCGTAGACAGTAAGAAGAGTCAGTGTTCTTGTACTGAAGTCGGCATTGTGCCTTTTGTATTTAATTAAGATGCAATTTTTGTTTTTCATCGTCAATAATAAGGTCAGAGGGATACATTAAACCTGACGTGAAGCATCGGAATCAATAAGTAGTGTCACAGGAATGGTTCAAAACATAGACAGTAAGAAGAGTCAGTCATCTTGTACTTAATTCGCCATTGTGCCTTTAGTATTTAATTCCGATGCAATATCTGTGTTTCTTCGTCAATAGGAAGGTCAGAGGGATACAGTAAACCTGAAGTGAAGCATCGGAATCTATAACTGTGTCACAGAATTGGTTCAAAACATTGACAGTAAGAAGAGAAAGTCTTCTTGTACTTGAGTCGGCTTTGTGCTTTTTGTATTTAATTCCGATGCAATTTCTGTGTTTCATCGTCAATAAGAAGGTGAAAGGGATACAGTAAACCTGAAGTGAAGCATCGGAATCTATAACTAGTGTCACAGAAATGAATCAAAACATAGACAGTAAGAAGAGCCAGTCTTCTTGTACTTGAGTAGGGATTGTGCCTCTTCTATTTAATTCCGATGCAATTTCTGTGTTTCATCGTCAATAAGAAGGTTAGAGGGATACAGTAACCCTGAAGTGAAGCATCGGAATCTATAACTGGTGTCACAGGAATGGTTCAAACCATAGACAGTAAGATGGGTTAGTGTCCTTGTACTGAAGTCGGCATTGTGCCTTTTGTATTTAATTAAGATGCAATTTCTGTGTTTCATCGTCAATAAGAAGGTCAGAGGGATACTGTAAACCTGAAGTGAAGCATCGAAATATTTAACTAGTGTCGCAGGAATGGTTCAAAACATAGACAGTAAGAAGAGTCAGTCTTCTTGTACTTAAGTCAGCATTGTGCCTTTTGTATATAATTCCGATGCAATTTCTGTGCTTCATCGTCGATAAGGTCAGCTGGATACAGTAAACCTGAAGTGAAGCATCGGAATCTATAACTAGTGTCACAGGAATGGTTCAAATCATAGACAGTAAGAGGAGCCAGTCTTCTTGTACTTGAGTCGGCATTGTGCCTTTTGTATTTAATTCCGATGAATTTTCTGTGTTTGATCGTCAATAAGAAGGTCAGAGGGATACAGTAAGCCTGAAGTGAAGCATCGGAATCCATAACTAGTGTCACAGGAATGGTTCAAAACATAGTCAGTAAGAAGAGTAAGTTATCTTGTACTTAAGTCGGCATTGTGCCTTTTGTATTTAATTCCGATGCAATTTCTGTGTTTCATCGTCAATACGAAGGTCAGAGGGATACAGTAAACCTGAAGTGAAGCATCGGAATCCATAACTAGTGTCACAGGAATGGTTCAAAACATAGACAGTAAGAAGAGTCAGTCTTCTTGTGCTTAAGTCCGCATTGTGCCCTTTGTATTTATTTCCGATGCAATTTACGTGTTTCATCGTCAATAAGTAGGTCAGAGTGATACAGTAAACCTGAAGTGAAGCATCGGAATCCATAACTAGTGTCACAGGAATGGTTCAAAACATAGACAGTAAGAAGAGTCAGTCTTCTTGTGCTTAAGTCCGCATTGTGCCTTTTGTATTTAATTCCGATGCAATTTACGTGTTTCATCGTCAATAAGTAGGTCAGAGGGATACACTAAACCTGAAGTGATGCATCGGAATCTATAACTAGTGTCACAGGAATGGTTCAAACCATAGACAGTAAGATGAGTTAGTGTTCTTGTACTGTAGTCGGCATTGTGCCTTTTGTATTTAATTATGATGCAATTTCTGTGTTTCATCGTCAATAAGAAGGTCAGAGGGATACAGTAAACCTGAAGTGAAGCATCGGAATCTTTAACTAGTGTCACAGGAATGGTTCAAAACATAGACATTAAGAAGAGTCAGTCTTCTTGTACTTAAGTCGGCATTGTGCCTTTTGTATATAATTCCGATGCAATTTCTGTGCTTCATCGTCAATAAGAAGGTCCGCTGGATACAGTAACCTGAAGTGAAGCATCGGAATCTATTACTAGTGTCACAGGAATGGTTCAAACCATAGACAGTAAGAAGAGTCAGTGTTCTTGTACTTTAGTCGGCATTGTGCCTTTTGTATTTAATTAAGGTGCAATTTCTGTGTTTCATCGTCAATAAGAAGGTGAAAGGGGTACAGTAAACCTGAAGTGAAGCATCGGAATCTTTAACTAGTGTCACAGGAATGGTTCAAAACATAGACAGTAAGAAGAGTCAGTTTTCTTGTACTTATGTCGGCATTGTGCCTTTTGTATTTAATTCCGATGCAATTTCTGTGTTTCATCGTCAATAAGAAGCTCACAGGGATACAGTAAACCTGAAGTGAAGCGTACGGAATCTATAACTATTGTCACAGGAATTTTTCAAAACATAGACAGTAAGAAGAGTCAGTCTTTTTGTTCTTAAGTCGGCATTGTGCGTTTTGTATTTAATTCCGATTCAATTTCTGTGTTTCATCGTCAATACGAAGGTCAGAGGGATACAGTAAACCTGAAGTGAAGCATCGGAATCTATAACTAGTGTCACAGGAATGGTTCAAAGCATAGACAGTAAGAAGGGTCAGTCTTCTTGTACTTAAGTCGGCATTGTGCCTTTTGTATATAATTCCGATGAATTTTCTGTGTTTGATCGTCAATAAGAAGGTCCGAGGGATACAGCAAACCTGAAGTGAAGCATCGGAATCTATAACTAGTGTCACAGAAATGGTTCAAACCGTAGACTGTAAGAAGAGTCAGAGTTCTTGTACTGAAGTCGGCATTGTGCCTTTTTTATTTAATTAAGATGCAGTTTTTGTGTTTCAGCGTCAATAATAAGGTCAGATGGATACATTAAACCTGACGTGAAGCATCGGAATCAATAAGTAGTGTCACAGGAATGGTTCAAAACATAGACTGTAAGAAGAGTCAGTCATTTTGTACTTAAGTCGCCTTGTGCCTTTTGTATTTAATTCCGATGCAATTTCTGTGTTTCATCGTCAATACGAAGGTCAGAGTGATACAGTGAACCTGAAGTGAAGCATCGGAATCTGTAACTAGTGTCACAGGAATGGTTCAAAACATAGACAGTAAGAAAGGTCATTCTTCTTGTACTTAAGTCGGCATTGTGCCTTTTGTATTTAATCCGATGCAGTATCTGTGGTCCTTCGTCAATAAGAATGTCAGAGGGATACAGTAAACCTGAAGTTAAGCATGGGAATCTATAACTAGTGTCACAGAAATGGTTCAAAACATAGACAGTAGAAAGAGCCAGTCTTCTTGTACTTGAGTCGGCATTGTGCCTTTTGTATTTAATTCCGATGCAATTTCTGTGTTACATCGTCAATAAGAAGGTCAGAGGGATACAGTAAACCTGAAGTGAAGCATCGGAATCTATAACTAGTGTCACAGGAATGGTTCAAAACATAGACCGTAAGAATAGTAAGTGTTCTTGTACTGAAGTCGGCATTGTGCCTTTTGTATTTAATTCCGATGAATTTTCTGTGTTTGATCCTCAATAAGAAGGTCCAAGGGATACAGCAAACCTGAAGGTCCGAGGGATACAGCAAACCCGAAGTGAAGCATCGGAATCTATAACTAGTGTCACAGGAATGGTTCAAAACGTAGTCAGTAAGAAGAGTCAGTTATCTTGTACTTAAGTCGGCATTGTGCCTTTTGTATTTAATTCCGATGCAATTTCTGTGTTTCATCGTCAATACGAAGGTCAGAGGGATACAGTAAACCTGAAGTGAAGCATCGGAATCTATAACTAGTGTCACAGGAATCGTTCAAAACATAGACAATAAGAAGGGTCAGTCTTCTTGTACTTAAGTCGGCATTGTGCCTCTTGTATTTAATTCCGATGCAATATCTGTGTTTCTTCGTCATTAAGAAGGTCAGAGGGATACAGTAAACCTGAAGTGAAGCATCGGAATCTATATCTTGTGTCACAGGAATGGTTCAAAGCATAGACAGTAAGAATTGTCAGTCTTCTTGTACTTAAGACGGCATTGTGCCTTTTGTATTTAATCCGATGAAATATCTGTGATTCTTCGTCAATAAGAAGGTCAGAGGGATACAGTAAACGTGAAGTGAAGCATCGGAATCTATAACTAGTGTCACAGAAATGGTTCAAAACATAGACAGTAAGAAGAGCCAGTCTTCTTGTACATGAGTCGGCATTGTGCCTTTTGTATTTAATTCCGATGCAATTTCTGTGTTTCATCGTAAATAAGAACGTCAGAGGGATACAGTAAACCTGACGTGAAGCATCGGAATCTATAACTAGTGTCACAGGAATGGTTCAAAACATAGACAGTAAGAAGAGCCAGTCGTCTTGTACTTGAGTCGGCATTGTGCCTTTTGTATTTAATTCCGATGCAATTTACGTGTTTCATCGTCAATAAGAAGGTCAGAGGGATACAGTAAACCTGAAGTGAAGCATCGGAATCTATAACTAGTGTCGCAGGAATGGTTCAAAACATAGACAGTTAGAAGAGCCGGTCTTCTTGTACTTGGGTCGGCATTGTGCATTTTGTATTTAATTCTGATGAATTTTCTGTGTTTGATCGTCAATAAGAAGGTCAGAGGGATACAGTAAACCTGAAGTGAAGCATCGGAATCTATTACTATGGTCACAGGAATGGTTCAAACCATAGACAGTAAGAAGAGTCAGTGTTCTTGTACTTTAGTCGGCATTGTGCCTTTTGTATTTAATTAAGATGCAATTTCTGTGTTTCATCGTCAATAAGAAGGAGAAAGGGATACAGAAAAACTGAAGTGAAGCATCGGAAACTTTAACTAGTGTCACAGGAATGGTTCAAAACATAGACAGTAAGAAGAGCCAGTTTTCTTGTACTTATGTCGGCATTGTGCCTTTTGTATTTAATTCCGATGCAATTTACGTGTTTCATCGTCAATAAGAAGGTCAGAGGGATACAGTAAACCTGAAGTGAAGCATCGGAATCTATAACTAGTGTCACAGGAATGGTTCAAAACATAGACAGTAAGAAGAGCCGGTCTTCTTGTACTTGGGTCGGCATTGTGCGTTTTGTATTTAATTCTGATGAATTTTCTGTGTTTGATCGTCAATAAGAAGGTCAGAGGGATACAGTAAACCTGAAGTGAAGCATCGGAATCTATTACTAGTGTCACAGGAATGGTTCAAACCATGGACAGTAAGAAGATTCAGTGTTCTTGTACTTAAGTCGTCATTGTGCCTTTTGTATTCAATTAAGATGCAATTTCTGTGTTTCATCGTCAACAAGTAGGTCAGAGGGATACAGTAAATCTGAAGTGAAGCATCGGAATCTATAACTAGTGTCACAGGAATGGTTCAAACATAGACAGTAAGAAGATTCAGTGTTCTTGTACTTAAGTCGGCATTGTGCTTTTTGTATTTATTTAAGATGCAATTTCTGTGTTTCATCGTCAATAAGAAGGTGAAAGGGACACAGTAAACCTGAAGTGAAGCATCGGAATCTATAACTAGTGTCACAGAAATGAATCAAAACATAGACAGTAAGAAGAGCCAGTCTTCTTGTACTTGAGTAGGGATTGTGCCTCTTCTATTTAATTCCGACGCAATTTCTGTGTTTCATCGTCAATAAGAAGGTCAGAGGGATACAGTAAACCTGAAGTGAAGCATCGGAATCTATAACTAGTGTCACAGGAATGGTTCAAACATAGACAGTAAGAAGAGTCAGTCTTCTTGTACATAAGTCGGCATTGTGCCTTTTGTAATTAATTCCGATGCAATTTACGTGTTTCATCGTCATTATGAAGGTCAGAGGGATGCAGTAAAACTGAAGTGAAGCATCGGAATATATAACTAGTGTAACAGCAATGGTTCAAATCATGGACAGTAAGAAGAGTCAGTTTTCTTGTACTTAAGTCGGCATTGTGCCTTTTGTATTTAATTCCAATGCAATTTCTGTGTTTCATCGTCAATAAGAAGGTCACAGGGATAAGTTAAACTTGAAATGAAGCATCGGAATCTGTAACTAGTGTCCCAGGAATGGTTCAAAACATAAACAAGTAAGAAGAGTCAGTTTTTTTGTACTTAGGTGGGAATTGTGCCTTTTGTATTTAATTCCGATGCAATTTCTGAGTTTCATCGTCAATAAGAAGGTCAGAAGGATACAGTAAACCTAAAGTGAAGCATCGGAATTTATAACTGGTGTCACACGATTGGATCAAAACATAGACCGTAAGAAGGGTCAGTCTTCTTGTACTTAAGTCGGCATTGTGCCTTTTGTAATTAATTCCGATGCAATTTACGTGTTTCATCGTCAATAAGTAGGTCAGAGGGATACAGTAAACCTGAAGTGAAGCATCGGAATCTATAACTAATGTCACAGGAATGGTTCAAAACATAAACAGTAAGAAGAGTCAGTTTTTTTGTACTTAGGTCGGCATTGTGCCTTTTGTATTTAATTCCGATGCAATTTCTGAGCTTCATCGTCAATAAGAAGGTCAGAAGGATACAGTAAACCTGAAGTGAAGCATCGGAATTTATAACTAGTGTCACAGGATTGGATCAAAACATAGACTGTAAGAAGGGTCAGTCTTCTTGTACTTAAGTCGGCATTGTGCCTTTTGTATTTAATTCCGATGCAATATCTGTGTTTCTTAGTCAATAAGAAGGTAATAGGGATACAGTAAACCTGAAGTGAAGCATCGGAATCTATAACTAGTGTCACAGGAATGGTTCAAAGCATAGACAGTAAGAATTGTCAGTCTTCTTGTACTTAAGACGGCATTGTGCCTTTTGTATTTAATCCGATGAAATATCTGTGATTCTTCGTCAATAAGAAGGTCAGAGGGATACAGTAAACGTGAAGTGAAGCATCGGAATCTATAACTAGTGTCACAGAAATGGTTCAAATCATAGACAGTAAGAAGAGCCAGTCTTCTTGTACATGAGTCGGCATTGTGCCTTTTGTATTTAATTCCGATGCAATTTCTGTGTTTCATCGTAAATAAGAACGTCAGAGGGATACAGTAAACCTGAAGTGAAGCATCGGAATCTATAACTAGTGTCACAGGAATGGTTCAAAACATAGACAGTTAGAAGAGCCGGTCTTCTTGTACTTGGGTCGGCATTGTGCATTTTGTATTTAATTCTGATGAATTTTCTGTGTTTGATCGTCAATAAGAAGGTCAGAGGGATACAGTAAACCTGAAGTGAAGCATCGGAATCTATTACTAGTGTCACAGGAATGGTTCAAACCATAGACAGTAAGAAGAGTCAGTGTTCTTGTACTTTAGTCGGCATTGTGCCTTTTGTATTTAATTAAGATGCAATTTCTGTGTTTCATCGCCAATAAGAAGGTGAAAGGGATACAGAAAAACTGAAGTGAAGCATCGGAAACTTTAACTAGTGTCACAGGAATGGTTCAAAACATAGACAGTAAGAAGAGCCAGTTTTCTTGTACTTATGTCGGCATTGTGCCTTTTGTATTTAATTCCGATGCAATTTACGTGTTTCATCGTCAATAAGAAGGTCAGAGGGATACAGTAAACCTGAAGTGAAGCATCGGAATCTATAACTAGTGTCACAGGAATGGTTCAAAACATAGACAGTGAGAAGAGCCGGTCTTCTTGTACTTGGGTCGGCATTGTGCATTTTGTATTTAATTCTGATGAATTTTCTGTGTTTGATCGTCAATAACAAGGTCAGAGGGATACAGTAAACCTGAAGTGAAGCATCGGAATCTATTACTAGTGTCACAGGAATGGTTCAAACCATGGACAGTAAGAAGATTCAGTGTTCTTGTACTTAAGTCGGCATTGTGCCTTTTGTATTCAATTAAGATGCAATTTCTGTGTTTCATCGTCAACAAGTAGGTCAGAGGGATACAGTAAATCTGAAGTGAAGCATCGGAATCTATAACTAGTGTCACAGGAATGGTTCAAACATAGACAGTAAGAAGATTCAGTGTTCTTGTACTTAAGTCGGCATTGTGCTTTTTGTATTTATTTAAGATGCAATTTCTGTGTTTCATCGTCAATAAGAAGGTGAAAGGGACACAGTAAACCTGAAGTGAAGCATCGGAATCTATAACTAGTGTCACAGAAATGAATCAAAACATAGACAGTAAGAAGAGCCAGTCTTCTTGTACTTGAGTAGGGATTGTGCCTCTTCTATTTAATTCCGATGCAATTTCTGTGTTTCATCGTCAATAAGAAGGTCAGAGGGATACAGTAAACCTGAAGTGAAGCATCGGAATCTATAACTAGTGTCACAGGAATGGTTCAAACATAGACAGTAAGAAGAGTCAGTCTTCTTGTACATAAGTCGGCATTGTGCCTTTTGTAATTAATTCCGATGCAATTTACGTGTTTCATCGTCATTATGAAGGTCAGAGGGATGCAGTAAAACTGAAGTGAAGCATCGGAATATATAACTACTGTAACAGCAATGGTTCAAATCATGGACAGTAAGGAGAGTCAGTTTTCTTGTACTTAAGTCGGCATTGTGCCTTTTGTATTTAATTCCAATGCAATTTCTGTGTTTCATCGTCAATAAGAAGGTCACAGGGATAAGGTAAACTTGAAATGAAGCATCGGAATCTGTAACTAGTGTCCCAGGAATGGTTCAAAACATAAACAAGTAAGAAGAGTCAGTTTTTTTGTACTTAGGTTGGAATTGTGCCTTTTGTATTTAATTCCGATGCAATTTCTGAGTTTCATCGTCAATAAGAAGGTCAGAAGGATACAGTAAACCTAAAGTGAAGCATCGGAATTTATAACTAGTGTCACACGATTGGATCAAAACATAGACTGTAAGAAGGGTCAGTCTTCTTGTACTTAAGTCGGCATTGTGCCTTTTGTAATTAATTCCGATGCAATTTACGTGTTTCATCGTCAATAAGTAGGTCAGAGGGATACAGTAAACCTGAAGTGAAGCATCGGAATCTATAACTAATGTCACAGGAATGGTTCAAACCATAGACAGTAAGATGAGTTAGTGTTTTTGTACTGAAGTCGGCATTGTGCCTTTTGTATTTAATTAAGGTGCAATTTCTGTGTTTCATCGTCAACACGTAGGTCAGAGGGATACAGTAAATCTGAAGTGAAGCATCGGAATCTATAACTAGTGTCACGGGAATGGTTCAAACATGGACAGTAAGAAGAGTCAGTGTTGTTGTACTTAAGTCGGCATTGTGCATTTTGTATTTATTTAAGATGCAATTTGTGTGTTTCATCGTCAATAAGAAGGTGAAAGGGATACAGTAAACCTGAAGTGAAGCATCGGAATCTATAACTACTGTCACAGAAATGAATCAAAACATAGACAGTAAGAAGAGCCAGTCTTCTTGTACTTGAGTAGGGATTGTGCATCTTTTATTTAATTCCGATGCAATTTCTGTGTTTCATCGTCAATAAGAAGGTCAGAGGGATACAGTAAACCTGAAATGAAGCATCGGAATCTGTAACTAGTCTCACAGGAATGGTTCAAAACATAAACAGTAAGAAGAGTCAGTTTTTTTGTACTTAGGTCGGCATTGTGCCTTTTGTATTTAATTCCGATGCAATTTCTGAGCTTCATCGTCAATAAGAAGGTCAGAAGGATACAGTAAACCTGAAGTGAAGCATCGGAATTTATAACTAGTGTCACAGGATTGGATCAAAACATAGACTGTAAGAAGGGTCAGTCTTCTTGTACTTAAGTCGGCATTGTGCCTTTTGTATTTAATTCCGATGCAATATCTGTGTTTCTTAGTCAATAAGAAGGTAATAGGGATACAGTAAACCTGAAGTGAAGCATCGGAATCTATAACTAGTGTCACAGGAATGGTTCAAAACATAGACAGTAAGAAGAGTCAGTCTTCTTGTGCTTAAGTCCGCATTGTGCCCTTTGTATTTATTTCCGATGCAATTTACGTGTTTCATCGTCAATAAGTAGGTCAGAGGGATACAATAAACCTGAAGTGAAGCATCGGAATCTATAACTAGTGTCACAGGAATGGTTCAAAACATAGACCGTAAGAAGAGTCAGTCTTCTTGTGCCTAAGTCCGCATTGAGCCTTTTGTATTTAATTCCGATGCAATTTACGTGTTTCATCGTCAATAAGTAGGTCAGAGGGATACAATAAACCTGAAGTGAAGCATCGGAATCTATAACTAGTGTCACAGGAATGGTTCAAACCATAGACAGTAAGATGAGTTAGTGTTCTTGTACTGAAGTCGGCATTGTGCCTTTGTATTTAATTAAGATGCAATTTCTGTGTTTCATCGTCAATAAGAAGGTCAGAGGGATACATTAAACCTGAAGTGAAGCATCGGAATCTTTAACTAGTGTCACAGGAATGGTTCAAAACATAGACATTAAGAAGAGTCAGTCTTCTTGTACTTAGGTCGGCATTGTGCCTTTTGTATATAATTCCGATGCAATTTCAGTGCTTCATCGTCAATAAAAAGGTCAGCTGGATACAGTAACCTGAAGTGAAGCATCGGAATCTATTACTAGTGTCACAGGAATGGTTCAAACCATAGACAGTAAGAAGAGTCAGTGTTCTTGTACTTTAGTCGGCATTGTGCTTTTGTATTTAATTAGGATGCAATTTCTGTGTTTCATCGTCAATAAGAAGGTGAAAGGGATACAGTAAACCTGCAGTGAAGCATCGGAATCTATAACTAGTGTCACAGGAATGGTTCAAAACATAGACAGTAAGAAGAGTCAGTTTTCTTGTACTTATGTCGGCATTGTGCCTTTTGTATTTAATTCCAATGCAATTTCTGTGTTTCATCGTCAATAAGAAGGTCACAGGGATACAGTAAACTTGAAATGAAGCAACAGAATCTATAACTAGTGTCACAGGAATGGTTCAAAAGATAAACAGTAAGGAGAGTCAGTTTTCTTGTACTTAGGTCGGCAGTGTGCCTTTTGTATTTAATTCCGATGCAATTTCTGTGTTTCATCGTCAATAAGAACGTCAGAGGGATACAGTAAACTTGAAGTGAAGCATCGGAATCTATAACTGGTGTCACAGAATTGGTTCAAAACATAGACAGTAAGAAGAGACAGTCTTCTTGTACTTGAGTCGGCATTGTGCCTTTTGTATTTAATTCCGATGCAATTTCTGTGTTTCATCGTCAATAAGAACGTCAGAGGGATACCGTAAACCTGACGTGAAGCATCGGAATCTATAACTAGTGTCACAGGAATGGTTCAAAGCATAGACAGTAAGAAGAGCCAGTCTTCTTGTGCTTAAGTCGGCATTGTGCCTTTTGTATTTAATTCCGATGCTATTTACGTGTTTCATCGTCAATAAGTAGGTCAGAGGGACACAGTAAACCTGAAGTGAAGCATCGGAATCTATAACTAGTGTCACAGGAATGGTTCAAACCATAGACAGTAAGATGAGTTAGTGTTATTGTACTGAAGTCGGCATTGTTCCTTTTCTATTTAATTCCGATGCAATTACGTGTTTCATCGTCAATAACAAGGTCAGAGGGATACAGTAAACCTGAAGTGAAGCATCGGAATCTATAACTAGTGTAACAGCAATGGTTCAAATCATGGACAGTAAGAAGTGTCAGTTCTCTTGTACTTAAGTCGGCATTGTGCCTTTTGTATTTAATTCCGATGCAATTTCTGTGTTTCATCGTCAATAAGAAGGTCACAGGGATACAGAAAACCTGAAATGAAGCATCGGAATCTATAACTAGTGTCAAAGGAATGGTTCAAAACATAAACAGTAAGAAGAGCCAGTCTTCTTGTACTTGAGCCGGCATTGTGCCTTTTGTATTTAATTTCGATGAATTTTCTGTGTTTGATCGTCAATAAGAAGGTCAGAGGGATACAGTAAACCTGAAGTGAAGCATCGGAATCTATAACTAGTGTCACAGGAATGGTTCAAAACATAAACAGTAAGAAGAGCCGGTCTTCTTGTACTTGAGCCGGCATTGTGCCATTTGTATTTAATTCCGATGAATTTTCTGTGTTTGATCGTCAATAAGAAGGTCAGAGGGATACAGTAAACCTGAAGTGAAGCATCGGAATCTATTACTAGTGTCACAGGAATGGTTTAAACCATAGACAGTAAGAAGTGACAGTGTTCTTGTACTTAAGTCGGCATTGTGCCTTTTGTATATAATTCTGATGCCATTTCTGTGTTTCATCGTCAATAAGAAGCTCACAGGGATACTGCAAACCTGAAGTGAAGCATACGGAATCTATAACTAGTGTCACAAAATTTTTCAAAACATAGACAGTAAGAAGAGTCAGTCTTCTTGTACTTAAGTCGGCATTGTGCCTTTTGTATTTATTTTCGATGCAATTTCTGTGTTTCATCGTCAATACGAAGGTCAGAGGGATACAGTAAACCTGAAGTGAAGCATCGGAATCTATAACTAGTGTCACAGGAATGGTTCAAAACATAGACAGTAAGAAGGGTCAGTCTTCTTGTACTTAAGTCGGCATTGTGCCTTTTGTATTTAATCCGATGAAATATCTGTGTTTCTTCGTCAATAAGAAGGTCAGAGGGATACAGTAAACCTGAAGTGAAGCATCGGAATCTATAACTAGTGTCATAGAAATGGTTCAAAACATAGACAGTATGAAGAGCCAGTCTTCTTGTACTTGAGTCGGCATTGTGCCTTTTGTATTTAATTCCGATGCAATTTCTGTGTTACATCGCCAATAAGAAGGTCAGAGGGATACAGTAAACCTGAAGTGAAGCATCGGAATCTATAACTAGTGTCACAGAATTGGTTCGAAACATAGACAGTAAGAAGAGACAGTCTTCTTGTACTTGAGTCGGCATTGTGCCTTTTGTATTTAATTCCGATGCAATTTCTGTGTTTCATCGTAAATCAGAACGTCAGAGCGATACAGTAAACCTGACGTGAAGCATCGGAATCTATAACTAGTGTCACAGGAATGGTTGAAAACATAGACAGTAAGAAGAGGCAGTCTTCTTGTGCTTAAGTCGGCATTGTGCCTTTTGTATATGATTCCGACGCAATTTACGTGTTTCATCGTCAATAAGTAAGTCAGAGGGATACAGTAAACCTGAAGTGAAGCATCGGAATCTATAACTAGTGTCACAGGAATGGTTCAAACCATAGACAGTAAGATGAGTTAGTGTTATTGTACTGAAGTCGGCATTGTGCCTTTTGTATTTAATTCCGATGCAATTTACGTGTTTCATCGTCAATAAGTAGGTCAGAGGGATACAGTAAAACTGAAGTGAAGCATCGGAATCTATAACTAGCGTCACAGGAATGGTTCAAACCATAGACAGTAAGATGAGTTAGTGTTCTTGTACTGAAGTCGGCATTGTGCCTTTTGTATTTAATTAAGATGCAATTTCTGTGTTTCATCGTCAATAAGAAGGTCAGAGGGATACAGTAAACCTGAAGAGAAGCATCGGAATCTTTAACTAGTGTCACAGGAATGGTTCAAAACATAGACAGTAAGAAGAGTCAGTCTTCTTGTACTTAAGTCGGCATTGTGCCTTTTGTATATAATTCCGATGCAATTTCTGTGCTTCATCGTCAATAAGAAGGTCAGCTGGATACAGTAAACCTGAAGTGAAGCATCGGAATCTATAACTAGTGTCACAGGAATGGTTCAAAACATAAACAGTAAGAAGAGCCGGTCTTCTTGTACTTGAGCCGGCATTGTGCATTTTGTATTTAATTCCGATGAATTTTCTGTGTTTGATCGTCAATAAGAAGGTCAGAGGGATACAGTAAACCTGAAGTGAAGCATCGGAATCTTTAACTAGTGTCACAGGAATTATTCAAAACATAGACAGTAAGAAGAGTCAGTGTTCTTGTACTTTAGTCGGCATTGTGCCTTTTGTATTTAATTAAGATGCAATTTCTGTGTTTCATCGTCAATAAGAAGGTGAAAGGGATACAGTTATCCTGAAGTGAAGCATCGGAATCTTTAACTAGTGTCACAGGAATGGTTCAAACATAGACAGTAAGAAGAGTCAGTTTTCTTGTACTTATGTCGGCATTGTGCCTTTTGTATTTAATTCCAATGCAATTTCAGTGTTTCATCGTCAATAAGAAGGTCACAGGGATACAGTAAACTTGAAATGAAGCAACAGATTCTATAACTAGTGTCACAGGAATGGTTCAAAACATAAACAGTAAGAAGAGTCAGTTTTCTTGTACTTAGGTCGGCAGTGTGCCTTTTGTATTTAATTCCGATGCAATTTCTGTGTTTCATCGTCAATAAGAACGTCAGAGGGATACAGTAAACCTGAAGTGAAGCATCGGAATCTATAACTAGTGTCACAGCACAGAATGGTTCAAAACATAGACAGTAAGAAGTGACAGTCTTCTTGTACTTGAGTCGGCATTGTGCCATTTGTATTTAATTCCGATGCAATTTCTGTGTTTCATCGTCAATAAGAACGTCAGAGGGATACAGTAAACCTGACGTGAAGCATCGGAATCTATAACTAGTGTTACAGGAATGGTTCAAAACATAGACAGTAAGAAGAGTCAGTCTTCTTGTGCTTAAGTCGGCATTGTGCCTTTTGTATTTAATTCCGATGCTATTTACGTGTTTCATCGTCAATAAGTAGGTCAGAGGGATACAGTAAACCTGAAGTGAAGCATCGGAATGTATAACTAGTGTAACAGCAATGGTTCGAATCATGGACAGTAAGAAGAGTCAGTTTTCTTGTACGTAAGTCGGCATTGTGCCATTTGTATTTAATTCCGATGCAATTTCTGCGTTTCAGCGTCAATAAGAAGGTCACAGGGATACAAAAAACCTGAAATGAAGCAACGGAATCTATAACTAGTGTCACAGGAATTTTTCAAAACATAAACAGTAAGAAGAGTCAGTTTTCATGTACTTAGGTCGGCATTGTGCCTTCTGTATTTAATTCCGATGCAATTTCTGTGT
The DNA here is from genome assembly GCF_021461385.2 of Schistocerca piceifrons. Classification (NCBI taxonomy): domain Eukaryota; kingdom Metazoa; phylum Arthropoda; class Insecta; order Orthoptera; family Acrididae; genus Schistocerca; species Schistocerca piceifrons. The sequence goes on along the minus strand of NC_060140.1, from coordinate 2,010,311 downwards.
TTCATCGTCAATAAGGTCAGAGGGATACAGTAAACCTGAAGTGAAGCATCGGAATTTATAACTAGAGTCACAGGATTGGTTCAAAACATAGACAGTAAGAAGGGTCAGTCTTCGTGTACTTAAGTCGACATTTTGCCTTTTGTATTTAATTCCGATGCAATATCTGTGTTTCTTCGTCAATAGGAAGGTCAGAGGGATACAGTAAACCTGAAGTGAAGCATCGAAACCTTTAACTAGTGTCACAGGAATGGTTCAAACCATAGACAGTAAGATGGGTTAATGTTCTTGTCACGAAGTCAGCATTGTGCTTTTTGTATTTAATTAAGATGCAATTTCTGTGTTTCATCGTCAATAAGAAGGTCAGAGGGATACTGTGAACCTGAAGTGAAGCATCGAAACCCTTAACTAGTGTCACAGGAATGGTTCAAAACATAGACAGTAAGAAGAGTCCGTCTTCTTGTACTTAAGTCGGCATTGTGCCTTTTGTATATAATTCCGATGCAATTTCAGTGCTTCATCGTCAATAAGAAGGTCAGCTGGATACAGTAAACCTGAAGGGAAGCATCGGAATCTATAACTAGCGTCACAGGAATGGTTCAAAACATAGACAGTAAGAAGAGCCAGTCTTCTTGTACTTAAGCCGGCATTGTGCCTTTTGTATTTAATTCCGATGAATTTTCTGTGTTTGATCGTCAATAAGAAGGTCAGAGGGATACAGTAAACCTGAAGTGAAGCATCGGAATCTATTACTAGTGTCACAGGAATGGTTTAAACCATAGACAGTAAGAAGTGACAGTGTTCTTGTATTTAAGTCGGCATTGTGCCTTTTGTATTTAATTAAGATGCAATTTCTGTGTTTCATCATCAATAAGAAGGTGAAAGTGATACAGTAAACCTGAAGTGAAGCATCGTAATCTATAACTAGTGTCACAGGAATGGTTCAAATCATAGACAGTAAGAAGGGTCAGTCTTCTTGTACTTAAGTCGGCATTGTGCCTTTTGTATTTAGTCCGATGAAATATCTGTGTTTCTTCGTCAATAAATAGGTCAGAGGGATGCAGTAAACCTGAAGTGAAGCATCGGAATCTATAACTAGTGTCACAGGAATGGTTCAAAACATAGGCAGTAAGAAGAGTCAGTCCTCTTGTACTTAAGTCGGCATTGTGCCTTTTGTATATAATTCTGATGCCATTTCTGTGTTTCATCGTCAATAAGAAGCTCACAGGGATACTGCAAACCTGAAGTGAAGCATACGGAATCTATAACTAGTGTCACAAAATTTTTCAAAACATAGACAGTAAGAGGAGTCAGCCTTCTTGTACTTAAGTCGGCATTGTGCATTTTGTATTTAATTCCGATGCAATTTCTGTGTTTCATCGTCAATACGAAGGTCAGAGGGATACAGTAAACCTGAAGTGAAGCATCGGAATCTATAACTAGTGTCACAGGAATGGTTCAAATCATAGACAGTAAGAAGGGTCAGTCTTCTTGTACTTAAGTCGGCATTGTGCCTTTTGTATTTAATCCGATGAAATATCTGTGTTTCTTCGTCAATAAGAAGGTCAGAGGGATACAGTAAACCTGAAGTGAAGCATCGGAATCTATAACTAGTGTCATAGAAATGGTTCAAAACATAGACAGTATGAAGAGCCAGTCTTCTTGTACTTGAGTCGGCATTGTGCCTTTTGTATTTAATTCCGATGCAATTTCTGTGTTACATCGCCAATAAGAAGGTCAGAGGGATACAGTAAACCTGAAGTGAAGCATCGGAATCTATAACTAGTGTCACAGAATTGGTTCGAAACATAGACAGTAAGAAGAGACAGTCTTCTTGTACTTGAGTCGGCATTGTGCCTTTTGTATTTAATTCCGATGCAATTTCTGTGTTTCATCGTAAATAAGATCGTCAGAGCGATACAGTAAACCTGACGTGAAGCATCGGAATCTATAACTAGTGTCACAGGAATGGTTCAAAGCATAGACAGTAAGAATAGTCAGTCTTCTTGTGCTTAAGTCGGCATTGTGCCTTTTGTATATGATTCCGATGCAATTTACGTGTTTCATCGTCAATAAGTAAGTCAGAGGGATACAGTAAACCTGAAATGAAGCATCGGAATCTATAACTAGTGTCATAGGAATGGTTCAAACCATAGACAGTAAGATTAGTTAGTGTTCTTGTACTGAAGTCGGCATTGTGCCTTTTGTATTTAATTAAGATGCAATTTCTGTGTTTCATCGTCAATAAGAGGGTCAGAGGGATACAGTAAACCTGAAGTGAAGCATCGAAATCTTTAAGTAGTGTCACAGGAATGGTTAAAACCATAGACAGTAACAAGAGTCAGTCTTCTTGTACTTAAGCCAGCATTGTGCCTTTTGTATATAATTCCGATGCAATTTCTGTGCTTCATCGTCAATAAGGTCAGCTGGATACAGTAAACCTGAAGTGAGGCATCGGAATCTATAACTAATGTCACAGGAATGGTTCAAATCATAGACAGTAAGAAGAGCCAGTCTTCTTGTACTTGAGTCGGCTTTGTGCCTTTTGTATTCAATTCCGATGAATTTTCTGTGTTTGATCGTCAATAAGAAGGTCAGAGGGATACAGTAATCCTGAAGTGAAGCATCGGAATCTATAACAAGTGTCACAGGAATGGTTCAAACCATAGACAGTAAGAAGGGTCAGTGTTTATGTACTTAAGTCGGCATTGTGCCTTTTGTATTTATTTAAGATGCAATTTCTGTGTTTCATCGTCAATACGATGGTCAGAGGGATATAGTAAACCTGAAGTGAAGCATCGAAATCTATAACTAGTGTCACAGGAATGGTTCAAAACATAGACAGTGAGAAGGGGGCAGTCTTCTTGTACTTAAGTCGGCATTGTGCCTTTTGTATTTAATTCGATGCCATATCTGTGTTTCTTCGTCAATAAAAAGGTCAGAGGGATACAGTAAACCTGAAGTGAAGCATCGGAAACTATAACTAGTGTCACAGAAATGGTTCAAAAAATTGACGGTAAGAAGAGCCAGTATTCTTGTACTGAAGTCGGCATTGTGCCTTTTGTATATAATTCCGACGAATTTTCTGTGTTTGATCGTCAATACGAAGGTCCGAGGGATACAGCAAACCTGAAGTGAAGCATCGGAATCTATAACTAGTGTCACAGGAAAGGTTCAAACAGTAGACAGTAAGAAGAGTCAGTGTTCTTGTACTGAAGTCGGCATTGTGCCTTTTGTATTTAATTAAGATGCAATTTTTGTGTTTCGTCGTCAATAAGAAGGTAAGAAGGATACAGTAAACCTGCAGTGAAGCATCGGAATCTATAAGTAGTGTCACAGGAATGGTTCAAAACATAGACAGAAAGAAGAGTCAGTCTTCTTGTACTTAAGTCGCCATTGTGCCTTTTGTATTTAATTCCGATGCAATTTCTGTCTTTCATCGTTAATAAGAAGGTCAGAGGGATACAGTAAACCTGAAGTGAAGCATCGGAATCTATGACTAGTGTCACAGGAATGGTTCAAAACATAGACAGTAAGAAGAGTCAGTCTTTTTGTACTTAAGTCGGATTTGTGCCTTTTGTATTTAATTCCGATGCAATTTCTGTGTTTCATCGTCAATACGAAGGTCAGAGGGATACAGTAAACCTGAAGTGAAGCATCGGAATCTATAACTAGTGTCACAGGAATCGTTAAAAACATAGACAGTAAGAAGGGTCAGTCTTCTTGTACTTGAGTCGGCATTGTGCCTTTTGTATTTAATTCCGATGCAATTTCTGTGTTACATCGTCAATAAGAAGGTCAGAGGGATACAGTAAACCTGAAGTGAAGCATCTGAATCTGTAACTAGTGTCACAGGAATGGTTCAAACATAGACAGTAAGAATAGTCAGTGTTCTTGTAGTGAAGTCGGCATTGTGCCTTTTGTATTTAATTCCGATGAATTTTTTGTGTTAGATCGTCAATAATAAGGTACGAGGGATACAGCAAACCTGAAGGTTCGAGGGATATAGCAAACCTGAAGTGAAGCATCGGAATCTATAACTAGTGTCACAGGAATGGTTCGAAACATAGTCAGTAAGAAGAGTCAGTTATCTTGTACTTAAGTCGGCATTGTGCCTTTTGTATTTAATTCCGATGCAATTTCTGTGTTTCATCGTCAATAAGAAGGTCAGAGGGATACAGTAAACCTGAAGCGAAGCATCGGAAACTATAACTAGTGTCACAGGAATGGTTCATAGCATAGTTAGTAAGAAGAGACAGTCTTCTTGTACTTGAGTCGGCATTGTGCCTTTTGTATTTAATTCCGATGCAATTTACGTGTTTCATCGTCAATAAGAAGGTCAGAGGGATACAGTAAACCTGAAGCGAAGCATCGGAAACTATAACTAGTGTCACAGGAATGGTTCAAAACATAGACAGTAAGAAGAGTCAGTTATCTTGTACTTAAGTCGGCATTGGGTCTTTTGAATATAATTACGGTGCAATTTCTTTGTCTCTTCGTCAATAAGAAGGTCTGAGGGATACAGTAAACCTGAAGGGAAGCATCCGAAACTATAACTAGTGTCACAGAGATGGTTCAAAACGTAGACAGTAAGAAGCGCCAGTCTTCTTGTACTTGAGTCGGCATTGTGCGTTTTGTATTTAATTCCGATGCAACTTATGTGTTTCTTCGTCAATAAGAAGGTCAGAGGGACACAGTAAACCCTAAGTGAAGCGTCGGAATCTATAACTAGTGTCACAGGAATGGTTCACAACATAGACAGTAAGAAAAGCCAGTCTTCTTGTACTTGGGTCGGAATTGTGCCTTTTGCACTTAATTCGGATGCAACTTCTGTGTTTTATAATCAATAAGAGCGTCAGAGGGATACAGTAAACCTGAAGTGAAGCATCGGAATCTATAAGTAGTGTCACAGGAATGGTTCAAAACATAGACAGTAAGAAGAGTCAGTCTTTTTGTACTTAAGTCGGAATAGTGCCTTTTGTATTTAATTAAGATGCAATTTCTGTGTTTCTTCGTCAATAAAAAGGTGGAAGGGATACAGTGAACCTGGAGTGAAGCATCGGAATCTATAACTAGTGTCACAGGAATGATTCAAAACATAGACAGTAAGAATAGTCAGTCTTCTTGTCCTTAAGTCGGCATTGTGCCTTTTGTATATGATTCCGATGCAATTTCTGTGTTTCATCGTCAATAAGAAGCCCAGAGGGATACAGTAAACCTGAAGTGAAGCATCGGAATCTGTAACTAGTGTCACAGGAATGGTTCAAATCATAGTCAGTAAAAAGAGTCAGTTATCTTTTACTTAAGCCGGCATTGTGCCTTTTGTATTTAATTCCGATGCAATTTCTGTGTTTCATCGTTAATAAGAAGGTCGGAGGGATACAGTAAACCTGAAGTGAAGCATCGGAATCTATGACTAGTGTCACAGGAATGGTTCAAAACATAGACAGTAAGAAGAGTCAGTCTTTTTGTACTTAAGTCGGCTTTGTGCCTTTTGTATTTAATTCCGATGCTATTTCTGTGTTTCATCGTCATTACGAAGGTCAGAGGGATACAGTAAACCTGATGAGAAGAATCGGAATCTATAACTAGTGTCACAGGAATCGTTCAAAACATAGACAGTAAGAAGAGCCAGTTATCTTGTACTTAAGTCGGCATTGTGCCTTTTGTATTTAATTCCGATGCAATTTCTGTGTTTCATCGTCAATACGAAGGTCAGAGAGATACAGTAAACCTGAAGTGAAGCATCGAAATCTACAACTAGTGTCACAGGAATGGTTCAAAACATAGACAGTAAGAAGGGTCAGTCTTCTTGTACTTAAGTCGGCATTGTGCCTTTTGTATTTAATCCGATGCTATATCTGTGTTTCTTCGTCAATAAGAAGGTCAGAGGGATACAGTAAACCTGAAGTTAAGCATCAGAATCTATAACTAGTGTCACCGAAATGGTTCAAAACATAGACAGTAAGAAGAGCCAGTCTTCTTGTACTTGAGTCGGCATTGTGCCTTTTGTATTTAATTCCGATGCAATTTCTGTGTTACATCGTCAATAAGAAGGTCAGAGGGATACAGTAAACCTGAAGTGAAGCATCGGAATCTATAACTAGTGTCACAGGATTGGTTCAAAGCATAGACAGTAAGAATAGTCAGTGTTCTTGTACTGAAGTCGGCATTGTGCCTTTTGTATTTAATTCCGATGAATTTTCTGTGTTTGATCGTCAATAAGAAGGTCCGAGGGATACAGCAAACCTGAAGGTCCGAGGGATACAGCAAACCTGAAGTGAAGCATCGGAATCTGTAACTAGTGTCACAGGAATGGTTCAAAACAAGGTCAGTAAGAAGAGTCAGTTATCTTGTACTTTAGTCGGCATTGTGCCTTTTGTATTTAATTCCGATGCAATTTCTGTGTTTCACCGTTAATAAGAAGGTCAGAGGGATACTGTAAACCTGAAGTGAAGCATCGGAATCTATGACTAGTGTCACAGGAACGGTTCAAAACATAGACAGTAAGAAGAGTCAGTCTTTTTGTACTGAAGTCGGCATTGTGCCTTTTGTATTTAATTCCGATGAATTTTCTGTGTTAGATCGTCAATAAGAAGGTACGAGGGATACAGCAAACCTGAAGGTCCGAGGGATACAGCAAACCAGAAGTGAAGCATCGGAATCTATAACTAGTGTCACAGGAATGGTTCAAAACATAGTCAGTAAGAAGAGTCAGTTATCTTGTACTTAAGTCGGCATTGTGCCTTTTGTATTTAATTCCGATGCAATTTCTGGGTTTCATCGTTAATAAGAAGGTCAGAGGGATACAGTAAACCTGAAGTGAAGCATCGGAATCTATGACTAGTTCCACAGGAATGGTTCAAAACATAGACAGTAAGAAGAGTCAGTCTTTTTGTACTTAAGTCGGCTTTGTGCCTTTTGTATTTAATTCCGATGCAATTTCTGTGTTTCATCGTCAATACGAAGGTCAGAGGGATACAGTAAACCTGAAGTGAAGCATCGGAATCTATTACTAGTGTCACAGGAATCGTTGAAAACATAGACAGTAAGAAGGGTCAGTTTCCTTGTACTTAAGTCGGCATTGTGCCTTTTGTATTTAATTCCGATGCAATATCTGTGTTTCTTCGTCATTAAGAAGGTCAGAGGGATACAGTAAACCTGAAGTGAAGCATCGGAATCTATAACTAGTGTCACAGAAATGGTTCAAATCATAGACAGTATGAAGAGCCAGTCTTCTTGTACTTGAGTCGGCATTGTGCCTTTTGTATTTAATTCCGATGCAATTTCTGTGTTACATCGCCAATAAGAAGGTCAGAAGGATACAGTAAACCGGAAGTGAAGCATCGGAATCTATAACTAGTGTCACAGGAATGGTTCAAATCATAGACAGTAAGAAGTGCCAGTCTTCTTGTACTTGAGTCGGCTTTGTGCCTTTTGTATTTAATTCCGATGAATTTTCTGTGTTTGATCGTCAATAAGAAGGTCAGAGGGATACAGTAAACGTGAAGTGAAGCATCGGAATCTATTACTAGTGTCACAGGAATGGTTCAAACCATAGACAGTAAGAAGAGTCAGTGTTCATGTACTTAAGTCGGCATTGTGATTTTTGTATTTATTTAAGATGCAATTTCTTTGTTTCATCGTCAATACGAAGATCAGAGGGATACAGTAAACCTGAAGTGAAGCATCGGAATCTATAACTAGTGTCACAGGAATGGTTCAAAACATAGACAGTGAGAAGGGACAGTCTTCTTGTACTTAAGTCGGCATTGTGCTTTTTGTATTTAATTCGATGCCATATCTGTGTTTCTTCGTCAATAAAAAGGTCAGAGGGATACAGTAAACCTGAAGTGAAGCATCGGAAACTGTAACTAGTGTCACAGAAATGGTTCAAAAAATAGACAGTAAGAAGAGCCAATCTTCTTGTACTGAAGTCGGCATTGTGGCTTTTGTATATAATTCCGATGAATTTTCTGTGTTTGATCGTCAATAAGAAGGTCCGAGGGATACAGCAAACCTGAAGTGAAGCATCGGAATCTTTAACTAGTGTCACAGGAATGGTTCAAACCGTAGACAGTAAGAAGAGTCAGCGTTCTTGTGCTGAAGTCGGCATTGTGCCTTTTGTATTTAATTAAGATGCAATTTTTGTGTTTCATCGTCAATAATAAGGTAAGAGGGATACAGTAAACCTGCAGTGAAGCTTCGGAATCTATAACTAGTGTCACAGGAATGGTTCAAAACATAGACAGTAAGAAGGGTCAGTCTTCTTGTACTTAAGTCGGCATTGTGCCTTTTGTATATAATCCGATGCAATATCTGTGTTTCTTCGTCAACAAGAAGGTCAGAGGGATACAGTAAACCTGAAGTTAAGCATCGGAATCTATAACTAGTGTCACAGAAATAGTTCAACACATAGACAGTAAGAAGAGCAAGTCTTCTTGTACTTGAGTCGGCATTGTGCCTTTTGTATTTAATTCCGATGCAATTTCTGTGTTACATCGTCAATAAGAAGGTCAGAGGGATACAGTAAACCTGAAGTGAAGCATCGCAATCTATAACTAGTGTCACAGGAATGGTTCAAAACATAGACAGTAAGAATAGTCAGTATTCTTGTACTGAAGTCGGCATTGTACCTTTTGTATTTAATTCCGATGAATTTTCTGTGTTAGATCGTCAATAATAAGGTACGAGAGATACAGCAAACCTGAAGGTCCGAGGGATACAGCAAACCTGAAGTGAAGCATCGGAATCTATAACTAGTGTCACAGGAATGGTTCACAACATAGACAGTAAGAAGAGCCAGTCTTCTTGTACTTGGGTCGGAATTGTGCCTTTTGTACTTAATTCGGATGCAACTTCTGTGTTTCATAATCAATAAGAGCGTCAGAGGGATACAGTAAACCTGAAGTGAAGCATCGGAATCTATAAGTAGTGTCACAGGAATGGTTCAAAACATAGACAGTAAGAGGAGTCAGTCTTCTTGTACTTAAGTCGCCATTGTGCCTTTTGTATTTAATTCCGATGCAATTTCTGTGTTTCATCGTCAATACGAAGGTCAGAGGGATGCAGTAAAGCTGAAGTGAAGCATTAGAATCTATAACTAGTGTCACAGGAATGGTTCAAAACATAGAGAGTAAGAATAGTCAGTGTTCTTGTACTGAAGTCGGCATTGTGCCTTTTGTATTTAATTAAGATGCAATGTTTGTGTTTCATCGTCAATAATAAGGTCAGAGGGATACAGTAAACCTGAAGTGAAGCATCGGAATCTATAAGTAGTGTCACAGGAATGGTTCAAAACATAGACAGTAAGAAGAAGCAGTCTTCTTGTACTTGAGTCGCCATTGTGCTTTTTGTATTTAATTAAGATGCAATTTCTGTGTTTCTTCGTCAATAAAAAGGTGAAAGGGATACAGTAAACCTGAAGTGAAGCATCGGAATCTATAACTAGTGTCACAGGAATGATTCAAAACATAGACAGTAAGAATAGTCAGTCTTCTTGTCCTTAAGTCGGCATTGTGCCATTTGTATATTATTCCGATGCAATTACTGTGTTTCATCGTCAACAAGAAGCTCAGAGGGATACAGTAAACCTGAAATGAAGCATCGGAATCTATAACTAGTGTCACAGGAATGGTTCAAATCATAGTCAGTAAGAAGAGTCAGTTATCTTGTACTTAAGCCGGCATTGTGCCTTTTGTATTTAATTCCGATGCAATTTCTGTGTTTCATCGTTAATAAGAAGGTCGGAGGGATACAGTAAACCTGATGTGAAGCATCGGAATCTATGACTAGTGTCACAGGAATGGTTCAAAACATAGACAGTAAGAAGAGTCAGTCTTTTTGTACTTAAGTCGGCTTTGTGCCTTTTGTATTTAATTCAGATGCTATTTCTGTGTTTCATCGTCAATACGAAGGTCAGAGGGATACAGTAAACCTGATGTGAAGCATCGGAATCTATAACTAGTGTCACAGGAATCGTTCAAAACATAGACAGTAAGAAGGGTCAGTCTTCTTGTACTTAAGTCGGCATTGTGCCTTTTGTATTTAATCCGATGCAATATCTGTGTTTCTTCGTCAATAAGATGGTCAGAAGGATACAGTAAACCTGAAGTGAAGGATCGGAATCTATAACTAGTGTCACAGGAATGGTTCAAAACATAGACAGTAAGAATAGTCAGTGTTCTTGTACTGAAGTCGGCATTGTGCCTTTTGTATTTAATTCCGATGAATTTTCTGTGTTTGATCGTCAATAAGAAGGTCCGAGGGATACGGCAAACCTGAAGGTCCGAGGGATACAGCAAACCTGAAGTGAAGCATCGGAATCTATAACTAGTGTCACAGGAATGGTTCAAAACATAGTCAGTAAGAAAAGTCAGTCCTCTTGTACTTAAGTTGGCATTGTGCCTTTTGTATACAATTCTGACGCAATTTCTGTGTTTCATCGTCAATAAGAAGCGCACAGGGATACAGCAAACCTGAATTGAAGCACACGGAATCCATAACTAGTGTCATAGGAATTTTTCAAAACATAGACAGTAAGAAGTGCCAGTCTTCTTGTACTTAAGTCGGCATTGTGCCTTTTGTATTTAATTCCGATGCAATTTCTGTGTTTCATCGTCAATACGAAGGTCAGAGGGATACAATAAAACTGAAGTGAAGCATCGGAATCTATAACTAGTGTCACAGGAATGGTTCAAAACATAGACAGTAAGAAGGGTCAGTCTTCTTGTACTGAAGTCGGCATTGTGCCTTTTGTATTTAATCCGATGAAATATCTGTGTTTCTTCGTCAATGAGAAGGTCAGAGGGATACAGTAAACCTGAAGTGAAGCATCGGAATCTATAACTAGTGTCACAGGAATGGTTCAAACCATAGACAGTAAGATGGGATAGTGTTCTTGTACTGAAGTCGGCATTGTGCCTTTTGTATTTAATTCCGATGCAATTACGTGTTTCATCGTCAATAACAAGGTCAGAGGGATACAGTAAACCTGAAGTGAAGCATCGGAATCTATAACTAGTGTAACAGCAATGCAGAGGGATACAGTAAACCTGAAGTGAAGCATCGGAATCTATAACTAGTGTCACAGAAATGGTTCAAAACATAGACAGTAAGAAAAGTCAGTCCTCTTGTACTTAAGTTGGCATTGTGCCTTTTGTATACAATTCTGACGCAATTTCTGTGTTTCATCGTCAATAAGAAGCGCACAGGGATACAGCAAACCTGAATTGAAGCACACGGAATCTATAACTAGTGTCACAGGAATTTTTCAAAACATAGACAGTAAGAAGAGCCAGTCTTTTTGTACTTAAGTCGGCATTGTGCCTTTTGTATTTAATTGCGATGCAATTTCTGTGTTTCATCGTCAATACGAAGGTCAGAGGGATACAGTAAACCTGAAGTGAAGCATCGGAATCTATAACTAGTGTCACAGGAATGGTTCAAATCATAGACAGTAAGAAGGGTCAGTCTTCTTGTACTGAAGTCGGCATTGTGCCTTTTGTATTTAATCCGATGAAATATCTGTGTTTCTTCGTCAATGAGAAGGTCAGAGGGATACAGTAAACCTGAAGTGAAGCATCGGAATCTATAACTAGTGTCACAGAAATGGTTCAAATCATAGACAGTATGAAGAGCCAGTCTTCTTGTACTTGAGTCGGCATTGTGCCTTTTGTATTTAATTCCGATGCAATTTCTGTGTTACATCGCCAATAAGAAGGTCAGAAGGATACAGTAAACCGGAAGTGAAGCATCGGAATCTATAACTAGTGTCACAGGAATGGTTCAAATCATAGACAGTAAGAAGTGCCAGTCTTCTTGCACTTGAGTCGGCTTTGTGCCTTTTGTATTTAATTCCGATGAATTTTCTGTGTTTGATCGCCAATAAGAAGGTCAGAGGGATACAGTAAACCTGAAGTGAAGCATCGGAATCTATTACTAGTGTCACAAGAATGGTTCAAACCATAGACAGTAAGAAGAGTCAGTGTTCATGTGTCTTAAGTCGGCATTGTGATTTTTGTATTTATTTAAGATGCAATTTCTTTGTTTCATCGTCAATACGAAGATCAGAGGGATACAGTAAACCTGAAGTGAAGCATCGGAATCTATAACTAGTGTCACAGGAATGGTTCAAAACATAGACAGTGAGAAGGGACAGTCTTCTTGTACTTAAGTCGGCATTGTGCTTTTTGTATTTAATTCGATGCCATATCTGTGTTTCTTCGTCAATAAAAAGGTCAGAGGGATACAGTAAACCTGAAGTGAAGCATCGGAAACTATAACTAGTGTCACAGAAATGGTTCAAAATATAGACAGTAAGAAGAGCCAATCTTCTTGTACTGAAGTCGGCATTGTGGCTTTTGTATATAATTCCGATGAATTTTCTGTGTTTGATCGTCAATAAGAAGGTCCGAGGGATACAGCAAACCCGAAGTGAAGCATCGGAATCTTTAACTAGTGTCACAGGAATGGTTCAAACCGTAGACAGTAAGAAGAGTCAGTGTTCTTGTGCTGAAGTCGGCATTGTGCCTTTTGTATTTAATTAAGATGCAATTTTTGTGTTTCATCGTCAATAATAAGGTAAGAGGGATACAGTAAACCTGCAGTGAAGCTTCGGAATCTATAACTAGTGTCACAGGAATGGTTCAAAACATAGACAGTAAGAAGGGTCAGTCTTCTTGTACTTAAGACGGCATTGTGCCTTTTGTATTTTATCCGATGCAATATCTGTGTTTCTTCGTCAACAAGAAGGTCAGAGGGATACAGTAAACCTGAAGTTAAGCATCGGAATCTATTACTAGTGTCACAGAAATGGTTCAACACATAGACAGTAAGAAGAGCCAGTCTTCTTGTACTTGAGTCGGCATTGTGCCTTTTGTATTTAATTCCGATGCAATTTCTGTGTTACATCGTCAATAAGAAGGTCAGAGGGATACAGTAAACCAGAAGTGAAGCATCGCAATCTATAACTAGTGTCACAGGAATGGTTCAAAACATAGACAGTAAGAATAGTCAGTGTTCTTGTACTGAAGTCGGTATTGTACCTTTTGTATTTAATTCCTATGAATTTTCTGTGTTAGATCTTCAATAATAAGGTACGAGAGATACAGCAAACCTGAAGGTCCGAGGGATACAGCAAACCTGAAGTGAAGCATCGGAATCTATAAGTAGTGTCACAGGAATGGTTCAAAACATAGACAGTAAGAGGAGTCAGTCTTCTTGTACTTACGTCGCCATTGTGCCTTTTGTATTTAATTCCGATGCAATTTCTGTGTTTCTTCGTCAATAAAAAGGTGAAAGGGATACAGTAAACCTGAAGTGAAGCATCGGAATCTATAAGTAGTGTCACAGGAATGGTTCAAAACATAGACAGTAAGAAGAAGCAGTCTTCTTGTACTTGAGTCGCCATTGTGCCTTTTGTATTTAATTAAGATGCAATTTCTCTGTTTCTTCGTCAATAAAAAGGTGAAAGGGATACAGTAAACCTGAAGTGAAGCATCGGAATCTATAACTAGTGTCACAGGAATGATTCAAAACATAGACAGTAAGAATAGTCAGTCTTCTTGTCCTTAAGTCGGCATTGTGCCATTTGTGTATTATTCCGATGCAATTACTGTGTTTCATCATCAACAAGAAGCTCAGAGGGATACAGTAAACTTGAAGTGAAGCATCGGAATCTATAACTAGTGTCACAGGAATGGTTCAAATCATAGTCAGTAAGAAGAGTCAGTTATCTTGTACTTAAGCCGGCATTGTGCCTTTTGTATTTAATTCCGATGCTATTTCTGTGTTTCATCGTCAATACGAAGGTCAGAGGGATACAGTAAACCTGATGTGAAGCATCGGAATCTATAACTAGTGTCACAGGAATCGTTCAAAACATAGACAGTAAGAAGGGTCAGTCTTCTTGTACTTATGTCGGCATTGATCCTTTTGTATTTAATGCCGATGCAATTTCTGTGTTTCATTGTCAATACGAAGGTCAGAGAGATACAGTAAACCTGAAGTGAAGCATCGGAATCTATAACTAGTGTCACAGGAATGATTCAAGACATAGACTTTAAGAAGGGTCAGTCACCTTGTACTTAAGTCGGCATTGTGCCTTTTGTATTTAGTCCGATGCAATATCTGTGTTTCTTCGTCAATAAGATGGTCAGAGGGATACAGGAAACCTGAAGTGAAGCATCGGAATCTATAACTAGTGTCACAGGAATGGTTCAAAACATAGACAGTAAGAATAGTCAGTGTTCTTGTACTGAAGTCGGCATTGTGCCTTTTGTATTTAATTCCGATGAATTTTCTGTGTTTGATCGTCAATAAGAAGGTCCGAGAGATACGGCAAACCTGAAGGTCCGAGGGATACAGCAAACCTGAAGTGAAGCATCGGAATCTATAACTAGTGTCACAGGAATGGTTCAAAACATAGTCAGTAAGAAGATTCATTTATCTTGTACTTAAGTCGGCATTGTGCCTTTTGTATTTAATTCCGATGCAATTTCTGTGTTTCATCGTAAATAAGAACGTCAGAGCGATACAGTAAACCTGACGTGAAGCATCGGAATCTATAACTAGTGTCACAGGAATGGTTCAAAACATAGACAGTAAGAAGAGGCAGTCTTCTTGTGCTTAAGTCGGCATTGTGCCTTTTGTATATGATTCCGATGCAATTTACGAGTTTCATCGTCAATAAGTAAGTCAGAGGGATACAGTAAACCTGAAGTGAAGCATCGGAATCTATAACTAGTGTCACAGGAATGGTTCAAACCATAGACAGTAAGATGAGTTAGTGTTATTGTACTGAAGTCGGCATTGTTCCTTTTCTATTTAATTCCGATGCAATTACGTGTTTCATCGTCAATAACAAGGTCAGAGGGATACAGTAAACCTGAAGTGAAGCATCGGAATCTATAACTAGTGTAACAGCAATGGTTCAAATCATGGACAGTAAGAAGTGTCAGTTTTCTTGTACTTAAGTCGGCATTGTGCCTTTTGTATTTAATTCCGATGCAATTTCTGTGTTTCATCGTCAATAAGAAGGTCACAGGGATACAGAAAACCTGAAATGAAGCATCGGAATCTATAACTAGTGTCAACGGAATGGTTCAAAACATAAACAGTAAGAAGAGCCAGTCTTCTTGTACTTGAGCCGGCATTGTGCCTTTTGTATTTAATTCCGATGAATTTTCTGTGTTTGATCGTCAATAAGAAGGTCAGAGGGATACAGTAAACCTGAAGTGAAGCATCGGAATCTATTACTAGTATCACAGGAATGGTTCAAACCATAGACAGTAAGAGAGTCAGTGTTCTCGTACTTAAGTCGGCATTGTGCCTTTTGTATTTAATTAAGGTGCAATTTCTGTGTTTCATCATCAATAAGGTGAAAGGGATACAGAAACCCTGAAGTGAAGCATCGGAATCTATAACTAGTGTCACAGGAATGGTTCAAAACATAGACAGTAAAAAGAGTCAGTCTTCTTGTGCTTAAGTCCGCATTGTCCCTTTTGTATTTAATTCCGATGCAATTTACGTGTTTCATCGTCAATAAGTAGGTCAGAGGGATACAGTAAAACTGAAGTGAAGCATCGGAATCTATAACTAGCGTCACAGGAATGGTTCAAACCATAGACAGTAAGATGAGTTAGTGTTCTTGTACTGAAGTCGGCATTGTGCCTTTTGTATTTAATTAAGATGCAATTTCTGTGTTTCATCGTCAATACGAAGGTCAGAGGGATACAGTAAACCTGAAGTGAAGCATCGGAATCTATAACTAGTGTCACAGGAATGGTTCAAAGCATAAACAGTAAGAAGAGCCGGTCTTCTTGTACTTGAGCCGGCATTGTGCCTTTTGTATTTAATTCCGATGAATTTTCTGTGTTTGATCGTCAATAAGAAGGTCAGAGGGATACAGTAAACCTGAAGTGAAGCATCGGAATCTTTAACTAGTGTCACAGGAATTATTCAAAACATAGACAGTAAGAAGAGTCAGTGTTCTTGTACTTTAGTCGGCATTGTGCCTTTTGTATTTAATTAAGATGCAATTTCTGTGTTTCATCGTCAATAAGAAGGTGAAAGGGATACAGTAATCCTGAAGTGAAGCATCGGAATCTTTAACTAGTGTCACAGGAATGGTTCAAAACACAGACAGTAAGAAGAGTCAGTTTTCTCGTACTTATGTCGGCATTGTGCCTTTTGTATTTAATTCAAATGCAATTTCAGTGTTTCATCGTCAATAAGAAGGTCACAGGGATACAGTAAACTTGAAATGAAGCAACAGATTCTATAACTAGGGTCACAGGAATGGTTCAAAACATAAACAGTAAGAAGAGTCAGTTTTCTTGTACTTAGGTCGGCAGTGTGCCTTTTGTATTTAATTCCGATGCAATTTCTGTGTTTCATCGTCAATAAGAACGTCAGAGGGATACAGTAAACCTGAAGTAAAGCATCGGAATCTATAACTAGTGTCACAGAATGGTTCAAAACATAGACAGTAAGAAGAGACAGTCTTCTTGTACTTGAGTCGGCATTGTGCCATTTGTATTTAATTCCGATGCAATTTCTGTGTTTCATCATCAATAAGAACGTCAGAGGGATACAGTAAACCTGACGTGAAGCATCGGAATCTATAACTAGTGTTACAGGAATGGTTCAAAACATAGACAGTAAGAAGAGTCAGTCTTCTTGTGCTTAAGTCGGCATTGTGCCTTTTGTATTTAATTCCGATGCTATTTACGTGTTTCATCGTCAATAAGTAGGTCAGTGGCATACAGTAAACCTGAAGTGAAGCATCGGAATGTATAACTAGTGTAACAGCAATGGTTCGAATCATGGACAGTAAGAAGAGTCAGTTTTCTTGTACGTAAGTCGGCATTGTGCCTTTTGTATTTAATTCCGATGCAATTTCTGCGTTTCATCGTCAATAAGAAGGTCACAGGGATACAAAAAACCTGAAATGAAGCAACGGAATCTATAACTAGTGTCACAGGAATGGTTCAAAACATAAACAGTAAGAAGAGTCAGTTTTCTTGTACTTAGGTCGGCATTGTGCCTTCTGTATTTAATTCCGATGCAATCTCTGTGTTTCATCGTCAATAAGGTCAGAGGGATACAGTAAACCTGAAGTGAAGCATCGGAATTTATAACTAGTGTCACAGGATTGGTTCAAAACATAGACAGTAAGAAGGGTCAGTCTTCGTTTACTTAAGTCGACATTTTGCCTTTTGTATTTAATTCCGATGCAATATCTGTGTTTCCTCGTCAATAGGAAGGTCAGAGGGATACAGTAAACCTGAAGTGAAGCATCGAAACCTTTAACTAGTGTCACAGGAATGGTTCAAACCATAGACAGTAAGATGGGTTAATGTTCTTGTCACGAAGTCAGCATTGTGCTTTTTGTATTTAATTAAGATGCAATTTCTGTGTTTCATCGTCAATAAGAAGGTCAGAGGGATACTGTGAACCTGAAGTGAAGCATCGAAACCTTTAACTAGTGTCACAGGAATGGTTCAAAACATAGACCGTAAGAAGAGTCAGTCTTCTTGTACTTAAGTCGGCATTGTGCCTTTTGTATATAATTCCGTGCAATTTCAGTGCTTCATCGTCAATAAGAAGGTCAGCTGGATACAGTAAACCTGAAGTGAAGCATCGGAATCTATAACTAGCGTCACAGGAATGGTTCAAAACATAGACAGTAAGAAGAGCCAGTCTTCTTGTACTTGAGCCGGCATTGTGCCTTTTGTATTTAATTCCGATGAATTTTCTGTGTTTGATCGTCAATAAGAAGGTCAGAGGGATACAGTAAACCTGAAGTGAAGCATCGGAATCTATTACTAGTGTCACAGGAATGGTTTAAACCATAGACAGTAAGAAGTGACAGTGTTCTTGTACTTAAGTCGGCATTGTGCCTTTTGTATTTAATTAAGATGCAATTTCTGTGTTTCATCATCAATAAGAAGGTGAAAGGGATACAGAAACCCTGAAGTGAAGCATCGGAATCTATAACTAGTGTCACAGGAATGGTTCAAAACATAGGCAGTAAGAAGAGTCAGTCCTCTTGTACTTAAGTCGGCATTGTGCCATTTGTATATAATTCTGATGCCATTTCTGTGTTTCATCGTCAATAAGAAGCTCACAGGGATACTGCAAACCTGAAGTGAAGCATACGGAATCTATAACTAGTGTCACAAAATTTTTCAAAACATAGACAGTAAGAAGAGTCAGTCTTCTTGTACTTAAGTCGGCATTGTGCCTTTTGTATTTAATTCCGATGCAATTTCTGTGTTTCATCGTCAATACGAAGGTCAGAGGGATACAGTAAACCTGAAGTGAAGCATCGGAATCTATAACTAGTGTCACAGGAATGGTTCAAAACATAGACAGTAAGAAGGGTCAGTCTTCTTGTACTTAAGTCGGCATTGTGCCTTTTGTATTTAATTCGATGAAATATCTGTGTTTCTTCGTCAATAAGAAGGTCAGAGGGATACAGTAAACCTGAAGTGAAGCATCGGAATCTGTAACTAGTGTCATAGAAATGGTTCAAAACATAGACAGTATGAAGAGCCAGTCTTCTTATACTTGAGTCGGCATTGTGCCTTTTGTATTTAATTCCGATGCAATTTCTGTGTTACATCGCCAATAAGAAGGTCAGAGAGATACAGTAAACCTGAAGTGAAGCATCGGAATCTATAACTAGTGTCACAGAATTGGTTCGAAACATAGACAGTAACAAGAGACAGTCTTCTTGTACTTGAGTCGGCATTGTGCCTTTTGTATTTAATTCCGATGCAATTTCTGTGTTTCATCGTAAATAAGAACGTCAGAGCGATACAGTAAACCTGACGTGAAGCATCGGAATCTATAACTAGTGTCACAGGAATGGTTCAAAGCATAGACAGTAAGAATAGTCAGTCTTCTTGTGCTTAAGTCGGCATTGTGCCTTTTGTATATGATTCCGATGCAATTTACGTGTTTCATCGTCAATAAGTAAGTCAGAGGGATACAGTAAACCTGAAATGAAGCATCGGAATCTATAACTAGTGTCATAGGAATGGTTCAAACCATAGACAGTAAGATTAGTTAGTGTTCTTGTACTGAAGTCGGCATTGTGCCTTTTGTATTTAATTAAGATGCAATTTCTGTGTTTCATAGTCAATAAGAAGGTCAGAGGGATACAGTAAACCTGAAGTGAAGCATCGAAATCTTTAAGTAGTGTCACAGGAATGGTTAAAACCATAGACAGTAAGAAGAGTCAGTCTTCTTGTACTTAAGTCAGCATTGTGCCTTTTGTATATAATTCCGATGCAATTTCTGTGCTTCATCGTCAATAAGGTCAGCTGGATACAGTAAACCTGAAGTGAGGCATCGGAATCTATAACTAGTGTCACAGGTATGGTTCAAATCATAGACAGTAAGAAGAGCCAGTCTTCTTGTACTTGAGTCGGCTTTGTGCCTTTTGTATTCAATTCCGATGAATTTTCTGTGTTTGATCGTCAATAAGAATGTCAGAGGGATACAGTAATCCTGAAGTGAAGCATCGGAATCTATTACTAGTGTCACAGGAATGGTTCAAACCATAGACAGTAAGAAGGGTCAGTGTTCATGTACTTAAGTCGGCATTGTGCCTTTTGTATCTATTTAAGATGCAATTTCTGTGTTTCATCGTCAATACGATGGTCAGAGGGATACAGTAAACCTGAAGTGAAGCATCGAAATCTATAACTAGTGTCACAGGAATGGTTCAAAACATAGACAGTGAGAAGGGGGCAGTCTTCTTGTACTTAAGTCGGCATTGTGCCTTTTGTATATAATTCAATGCCATATCTGTGTTTCTTCGTCAATAAAAAGGTCAGAGGGATACAGTAAACCTGAAGCGAAGCATCGGAAACTATAACTAGTGTCACAGAAATGGTTCAAAAAATTGACGGTAAGAAGAGCCAGTATTCTTGTACTGAAGTCGGCATTGTGCCTTTTGTATATAATTCCGACGAATTTTCTGTGTTTGATCGTCAATAAGAAGGTCCGAGGGATACAGCAAACCTGAAGTGAAGCATCGGAATCTATAACTAGTGTCACAGGAAAGGTTCAAACCGTAGACAGTAAGAAGAGTCAGTGTTCTTGTACTGAAGTCGTCATTGTGCCTTTTGTATTTATTTAAGATGCAATTTTTGTGTTTCATCGTCAATAAGAAGGTAAGAGGGATACAGTAAACATGCAGTGAAGCATCGGAATCTATAAGTAGTGTCACAGGAATGGTTCAAAACATAGACAGAAAGAAGAGTCAGTCTTCTTGTACTTAAGTCGCCATTGTGCCTTTTGTATTTAATTCCGATGCAATTTCTGTCTTTCATCGTTAATCAGAAAGTCAGAGGGATACAGTAAACCTGAAGTGAAGCATCGGAATCTATGACTAGTGTCACAGGAATGGTTCAAAACATAGACAGTAAGAAGAGTCAGTCTTCTTGTACTTGAGTCGGCATTGTGCCTTTTGTATTTAATTCCGATGCAATTTCTGTGTTACATCGTCAATAAGAAGGTCAGAGGGATACAGTAAACCTGAAGTGAAGCATCGGAATCTGTAACTAGTGTCACAGGAATGGTTCATACATAGACAGTAAGAATAGTCAGTGTTCTTGTACTGAAGTCGGCATTGTGCCTTTTGTATTTAATTCCGATGAATTTTTTGTGTTAGATCGTCAATAATAAGGTACGAGGGATACAGCAAACCTGAAGGTTCGAGGGATATAGCAAACCTGAAGTGAAGCATCGGAATCTATAACTAGTGTCACAGGAATGGTTCGAAACATAGTCAGTACGAAGAGTCAGTTATCTTGTACTTAAGTCGGCATTGTGCCTTTTGTATTTAATTCCGATGCAATTTCTGTGTTTCATAGTTAATAAGAAGGTCAGAGGGATACAGTAAACCTGAAGTGAAGCATTGGAACCTATAACTAGTGTCACAGAAATGGTTCATAGCATAGTTAGTAAGAAGAGACAGTCTTCTTGTACTTGAGTCGGCATTGTGCCTTTTGTATTTAATTCCGATGCAATTTACGTGTTTCATCGTCAATAAGAAGGTCAGAGGGATACAGTAAACCTGAAGCGGAGCATCGGAAACTATAACTAGTGTCACAGGAATGGTTCAAAACATAGACAGTAAGAAGAGTCAGTTTTCTTGTACTTAAGTCGGCATTGTGCCTTTTGTATTTAACTCCGATGCAATTTCTGTGTTTCATCGTCAATAAGAAGGTCACAGGGATACAGTAAACCTGAAGTGAAGCATCGGAATCTATAACTAGTGTCAAAGGAATGGTTTAAACATAGACAGTAAGAAGAGTCAGTTATCTTGTACTTAAGTCGGCATTGGGTCTTTTGACTATAATTACGGTGCAATTTCTTTGTCTCTTCGTCAATAAGAAGGTCTGAGGGATACAGTAAACCTGAAGGGAAGCATCCGAAACTATAACTAGTGTCACAGAGATGGTTCAAAACGTAGACAGTAAGAAGCGCCAGTCTTCTTGTACTTGAGTCGGCATTGTGCGTTTTGTATTTAATTCCGATGCAATTTATGTGTTTCTCCGTCAATAAGAAGGTCAGAGGGACACAGTAAACCCTAAGTGAAGCGTCGGAATCTATAACTAGTGTCACAGGAATGGTTCACAACATAGACAGTAAGAAGAGCCAGTCTTCTTGTACTTGGGTCGGAATTGTGCCTTTTGTACTTAATTCGGATGCAACTTCTGTGTTTCATAATCAATAAGAGCGTCAGAGGGATACAGTAAACCTGAAGTGAAGCATCGGAATCTATAAGTAGTGTCACAGGAATGGTTCAAAACATACACAGTAAGAAGAGTCAGTCTTTTTGTACTTAAGTCGGCTTTGTGCCTTTTGTATTTAATTAAGATGCAATTTCTGTGTTTCTTCGTCAATAAAAAGGTGGAAGGGATACAGTGAACCTGGAGTGAAGCATCGGAATCTATAACTAGTGTCACAGGAATGATTCAAAACATAGACAGTAAGAATAGTCAGTCTTCTTGTCCTTAAGTCGGCATTGTGCCTTTTGTATATGATTCCGATGCAATTTCTGTGTTTCATCGTCAATAAGAAGCCCAGAGGGATACAGTAAACCTGAAGTGAAGCATCGGAATCTATAACTAGTGTCACAGGAATGGTTCAAATCATAGTCAGTAAAAAGAGTCAGTTATCTTTTACTTAAGCCGGCATTGTGCCTTTTGTATTTAATTCCGATGCAATTACTGTGTTTCATCGTTAATAAGATGTTCGGAGGGATACAGTAAACCTGAAGTGAAGCATCGGAGTCTATGACTAGTGTCACAGGAATGGTTCAAAACATAGACAGTAAGAAGAGTCAGTCTTTTTGTACTTAAGTCGGCTTTGTGCCTTTTGTATTTAATTCCGATGCTATTTCTGTGTTTCATCGTCAATACGAAGGTCAGAGGGATACAGTAAACCTGATGAGAAGCATCGGAATCTATAACTAGTGTCACAGGAATCGTTCAAAACATAGACAGTAAGAAGAGTCAGTTATCTTGTACTTAAGTCGGCATTGTGCCTTTTGTATTTAATTCCGATGCAATTTCTGTGTTTCATCGTCAATACGAAGGTCAGAGAGATACAGTAAACCTGAAGTGAAGCATCGAAATCTATAACTAGTGTCACAGGAATGGTTCAAAACAAAAACAGTAAGAAGGGTCAGTCTTCTTGTACTTAAGTCGGCATTATGCCTTTTGTATTTAATCCGATGCAATATCTGTGTTTCTTCGTCAATGAGAAGGTCAGAGGGATACAGTAAACCTGAAGTTAAGCATCGGAATCTATAACTAGTGTCACCGAAATGGTTCAAAACATAGACAGTAAGAAGAGCCAGTCTTCTTGTACTTGAGTCGGCATTGTGCCTTTTGTATTTAATTCCGATGCAATTTCTGTGTTACATCGTCAATAAGAAGGTCAGAGGGATACAGTAAACCTGAAGTGAAGCATCGGAATCTATAACTAGTGTCACAGGAATGGTTCAAAGCATAGACAGTAAGAATAGTCAGTGTTCTTGTACTGAAGTCGGCATTGTGCCTTTTGTATTTAATTCCGATGAATTTTCTGTGTTTGATCGTCAATAAGAAGGTCCGAGGGATACAGCAAACCTGAAGGTCCGAGGGATACAGCAAACCTGAAGTGAAGCATCGGAATCTGTAACTAGTGTCACAGGAATGGTTCAAAACATAGTCAGTAAGAAGAGTCAGTTATCTTGTACTTAAGTCGGCATTGTGCCTTTTGTATTTAATTCCGATGCAATTTCTGTGTTTCACCGTTAATAAGAAGGTCAGAGGGATACTGTAAACCTGAAGTGAAGCATCGGAATCTATGACTAGTGTCACAGGAATGGTTCAAAACATAGACAGTAAGAAGAGTCAGTCTTTTTGTACTGAAGTCGGCATTGTGCCTTTTGTATTTAATTCCGATGAATTTTCTGTGTTAGATCGTCAATAAGAAGGTACGAGGGATACAGCGAACCTGAAGGTCCGAGGGATACAGCAAACCAGAAGTGAAGCATCGGAATCTATAACTAGTGTCACAGGAATGGTTCAAAACATAGTCAGTAAGAAGAGTCAGTTATCTTGTACTTAAGTCGGCATTGTGCCTTTTGTATTTAATTCCGATGCAATTTCTGGGTTTCATCGTTAATAAGAAGGTCAGAGGGATACAGTAAACCTGAAGTGAAGCATCGGAATCTATGACTAGTTCCACAGGAATGGTTCAAAACATAGACAGTAAGAAGGGTCAGTTTCCTTGTACTTAAGTCGGCATTGTGCCTTTTGTATTTAATTCCGATGCAATATCTGTGTTTCTTCGTCATTAAGAAGGTCAGAGGGATACAGTAAACCTGAAAAGAAGCATCGGAATCTATAACTAGTGTCACAGAGATGGTTCAAAACATAGTTAGTAAGAAGAGCTTGTCTTCTTGTACTTGAGTCGGCATTTTACCTTTTGTATTTAATTCCGATGCAATATCTGTGTTTCTTCGTCAATAGGAAGGTCAGAGGGATACAGTAAACCTGAAGTGAAGCATCGGAATCTATAACTAGTGTCACAGAATTGGTTCAAAGCATAGACAGTAAGAAGAGTCAGTCTTCTTGTGCTTAAGTCGGCATTGAGCCCTTTGTATATGACTCCGATGCAATTTACGTGTTTCATCGTCAATAGGTAGGTCAGAGGGATACAGTAAACCTGAAGTGAAGCATCGGAATCTATAACTAGTGTCACAGGAATGGTTCAAACCATAGACAGTAAGATGGGATAGTGTTCTTGTACTGAAGTCGGCATTGTGCCTTTTGTATTTAATTCCGATGCAATTACGTGTTTCATCGTCAATAACAAGGTCAGAGGGATACAGTAAACCTGAAGTGAAGCATCGGAATCTATAACTAGTGTAACAGCAATGCAGAGGGATACAGTAAACCTGAAGTGAAGCATCGGAATCTATAACTAGTGTCACAGAAATGGTTCAAAACATAGACAGTAAGAAAAGTCAGTCCTCTTGTACTTAAGTTGGCATTGTGCCTTTTGTATACAATTCTGACGCAATTTCTGTGTTTCATCGTCAATAAGAAGCGCACAGGGATACAGCAAACCTGAATTGAAGCACACGGAATCTATAACTAGTGTCACAGGAATTTTTCAAAACATAGACAGTAAGAAGAGCCAGTCTTTTTGTACTTAAGTCGGCATTGTGCCTTTTGTATTTAATTCCGATGCAATTTCTGTGTTTCATCGTCAATACGAAGGTCAGAGGGATACAGTAAACCTGAAGTGAAGCATCGGAATCTATAACTAGTGTCACAGGAATGGTTCAAAACATAGACAGTAAGAAGGGTCAGTCTTCTTGTACTGAAGTCGGCATTGTGCCTTTTGTATTTAATCCGATGAAATATCTGTGTTTCTTCGTCAATGAGAAGGTCAGAGGGATACAGTAAACCTGAAGTGAAGCATCGGAATCTATAACTAGTGTCACAGAAATGGTTCAAATCATAGACAGTATAAAGAGCCAGTCTTCTTGTACTTGAGTCGGCATTGTGCCTTTTGTATTTAATTCCGATGCAATTTCTGTGTTACATCGCCAATAAGAAGGTCAGAAGGATACAGTAAACCGGAAGTGAAGCATCGGAATCTATAACTAGTGTCACAGGAATGGTTCAAATCATAGACAGTAAGAAGTGCCAGTCTTCTTGTACTTGAGTCGGCTTTGTGCCTTTTGTATTTAATTCCGATGAATTTTCTGTGTTTCTTCGTCAATAAAAAGGTCAGAGGGATACAGTAAACCTGAAGTGAAGCATCGGAAACTATAACTAGTGTCACAGAAATGGTTCAAAAAATAGACAGTAAGAAGAGCCAGTCTTCTTGTACTGAAGTCGGCATTGTGGCTTTTGTATATAATTCCGATGAATTTTCTGTGTTTGATCGTCAATAAGAAGGTCCGAGGGATACAGCAAACCTGAAGTGAAGCATCGGAATCTTTAACTAGTGTCACAGGAATGGTTCAAACCGTAGACAGTAAGAAGAGTCAGTGTTCTTGTGCTGAAGTCGGCATTGTGCCTTTTGTATTTAATTAAGATGCAATTTTTGTGTTTCATCGTCAATAATACGGTAAGAGGGATACAGTAAACCTGCAGTGAAGCTTCGGAATCTATAACTAGTGTCACAGGAATGGTTCAAAACATAGACAGTAAGAAGGGTCAGTCTTCTTGTACTTAAGTCGGCATTGTGCCTTTTGTATTTAATCCGATGCAATATCTGTGTTTCTTCGTCAACAAGAAGGTCAGAGGGATACAGTAAACCTGAAGTTAAGCATCGGAATCTATAACTAGTGTCACAGAAATGGTTCAACACATAGACAGTAAGAAGAGCCAGTCTTCTTGTACTTGAGTCGGCATTGTGACTTTTGTATTTAATTCCGATGCAATTTCTGTGTTACATCGTCAATAAGAAGGTCAGAGGGATACAGTAAACCTGAAGTGAAGCATCGCAATCTATAACTAGTGTCACAGGAATGGTTCAAAACATAGACAGTAAGAATAGTCAGTGTTCTTGTACTGAAGTCGGCATTGTACCTTTTGTATTTAATTCCGATGAATTTTCTGTGTTAGATCGTCAATAATAAGGTACGAGAGATACAGCAAACCTGAAGGTCCGAGGGATACAGCAAACCTGAAGTGAAGCATCGGAATCTATAACTAGTGTCACAGGAATGGTTTAAAACATAGACAGTAAGGAGGGCCAGTCTTCTTGTACTTGAGTCGGCATTGTGCGTTTTGTATTTAATTCCGATGCAATTTATGTGTTTCATCGTCAATACGAAGGTCAGAGGGATGCAGTAA
This sequence comes from Schistocerca piceifrons, assembly GCF_021461385.2. Taxonomy (NCBI): domain Eukaryota; kingdom Metazoa; phylum Arthropoda; class Insecta; order Orthoptera; family Acrididae; genus Schistocerca; species Schistocerca piceifrons. The sequence continues at coordinate 1,983,930 of NC_060140.1, read as the reverse complement.
AGCTGAAGTGAAGCATTAGAATGTATAACTAGTGTCACAGGAATGGTTCAAAACATAGACAGTAAGAATAGTCAGTGTTCTTGTACTGAAGTCCTCATTGTGCCTTTTGTATTTAATTAAGATGCAATGTTTGTGTTTCATCGTCAATAATAAGGTCAGAGGGATACAGTAAACCTGAAGTGATGCATCGGAATCTATAAGTAGTGTCACAGGAATGGTTCAAAACATAGACAGTAAGAAGAAGCAGTCTTCTTGTACTTGAGTCGCCATTGTGCTTTTTGTATTTAATTAAGATGCAATTTCTGTGTTTCTTCGTCAATAAAAAGGTGAAAGGGATACAGTAAACCTGAAGTGAAGCATCGGAATCTATAACTAGTGTCACAGGAATGATTCAAAACATAGACAGTAAGAATAGTCAGTCTTCTTGTCCTTAAGTCGGCATTGTACCATTTGTATATTATTCCGATGCAATTACTGTGTTTCATCGTCAACAAGAAGCTCAGAGGGATACAGTAAACCTGAAGTGAAGCATCGGAATCTATAACTAGTGTCACAGGAAAGGTTCAAATCATAGTCAGTAAGAAGAGTCAGTTATCTTGTACTTAAGCCGGCATTGTGCCTTTTGTATTTAATTCCGATGCAATTTCTGTATTTCTTCGTTAATAAGAAGGTCGGAGGGATACAGTAAACCTGAAGTGAAGCATCGGAATCTATGACTAGTGTCACAGGAATGGTTCAAAACATAGACAGTAAGAAGAGTCAGTCTTTTTGTACTTAAATCGGCTTTGTGCCTTTTGTATTTAATTCCGATGCTATTTCTGTGTTTCATCGTCAATACGAAGGTCAGAGGGATACAGTAAACCTGATGTGAAGCATCGGAATCTATAACTAGTGTCACAGGAATCGTTCAAAACATAGACAGTAAGAAGGGTCAGTCTTCTTGTACTTAAGTCGGCATTGTGCCTTTTGTATTTAATGCCGATGCAATCTCTGTGTTTCATTGTCAATACGAAGGTCAGAGAGATACAGTAAACCTGAAGTGAAGCATCGGAATCTATAACTAGTGTCACAGGAATGGTTCAAAACATAGTCAGTAAGAAGAGTCATTTATCTTGTACTTAAGTCGGCATTGTGCCTTTTGTATTTAATTCCGATGCAATTTCTGTGTTTTATCGTTAATAAGAAGGTCAGAGGGATACAGTAAACCTGAAGTGAAGCATCGGAATCTATGACTAGTGTCACAGGAATAGTTCAAAACATAGACAGTGAGAAGAGTCAGTCTTTTTGTACTGAAGTCGGCATTGTGCCTTTTATATTTAATTCCGATGAATTTTCTGTGTTAGATCGTCAATAAGAAGGTACGAGGGATACAGCAAACCTGAAGGTCCGAGGGATACAGCAAACCAGAAGTGAAGCATCGGAATCTATAACTAGTGTCACAGGAATGGTTCAAAACATAGACAGTAAGAAGGGTCAGTCTTCTTGTACTTAAGTCGGCATTGTGCTTTTTGTATTTAATTACGATGCAATATCTGTGTTTCTTCGTCATTAAGAAGGTCAGAGGGATACAGTAAACCTGAAGTGAAGCATCGGAATCTATAACTAGTGTCACAGGAATGGTTCAAATCATAGGCAGTAAGAATAGTCAGTGTTCTTGTACTGATGTCGGCATTGTGCCTATTGTATTTAATTCCGATGAATTTTCTGTGTTTGATCGTCAATAAGAATGTCCGAGGGATACAGCAAACCTGAAGGTCCGAGGGATACAGCAAACCTGAAGTGAAGCATCGGAATCTTTAAATAGTGTCACAGGAATGGTTCAAAACATAGACAGTAAGAAGAGTCAGTTTTCTTATACTTAAGTCGGCATTGTGCCTTTTGTATTTAACTCCGATGCAATTTCTGAGTTTCATCGTCAATAAGAAGGTCACAGGGATACAGTAAAGCTGAAGTGAAGCATCGGAATCTATATCTAGTGTAACAGGAATGGTTCAAAACATTGACAGTAAGAAGAGTCAGTTTTCTTGTACTTACGTTGGCATTGAATCTTTTGACTATAATTACGGTGCAATTTCTGTGTCTCTTCGTCAATAAGAAGGTCTGAGGGATACAGTAAACCTGAAGGCAAGCATCGGAAACTATAACTAGTGTCACAGGAATGGTTCACAACATAGACAGTAAGAAGAGCCAGCCTTCTTGTACTTGCGTCGGCACTGTGCCTTTTGTATTTAATTCGGATGCAACTTCTGTGTTTCATCATCAATAAGAGCGTCACAGGGATACAGTAAACTTGAAGTGAAGCATCGGAATCTATAACTAGTGTCACAGGAATGGTTCAAAACATAGACAGTAAGAAGAGTCAGTCTTCTTGTGCTTAAGTCCGCATTGTGCCTTTTGTATTTAATTCCGATGCAATTTACGTGTTTCATCGTCAATAAGTAGGTCAGAGGGATACAGTAAACCTGAACTGAAGCATCGGAATGTATAACTAGCGTCACAGGAATGGTTCAAAACATAGACAGTAAGAAGAGTCAGTTTTCTTGTACTTATGTCGGCATTGTGCATTTTGTATTTAATTCCAATGCAATTTCTGTGTTTCATCGTCAATAAGAAGGTCACAGGGATACAGTAAACTTGAAATGAAGCAACAGATTCTATAACTAGTGTCACAGGAATGGTTCAAAACATAAACAGTAAGAAGAGTCAGTTTTCTTGTACTTAGGTCGGCAGTGTGCCTTTTGTATTTAATTTCGATGCAATTTCTGTGTTTCATCGTCAATAAGAACGTCAGAGGGATACAGTAAACCTGACGTGAAGCATCGGAATCTATAACTAGTGTCACAGGAATGGTTCAAAACATAGACAGTAAGAAGAGTCACTCTTCTTGTGCTTAAGTCGGCATTGTGTCTTTTGTATTTAATTCCGATGCTATTTACGTGTTTCATCGTCAATAAGTAGGTCAGAGGGATACAGTAAACCTGAAGTGAAGCTTCGGAATCTATAACTAGTGTAACAGCAATGGTTCGAATCATGGACAGTAAGAATAGTCAGTTTTCTTGTACGTAAGCCGGCATTGTGCCTTTTGTATTTAATTCCGATGCAATTTCTGCGTTTCATCGTCAATAAGAAGGTCACAGGGATACAAAAAACCCGAAATGAAGCAACGGAATCTATAACTAGTGTCACAGGAATGGTTCAAAACATAAACAGTAAGAAGAGTCAGTTTTTTTGTACTTAGGTCGGCATTGTGCCTTCTGTATTTAATTCCGATGCAATTTCTGTGTTTCATCGTCAATAAGAAGGTCAGAGGGATACAGTAAACCTGAAGTGAAGCATCGGAATTTATAACTAGTGTCACAGGATTGGTTCAAAGCATAGACAGTAAGAAGGGTCAGTCTTCGTGTACTTAAGTCGGCATTGTGCCTTCTGTATTTAATTCCGATGCAATATCTGTGTTTCTTCGTCAATAGGAAGGTCAGAGGGATACAGTAAACCTGAAGTGAAGCATCGGAATCTATAACTAGTGTCACAGGAATGGTTCAAACCATAGACAGTAAGATGGGTTAATGTTCTTGTCACGAAGTCGGCATTGTGCCTTTTGTATTTAATTAAGATGCAATTTCTGTGTTTCATCGTCAATAAGAAGGTCAGAGGGATACTGTAAACCTGAAGTGAAGCATGGAAACCTTTAACTAGTGTCACAGGAATGGTTCAAAACATAGACAGTAAGAAGAGTCAGTCTTCTTGTACTTAAGTCGGCATTGTGCCTTTTGCATATAATTCCGATGCAATTTCAGTGCTTCATCGTCAATAAGAAGGTCAGCTGGATACAGTAAACCTGAAGTGTAGCATCGGAATCTATAACTAGCGTCACAGGAATGGTTCAAAACATAGACAGTAAGAAGTGCCAGTCTTCTTGTACTTGAGCCGGCATTGTGCCTTTTGTATTTAATTCCGATGAATTTTCTGTGTTTGATCGTCAATAAGAAGGTCAGAGGGATACAGTAAACCTGAAGTGAAGCATCGGAATCTATTACTAGTGTCACAGGAATGGTTCAAACCATAGACAGTAAGAAGTGACAGTGTTCTTGTACTTAAGTCGGCATTGTGCCTTTTGTATTTAATTAAGATGCAATTTCTGTGTTTCATCATCAATAAGAAGGTGAAAGGGATACAGAAACCCTGAAGTGAAGCATCGGAATCTATAACTAGTGTCACAGGAATGGTTCAAAACATAGGCAGTAAGAAGAGTCAGTCCTCTTGTACTTAAGTCGGCATTGTGCCTTTTGTATATAATTCTGATGCAATTTCTGTGTTTCATCGTCAATAAGAAGCTCACAGGGATACTGCAAACCTGAAGTGAAGCATACGGAATCTATAACTAGTGTCACAGGGATTTTTCAAAACATAGACAGTAAGAAGAGTCAGTCTTTTTGTACTTAAGTCGGCATTGTGCCTTTTGTATTTAATTCCGATGCAATTTCTGTGTTTCATCGTCAATACGAAGGTCAGAGGGATACAGTAAACCTGAAGAGAAGCATCGGAATCTATAACTAGTGTCACAGGAATGGTTCAAAACATAGCCAGTAAGAAGGGTCAGTCTTCTTGTGCTTAAGTCGGCATTGTGCATTTTGTATATGATTCCGATGCAATTTACGTGTTTCATCGTCAATAAGTAAGTCAGAGGGATACAGTAAACCTGAAATGAAGCATCGGAATCTATAACTAGTGTCATAGGAATGGTTCAAACCATAGACAGTAAGATTAGTTAGTGTTCTTGTACTGAAGTCGGCATTGTGCATTTTGTATTTAATTGAGATGCAATTTCTGTGTTTCATCGTCAATAAGAAGGTCAGAGGGATACAGTAAACCTGAAGTGAGGCATCGAAATCTTTAAGTAGTGTCACAGGAATGGTTAAAACCATAGACAGTAAGAATAGTCGGTGTTCTTGTACTGAAGTCGGCATTGTGCCTTTTGTATTTAATTCCGATGAATTTTCTGTATTAGATCGCCAATAATAAGGTACGAGGGATACAGCAAACCTGAAGGTTCGAGGGATATAGCAAACCTGAAGTGAAGCATCGGAATCTATAACTAGTGTCACAGGAATGGTTCGAAACATAGTCAGTAGGAAGAGTCAGTTTTCTTGTACTTAAGTCGGCATTGTGCCTTTTGTATTTAATTCCGATGCAATCTCTGTGTTTCATCGTTAATAAGAAGGTCAGAGGGATACAGTAAACCTGAAGTGAAGCATCGGAACCTATAACTAGTGTCACAGAAATGGTTCATAGCATAGTTAGTAAGAAGAGCCAGTCTTCTTGCACTTGAGTCGGCATTGTGCCTTTTGTATTTAATTCCGATGCAATTTACGTGTTTCATCGTCAATAAGAAGGTCAGAGGGATACAGTAAACCTGAAAGGGAAGCATCCGAAACTATAACTAGTGTCACATAGATGGTTCAAAACATAGACAGTAAGAAGCGCCAGTATTCTTGTACTTGAGTCGGCATTGTGCGTTTTGTATTTAATTCCGATGCAATTTATGTGTTTCTTCGTCAATAAGAAGGTCAGAGGGACACAGTAAACCCTAAGTGAAGCGTCGGAATCTATAACTGGTGTCACAGGAATGGTTCACAACATAGACAGTAAGAAGAGCCAGTCTTCTTGTACTTGGGTCGGAATTGTGCCTTTTGTACTTAATTCGGATGCAACTTCTGTGTTTCATAATCAATAAGAGCGTCAGAGGGATACAGTAAACCTGAAGTGAAGCATCGGAATCTATAAGTAGTGTCACAGGAATGGTTCAAATCATAGACAGTAAGAGGAGTCAGTCTTCTTGTACTTAAGTCGCAATTGTGCCCTTTGTATTTCATTCCGATGCAATTTCTGTGTTTCATCGTCAATACGAAGGTCAGAGGGGTGCAATAAACCTGAAGTGAAGCATCAGAATCTATAACTAGTGTCACAGGAATGGTTCAAATCATAGACAGTAAGAATAGTCAGTGTTCTTGTACTGAAGTCGGCATTGTGCCTTTTGTATTTAATTCCGATGAATTTTCTGTATTTGATCGTCAATAAGAAAGTCCGAGGGAAACAGCAAACCTATAGGTCCGAGGGATACAGCAAACCTGAAGTGAGGCATCGGAATCTATAACTAGTGTCATAGGAATGGTTCAAACCATAGACAGTAAGAAGAGTCAGTGTTCTTGTACTGAAGTCGGCATTGTGCCTTTTGTATTTAATTAAGATGCAATGTTTGTGTTTCATCGTCAATAATAAGGTCAGAGGGATACAGTAAACCTGAAGCGGAGCATCGGAATCTATAAGTAGTGTCACAGGAATGGTTCAAAGCATAGACAGTAAGAAGAAGCAGTCTTCTTGTACTTAAGTCGCAATTGTGCTTTTTGTATTTAATTAAAATGCAATTTCTGTGTTTCTTCGTCAATAAAAAGGTGGAAGGGATACAGTAAACCTGAAGTGAAGCATCGGAATCTATAACTAGTGTCACAGGAATGATTCAAATCATAGACAGTAAGAATAGTCAGCCTTCTTGTCCTTAAGTCGGCATTGTGCCTTTTGTATATGATTCCGATGCAATTTCTGTGTTTCATCGTCAATAAGAAGCCCAGAGGGATACAGTAAACCTGAAGTGAAGCATCGGAATCTATGACTAGTGTCACAGGAATGGTTCAAAACATAGACAGTAAGAAGAGTCAGTCTTTTTGTACTTAAGTCGGCTTTGTGCCTTATGTATTTAATTCCGATGCTATTTCTGTGTTTCATCGTCAATACGAAGGTCAGAGGGATACAGTAAACCTGATGTGAAGCATCGGAAAATATAACTAGTGTCACAGGAATCGTTCAAAACATAGACAGTAAGAAGAGTCAGTTATCTTGTACTTAAGTCGGCATTGTGCCTTTTGTATTTAATTCCGATGCAATTTCTGTGTTTCATCGTCAATACGAAGGTCAGAGAGATACAGTAAACCTGAAGTGAAGCATCGAAATCCATAACTAGTGTCACAGGAATGGTTCAACACATAGAAAGTAAGAAGGGTCAGTCATCTTGTACTTGGGTCGGAATTGTGCCTTTTGTACTTAATTCGGATGCAACTTCTGTGTTTCATAATCAATAAGAGCGTCAGAGGGATACAGTAAACCTGAAGTGATGCAACGGAATCTATAAGTAGTGTCACAGGAATGGTTCAAAACACAGTCAGTAAGAAGAGTCAGTGTTCTTGTACTTAAGTCGGCATTGTGCCTTTTGTATTTAATTCCGATGCAATGTCTGGGTTTCATCGTTAATAAGAAGGTCAGAGGGATACAGTAAACCTGAAGTGAAGCATCGGAATCTATGACTAGTTCCACAGGAATGGTTCAAAACATAGACAGTAAGAAGAGTCAGTCTTTTTGTACTTAAGTCGGCTTTGTGCCTTTTGTATTTAATTCCGATGCAATTTCTGTGTTTCATCGTCAATACGAAGCTCAGAGGGATACAGTAAACCTGAAGTGAAGCATCGGAATCTATAACTAGTGTCACAGGAATCGTTCAAAACATAGACAGTAAGAAGGGTCGGTCTTCTTGTACTTAAGTCGGCATTGTGCCTTTTGTATTTAATTCCGATGCAATATCTGTGTTTCTTCGTCATTAAGAAGGTCAGAGGGATACAGTAAACCTGAGGTGAAGCATCGGAATCTATAACTAGTGTCAAAGAATTTGTTCAAAACATAGACAGTAAGAAGAGTCAGTCCTCTTGTGCTTAAGTCGGCATTGTGCCCTTGTATATGATTCCGATGCAATTTACGTGTATCATCGTCAATAAGTAGGTCAGAGGGATACAGTAAACCTGAAGTGAAGCATCGGAATCTATAACTAGCGTCTCAGGAGTGGTTAAAACATAGACAGTAAGAAGAGCCAGTCTTCTTGTACTTGAGCCGGCATTGTGCCTTTTGTATTTAATTCCGATGAATTTTCTGTGTTTGATCGTCAATAAGAAGGTCAGAGGAATACAGTAAACCTGAAATGAAGCATCGGAATCTATTACTAGTGTCACAGGAATGGTTCAAACCATAGACAGTAAGAAGAGTCAGTGTTCTTGTACTTAAGTCGGCATTGGGCCTTTTGTATTTAATTAAGATGCAATTTCTGTGTTTCATCATCAATAAGGAGGTGAAAGGGATACAGAAACCGTGAAGTGAAGCATCGGAATCTATTACTAGTGTCACAGAAATGGTTCAAAACATAGACAGTAAGAAGAGTCAGTCCTCTTGTTCTTAAGTTGGCGTTGTGCCTTTTGTATACAATTCTGACGCAATTTCTGTGTTTCATCGTCAATAAGAAGCTCACAGGGATGCAGCAAACCTGAATTGAAGCATACGGAATCTCTAACTAGTGTCACAGGAATTTTTCAAAACTAGGACAGTAAGAAGAGCCAGTCTTTTTGTACTTAAGTCGTCATTGTGACTTTTGTATTTAATTCCGATGCAATTTCTGTGTTTCATCGTCAATACGAAGGTCAGAGGGATACAGTAAACCTGACGTGAAGCATCGGAATCTATAACTAGTGTCACAGGAATGGTTCAAAACATAGACAGTAAGAAGGGCCAGTCTTCTTGTACTGAAGTCAGCATTGTGCCTTTTGTATTTAATCCGATGAAATATCTGTGTTTCTTCGTCAATGAGAAGGTCAGAGGGGATACAGTAAACCTGAAGTGAAGCATCGGAATCTATAACTAGTGTCACAGAAATGGTTCAAAACATAGACAGTATGAAGAGCGTGTCTTCTTGTACTTGAGTCGGCATTGTGCCTTTTGTATTTAATTCCGATGCAATTTCTGTGTTACATCGCCAATAAGAAGGTCAGAAGGATACAGTAAACCGGAAGTGAAGCATCGGAATCTATAACTAGTGTCACAGAAATGGTTCAAAACATAGACAGTAAGAAGAGACAGTCTTCTTGTGCTTAAGTCGGCATTGTGCCTCTTGTATATGATTCCGATGCAATTTACGTGTTTCATCGTCAATAAGTAAGTCAGAGGGATACAGTAAACCTGAAGTGAAGCATCGGAATCTATAACTAGTGTCATAGGAATGGTTCAAACCATAGACCGTAGATTAGTTAGTGTTCTTGTACTGAAGTCGGCATTGTGCCTTTTGTATTTAATTAAGATACAATTCCTGTGTTTCATCGTCAATAAGAAGGTCAGAGGGATACAGTAAACCTGAAGTGAAGCATCGAAATCTTTAAGTAGTGTCACAGGAATGGTTCAAAACATAGACAGTAAGAAGAGTCAGTCTTCTTGTACTTAAGTCAGCATTGTGCCTTTTGTATATAATTCCGATGCAATTTCTGTGCTTCATCGTCAATAAGGTCAGCTGAATACAGTAAACCTGAAGTGAAGCATCGGAATCTATAACTAGTGTCACAGGAATGGTTCAAATCATAGACAGTAAGAAGAGCCAGTCTTCTTGTACTTGAGTCGGCTTTGTGCCTTTTGTATTTAATTCCGATGAATTTTCTGTGTTTGATCGTCAATATGAAGGTCAGAGGGATACAGTAAACCTGAAGTGAAGCATCGGAATCTATTACTAGTGTCACAGAAATGGTTCAAAACATAGACGGTGAGAAGGGACAGTCTTCTTGTACTTAAGTCGGCATTGTGCTTTTTGTATTTAATTCGATGCCATATCTGTGTTTCTTCGTCAATAAAAAGGTCAGAGGGATACAGTAAACCTGAAGTGAAGCATCGGAAACTATAACTAGTGTCACAGAAATGGTTCAAAAAATAGACAGTAAGAAGAGTCAGTCTTTTTGTACTTAAGTCGGCTTTGTGCCTTTTGTATTTATTTCCGATGCTGTTTCTGTGTTTCATCGTCAATACGAAGGTCAGAGGGATACAGTAAACCTGATGTGAAGCATCGGAATCTATAACTAGTGCCACAGGAATCGTTCAAAACATAGACAGTAAGAAGGGTCAGTCTTCTTGTACTTAAGTCGGCATTGTGCTTTTTGTATTTAATTCCGATGCAATTTCTGTGTTTCATTGTCAATACGAATGTCAGAGAGATACAGTAAACCTGAAGTGAAGCATCGGAATCTATAACTAGTGTCACAGGAATGGTTCAAGACATAGACTTTAAGAAGGGTCAGTCTCCTTGTACTTAAATCGGCATTGTGCCTTTTGTATTTAATCCGATGCAATATCTGTGTTTCTTCGTCAATAAGATGGTCAGAGGGATACAGTAAACCTGAAGTTAAGCATCGGAATCTATAACTAGTGTCACAGAAATGGTTCAAAACATAGACAGTAAGAAGAGCCACTCTTCTTGTACTTGAGTCGGCATTGTGCCTTTTGTATTTAATTCCGATGCAATTTCTGTGTTACATCGTCAATAAGAAGGTCAGAGGGATACAGTAAACCTGAAGTGAAGCATCGGAATCTATGACTAGTGTCACAGGAATGGTTCAAAACATAGACAGTAAGAAGAGTCAGTCTTTCTGTACTGAAGTCGGCATTGTGCCTTTTGTATTTAATTCCCATAAATTTTCTGTGTTAGATCGTCAATAAGAAGGTACGAGGGATACAGCAAACCTGAAGGTCCGAGGGATACAGCAAACCAGAAGTGAAGCATCGGAATCTATAACTAGTGTCACAGAAATGGTTCAAAACATAGACAGTAAGAAGCGCCAGTCTTCTTGAACTTGGGTCGGAATTGTGCCTTTTGTACTTCATTCGGATGCAACTTCTGTGTTTCATCATCAATAAGAGCGTCAGAGGGATACGGTAAACCTGAAGTGAAGCATCGGAATCTATAAGTAGTGTCACAGGAATGGTTCAAATCATAGACAGTAAGAGGAGTCAGTCTTCATGTACTTAAGTTGGTATTGTGCCTTTTGTATTTAATTCCGATGCAATTTCTGTGATTCATCGTCAATACGAAGGTCAGAGGGATGCAGTAAACCTGAAGTGAAGCTTCGGAATCTATAACTAGTGTCACAGGAATGGCTCAAAGCATAGACAGTAAGAAGAGTCAGTGTTCTTGTACTGAAATCGGCATTGTGCCTTTTGAATATAATTAAGATGCAATGTTTGTGTTTCATCATCAATAATAAGGTCAGAGAGATACAGTAAACCTGAAGTGAAGCATCGGAATCTATATGTAGTGTCACAGGAATGGTTCAAAACATAGACAGTAAGAAGAAGCAGTCTTCTTGTACTTAAGTCGCCATTGTGCTTTTTGTATTTAATTAAGATGCAATTTCTGTGTTTCATCGTCAATAAAAAGGTGAAAGGGATTCAGTAAACCTGAAGTGAAGCATCGGAATCTATAACTAGTGTCACAGGAATGATTCAAAACGTAGACAGTAAGAATAGACAGTCTTCTTGTACTTGAGTCGGCATTGTGCCTTTTGTATATAATTCCGATCCGTGTTACATCGTCAATAAGAAGGTCAGAGGGATACAGTAAACTTGAAGTGAAGCATCGGAATCTATAACTAGTGTCACAGGAATCGTTCAAAACATAGACAGTAAGAAGGGTCAGTCTTCTTGTACTTAAGTCGGCATTGTGCCTTTTGCAGTTAATTCCGATTCAATTTCAGTGTTTCATCGTCAATACGAAGGTCAGGGAGATACAGTAAACCTGAAGTGAAGCATCGGAATCTATAACTAGTGTCACAGGAATGGTTCAAAACATAGACAGTAAGAAAGGTCAGACTTCTTGTACTTACGGCGGCATTGTGCCTTTTGTATTTAATCCGATGCAATATCTGTGTTTCTTCGTCAATAAGAAGGTCAGAGGGATACAGTAAACCTGAAGTTAAGCATCGGAATCTATAACTAGTGTCACAGAAATGGTTCAAAACATAGACAGTAAGAAGAGCCAGTCTTCTTGTACTTGAGTCGGCATTGTGTCTTTTGTATTTAATTCCGATCCGTGTTACATCGTCAATAAGAAGGTCAGAGGGATACAGTAAAAATGAAGTGAAGCATCGGAATCTATAACTAGTGTCACAGGAATGGTTCAAATCATAGGCAGTAAGAAGAGTCAGTTATCTTGTACTTAAGTCGGCATTGTGCCTTTTGTATTTAATTCCGATGCAATTTCTGTGTTTCATCGTTAATAAGAAGGTCAGAGGGATACAGTAAACCTGAAGTGAGGCATCGGAATCTATGACTAGTGTCACAGGAATGGTTCAAAACATAGACAGTAAGAAGAGTCAGTCTTTTTGTACTTAAGTCGGCTTTGTGCCTTTTGTATTTAATTCCGATGCAATTTCTGTGTTTCATCGTCTATACGAAGGTCAGAGGGATACAGTAAACCTGAAGTGAAGCATCGGAATCTATAACTAGTGTCACAGGAGTGGTTCAAATCATAGACAGTAAGAAGAGTCAGTTTTCTTATACTTAAGTCGGCATTTTGCCTTTTGTATTTAACTCCGATGTAATTTCTTAGTTTCATCGTCAATAAGAAGGTCACAGGGATAAAGTAAAGCTGAAGTGAAGCATCGGAATCTATATCTAGTGTAACAGGAAAGGTTCAAAACATTGACAGTAAGAAGAGTCAGTTTTCTTGTACTTACGTTGGCATTGAATCTTTTGACTATAATTACGGTGCAATTTCTGTGTCTCCTCGTCAATAAGAAGGTCTGAGGGATACAGTAAACCTGAAGGCAAGCATCGGAAACTATAACTAGTGTCACAGAAATGGTTCAAAACATAGACAGTAAGAAGAGCCAGACTTCTTGTACTTGAGTCGGCATTGTGCATTTTGTATTTAATTCCGATGCAATTTATGTGTTTCTTCGTCAAAAAGAAGGTCAGAGGCACAGTAAACCTGAAATGAAGCATCGGAATCTATAACTAGTGTCACAGGAATGGTTCACAACATAGACAGTAAGAAGAGCCAGTCTTCTTGTACTTGCGTCGGCATTGTGCCTTTTGTATTTAATTCGGATGCAACTTCTGTGTTTCATCATCAATAAGAGCGTCACAGGGATACAGTAAACTTGAAGTGAAGCATCGGAATCTATAACTAGTGTCACAGGAATGGTTCAAAACATAGAGAGTAAGAAGAGTCCGTCTTCTTGTGCTTAAGTCCGCATTGTGCCTATTGTATTTAATTCCGATGCAATTTACGTGTTTCATCGTCAATGAGTAGGTCAGAGGGATACAGTAAACCTGAAGTGAAGCATCGGAATCTATAACTAGCGTCACAGGAATGGTTCAAACCATAGACAGTAAGATGAGTTAGTGTTCTTGTACTGAAGTCGGCATTGTGACTTTTGTATTTAATTAAGATGCAATTTCTGTGTTTCATCGTCAATAAGAAGGTCAGAGGGATACAGTAAACCTGAAGTGAAGCATCGGAATCTTTAACTAGTGTCACAGGGATGGTTGAAACCATAGACAGTAAGAAGAGTCAGTGTTCTTGTACTTTAGTCGGCATTGTGCCTTTTGTATTTAATTAAGATGCAATTTCTGTGTTTCATCGTCAATAAGAAGGTGAAAGGGATACAGTAATCCTGAAGTGAAGCATCGGAATCTTTAACTAGTGTCACAGGAATTGTTCAAAACATAGACAGTAAGAAGAGTCAGTTTTCTTGTACTTAGGTCGGCATTGTGCCTTCTGTATTTAATTCCGATGCAATTTCTGTGTTTCATCGTCAATACGAAGGTCAGAGGGATACAGTAAACCTGAAGTGAAACTTCGGAATTTATAACTAGTGTCACAGGATTGGTTCAAAGCATAGACAGTAAGAAGGGTCAGTCTTCGTGTACTTAAGTCGGCATTGTGCATTCTGTATTTAATTCCGATGCAATATCTGTGTTTCTTCGTCAATAGGAAGGTCAGAGGGATACAGTAAACCTGAAGTGAAGCATCGGAATCTATTACTAGTGTCACAGGAATAGTTCAACCCATAGACAGTAAGATGGGTTAATGTTCTTGTCACGAAGTCGGCATTGTTCCTTTTGTATATAATCCGATGAAATATCTGTGTTTCTTCGTAAATAAGAAGGTCAGAGGGATACAGTAAACCTGAAGTGAAGCATCGGAATCTATAACTAGTGTCACAGAAATGGTTCAAAACATAGACAGTAAGAATAGTCAGTCTTCTTGTGCTTAAGTCGGCATTGTGCATTTTGTATATGATTCCGATGCAATTTACGTGTTTCATCGTCAATAAGTAAGTCAGCGGGATACAGTAAACCTGAAATGAAGCATCGGAATCTATAACTAGTGTCATAGGAATGGTTCAAACCATAGACAGTAAGATTAGTTAGTGTTCTTGTACTGAAGTCGGCATTGTGCCTTTTGTATTTAATTAAGATGCAAATTTCTGTGTTTCATCGTCAATAAGAAGGTCAGAGGGATACAGTAAACCTGAAGTGAAGCATCGAAATCTTTAAGTAGTGTCACAGGAATGGTTAAAACTATAGACAGTAAGAAGAGTCAGTCTTCTTGTACTTAAGTCAGCATTGTGCCTTTTGTATATAATTCCGATGCAAATTCTGTGCTTCATCGTCAATAAGGTCAGCTGGATACAGTAAACCTGAAGTGAAGCATCGGAAACTATAACTAGTGTCACAGGAATGGTTCAAATCATAGACGGTAAGAAGAGCCAGTCTTCTTGTACTTGAGTCGGCTTTGTGCCTTTTGTATTTAATTCCGATGACTTTTCTGTGTTTGATAGTCAATAAGAAGGTCAGAGGGATACAGTAAACCTGAAGTGAAGCATCGGAATCTATTACTAGTGTCACAGGAATGGTTCAAACCATAGACAGTAAGAAGGGTCAGTGTTCATGTACTTAAGTCGGCATTGTGCCTTTTGTATTTATTTAAGATGCAATTTCTGTGTTTCATCGTCAATACGATGGTCAGAGGGATACAGTAAACCTGAAGTGAAGCATCGGAAACTATAACTAGTGTCACAGGAATGGTTCAAAAAATAGACGGTAGGAAGAGCCAGTATTCTTGTACTGAAGTCGGCATTGTGCCTTTTGTATATAATTCCGATGAATTTTCTGTGTTTCATCGTCAATAAGAAGGTAAGAGGGATACAGTAAACCTGCAGTGAAGCATCGGAATCTATAAGTAGTGTCACAGGAATGGTTCAAAACATAGACAGAAAGAAGAGTCAGTCTTTTTGTACCTAAGTCGGATTTGTGCCTTTTGTATTTAATTCCGATGCAATTTCTGTGTTTCATCGTCAATACGAAGGTCAGAGGGATACAGTAAACCTGAAGTGAAGCATCGGAATCTATAACTAGTGTCACAGGAATCGTTAAAACATAGACAGTAAGAAGGGTCAGTCTTCTTGTACTTGAGTCGGCATTGTGCCTTTTGTATTGATTTCCGATGCAATTTCTGTGTTACATCGTCAATAAGAAGGTCAGAGGGATACAGTAAACCTGAAGTGAAGCATCGGAATCTATAACTAGTGTCACAGAAATGGTTCAAAACATAGACAGTAAGAATAGTCAGTCTTCTTGTGCTTAAGTCGGCATTGTGCATTTTGTATATGATTCCGATGCAATTTACGTGTTTCATCGTCAATAAGTAAGTCAGAGGGATACAGTAAACCTGAAATGAAGCATCGGAATCTATAACTAGTGTCATAGGAATGGTTCAAACCATAGACAGTAAGATTAGTTAGTGTTCTTGTACTGAAGTCGGCATTGTGCCTTTTGTATTTAATTAAGATGCAATTTCTGTGTTTCATCGTTAATAAGAAGGTCAGATGGATACAGTAAACCTGAAGTGAAGCATCGGAACCTATAACTAGTGTCACAGAAATGGTTCATAGCATAGTTAGTAAGAAGAGCCAGTCTTCTTGTACTTAAGTCGCCATTGTGCCTTTTGTATTTAATTCCGATGCAATTTCTGTCTTTCATCGTTAATAAGAACGTCAGAGGGATAGAGTAAACCTGCGTAGAAGCATCGGAATCTATAACTAGTGTCACAGGAATCGTTCAAAACATAGACTATAAGAAGGGTCAGTCTCCTTGTACTTAAGTCGGCATTGTGCCTTTTGTATTTAATTCCGATGCAATTTACGTGTTTCATCGTCAATAAGAAGGTCAGAGGGATACAGTAAACCTAAAGTGAAGCATCGGAATCTATAACTAGTGTCACAGGAATGGTTCAAAACATAGACAGTAAGAAGAGTCAGTTTTCTTGAACTTAAGTCGGCATTGTGCCTTTTGTATTTAACTCCGATGCAATTTGTGTGTTTCATCGTCAATACGAAGGTCACAGGGATACAGTAAACCTGAAGTGAAGCATAGGAATCTATAACTAGTGTCACAGGAATGGTTTAAACATAGACAGTAAGAAGAGTCAGTTTTCTTGTACTTAAGTCGGCATTGGGTCTTTTGAATATAATTACGGTGCAATTTCTGTGTCTCTTCGTCAATAAGAAGGTCTGAGGGATACAGTTAACCTGAAGGGAAGCATCCGAAACTATAACTAGTGTCACAGAGATGGTTCAAAACATAGACAGTAAGAAGCGCCAGTCTTCTTGTACTTGAGTCGGCATTGTGCGTTTTGTATTTAATTCCGATGCAATTTATGTGTTTCTTCGTCAATAAGAAGGTCAGAGGGACACAGTAAACCCTAAGTGAAGCGTCGGAATCTATAACTAGTGTCACAGGAATGGTTCACAACATAGGCAGTAAGAAGAGCCAGTCTTCTTGTACTTGAGTCGGCATTGTGCTTTTGTATTTAATTCCGATTCAATTTCTGTGTTACATCGTCAATAAGAAGGTCAGAGGGATACAGTAAACCTGAAGTGAAGCATCGGAATCTATAACTAGTGTCACAGGAATGGTTCAAAACATAGACAGTAAGAATAGTCAGTGTTCCTGTACTGAAGTCGGCATTGTGCCTTTTGTATTTATTTTCGGTGAATTTTCTGTGTTTGATCGTCAATAAGAAGGTCCGAGGGATACAGCAAACCTGAAGGTCCGAGGGATACAACAAACCTGAAGTGAAGCATCGGAATCTATAACTAGTGTCACAGGAATGGTTCTAAACATAGTCAGTAAGAAGAGTCAGTTATCTTGTACTTAAGTCGGCATTGTGCCTTTTGTATTTAATTCCGATGCAATTTCTGTGTTTCATCGTTAATAAGAAGGTCAGAGGGATACTGTAAACCTGAAGTGAAGCATCGGAATCTATGACTAGTGTCACAGGAATGGTTCAAAACATAGACAGTAAGAAGAGTTAGTCTTTTTGTACTGAAGTCGGCATTGTGCCTTTTGTATTTAATTCCGATGAATTTTCTGTGTTAGATCGTCAATAAGAAGGTACGAGGGATACAGCAAACCTGGAGGTCCGAGGGATACAGCAAACCTGAAGTGAAGCATCGGAATCTATAACTAGTGTCACAGAATTTGTTCAAAGCATAGACAGTAAGAAGAGTCCGTCTTCTTGTGCTTAAGTCGGCATTGTGCCCTTTGTATATGATTCCGATGCAATTTACGTGTTTCATCGTCAATAGGTAGGTCAGAGAGGTACAGTAAACCTGAAGTGAAGCATCGGAATCTATAACTAGTGTCACAGGAATGGTTCAAACCATAGACAGTAAGATGGGTTAGTGTTCTTGTACTGAAGTCGGCATTGTGCCTTTTGTATTTAATTCCGATGCAATTACGTGTTTCATCGTCAATAACAAGGTCAGAGGGATACAGTAAACCTGAAGTGAAGCATCGGAATCTATAACTAGTGTAACAGCAATGCAGAGGGATACAGTATACCTGAAGTGAAGCATCGAAATCTATTACTAGTGTCACAGGAATGGTTCAAAACATAGTCAGTAAGAAGAGTCATTTATCTTGAACTTAAGTCGGCATTGTGCCTTTTGTATTTAATTCCGATGCAATTTCTGTGTTTCATCGTTAATAAGAAGGTCAGAGGGATACAGTAAACCTGAAGTGAAGCATCGGAATCTATGACTAGTGTCACAGGAATGGTTCAAAACATACACAGTAAGAAGAGTCAGTCTTTTTGTACTGAAGTCGGCATTGTGCCTTTTGTATTTAATTCCCATAAATTTTCTGTGTTAGATCGTCAATAAGAAGGTACGAGGGATACAGCAAACCTGAAGGTCCGAGGGATACAGCAAACCAGAAGTGAAGCATCGGAATCTATAACTAGTGTCACAGGAATGGTTCAAAACATAGTCAGTAAGAAGAGTCAGTTATCTTGTACTTAAGTCGGCATTGTGCCTTTTGTATTTAATTCCGATGCAATTTCTGTGTTTCATCGTTAATAAGAAGGTCAGAGGGATACAGTAAACCTGAAGTGAAGCATCCGAAACTATAACTAGTGTCACAGAAATGGTTCAAAACATAGACAGTAAGAAGCGCCAGTCTTCTTGAACTTGGGTCGGAATTGTGCCTTTTGTACTTAATTCGGATGCAACTTCTGTGTTTCATCATCAATAAGAGCGTCAGAGGGATACGGTAAACCTGAAGTGAAGCATCGGAATCTATAAGTAGTATCACAGGAATGGTTCAAAACATAGACTGTAAGAGGAGTCAGTCTTCATGTACTTAAGTTGGTATTGTGCCTTTTGTATTTAATTCCGATGCAATTTCTGTGTTTCATCGTCAATACGAAGGTCAGAGGGATGCAGTAAACCTGAAGTGAAGCATCGGAATCTATAACTGGTGTCACAGGCATGGTTCAAAACATAGACAGTAAGAAGAGTCAGTGTTCTTGTACTGAAGTCGGCATTGTGCCTTTTGTATATAATTAAGATGCAATGTTTGTGTTTCATCGTCAATAATAAGGTCAGAGGGATACAGTAAACCTGAAGTGAAGCATCGGAATCTATAAGTAGTGTCACAGGAATGGTTCAAAACATAGACAGTAAGAAGAAGTAGTCTTCTTGTACTTAAGTCGCCATTGTGCTTTTTGTATTTAATTAAGATGCAATTTCTGTGTTTCATCGTCAATGAAAAGGTGAAAGGGATTCAGTAAACCTGAAGTGAAGCATCGGAATCTATAACTAGTGTCACAGGAATGATTCAAAACGTAGACAGTAAGAATAGACAGTCTTCTTGTACTTGAGTCGGCATTGTGCCTTTTGTATTTAATTCCGATCCGTGTTACATCGTCAATAAGAAGGTCAGAGGGATACAGTAAACCTGAAGTGAAGCATCGGAATCTATAACTAGTGTCACAGGAATCGTTCAAAACATAGACAGTAAGAAGGGTCAGTCTTCTTGTACTTAAGTCGGCATTGTGCCTTTTGCATTTAATTCCGATGCAATTTCAGTGTTTCATCGTCAATACGAAGGTCAGGGAGATACAGTAAACCTGAAGTGAAGCATCGGAATCTATAACTAGTGTCACAGGAATGGTTCAAATCATAGACAGTAAGAAAGGTCAGACTTCTTGTACTTACGGCGGCATTGTGCCTTTTGTATTTAATCCGATGCAATATCTGTGTTTCTTCGTCAATAAGAAGGTCAGAGGGATACAGTAAACCTGAAGTTAAGCATCGGAATCTATAACTAGTGTCACAGCAATGGTTCAAAACATAGACAGTAAGAAGAGCCAGTCTTCTTGTACTTGAGTCGGCATTGTGTCTTTTGTATTTAATTCCGATCCGTGTTACATCGTCAATAAGAAGGTCAGAGGGATACAGTAAACCTGAAGTGAAGCATCGGAATCTATAACTAGTGTCACAGGAATGGTTCAAATCAGAGGCAGTAAGAAGAGTCAGTTATCTTGTACTTAAGTCGGCATTGTGCCTTTTGTATTTAATTCCGATGCAATTTCTGTGTTTCATCGTTAATAAGAAGGTCAGAGAGATACAGTAAACCTGAAGTGAGGCATCGGAATCTATGACTAGTGTCACAGGAATGGTTCAAAACATAGACAGTAAGAAGAGTCAGTCTTTTTGTACTTAAGTCGGCTTTGTGCCTTTTGTATTTAATTCCGATGCAATTTCTGTGTTTCATCGTCTATACGAAGGTCAGAGGGATACAGTAAACCTGAAGTGAAGCATCGGAATCTATAACAAGTGTCACAGGAGTGGTTCAAATCATAGACAGTAAGAAGAGTCAGTTTTCTTATACTTAAGTCGGCATTTTGCCTTTTGTATTTCACTCCGATGCAATTTCTGAGTTTCATCGTCAATAAGAAGGTCACAGGGATACAGTAAAGCTGAAGTGAAGCATCGGAATCTATATCTAGTGTAACAGGAAAGGTTCAAAACATTGACAGTAAGAAGAGTCAGTTTTCTTGTACTTACGTTGGCATTGAATCTTTTGACTATAATTACGGTGCAATTTCTGTGTCTCTTCGTCAATAAGAAGGTCTGAGGGATACAGTAAACCTGAAGGCAAGCATCGGAAACTATAACTAGTGTCACAGAAATGGTTCAAAACATAGACAGTAAGAAGAGCCAGTCTTCTTGTACTTGAGTCGGCATTGTGCATTTTGTATTTAATTCCGATGCAATTTATGTGTTTCTTCGTCAAAAAGAAGGTCAGAGGCACAGTAAACCTGAAGTGAAGCATCGGAATCTATAACTAGTGTCAGAGGAATTGTTCAAAACATAGACAGTAAGAAGAGTCAGTTTTCGTGTACTTATGTCGGCATTGTGCCTTTTGTATTTAATTCCAATGCAATTTCTGTGTTTCATCGTCAATAAGAATGTCACAGGGATACAGTAAACTTGAAATGAAGCAACAGATTCTATAACTAGTGTCACAGGAATGGTTCAAAACATAAACAGTAAGAAGAGTCAGTTTTCTTGTACTTAGGTCGGCAGTGTGCCTCTTGTATTTAATTCCGATGCAATTTCTGTGTTTCATCGTCAATAAGAACGTCAGAGGGATACAGTAAACCTGAAGTGAAGCATCGGAATCTATAACTAGTGTCACAGTATGGTTCAAAACATAGACAGTAAGAAGAGACAGTCTTCTTGTACTTGGGTCGGCATTGTGCCTTTTGTATTTAATTCCGATGCAATTTCTGTGTTTCATCGTCAATAAGAACGTCAGAGGGATACAGTAAACCTGACGTGAAGCATCGGAATCTATAACTAGTGTCACAGGAATGGTTCAAAACATAGACAGTAAGAAGAGTCACTCTTCTTGTGCTTAAGTCGGCATTGTGCCTTTTGTATTTAATTCCGATGCTATTTCGTGTTTCATCGTCAATAAGTAGGTCAGAGGGATACAGTAAACCTGACGTGAAGCTTCGGAATCTATAACTAGTGTAACAGCAATGGTTCGAATCATGGACAGTAAGAAGAGTCAGTTTTCTTGTACGTAAGTCGGCATTGTGCCTTTTGTATATAATTCCGATGCAATTTCTGCGTTTCATCGTCAATAAGAAGGTCACAGGGATACAAAAAACCTGAAATGAAGCAACGGAATCTATAACTAGTGTCACAGGAATGGTTCAAAACATAAACAGTAAGAAGAGTCAGTTTTCTTGTACTTAGGTCGGCATTGTGCCTTCTGTATTTAATTCCGATGCAATTTCTGTGTTTCATCGTCAATAAGAAGGTCAGAGGGATACAGTAAACCTGAAGTGAAGCTTCGGAATTTATAACTAGTGTCACAGGATTGGTTCAAAACATAGACAGTAAGAAGGGTCAGTCTTCGTGTACTTAAGTCGGCATTGTGCCTTCTGTATTTAATTCCGATGCAATATCTGTGTTTCTTCGTCAATAGGAAGGTCAGAGGGATACAGTAAACCTGAAGTGAAGCATCGCAATCTATAACTAGTGTCACAGGAATGGTTCAACCCATAGACAGTAAGATGGGTTAATGTTCTTGTCACGAAGTCGGCATTGTTCCTTTTGTGTATAATCCGATGAAATATCTGTGTTTCTTCGTCAATAAGAAGGTCAGAGAGATACAGTAAACCTGAAGTGAGGCATCGGAATCAATGACTAGTGTCACAGGAATGGTTCAAAACATAGACAGTAAGAAGAGTCAGTCTTTTTGTACTTAAGTCGGCTTTGTGCCTTTTGTATTTAATTCCGATGCAATTTCTGTGTTTCATCGTCTATACGAAGGTCAGAGGGATACAGTAAACCTGAAGTGAAGCATCGGAATCTATAACAAGTGTCACAGGAGTGGTTCAAATCATAGACAGTAAGAAGAGTCAGTTTTCTTATACTTAAGTCGGCATTTTGCCTTTTGTATTTCACTCCGATGCAATTTCTGAGTTTCATCGTCAATAAGAAGGTCACAGGGATACAGTAAAGCTGAAGTGAAGCATCGGAATCTATATCTAGTGTAACAGGAAAGGTTCAAAACATTGACAGTAAGAAGAGTCAGTTTTCTTGTACTTACGTTGGCATTGAATCTTTTGACTATCATTACGGTGCAATTTCTGTGTCTCTTCGTCAATAAGAAGGTCTGAGGGATACAGTAAACCTGAAGGCAAGCATCGGAAACTATAACTAGTGTCACAGAAATGGTTCAAAACATAGACAGTAAGAAGAGCCAGTCTTCTTGTACTTGAGTCGGCATTGTGCATTTTGTATTTAATTCCGATGCAATTTATGTGTTTCTTCGTCAAAAAGAAGGTCAGAGGCACAGTAAACCTGAAGTGAAGCATCGGAATCTATAACTAGTGTCACAGGAATGGTTCACAACATAGACAGTAAGAAGAGCCAGTCTTCTTGTACTTGCGTCGGCATTGTGCCTTTTGTATTTAATTCGGATGCAACTTCTGTGTTTCATCATCAATAAGAGCGTCACAGGGATACAGTAAACTTGAAGTGAAGCATCGGAATCTATAACTAGTGTCACAGGAATGGTTCAAAACATAGACAGTAAGAAGAGTCAGTCTTCTTGTGCTTAAGTCCGCATTGTGCCTTTTGTATTTAATTCCGATGCAATTTACGTGTTTCATCGTCAATAAGTAGGTCAGAGGGATACAGTAAACCAGAAGTGAAGCATCGGAATCTATAACTAGCGTCACAGGAATGGTTCAAACCATAGACAGTAAGATGAGTTAGTGTTCTTGTACTGAAGTCGGCATTGTGACTTTTGTATTTAATTAAGATGCAATTTCTGTGTTTCATCGTCAATAAGAAGGTCAGAGGGATACAGTAAACCTGAAGTGAAGCATTGGAATCTTTAACAAGTGTCACAGGGATGGTTGAAACCATAGACAGTAAGAAGAGTCAGTGTTCTTGTACTTTAGTCGGCATTGTGCCTTTTGTATGTAATTAAGATGCAATTTCTGTGTTTCATCGTCAATAAGAAGGTGAAAGGGATACAGTAATCCTGAAGTGAAGCATCGGAATCTTTAACTAGTGTCAGAGGAATTGTTCAAAACATAGACAGTAAGAAGAGTCAGTTTTCGTGTACTTATGTCGGCATTGTGCCTTTTGTATTTATTTCCAATGCAATTTCTGTGTTTCATCGTCAATAAGAATGTCACAGGGATACAGTAAACTTGAAATGAAGCAACAGATTCTATAACTAGTGTCACAGGAATGGTTCAAAACATAAACAGTAAGAAGAGTCAGTTTTCTTGTACTTAGGTCGGCAGTGTGCCTCTTGTATTTAATTCCGATGCAATTTCTGTGTTTCATCGTCAATAAGAACGTCAGAGGGATACAGTAAACCTGAAGTGAAGCATCGGAATCTATAACTAGTGTCACAGTATGGTTCAAAACATAGACAGTAAGAAGAGACAGTCTTCTTGTACTTGGGTCGGCATTGTGCCTTTTGTATTTAATTCCGATGCAATTTCTGTGTTTCATCGTCAATAAGAACGTCCGAGGGATACAGTAAACCTGACGTGAAGCATCGGAATCTATAACTAGTGTCACAGGAATGGTTCAAAACATAGACAGTAAGAAGAGTCACTCTTCTTGTGCTTAAGTCGGCATTGTGCCTTTTGTATTTAATTCCGATGCTATTTACGTGTTTCATCGTCAATAAGTAGGTCAGAGGGATACAGTAAACCTGACGTGAAGCTTCGGAATCTATAACTAGTGTAACAGCAATGGTTCGAATCATGGACAGTAAGAAGAGTCAGTTTTCTTGTACGTAAGTCGGCATTGTGCCTTTTGTATATAATTCCGATGCAATTTCTGCGTTTCATCGTCAATAAGAAGGTCACAGGGATACAACAAACATGAAATGAAGCAACGGAATCTATAACTAGTGTCACAGGAATGGTTCAAAACATAAACAGTAAGAAGAGTCAGTTTTCTTGTACTTAGGTCGGCATTGTGCCTTCTGTATTTAATTCCGATGCAATTTCTGTGTTTCATCGTCAATAAGAAGGTCAGAGGGATACAGTAAACCTGAAGTGAAGCTTCGGAATTTATAACTAGTGTCACAGGATTGGTTCAAAACATAGACAGTAAGAAGGGTCAGTCTTCGTGTACTTAAGTCGGCATTGTGCCTTCTGTATTTAATTCCGATGCAATATCTGTGTTTCTTCGTCAATAGGAAGGTCAGAGGGATACAGTAAACCTGAAGTGAAGCATCGCAATCTATAACTAGTGTCACAGGAATGGTTCAACCCATAGACAGTAAGATGGGTTAATGTTCTTGTCACGAAGTCGGCATTGTTCCCTTTGTGTATAATCCGATGAAATATCTGTGTTTCTTCGTCAATAAGAAGGTCAGAGGGATACAGTAAACCTGAAGTGAAGCATCGGAATCTATAACTAGTGTCACAGAAATGGTTCAAAACATAGACAGTAAGAATAGTCAGTCTTCTTGTGCTTAAATCGGCATTGTGCATTTTGTATATGATTCCGATGCAATTTACGTGTTTCATCGTCAATAAGTAAGTCAGAGGGATACAGTAAACCTGAAATGAAGCATCGGAATCTATAACTAGTGTCATAGGAATGGTTCAAACCATAGACAGTAAGATTAGTTAGTGTTCTTGTACTGAAGTCGGCATTGTGCCTTTTGTATTTAATTAAGATGCAATTTCTGTGTTTCATCGTCAATAAGAAGGTCAGAGGGATACAGTAAACCTGAAGTGAAGCATCGAAATCTTTAAGTAGTGTCACAGGAATGGTTAAAACCATAGACAGTAAGAAGAGTCAGTCTTCTTGTACTTAAGTCAGCATTGTGCCTTTTGTATATAATTCCGATGCAATTTCTGTGCTTCATCGTCAATAAGGTCAGCTGGATACAGTAAACCTGAAGTGAAGCATCGGAAACTATAACTAGTGTCACAGGAATGGTTCAAATCATAGACGGTAAGAAGAGCCAGTCTTCTTGTACTTGAGTCGGCTTTGTGCCTTTTGTATTTAATTCCGATGACTTTTCTGTGTTTGATCGTCAATAAGAAGGTCAGAGGGATACAGTAAACCTGAAGTGAAGCATCGGAATCTATTACTAGTGTCACAGGAATGGTTCAAACCATAGACAGTAAGAAGGGTCAGTGTTCATGTACTTAAGTCGGCATTGTGCCTTTTGTATTTATTTAAGATGCAATTTCTGTGTTTCATCGTCAATACGATGGTCAGAGGGATACAGTAAACCTGAAGTGAAGCATCGGAAACTATAACTAGTGTCACAGGAATGGTTCAAAAAATAGACGGTAGGAAGAGCCAGTATTCTTGTACTGAAGTCGGCATTGTGCCTTTTATATATAATTCCGATGAATTTTCTGTGTTTCATCGTCAATAAGAAGGTAAGAGGGATACAGTAAACCTGCAGTGAAGCATCGGAATCTATAAGTAGTGTCACAGGAATGGTTCAAAACATAGACAGAAAGAAGAGTCAGTCTTCTTGTACTTAAGTCGCCATTGTGCCTTTTGTATTTAATTCCGATGCAATTTCTGTCTTTCATCGTTAATAAGAAGGTCAGAGGGATACAGTAAACCTGGATTGAAGCATCGGAATCTATGATTAGTGTCACAGGAATGGTTCAAAACATAGACAGTAAGAAGAGTCAGTCTTCTTGTACTTAAGTCGCCATTGTGCCTTTTGTATTTAATTCCGATGCAATTTCTGTGTTTCATCGTCAATACGAAGGTCAGAGGGATACAGTAAACCTGAAGTGAAGCATCGGAATCTATAACTAGTGTCACAGGAATCGTTAAAACATAGACAGTAAGAAGGGTCAGTCTTCTTGTACTTGAGTCGGCATTGTGCCTTTTGTATTTAATTCCGATGCAATTTCTGTGTTACATCGTCAATAAGAAGGTCAGAGGGATACAGTAAACCTGAAGTGAAGCATCGGAATCTATAACTAGTGTCACAGGAATGGTTCAAACATAGACAGTAAGAATAGTCAGTGTTCTTCTACTGAAGTCGGCATTTTGCCTTTTGTATTTAATTCCGATGAATTTTCTGTGTTAGATCGTCAATAACAAGGTACGAGGGATACAGCAAACCTGAAGGTTCGAGGGATGTAGCAAACCTGAAGTGAAGCATCGGAATCTATAACTAGTGTCACAGGAATGGTTCGAAACATAGTCAGTAAGAAGAGTCAGTTATCTTGTACTTAAGTCGGCATTGTGCCTTTTGTATTTAATTCCGATGCGATTTCTGTGTTTCATCGTTAATAAGAAGGTCAGATGGATACAGTAAACCTGAAGTGAAGCATCGGAACCTATAACTAGTGTCACAGAAATGGTTCATAGCATAGTTAGTAAGAAGAGCCAGTCTTCTTGTACTTATGTCGCCATTGTGCCTTTTGTATTTAATTCCGATGCAATTTCTGTCTTTCATCGTTAATAAGAAGGTCAGAGGGATACAGTAAACCTGCAGAGAAGCATCGGAATCTATAACTAGTGTCACAGGAATCGTTCAAAACATAGACAATAAGAAGGGTCAGTCTCCTTGTACTTAAGTCGGCTTTGTGCCTTTTGTATTTAATTCCGATGCAATTTACGTGTTTCATCGTCAATAAGAAGGTCAGAGGGATACAGTAAACCTGAAGTGAAGCATCGGAATCTATAACTAGTGCCACAGGAATGGTTTAAACATAGACAGTAAGAAGAGTCAGTTTTCTTGTACTTAAGTCGGCATTGGGTCTTTTGAATATAATTACGGTGCAATTTCTGTGTCTCTTCGTCAATAAGAAGGTCTGAGGGATACAGTAAACCTGAAGGGAAGCATCCGAAACTATAACTAGTGTCACAGAGATGGTTCAAAACATAGACAGTAAGAAGCGCCAGTCTTCTTGTACTTGAGTCGGCATTGTGCGTTTTGTATTTAATTCCGATGCAATTTATGTGTTTCTTCGTCAATAAGAAGGTCAGAGGGACACAGTAAACCCTAAGTGAAGCGTCGGAATCTATAACTAGTGTCACAGGAATGGTTCACAACATAGACAGTAAGAAGAGCCAGTCTTCTTGTACTTGGGTCGGAATTGTGCCTTTTGTACTTAATTCGGATGCAACTTCTGTGTTTCGTAATCAATAAGAGCGTCAGAGGGATACAGTAAACCTGAAGTGAAGCATCGGAATCTATAAGTAGTGTCACAGGAATGGTTCAAAACATAGACAGTAAGAGGAGTCAGTCTTCTTGTACTTAAGTCGCAATTGTGCCTTTTGTATTTAATTCCGATGCAATTTCTGTGTTTCATCGTCAATACGAAGGTCAGAGGGATGCAATAAACCTGAAGTGAAGCATCAGAATCTATAACTAGTGTCACAGGAATGGTTCAAACCATAGACAGTAAGAAAAGTCAGTGTTCTTGTACTGAAGTCGGCATTGTGCCTTTTGTATTTAATTAAGATGCAATGTTTGTGTTTCATCGTCAATAATAAGGTCAGAGGGATACAGTAAACCTGAAGTGAAGCATCGAAATCTATAACTAGTGTCACAGGAATGGTTCAAAACATAGACAGTAAGAAGAGCCAGTCTTCTTGTACTTGAGTCGGCATTGTGCTTTTGTATTTAATTCCGATTCAATTATTGTGTTACATCGTCAATAAGAAGGTCAGAGGGATACAGTAAACCTGAAGTGAAGCATCGGAATCTATAAGTAGTGTCACAGGAATGGTTCAAAACATAGACAGTAAGAAGAAGCAGTCTTCTTGTACTTAAGTCGCAATTGTGCTTTTTGTATTTAATTAAGATGCAATTTCTGTGTTTCATCGTCAATACGAAGGTCAGAGAGATACAGTGAACCTGAAGTGAAGCATCGAAATCTATAACTAGTGTCACAGGAATGGTTCAAAACATAGACAGTAAGAAGAGCCAGTCTTCTTGTACTTGAGTCGGCATTGTGCTTTTGTATTTAATTCCGATTCAATTATTGTGTTACATCGTCAATAAGAAGGTCAGAGGGATACAGTAAACCTGAAGTGAAGCATCGGAATCTATAACTAGTGTCACAGGAATGGTTCAAAACATAGACAGTAAGAATAGTCAGTGTTCCTGTACTGAAGTCGGCATTGTGCCTTTTGTATTTATTTCCGATGAATTTTCTGTGTTTGATCGTCAATAAGAAGGTCCGAGGGATACAGCAAACCTGAAGGTCCGAGGGATACAGCAAACCTGAAGTGAAGCATCGGAATCTATAACTAGTGTCACAGGAACGGTTCTAAACATAGTCAGTAAGAAGAGTCAGTTATCTTGTACTTAAGTCGGCATTGTGCCTTTTGTATTTAATTCCGATGCAATTTCTGTGTTTCATCGTTAATAAGAAGGTCAGAGGGATCCTGTAAACCTGAAGTGAAGCATCGGAATCTATGACTAGTGTCACAGGAATGGTTCAAAACATAGACAGTAAGAAGAGTCAGTCTTTTTGTACTGAAGTCGGCATTGTGCCTTTTGTATTTAATTCCGATGAATTTTCTGTGTTAGATCGTCAATAAGAAGGTACGAGGGATACAGCAAACCTGACGGTCCGAAGGAAACAGCAAACCTGAAGTGAAGCATCGGAATCTATAACTAGTGTCACAGGAATGGTTCAAACCATAGACAGTAAGATGGGTTAGTGTTCTTGTACTGAAGTCGGCATTGTGCCTTTTGTATTTAATTCCGATGCAATTACGTGTTTCATCGTCAATAACAAGGTCAGAGGGATACAGTAAACCTGAAGTGAAGCATCGGAATCTATTACTAGTGTCACAGGAATGGTTCAAAACATAGACAGTAAGAAGGGTCAGTCTTCTTGTACTGAAGTCAGCATTGTGAATTTTTTATTTAATCCGATGAAATATCTGTGTTTCTTCGTCAATGAGAAGGTCAGAGGGATACAGTAAACCTGACGTGAAGCATCGGAATCTATAACTAGTGTCACAGATATGGTTCAAAACATAGACAGTAAGAAGAGTCAGTCTTCTTGTGCTTAAGTCGGCATTGTGCCTCTTGTATATGATTCCGATGCAATTTACGTGTTTCATCGTCAATAAGTAAGTCAGAGGGATACAGTAAACCTGAAGTGAAGCATCGGAATCTATAACTAGTGTCATAGGAATGGTTCAAACCATAGACCGTAGATTAGTTAGTGTTCTTGTACTGAAGTCGGCATTGTGCCTTTTGTATTTAATTAAGATACAATTCCTGTGTTTCATCGTCAATAAGAAGGTCTGAGGGATACAGTAAACCTGAAGTGAAGCATCGAAATCTTTAAGTAGTGTCACAGAAATGGTTCAAAAAATCGACAGTAAGAAGAGCCAGTATTCTTGTACCGAAGTCGGCATTGTGGCTTTTGTATATAATTCCGATGAATTTTCTGTGTTTGATCGTCAATAAGAAGGTCCGAGGGATACAGCAAACCTGAAGTGAAGCATCGGAATCTATAACTAGTGTCACAGGAATGGTTCAAAACATAGACAGTAAGAAGCGCCAGTCTTCTTGTACTTGAGTCGGCATTGTGCGTTTTGTATTTAATTCCAATGCAATTTATGTGTTTCTTCGTCAATAAGAAGGTCAGAGGGACACAGTAAACCCTAAGTGAAGCGTCGGAATCTATAACTAGTGTCACAGGAATGGTTCACAACATAGACAGTAAGAAGAGCCAGTCTTCTTGTACTTGGGTCGGAATTGTGCTTTTGTATTTAATTCCGATGCAATTTCTGTGTTTCATCGTCAATACGAAGGTCAGAGGGATGCAGTAAAGCTGAAGTGAAGCATCAGAATCTATAACTAGTGTCACAGGAATGGTTCAAAACATAGACAGTAAGAATAGTCAGTGTTCTTGTACTGAAGTCGGCATTGTGCCTTTTGTATTTAATTAAGATGCAATGTTTGTGTTTCATCGTCAATAATAATGTCAGAGGGATACAGTAAACCTGAAGTGAAGCATCGGAATCTATAACTAGTGTCACAGGAATGGTTCAAAACATAGACAGTAAGAAGAGTCAGTTTTCTTGTACTTAAGTCAGCATTGTGCCTTTTGTATTTAAGTCCGATGCAATTTCCGTGTTTCATCGCCAATAAGAAGGTCACAGGGATACAGTAAACCTGAAGTGAAGCATCGGAATCTATAACTAGTGTCACAGGAATGGTTTAAACATAGACAGTAAGAAGAGTCAGTTTTCTTGTACTTAAGTCGGCATTGGGTCTTTTGAATATAATTACGGTGCAATTTCTGTGTCTCTTCGTCAATAAGAAGGTCTGAGGGATACAGTAAACCTGAAGGGAAGCATCCGAAACTATAACTAGTGTCACAGAGATGGTTCAAAACATAGACAGTAAGAAGCGCCAGTCTTCTTGTACTTGAGTTGGCATTGTGCGTTTTGTATTTAATTCCGATGCAATTTCTGTGTTTCATCGTTAATAAGAAGGTCAGAGGGATACTGTAAACCTGAAGTGAAGCATCGGAATCTATGACTAGTGTCACAGGAATGGTTCAAAACATAGACAGTAAGAAGAGTCAGTCTTTTTGTACTGAAGTCGGCATTGTGCCTTTTGTATTTAATTCCGATGAATTTTCTGTGTTAGATCGTCAATAAGAAGGTACGAGGGATACAGGAAACCTGAAGGTCCGAGGGATACAGCAAACCTGAAGTGAAGCATCGGAATCTATAACTAGTGTCACAGAATTTGTTCAAAGCATAGACAGTAAGAAGAGTCAGTCTTCTTGTGCTTAAGTCGGCATTGTGCCCTTTGTATATGATTCCGATGCAATTTACGTGTTTCATCGTCAATAGGTAGGTCAGAGGGATACAGTAAACCTGAAGTGAAGCATCGGAATCTATAACTAGTGTCACAGGAATGGTTCAAACCATAGACAGTAAGATGGGTTAGTGTTCTTGTACTGAAGTCGGCATTGTGCCTTTTGTATTTAATTCTGATGCAATTACGTGTTTCATCGTCAATAACAAGGTCAGAGGGATACAGTAAACCTGAAGTGAAGCATCGGAATCTATAACTAGTGTAACAGCAATGCAGAGGGATACAGTAAACCTGAAGTGAAGCATCGACATCTATTACTAGTGTCACAGGAATGGTTCAAAACATAGACAGTAAGAAGGGTCAGTCTTCTTGTACTGAAGTCAGCATTGTGCCTTTTGTATTTATTCCGATGAAATATCTGTGTTTCTTCGTCAATGAGAAGGTCAGAGGGATACAGTAAACCTGAAGTGAAGCATCGGAATCTATAACTAGTGTCACAGAAATGGTTCAAAACATAGACAGTATGAAGAGCCAGTCTTCTTGTACTTGAGTCGGCATTGTGCCTTTTGTATTTAATTCCGATCCGTGTTACATCGTCAATAAGAAGGTCAGAGGGATACAGTAAACTTGAAGTGAAGCATTGGAATCTATAACTAGTGTCACAGGAATCGTTCAAAACATAGACAGTAAGAAGGGTCAGTCTTCTTGTACTTAAGTCGGCATTGTGCCTTTTGCATTTAATTCCGATGCAACTTCAGTGTTTCATCGTCAATACGAAGGTCAGGGAGATACAGTAAACCTGAAGTGAAGCATCGGAATCTATAACTAGTGTCACAGAAATGGTTCAAAACATAGACAGTAAGAAGAGACAGTCTTCTTGTACTTGAGTCGGCATTGTGCTTTTTGTATTTAATTCCGATGCAATTTCTGTGTTTCATCGTAAATAAGAAAGTCAGAGCGATACAGTAAACCTGACGTGAAGCATCGGAATCTATAACTAGTGCCACAGATATGGTTCAAAACATAGACAGTAAGAAGAGTCAGTCTTCTTGTGCTTAAGTCGGCATTGTGCCTCTTGTATATGATTCCGATGCAATTTACGTGTTTCATCGTCAATAAGTAAGTCAGAGGCATACAGTAAACCTGAAGTGAAGCATCGGAATCTATAACTAGTGTCATAGGAATGGTTCAAACCGTAGACCGTAGATTAGTTAGCGTTCTTGTACTGAAGTCGGCATTGTGCCTTTTGTATTTAATTAAGATACAATTCCTGTGTTTCATCGTCAATAAGAAGGTCTGAGGGATACAGTAAACCTGAAGTGAAGCATCGAAATCTTTAAGTAGTGTCACAGGAATGGTTCAAAACATAGACAGAAAGAAGAGTCAGTCTTCTTGTACTTAAGTCAGCATTGTGCCTTTTGTATATAATTCCGATGCAATTTCTGTGCTTCATCGTCAATAAGGTCAGCTGGATACAGTAAACCTGAAGTGAAGCATCGGAATCTATAACTACTGTCACAGGAATGGTTCAAATCATAGACAGTAAGAAGAGCCAGTCTTCTTGTACTTGAGTCGGCTTTGTGCCTTTTGTATTTAATTCCGATGAATTTCCTGTGTTTGATCGTCAATAAGAAGGTCAGAGGGATACAGTAAACCTGAAGTGAAGCATCGGAATCTATTACTAGTGTCACAGGAATGGTTCAAACCATAGACAGTAAGAAGAGTCAGTGTTCATGTACTGAAGTCGGCATTGTGATTTTTGTATTTATTTAAGATGCAATTTCTGTGTTTCATCGTCAATACGAAGGTCAGAGGGATACAGTAAACCTGAAGTGAAGCATCTGAATCTATAACTAGTGTCACAGGAATGGTTCAAAACATAGACAGTGGGAAGGGACAGTCTTCTTGTACTTAAGTCGGCATTGTGCTTTTTGTATTTAATTCGATGCCATATCTGTGTTTCTTCGTCAATAAAAAGGTCAGAGGGATACAGTAAACCCGAAGTGAAGCATCGGAAACTGTAACTAGTGTCACAGGAATGGTTCAAAAAATAGACAGTAAGAAGAGCCAGTCTTCTTGTACTGAAGTCGGCATTGTGGCTTTTGTATATAATTCCGATGAATTTTCTGTGTTTGATCGTCAATAAGAAGGTCCGAGGGATACAGCAAACCTGAAGTGAAGCATCGGAATCTATAACTAGTGCCACAGGAATGGTTCAAAACATAGATAGTCAGAAGGGTCAGTCTTCTTGTACTTAAGTCGGCATTGTGCCTTTTGTATTTAATCCGATGCAATATCTGTGTTTCTTCGTCAATAAGAAGGTCAGAGGGATACAGTAAACCTGAAGTTAAGCATCGGAATCTATAACTAGTGTCACAGAAATGGTTCAACACATAGACAGTAAGAAGAGCCAGTCTTCTTGTACTTGAGTCGGCATTGTGCCTTTTGTATTTAATTCCGATGCAATTTCTGTGTTACATCTTCAATAAGAAGGTCAGAGGGATACAGTAAACCTGAAGTGAAGCATCGGAATCTATAACTAGTGTCACAGGAATGGTTCAAAGCATAGACAGTAAGAATAGTCAGTGTTCTTGTGCTGAAGTCGGCATTGTACCTTTTGTATTTAATTCCGATGAATTTTCTGTGTTAGATCGTCAATAATAAGGTACGAGGGATACAGCAAACCTGAAGGTCCGAGGGATACAGCAAACCTGAAGTGAAGCATCGGAATCTATAACTAGTGTCACAGGAATGGTTCAAAACATAGACAGTAAGAAGGGCCAGTCTTCTTGTACTTGAGTCGGCATTGTGCGTTTTGTATTTAATTCCGATGCAATTTATGTGTTTCTTCGTCAATAAGAAGGTCAGAGGGACACAGTAAACCCTAAGTGAAGCGTCGGAATCTATAACTAGTGTCACAGGAATGGTTCACAACATAGACAGTAAGAAGAGCCAATCTTCTTGTACTTGGGTCGGAATTGTGCCTTTTGTACTTAATTCGGATGCAACTTCTGTGTTTCATAATCAATAAGAGCGTCAGAGGGATACAGTAAACCTGAAGTGAAGCATCGGAATCTATAAGTAGTGTCACAGGAATGGTTCAAAACATAGACAATAAGAGGAGTCAGTCTTCTTGTACTTAAGTCGCCATTGTGCCTTTTGTATTTAATTCCGATGCAATTTCTGTGTTTCATCGTCAATACGAAGGTCAGAGGGATGCAGTAAAGCTGAAGTGAAGCATCAGAATCTATAACTAGTGTCACAGGAATGGTTCAAAACATAGACAGTAAGAATAGTCAGTGTTCTTGTACTGAAGTCGGCATTGTGCCTTTTGTATTTAATTCCGATGAATTTTCTGTGTTAGATCGTCAATATGCAGGTACGAGGGATACAGCAAACCTGAAGGTCCGAGGGATACAGCAAACCTGAAGTGAAGCATCGGAATCTATAACTAGTGTCACAGGAATGGTTCAAAACATAGTCAGTAGGAAGAGTCAGTTATCTTGTACTTAAGTCGGCATTGTGCCTTTTGTATTTAATTCCGATGCAATTTCTGTGTTTCATCGTTAATAAGAAGGTCAGAGGGATACAGTAAACCTGAAGTGAAGCATCAGAATCTATGACTAGTGTCACAGGAATGGTTCAAAACATAGACAGTAAGAAAAGTCAGTCTTCTTGTACTTAAGTCGGCTTTGTGCCTTTTGTATTTAATTCCGATGCAATTTCTGTGTTTCATCGTCAATACGAAGGTCAGAGGGATACAGTAAACCTGAAGTGAAGCATCGGAATCTATAACTAGTGTCACAGGAATCGTTCAAAACATAGACAGTAAGTAGGGTCAGTCTTCTTGTACTTAAGTCGGCATTGTGCTTTTTGTATTTAATTCCGATGCAATATCTGTGTTTCTTCGTCATTAAGAAGGTCAGAGGGATACAGTAAACCTGAAATGAAGCATCGGAATCTATAACTAATGTCACAGAAATGGTTCAAAACATAGTTAGTAAGAAGAGCCAGTCTTCTTCTACTTCAGTCGGCATTGTGCCTTTTGTATTTAATTCCGATGCAATTTACGTGTTTCATCGTCAATAAGAATGTCAGAGGGATACAGTGAACCTGAAGTGAAGCATCGGAATCTATAACTAGTGTCACAGGAATGGTTTAAACATAGACAGTAAGAAGAGTCAGTTTTCTTGTACTTAAGTCGGCATTGGGACTTTTGAATATAATTACGGTGCAATTTCTGTGTCTCTACGTCAATAAGAAGGTCTGAGGGATACAGTAAACCTGAAGGGAAGCATCCGAAACAATAACTAGTGTCACAGAAATGGTTCAAATCATAGACAGTAAGAAGCGCCAGTCTTCTTTAACTTGGGTCGGAATTGTGCCTTTTGTACTTAATTCGGATGCAACTTCTGTGTTTCATCATCAATAAGAGCGTCAGAGGGATACGGTAAACCTAAAGTGAAGCATCGGAATCTATAACTAGTGTCACAGGAATGGTTCAAAACATAGACAGTAGGAAGAGTCAGTCTTCTTGTACTTAATTCGGCATTGTGCCTTTTGTATCTAATTAAGATTTAATTTCTGTGTTTCATCGTCAATAATAAGGTCAGAGGGATACAGTAAACCTGATGTGAAGCATCGGAATCTATAACTAGTGTCACAGGAATGGTTCAAAACATTGACAGTAAGAAGAGTCAGTCTTCTTGTACTTATGTCGCCATTGTGCCTTTTGTAAATAATTCCGATGCAATTTCTGTGTTTCATCGTCAATAAGAAGCTCAGAGGGATACGGTAAATCTGAAGTGAAGCATCGGAATCTATAACTAGTGTCACAGGAATGGTTCAAAACATAGACAATAAGAAGGGGCATTCTCTTGTTCTTAAGTCGGCATTGTGCCTTTTGTATTTAATTCCGATGCAATTTACGTGTTTCATCGTCAATAAGAAGGTCAGAGGGATACAGTAAACCTGAAGTGAAGCATCGGAATCTATAACTAGTGTCACAGGAATGGTTCAAACATAGACAGTAAGAAGAGTCAGTCTTTTTGTACATTAGTCGGCATTGTGCCTTTTGTATTTAATTCCGATGAATTTTCTGTGTTTGATCGTCAATAAGAAGGTCGGAGGGAAACAGTATACATGATGTGAAGCATGGGAATCTATTACTAGTGTCACAGGAATGGTTCAAACCAATGACAGTAAGAAGAGTCAGTGTTCTTGTACTTAAGTCGGCATTGTGCCTTTTGTATTTAATTAACGTGCAATTTCTGTGTTTCATCGTCAATAAGAAGGTGAAAGGGATACAGTAAACCTGAAGTGAAGCATCGGAATCTATAACTAGTGTCACAGGAATGGTTCAAAACATAGACAGTAAGAAGAGTCAGTCTTCTTGTACTTAAGTCGACATTGTGCCTTTTGTATATATTTCCGATGCAATTTCTGTGTTTCATCGTCAATAAGAAGCTCACAAGGATACAGTAACCCTGAAGTGAAGCATCGGAATCTATAACTAGTGTCACAGGCATGGTTCAAAACATAGACAGTAAGTAGAGTCAGTCTTTTTGTACTTAAGTTGGCATTGTGAATTTTTTTTTTAATTCCGGTGCAATTTCTGTGTTCCATCGTCAATACGAAGGTCAGAGGGATACAGTTAACCTGAAGTGAAGCATCGGAATCTATAACTAGAGTCACAGGAATGGTACAAAACTTAGACCGTAAGAAGGATCTGTCTTCTTGAACTTAAGTCGGCATTGTGCCTTTTGTATTTAATTCCGATGCAATTTCTGTGTTTCATCGTCAATACGAAAGTCAGAGGGATACAGTAAACCTGAAGTGAAGCATCGGAATCTATAATTAGTGTCACAGGAAAGGTTCAAAACATAGACAGTAAGAAGGGTCAGTCTTCTTGTACTTAAGTCGGCATTGTGCCTTTTGTATTTAATTCCGATGCAATTTACGTGTTTCATCGTCAATAAGAAGGTCAGAGGAATACAGTAGACGTGAAGTGAAGCATCGGAATCTATAACTAGTGTCTAAGGAATGGTTCAAAACATGGACAGTAAGAAGAGTCAGTTTTCCTGTACATAAGTCGGCATTGTGCCTTTTGTAATTAATTCCGATGTAATTTCTGTTTTTCATCGTCAACAAGAAGGTCACAGGGAGACAGTAAACCTGAACTGAAGTATCGGAATCTATAACTAGTGTCACAGGAATGGTTCAAATCATAGACAGTAAGAAGAGTCAGTTTTCTTGTACTTAGGTCGGCATTGGGCCTTTTGAATATAATTACGATGCAATTTCTGTGCTTCTTCGTCAATAAGAAGGTCTGAGGGAAGCAGTAAACCTGAAGGGAAGCATCGGAATCCATAACTAGTGTCACAGAAATGGTTCAAAACATAGACAGTAATAAGAGCCAGCCTTCTTGTACTTGTGTCGGCATTTTGCCTTTTCTATTTAATTCGGATGCAACTTCTGTGTTTCATCGTCAATAAGAGCGTCAGAGGGATACAGTAAACCTGAAGTGAAGCATCAGAATCTATGACTAGTGTCACAGGAATGGTTCAAAACATAGACAGTAGGAAAAGTCAGTCTTCTTGTACTTAAGTCGGCTTTGTGCCTTTTGTATTTAATTCCGATGCAATTTCTGTGTTTCATCGTCAATACGAAGGTCAGATAGATACAGTAAACCTGAAGTGAAGCATCGGAATCTATAACTAGTGTCACAGGAATCGTTCAAAACATAGACAGTAAGTAGGGTCAGTCTTCTTGTACTTAAGTCGGCATTGTGCTTTTTGTATTTAATTCCGATGCAATATCTGTGTTTCTTCGTCATTAAGAAGGTCAGAGGGATACAGTAAACCTGAAATGAAGCATCGGAATCTATAACTAGTGTCACAGAAATGGTTCAAAACATAGTTAGTAAGAAGAGCCAGTCTTCTTCTACTTCAGTCGGCATTGTGCCTTTTGTATTTAATTCCGATGCAATTTACGTGTTTCATCGTCAATAAGAATGTCAGAGGGATACAGTGAACCTGAAGTGAAGCATCGGAATCTATAACTAGTGTCACAGGAATGGTTTAAACATAGACAGTAAGAAGAGTCAGTTTTCTTGTACTTAAGTCGGCATTGGGACTTTTGAATATAATTACGGTGCAATTTCTCTGTCTCTTCGTCAATAAGAAGGTCTGAGGGATACAGTAAACCTGAAGGGAAGCATCCGAAACTATAACTAGTGTCACAGAAATGGTTCAAAACATAGACAGTAAGAAGCGCCAGTCTTCTTTAACTTAGGTCGGAATTGTGCCTTTTGTACTTAATTCGGATGCAACTTCTGTGTTTCATCATCAATAAGAGCGTCAGAGGGATACAGTAAACCTAAAGTGAAGCATCGGAATCTATAACTAGTGTCACAGGAATGGTTCAAAACATAGACAGTAGGAAGAGTCAGTCTTCTTGTACTTAATTCGGCATTGTGCCTTTTGTATCTAATTAAGATTTAATTTCTGTGTTTCATCGTCAATAATAAGGTCAGAGGGATACAGTAAACCTGATGTGAAGCATCGGAATCTATAACTAGTGTCACAGGAATGGTTCAAACATAGACAGTAAGAAGAGTCAGTCTTTTTGTACTTAAGTCGGCATTGTGCCTTTTGTATTTAATTCCGATGAATTTTCTGTGTTTGATCGTCAATAAGAAGGTCAGAGGGAAACAGTATACATGATGTGAAGCATGGGAATCTATTACTAGTGTCACAGGAATGGTTCAAACCAATGACAGTACGAAGAGTCAGTGTTCTTGTACTTAAGTCGGCATTGTGCATTTTGTATTTAATTAACATGCAATTTCTGTGTTTCATCGTCAATAAGAAGGTGAAAGGGATACAGTAAACCTGAAATGAAGCATCGGAATCTATAACTAGTGTCACAGTAATGGTTCAAAACATAGACAGTAAGAAGAGTCAGTCTTCTTGTACTTAAGTCGACATTGTGCCTTTTGTATATATTTCCGATGCAATTTCTGTGTTTCATCGTCAATAAGAAGCTCACAAGGATACAGTAACCCTGAAGTGAAGCATCGGAATCTATAACTAGTGTCACAGGCATGGTTCAAAACATAGACAGTAAGTAGAGTCAGTCTTTTTGTACTTAAGTCGGCATTGTGAATTTTTTTTTTAATTCCCGTGCAATTTCTGTGTTTCATCGTCAATACGAAGGTCAGAGGGATACAGTAAACCTGAAGTGAAGCATCGGAATCTATAACTAGAGTCACAGGAATGGTACAAATCTTAGACCGTAAGAAGGATCTGTCTTCTTGAACTTAAGTCGGCATTGTGCCTTTTGTATTTAATTCCGATGCAATTTCTGTATTTCTTCGTCAGTAAGAAGGTCAGAGGGATACAGTATACCTGAAGTGAAGCATCGGAATCTATAACTAGTGTCACAGAAATGGTTCAAAACATAGACAGTAAGAAGAGGCATTCTTCTTGTACTTAAGTCGGCATTGTGCCTTTTGTATTTAATTCCGATGCAATTTACGTGTTTCATCGTCAATAAGAAGGTCAGAGGGATACAGTAAACCTGAAGTGAAGCATCGGAATCTATACCTAGTGTCACAGGAATGGTTCAAAACATAGACAGTAGGAACAGTCAGTCTTCTTGTACTTAATTCGGCATTGTGCCTTTTGTATTTAATTAAGATTTAATTTCTGTGTTTCATCGTCAATAATAAGGTCAGAGGCATACAGTAAACCTGATGTGAAGCATCGGAATCTATAACTAGTGTCACAGGAATGGTTCAAAATCATAGTCAGTAAGAAGAGTCAGTTATCTTGTACTTAATTCGGCATTGTGCCTTTTGTATTTAATTCCGGTGCAATTTCTGTGTTTCATCGTCAATAAGAAGGTCAGAGGGATACAGTAAACCTGAAGTGAAGCATCGGAATCTATAACTAGTGTCACAGGAACGGTTCAAACATAGACAGTAAGAAGAGTCAGTCTTTTTGTACTTAAGTCGGCATTGTGCCTTTTGTATTTAATTCCGGTGCAATTTCTGTGTTTCATCGTCAATAAGAAGGTCAGAGGGATACAGTAAACCTGAAGTGAAGCATCGGAATCTATAACTAGTGTCACAGGAACGGTTCAAACATAGACAGTAAGAAGAGTCAGTCTTTTTGTACTTAAGTCGGCATTGTGCATTTTGTATTTTATTCCGATGCAATTTCTGTGTTTCATCGTCAATACGAAAGTCAGAGGGATACACTAAACCTGAAGTGAAGCACCGGAATCTATAACTAGTGTCACAGGAATGGTTCAAAGCATAGACAGTAAGAAGGGTCGGTCTTCTTGTACTTAAGTCAGCATTGTGCCTTTTTTATTTAATTCCGATGCAATATCTGTGTTTCTTCGTCATTAAGAAGGTCAGAGGGATACAGTAAAACTGAAGTCAAGCATCGGAATCTATAACTAGTGTCACAGAAATTGTTCACAACATAGTAAGAAGAGCCAGTCTTCTGGTACTTGAGTCGGCATTGTGCCTTTTGTATTTAATTAGGATGCAACTTCTGTGTTTCATCGTCAATAAGAAGGTCAGTGGGATACGGTAAACCTGAAGTGAAGCATCGGAATCTATAACTAGTGTCACAGGAATTTTTCAAAGCATAGACAGTAAGAAGACCCTTTCTTCTTATACTTAAGTCGGCATTGTGCTTTTTGTATTTAATTCCGATGCAATTTACGTGTTTCTTCGTCAATAAGAAGGTCAGAGGGATACAGTAAACCTGAAGTGAAGCATCGGAATCTACAACTAGTGTCACAGGAATGGTTCAAAGCATAGTCAGTAAGAAGAGTCAATCTTCTTGTACTTAAGTCGGCATTGTGCCTTTTGTATTTAATTAAGATGCAATATCTGTGTTTCATCGTCAATAGGAAGGTGAAAGGGATACAGTGAACCTGAAGTGAAGCTTCGGAATCTATAACTAGTGACACAGGAATGGTTCAGAACATAGACAGTAGGAAGAGTCAGTTTTCTTGTGCTTAAGTCGGCATTGTGCCTTTTGTATATAATTTCGATGCAATTTCTGTGTTTCATCGTCAATAAGAAGCTCAGAGGGATACAGTAAACCTGAAGTGAAGCATCGGAATCTATAACTAGTGTCACAGGAATGGTTCAAACATAGACAGTAAGAAGAGTCAGTCTTTTTGTACTTAAGTCGGCATTGTGCCTTTTGTATTTAATTCCGATGAATTTTCTGTGCTTGATCGTCAATAAGAAGGTCAGAGGGAAACAGTATACATGATGTGAAGCATGGGAATCTATTACTAGTGTCACAGGAATGGTTCAAACCAATGACAGTAAGAAGAGTCAGTGTTCCTGTACTTAAGTCGGCATTGTGCCTTTTGTATTTAATTAACAAGCAATTTCTGTGTTTCATCGTCAATAAGAAGGTGAAAGGGATACAGTAAACCTGAAGTGAAGCATCGGAATCTATAACTAGTGTCACAGGAATGGTTCAAAACATAGACAGTAAGAAGAGTCAGTCTTCTTGTACTTAAGTCGACATTGTGCCTTTTGTATATATTTCCGATGCAATTTCTGTGTTTCATCGTCAATAAGAAGCTCACAAGGATACAGTAACCCTGAAGTGAAGCATCGGAATCTATAACTAGTGTCACAGGCATGGTTCAAAACATAGACAGTAAGTAGAGTCAGTCTTTTTGTACTTAAGTCGGCATTGTGAATTTTTTTTTAATTCCGGTGCAATTTCTGTGTTTCAACGTCAATAAGAAGCTGAGAGGGATACAGTAAATCTGAAGTGAAGCATCGGAATCTATAACTAGTGTCACAGGAATGGTTCAAAACATAGACAGTAAGAAGAGGCATTCTTCTTGTACTTAAGTCGGCATTGTGCCTTTTGTATTTAATTCCGATGCAATTTACGTGTTTCATCGTCAATAAGAAGGTCAGAGGGATACAGTAAACCTGAAGTGAAGCATCGGAATCTATAACTAGTGTCACAGGAATGGTTCAAAACATAGACAGTAAGAAGAGTCAGTCTTTTTGTACTTATGTCGACATTGTGCCTTTTGTATTTAATTCGGATGCAACTTCTGTGTTTCATCGTCAATAAGAGCGTCAGAGGGATACAGTAAACCTGAAGTGAAGCATCGGAATCTATTACTAGTGTCACAGGAATGGTTCAAAACATAGACAGTTGGAAGGGTCAGTCTTCTTGTACTTAATTCGGCATTGTGCCTTTTGTATTTTATTAAGATTTAATTTCTGTGTTTCATCGTCAATAATAAGGTCAGAGGCGTACAGTAAACCCGATGTGAAGCATCGGAATCTATAACTAGTGTCACAGGAATGGTTCAAATCATAGTCAGTAAGAAGAGTCAGATTTCTTGTACTTAAGTCGGCATTGTGCCTTTTGTATTTAATTCCGGTGCAATTTCTGTGTTTCATCGTCAATAAGAAGGTCAGAGGGATACAGTAAACCTGAAGTGAAGCATCGGAATCTATAACTAGTGTCACAGGAACGGTTCAAACATAGACAGTAAGAAGAGTCAGTCTTTTTGTACTTAAGTGGGCATTGTGCCTTTTGTATTTTATTCCGATGCAATTTCTGTGTTTCATCGTCAATACGAAAGTCAGACGGATACAGTAAACCTGAAGTAAAGCACCGGAATCTATAACTAGTGTCACAGGAATGGTTCAAAACATAGCCAGTAAGAAGGGTCGGTCTTCTTGTACTTAAGTCAGCATTGTGCCTTTTGTATTTAATTCCGATGCAATATCTGTGTTTCTTCGTCATTAAGAAGGTCAGAGGGATACAGTAAAACTGAAGTCAAGCATCGGAATCTATAACTAGTGTCACAGAAATTGTTCACAACATAGTAAGAAGAGCCAGTGTTCTGGTACTTGAGTCGGCATTGTGCCTTTTGTATTTAATTAGGATGCAACTTCTGCGTTTCATCGTCAATAAGAAGGTCAGTGGGATACGGTAAACCTGAAGTGAAGCATCGGAATCTATAACTAGTGTCACAGGAATTTTTCAAAACATAGACAGTAAGAAGACCCTTTCTTCTTATACTTAAGTCGGCATTGTGCTTTTTGTATTTAATTCCGATGCAATTTACGTGTTTCATCGTCAATAAGAAGGTCAGAGGGATACAGTAAACCTGAAGTGAAGCATCGGAATCTGCAACTAGTGTCACAGGAATGGTTCAAAGCATAGTCAGTAAGAAGAGTCAATCTTCTTGTACTTAAGTCGGCATTGTGCCTTTTGTATTTAATTAAGATGCAATATCTGTGTTTCATCGTCAATAGGAAGGTGAAAGGGATACAGTAAACCTGAAGTGAAGCTTCGGTATCTATAACTAGTGACACAGGAATGGTTCAAAACATAGACAGTAGGAAGAGTCAGTTTTCTTTAGCTTAAGTCGGCATTGTGCCTTTTGTATATAATTCCGATGCAATTTCTGTGTTTCATCGTCAATAAGAAGCTCAGAGGGATAC
Source organism: Schistocerca piceifrons (assembly GCF_021461385.2). Classification (NCBI taxonomy): domain Eukaryota; kingdom Metazoa; phylum Arthropoda; class Insecta; order Orthoptera; family Acrididae; genus Schistocerca; species Schistocerca piceifrons. The sequence continues at coordinate 1,940,375 of NC_060140.1, read as the reverse complement.
AGTAAACCTGAAGTGAAGCATCGGAATCTATAACTAGTGTTACAGAAATGGTTCAAAACATAGACAGTAAGAAAAGCCAGTCTTCTTGCACTTGAGTCGGCATTGTGCCTTTTGTATTTAATTCCGATGCAATTTCTGTGTTTCATCGTCAATAAGAAGGTCAGAGGGATACAGTAAACCCTTAAGTGAAGCATCGGAATCTATAACTAGTGTCACAGGAATGGTTCAAATCATAGACAGTAAGAAGAGTCAGTTTTCTTGTACTTAATTCGGCATTGGGCCTTTTGAATATTATTACGATGCAATTTCTGTGTTTCTTCGTCAATAAGAAGGTCTGAGGGATACAGTAAACCTGAAGGGAAGCATCGGAATCTATAACTAGTGTCACAGAAATGGTTCAAAACATAGAGAGTAAGGAGAGCCAGTCTTCTTGTACTTGTGTCGGCATTGTGCCTTTCGTATTTAATTCCGATGCAATCTATGTGTTTCTTCGTCAATAAGAAGGTCAGAGGGACACAGTAAACCTGAAGTGAAGCATCGGAATCTATAACTAGTGTCACAGGAATGGTTCAAAACATAGACAGTAAGAAGAGCCAGTCTTCTTGTACTTGGGTCGGCATTGTGCCTTTTGTATTTAGTTAAGATTTAATTTCTGTGTTTCATCGTCAATAATAAGGTCAGGGGGATACAGTAAACCTGAAGTGAAGCATCGGAATCTATAACTAGTGTCACAGGAATGGTTCAAAAACATAGTCAGTAAGAAGAGTCAATCTTCTTGTACTTAAGTCGGCATTGGGCCTTTTGTATTTAATTAAGATGCAATTTCTGTGTTTCATCGTGAATAGGAAGGGGAAAGGGATACAGTAAACCTGGAGTGAAGCATCGGAATCAATAACTAGTGTCACAGGTATGGTTCAAAACATAGACAGTAAGAAGATTCAGTTTTCTTGTACTTAAGTCGGCATTGTGCATTTTGTATTTAATTCCGATGCAATTTCTGTGTTTCATCGTCAATATGAAGGTCAGATCGATACAGTAAACCTGAAGTGAAGCATCTGAATCTATAACTAGCGTCACAGGAATGGTTCAAAGCATAGACAGTAAGAAGAGTCAGTCTTTTTGTACTTACGTGGGCATTGTGCCATTTGTATTTAATTCCGATGCAGTTTCTGTAATTCATCGTCTATACAAAGGTCAGAGGGATACAGTAAACCTGAAGTGAAGCATCGGAATCTATAACTAGTGTCTAAGGAATGGTTCAAAACATAGACAGTAAGAAGAGTCAGTTTTCTTGTACATAAGTCGGCATTGTGCATTTTGTAACTAATTCCGATGCAATTTCTGTTTTTCATCGTCAATAAGAAGGTCACAGGGAGACAGTAAACCAGAACTGAAGTATCGGAATCTATAACTAGTGTCACAGGAATGGTTCAAATCATAGACAGTAAGAAGAGTCAGTTTTCTTGTACTTAGGTCGGCATTGGGCCTTTTGAATATAATTACGATGCAATTTCTGTGCTTCTTCGTCAATAAGAAGGTCTGAGGGAAGCAGTAAACCTGAAGGGAAGCATCCGAATCCATAACTAGTGTCACAGAAATGGTTCAAAACATAGACAGTAATAAGAGCCAGCCTTCTTGTACTTGTGTCGGCATTGTGCCTTTTCTATTTAATTCGGATGCAACTACTGTGTTTCATCGTCAATAAGAGCGTCAGAGGGATACAGTAAACCTGAAGTGAGGCATCGGAATCTATAACTAGTGTCACAGGAACGGTTCAAACATAGACAGTAAGAAGAGTCAGTCTTTTTGTACTTAAGTCGGCATTGTGCCTTTTGTATTTTATGCCGACGCAATTTCTGTGTTTCATCGTCAATACGAAAGTCAGAGAGATACAGTAAACCTGAAGTGAACCACCGGAATCTATAACTAGTGTCACAGGAATGGTTCAAAACATAGACAGTAAGAAGGGTCGGTCTTCTTGTACTTAAGTCAGCATTGTGCCTTTTGTATTTAATTCCGATGCAATATCTGTGTTTCTTCGTCATTAAGAAGGTCAGAGGGATACAGTAAAACTGAAGTCAAGCATCGGAATCTATAACTAGTGTCACAGAAATTGTTCACAACATTGTAAGAAGAGCCAGTCTTCTGGTACTTGAGTCGGCATTGTGCCTTTTGTATTTAATTCCGATGCAATTTCTGTGTTTCATCGTCAATAAGAAGCTCAGAGGGATACAGTAAACCTGAAGTGAAGCATCGGAATCTATAACTAGTGTCACAGGAATGGTTCAAACATAGACAGTAAGAAGAGTCAGTCTTTTTGTACTTAAGTCGGCATTGTGCCTTTTGTATTTAATTCCGATGAATTTTCTGTGCTTGATCGTCAATAAGACGGTCAGAGGGAAACAGTATACATGATGTGAAGCATGGCAATCTATTACTAGTGTCACAGGAATGGTTCAAACCAATGACAGTAAGAAGAGTCAGTGTTCTTGTACTTAAGTCGGCATTGTGCCTTTTGTATTTAATTAACATGCAATTTCTGTGTTTCATCGTCAATAAGAAGGTGAAAGGGATACAGTAAACCTGAAGTGAAGCATCGGAATCTATAACTAGTGTCACAGGAATGGTTCAAAACATAGACAGTAAGAAGAGTCAGTCTTCTTGTACTTAAGTCGACATTGTGCCTTTTGTATATATTTCCGATGCAATTTCTGTGTTTCATCGTCAATAAGAAGCTCACAAGGATACAGTAACCCTGAAGTGAAGCATCGGAATCTATAACTAGTGTCACAGGCATGGTTCAAAACATAGACAGTAAGTAGAGTCAGTCTTTTTGTACTTAAGTCGGCATTGTGAATTTTTTTTTTAATTCCGGTGCAATTTCTGTGTTTCATCGTCAATAAGAAGCTGAGAGGGATACAGTAAATCTGAAGTGAAGCATCGGAATCTATAACTAGTGTCACAGGAATGGTTCAAAACATAGACAGTAAGAAGAGGCATTCTTCTTGTACTTAAGTCGTCATTGTGCCTTTTGTATTTAATTCCGATGCAATTTACGTGTTTCATCGTCAATAAGAAGGTCAGAGGGATACAGTAAACCTGAAGTGAAGCATCGGAATCTATAACTAGTGTCACAGGAATGGTTCAAAACATAGACAGTAAGAAGAGTCAGTCTTTTTGTACTTAAGTCGGCATTGTGCCTTTTGCATTTAATTCCGATGCAATTTCTGTGTTTCATCGTCAATACGAAAGTCAGAGGGATACAGTAAACCTGAAGTGAAGCATCGGAATCTATAACTAGTGTCACAGGAAAGGTTCAAAACATGGACAGTAAGAAGGGTCAGTCTTCTTGTACTTAAGTCGGCATTGTGCCTTTTGTATTTAATTAACATGCAATTTCTGTGTTTCATCGTCAATAAGAAGGTGAAAGGGATACAGTAAACCTGAAGTGAAGCATCGGAATCTATATCTAGTGTCACAGGAATGGTTCAAAACATAGACAGTAAGAAGAGTCAGTCTTCTTGTACTTAAGTCGTTATTGTGCCTTTTGTATTTAATTCGGATGCAACTTCTGTGTTTCATCGTCAATAAGAGCGTCAGAGGGATACAGTAAACCTGAAGTGAAGCATCGGAATCTATTACTAGTGTCACAGGAATGGTTCAAAACATAGACAGTTGGAAGGGTCAGTCTTCTTGTACTTAATTCGGCATTGTGCCTTTTGTATTTAATTAAGATTTAATTTCTGTGTTTCATCGTCAATAATAAGGTCAGAGGCGTACAGTAAACCCGATGTGAAGCATCGGAATCTATAACTAGTGTCACAGGAATGGTTCAAATCATAGTCAGTAAGAAGAGTCAGATTTCTTGTACTTAAGTCGGCATTGTGCCTTTTGTATTTAATTCCGGTGCAATTTCTGTGTTTCATCGTCAATAAGAAGGTCAGAGGGATACAGTAAACCTGAAGTGAAGCATCGGAATCTATAACTAGTGTCACAGGAACGGTTCAAACATAGACAGTAAGAAGAGTCAGTCTATTTGTACTTAAGTCGGCATTGTGCCTTTTGTATTTTATTCCGATGCAATTTCTGTGTTTCATCGTCAATACGAAAGTCAGACGGATACAGTAAACCTGAAGTGAACCACCGGAATCCATAACTAGTGTCACAGGAATGGTTCAGAACATAGCCAGTAAGAAGGGTCGGTCTTCTTGTACTTAAGTCAGCATTATGCCTTTTGTATTTAATTCCGATGCAATATCTGTGTTACTTCGTCATTAAGAAGAGTCAGAGGGATACAGTAAAACTGAAGTCAAGCATCGGAATCTATAACTAGTGTCACAGAAATTGTTCACAACATAGTAAGAAGAGCCAGTCTTCTGGTACTTGAGTCGGCATTGTGCCTTTTGTATTTAATTAGGATGCAACTTCTGTGTTTCATCGTCAATTAGAAGGTCAGTGGGATACGGTAAACCTGAAGTGAAGCATCGGAATCTATAACTAGTGTCACAGGAATTTTTCAAAACATAGACAGTAAGAAGACCCTTTCTTCTTATGCTTAAGTCGGCATTGTGCTTTTTTTATTTAATTCCGATGCAATTTACGTGTTTCATCGGCAATAAGAAGGTCAGAGGGATACAGTAAACCTGAAGTGAAGCATCGGAATTTACAACTAGTGTCACAGGAATGGTTCAAAACATTGTCAGTAGGAAGAGTCAGTTTTCTTGTGCTTAAGTCGGCATTGTGCCTTTTGTATATAATTCCGATGCAATTTCTGTGTTTCATCGTCAATAAGAAGCTCAGAGGGATACAGTAAACCTGAAGTGAAGCATCGGAATCTATAACTAGTGTTACAGAAATGGTTCAAAACATAGACAGTAAGAAAAGCCAGTCTTCTTGCACTTGAGTCGGCATTGTGCCTTTTGTATTTAATTCCGATGCAATTTCTGTGTTTCATCGTCAATAAGAAGATCAGAGGGATACAGTTAACCCTTAAGTGAAGCATCGGAATCTATAACTAGTGTCACAGGAATGGTTCAAAACATAGACAGTAAGAAGAGTCAGTTTTCTTGTACTTAATTCGGCATTGGGCCTTTTGAATATTATTACGATGCAATTTCTGTGTTTTTTCGTCAATAAGAAGGTCTGAGGGATACAGTAAACCTGAAGGGAAGCATCGGAATCTATAACTAGTGTCACAGAAATGGTTCAAAACATAGACAGTAAGGAGAGCCAGTCTTCTTGTACTTGTGTCGGCATTGTGCCTTTCGTATTTAATTCCGATGCAATCTATGTGTTTCTTCGTCAATAAGAAGGTCAGAGGGACACAGTAAACCTGAAGTGAAGCATCGGAATCTATAACTAGTGTCACAGGAATGGTTCAAAACATAGACAGTAAGAAAAGCCAGTCTTCTTGTACTTGGGTCGGCATTGTGCCTTTTGTATTTAGTTAAGATTTAATTTCTGTGTTTCATCGTCAATAATAAGGTCAGGGGGATACAGTAAACCTGAAGTGAAGCATCGGAATCTATAACTAGTGTCACAGGAATGGTTCAAAAACATAGTCAGTAAGAAGAGTCAATCTTCTTGTACTTAAGTCGGCATTGGGCCTTTTGTATTTAATTAAGATGCAATTTCTGTGTTTCATCGTGAATAGGAAGGTGAAAGGGATACAGTAAACCTGGAGTGAAGCTTCGGAAATTTATAACTAGTGTCACAGAAATGGTTCAAATCATAGACAGTAGGAAGAGTCAGTCTTCTTGTACTTAAGTCGGCATTGTGCCTTTTGTATATAATTCCAATGCAATTTCTGTGTTTCATCGTCAATATGAAGGTCAGATCGATACAGTAAACCTGAAGTGAAGCATCGGAATCAATAACTAGTGTCACAGGTATGGTTCAAAACATAGACAGTAAGAAGACTCAGTTTTCTTGTACTTAAGTCGGCATTGTGCCTTTTGTATTTAATTCCGATGCAATTTCTGTGTTTCATCGTCAATATGAAGGTCAGATCGATACAGTAAACCTGAAGTGAAGCATCAGAATCTATCACTAGCGTCACAGGAATGGTTCAAAGCATAGACAGTAAGAAGAGTCAGTCTTTTTGTACTTAAGTGGGCATTGTGCCATTTGTATTTAATTCCGATGCAGTTTCTGTGATTCATCGTCTATACAAAGGTCGGAGGGATACAGTAAACCTGAAGTAAGGCATCGGAATCTATAACTAGTGTCACAGGAATGGTTCAAAACATAGACAGTAGGAAGGGTCAGTCTTCTTATGCTTAAGTCGGCATTGGGCCTTTTGTATTTAATTCCGATGCAATATCTGTGTTTCTTCGTCAATAAGAAGGTCACAGGGATAGAGTAAACCTGAAATAAAGCTTCGGAAACTATAACTAGTGTCACAGGAATGGTTTTAAACATAAACAATAAAAAGAGTCAGTTTTTTTGTACTAAGGTCGGCATTGTGCCGGTGGAATTTAATTCCGAAGCAATTTCTGTGTTTCATTGTCAATAAGAAGGTCAGAGGGATATAGTAAACCTGAAGTGAAGCATCGGAATTTATAACTAGTGTCACAGGATTGGTTCAAAAAATAGACAGTAAGAAGGGTCACTCTTCTTGTACTTAAGTCGGCATTGTGCCTTTTGTATTTAATTCAGATGCAATATCTGTGTTTCTTCGTCAATAAGAAAGTCAGAGGGATACAGTAAACCTGAAGTGACGAATCGGAATCTATAACTAGTGTCACAGAAATGGTTCAAAACATAGACAGTAAGAAGAGACAGTCTTCTTGTACTTGAGTCGGCATTGTGCCTTTTGTATTTAATTCCGATACAATTTCTGTGTTTTTTCGTCAATAAGATCGTCAGAGGGATACAGTAAACCTGAAATGAAGCATCGGAATGTATAACTAGAGTCACAGGAATGGTTCAAAACATAGACAGTAAGAAGAGTCAGACTTCTTGTACTTAAGTCGGCAATGTGCCTCTTGTATTTAATTCCGATATAATTTACGTAATTCATCGTCAATAGGTAGGTCAGAGGGATACAGTAAACCTGAAGTGAGGCATCGGAATCTATAACTAGTGTCACAGGAATGGTTCAAACCATAGACAGTAAGATGAGTTTGTGTTCTTGTACTGAAGTCGGCATTGTGCCTTTTGTATTTAATTAAAATGCTATTTCTATGTTTCATCGTCAATAAGAAGGTGTGAGGGATACGGTAAACCTGAAGTGAAGCATCGGAATCTATAACTAGTGTCACAGGAATGGTTCAAAACATAGACAGTAAGAAGAGTCAGTCTTCTTGTACTTAAGTCGACATTGTGCCTTTTGTATATATTTCCGATGCAATTTCTGTGTTTCATCGTCAATAAGAAGCTCCCAAGGATACAGTAACCCTGAAGTGAAGCATCGGAATCTATAACTAGTGTCACAGGCATGGTTCAAAACATAGACAGTAAGTAGAGTCAGTCTTTTTGTACTTAAGTCGGCATTGTGAATTTTTTTTTTTAATTCCGGTGCAATTTCTGTGTTTCATCGTCAATAAGAAGCTGAGAGGGATACAGTAAATCTGAAGTGAAGCATCGGAATCTATAACTAGTGTCACAGGAATGGTTTAAAACATAGACAGTAAGAAGAGGCATTCTTCTTGTACTTAAGTCGGCATTGTGCGTTTTGTATTTAATTCCGATGCAATTTACGTGTTTCATCGTCAATAAGAAGCTCACAAGGATACAGTAACCCTGAAGTGAAGCATCGGAATCTATAACTAGTGTCACAGGCATGGTTCAAAACATAGACAGTAAGTAGAGTCAGTCTTTTTGTACTTAAGTCAGCATTGTGAATTTTTTTTTTAATTCCGGTGCAATTTCTGTGTTTCATCGTCAATAAGAAGCTGAGTGGGATACAGTAAATCTGAAGTGAAGCATCGGAATCTATAACTAGTGTCACAGGAATGGTTCAAAACATAGACAGTAAGAAGAGGCATTCTTCTTGTACTTAAGTCGGCATTGTGCCTTTTGTATGTAATTCCGATGCAATTTCCGTGTTTCATCGTCAATAAGAAGGTAAGAGGGATACAGTAAACCTGAAGTGAAGCATCGGAATCTATAACTAGTGACACAGGAATGGTTCAAAACATAGACAGTAAGAAGAGTCAGTCTTTTTGTACTTAAGTCGGCATTGTGCATTTTGTATTTAATTCCGATGCAATTTCTGTGTTTCATCGTCAATACGAAAGTCAGAGGGATACAGTAAACCTGAAGTGAAGCATCGGAATCTATAACTAGTGTCACAGGAAAGTTTCAAAACATAGACAGTAAGAAGGGTCAGTCTTCTTGTACTTAAGTCGGCATTGTGCCTTTTGTATTTAATTCCGATGCAATTTACGTGTTTCTTCGTCAATAAGAAGGTCAGAGGAATACAGTAAACGTGAAGTGAAGCATCGGAATCTATAACTAGTGTCTAAGGAATGGTTCAAAACATAGACAGTAAGAAGAGTCAGTTTTCTTGTACATAAGTCGGCATTGTGCCTTTTGTAATTAATTCCGATGCAATTTCTGTTTTTCATCGTCAATAAGAAGGTCACAGGGAGACAGTAAACCTGAACTGAAGTATCGGAATCTATAACTAGTGTCACAGGAATGGTTCAAATCATAGACAGTAAGAAGAGTCAGTTTTCTTGTACTTAGGTCGGCATTGGGCCTTTTGAATATAATTACGATGCAATTTCCGTGCTTATCGTCAATAAGAAGGTCTGAGGGAAGCAGTAAACCTGAAGGGAAGCATCGGAATCTATAACTAGTGTCACAGAAATGGTTCAAAACATAGACAGTAATAAGAGCCAGCCTTCTTGTACTTGTGTCGGCATTGTGCCTTTTCTATTTAATTCGGATGCAACTTCTGTGTTTCATCGTCAATAAGAGCGTCAGAGGGATACAGTAAACCTGAAGTGAAGCATCGGAATCTATACCTAGTGTCACAGGAATGGTTCAAAGCATAGACAGTAGGAACAGTCGGTCTTCTTGTACTTAATTCGGCATTGTGCCTTTTGTATTTAATTAAGATTTAATTTCTGTGTTTCATCGTCAATAATAAGGTCAGAGGCATACAGTAAACCTGATGTGAAGCATCGGAATCTATAACTGGTGTCACAGGAATGGTTCAAAACATAGTCAGTAAGAAGAGTCAGTTATCTTGTACTTAAGTCGGCATTGTGCCTTTTGTATTTAATTCCGATGCAATTTCTGTGTTTCATCGTCAATAAGAAGGTCAGAGGGATACAGTATACCTGAAGTGAAGCATCGGAATCTACAACTAGTGTCACAGGAATGGTTCAAAACATAGACAGTAAGAAGGGTCCGTCTTCTTGTACTTAAGTCAGCATTGTGCCTTTTGTATTTAATTCCGATGCAATATCTGTGTTTTTTCGTCATTAAGAACGTCAGAGGGATACAGTAAAACTGAAGTCAAGCATCGGAATCTATAACTAGTGTCACAGAAATGGTTCAAAACATAGACAGTAAGAAGAGCCAGTCTTCTTGTACTTGAGTCGGCATTGTGCCTTTTGTATTTAATTGGGATGCAACGTCTGTGTTTCATCGTCAATAAGAAGGTAAGAGGGATACGGTAAACCTGAAGTGAAGCATCGGAATCTATAACTAGTGTCACAGGAATGGTTCAAAACATAGACAATAAGAAGACCCATTCTTCTTATACTTATATCGGCATTGTGCCTTTTGTATTTAATTCCGATGCAATTTCTGTGTTTCATCGTCAATAAGAAGGTCACAGGGAGACAGTAAACCTGAACTGAAGCATCGGAATCTATAACTAGTGTCACAGGAATGGTTCAAAACTTAGACAGTAAGAAGAGCCAGTCTTCTTGTACTTGGGTCGACATTGTGCCTTTTGTATTTAATTCGGATGCAACTTCTGTGTTTCATCGTCAATAAGAGCGTCAGAGGGCTACAGTAAACCTGAAGTGAAGCATCGGAATCTATTACTAGTGTCACAGGAATGGTTCAAAACATAGACAGTTGGAAGAGTCAGTCTTCTTGTACTTAATTCGGCATTGTGCCTTTTGTATTTAATTAAGATTTAATTTCTGTGTTTCATCGTCAATAATAAGGTCAGAGGCGTACAGTAAACCTGATGTGAAGCATCGGAATCTATAACTAGTGTCACAGGAATGGTTCAAATCATAGTCAGTAAGAAGAGTCAGATTTCTTGTACTTAAGTCGGCATTGTGCCTTTTGTATTTAATTCCGGTGCAATGTCTGTGTTTCATCGTCAATAAGAAGGTCAGAGGGATACAGTAAACCTGAAGTGAAGCATCGGAATCTATAACTAGTGTCACAGGAACGGTTCAAACATAGACAGTAAGAAGAGTCAGTCTTTTTGTACTTAAGTCGGCATTGTGCCTTTTGTATTTTATTCCGATGCAATTTCTGTGTTTCATCGTTGATACGAAAGTCAGAGGGATACAGTAAACCTGAAGTGAAGCACCGGAATCTATAACTAGTTTCACAGGAATGGTTCAAAGCATAGACAGTAAGAAGAGTCGGTCTTCTTGAACTTAAGTCAGCATTGTGCCTTTTGTATTTAATTCCGATGCAATATCTGTGTTTCTTCGTCATTAAGAAGGTCAGAGGGATACAGTAAAACTGAAGTCAAGCATCGGAATCTATACATAGTGTCACAGAAATTGTTCACAACATAGTAGGAAGAGCCAGTCTTCTGGTACTTGAGTCGGCATTGTGCCTTTTGTATTTAATTAAGATGCAATATCTGTGTTTCATCGTCAATAGGAAGGTGAAAGGGATACAGTAAACTTGAAGTGAAGCTTCGGAATCTATAACTAGTGACACAGGAATGGTTCAAAACATAGACAGTAGGAAGAGTCAGTTTTCTTGTGCTTAAGTCGGCATTGTGCCTTTTGTATATAATTCCGATGCAATTTCTGTGTTTCATCGTCAATAAGAAGCTCAGAGGGATACAGTAAACCAGAAGTGAAGCATCGGAATCTATAACTAGTGTTACAGAAATGGTTCAAAACATAGACAGTAAGAAAAGCCAGTCTTCTTGCACTTGAGTCGGCATTGTGCCTTTTGTATTTAATTCCGATGCAATTTCTGTGTTTCATCGTCAATAAGAAGGTCAGAGGGATACACTAAACCCTTAAGTGAAGCATCGGAATCTATAACTAGTGTCACAGGAATGGTTCAAAACATAGACAGTAAGAAGAGTCAGTTTTCTTGTACTTAATTCGGCACTGGGCCTTTTGAATATTATTACGATGCAATTTCTGTGTTTCTTCGTCAATAAGAAGGTCTGAGGGATACAGTAAACCTGAAGGGAAGCATCGGAATCTATAACTAGTGTCACAGAAATGGTTCAAAACATAGACAGTAAGGAGAGCCAGTCTTCTTGTACTTGTGTCGGCATTGTGCCTTTCGTATTTAATTCCGATGCAATCTATGTGTTTCTTCGTCAATAAGAAGGTCAGAGGGACACAGTAAACCTGAAGTGAAGCATCGGAATCTATAACTAGTGTCACAGGAATGGTTCAAAACATAGACAGTAAGAAGAGCCAGTCTTCTTGTACTTGGGTCGGCATTGTGCCTTTTGTATTTAATTAAGATTTAATTTCTGTGTTTCAACGTCAACAATAAGGTCAGAGGGATACAGTAAACCTGAAGTGAAGCATCGGAATCTATAACTAGTGTCACAGGAATGGTTCAAAAACATAGTCAGTAAGAAGAGTCAATCTTCTTGTACTTAAGTCGGCATTGGGCCTTTTGTATTTAATTAAGATGCAATTTCTTTGTTTCATCGTGAAAAGGAAGGTGAAAGGGATACAGTAAACTTGGAGTGAAGCTTCGGAAATTTATAACTAGTGTCACAGGAATGGTTCAAATCATAGACAGTAGGAAGAGTCAGTCTTCTTGTACTTAAGTCGGCATTGTGCCTTTTGTATATAATTCCAATGCAATTTCTGTGTTTCATCGTCAATAAGAAGCTTAGAGGGATACAGTAAACCTGAAGTGAAGCATCGGAATCAATAACTAGTGTCACAGGTATGGTTCAAAACATAGACAGTAAGAAGATTCAGTTTTCTTGTACTTAAGTCGGCATTGTGCCTTTTGTATTTAATTCCGATGCAATTTCTGTGTTTCATCGTCAATATGAAGGTCAGATCGATACAGTAACCCTGAAGTGAAGCATCTGAATCTATAACTAGCGTCACAGGAATGGTTCAAAGCATAGACAGTAAGAAGAGTCAGTCTTTTTGTACTTAAGTGGGCATTGTGCCATTTGTATTTAATTCCGATGCAGTTTCTGTGATTCATCGTCTATACAAAGGTCAGAGGGATACAGTAAACCTGAAGTGAAGCATCGGAATCTATAACTAGTGTCACAGGAATGGTTCAAAGCATAGACAGTAGGAAGGGTCAGTCTTCTTATACTTAAGTCGGCATTGGGCCTTTTGTATTTAATTCCGATGCAATATCTGTGTTTCTTCGTCAATAAGAAGCTCAGAGGGATACGGTAAATCTGAAGTGAAGCATCGGAATCTATAACTAGTGTCACAGGCATGGTTCAAAAAATAGACAGTAACTAGAGTCAGTCTTTTTGTACTTAAGTCGGCATTATGATTTTTTTTTTTAATTCCGGTGCAATTTCTGTGTTTCATCGTCAATACGAAGGTCAGAGCGATACAGTAAACCTGAAGTGAAGCATCGGAATCTATAACTAGAGTCACAGGAATGGTTCAAAACATGGACCGTAAGAAGGATCTGTCTTCTTGAACTTAAGTCGGCATTGTGCCTTTTGTATTTAATTCCGATGCAATATCTGTATTTCTTCGTCAATAAGAAGGTCAGAGGGATGCAGTAAACCTGAAGTGAAGCATCGGAATCTATAACTAGTGTCACATAAATGGTTCAAAACATAGACAGTAAGAAGAGCCAGTCTTCTTGTACTTGAGTCGGCATTGTGCCTTTTGTATTTAATTCCGATGCAATTTCTGTATTTCTTCGTCAATAAGAAGGTCAGAGGGATACAGTATACCTGAAGTGAAGCATCGGAATCTATAACTAGTGTCACAGAAATGGTTCAAAGTATAGACAGTAAGAAGAGTCAGTCTTCTTGTACTTATGTCGGCATTGTGCCTTTTGTAATTAATTCCGATGCAATTTCTGTGTTTCATCGTCAATAAGAAGCTCAGAGGGATACAGTAAATCTGAAGTGAAGCATCGGAATCTATAACTAGTGTCACAGGAATGGTTCAAAACACAGACAGTAAGAAGAGGCATTCTTCTTGTACTTAAGTCGGCATTGTGCCTTTTGTATTTAATTCCGATGCAATTTACGTGTTTCATCGTCAATATGAAGGTCAGAGGGATACAGTAAACCTGAAGTGAAGCATCGGAATCTATAACTAGTGTCACAGGAATGGTTCAAAACATAGACACTAAGAAGAGTCAGTCTTTTTGTACTTAAGTCGGCATTGTGCCTTTTGTATTTAATTCCGATGCAATTTCTGTGTTTCATCGTCAATACGAAAGTCAGAGGGATACAGTAAACCTGAAGTGAAGCATCGGAATCTATAACTAGTGTCACAGGAAAGGTTCAAAGCATAGACAGTAAGAAGGGTCAGTCTTCTTGTACTTAAGTCGGCATTGTGCCTTTTGTATTTAATTCCGATGCAATTTACGTGTTTCATCGTCAATAAGAAGGTCAGAGGAATACAGTAAACCTGAAGTGAAGCATCGGAATCTATAACTAGTGTCTAAGGAATGGTTCAAAACATAGACAGTAAGAAGAGTCAGTTTTCTTGTACATAAGTCGGCATTGTGCCTTTTGTAATTAATTCCGATGCAATTTCTGTGTTTCATCGTCAATAAGAAGGTCACAGGGAGACAGTAAACCTGAACTGAAGTATCGGAATCTATAACTAGTGTCACAGGAATGGTTCAAATCATAGACAGTAAGAAGAGTCAGTTTTCTTGTACTTAGGTCGGCATTGGGCCTTTTGAATATAATTACGATGCAATTTCTGTGCTTCTTCGTCAATAAGAAGGTCTGAGGGATGCAGTAAACCTGAAGGGAAGCATCCGAATCTATAACTAGTGTCACAGAAATGTTTCAAAACATAGACAGTAATAAGAGCCAGCCTTCTTGTACTTGTGTCGGCATTGTGCCTTTTCTATTTAATTCGGATGCAACTTCTGTGTTTCATCGTCAATAAGAGCGTCAGAGGGATACAGAAAACCTGAAGTGAAGCATGGGAATCTATAACTAGTGTCACAGGAATGGTTCAAAACATAGACAGTAGGAACAGTCAGTCTTCTTGTACTTAATTCGGCATTGTGCCTTTTGTATTTAATTAAGATTTAATTTCTGTGTTTCATCGTCAATAATCAGGTCAGCGGCATACAGTAAACCTGATGTGAAGCATCGGAATCTATAACTAGTGTCACAGGAATGGTTCAAAACATAGTCAGTAAGAAGAGTCAGTTATCTTGTACTTAAGTCGGCATTGTACCTTTTGTATTTAATTCCGATGCAATTTCTGTGTTTCATCGTCAATAATCAGGTCAGCGGCATACAGTAAACCTGATGTGAAGCATCGGAATCTATAACTAGTGTCACAGGAATGGTTCAAAACATAGTCAGTAAGAAGAGTCAGTTATCTTGTACTTAAGTCGGCATTGTGCCTTTTGTATTTAATTCCGATGCAATTTACGTGTTTCATTGTCAATAAGAAGGTCACAGGGATACAGTAAACCTGAAGTGAAGCATCGGAATCTACAACTAGTGTCACAGGAATGGTTCAAAGCATAGTCAGTAAGAAGAGTCAATCTTCTTGTACTTAAGTCGGCATTGTGCCTTTTGTATTTAATGAAGATGCAATATCTGTGTTTCATCGTCAATAGGAAGGTGAAAGGGATACAGTAAACCTGAAGTGAAGCTTCGGAATCTATAACTAGTGACACAGGAATGGTTCAAAACATAGACAGTAGGAAGAGTCAGTTTTCTTGTACTTAAGTCGGCAATGTGCCTCTTGTATTTAATTCCGATATAATTTACGTAATTCATCGTCAATAAGTAGGTCAGAGGGATACAGTAAACCTGAAGTGAGGCATCGGAATCTATAACTAGTGTCACAGGAATGGTTCAAACCATAGACAGTAAGATGAGTTAGTGTTCTTGTACTGAAGTCGGTATTGTGCCTTTTGTATTTAATTAAAATGCTATTTCTATGTTTCATCGTCAATAAGAAGGTCAGAGGGATACAGTAAACCTGAAGTGAATCATCGGAATCTATAACTAGTGTCACAGGAATGGTTCAAAACATAGACAGTAAGAAGAGTCAGTCTTCTTGTACTTAAGTCGGCATTGTGCTTTTTGTATATAATTACGATGCAATTTCTGTGTTTCATCGTCAATAAGAAGGTCAGCTGGATACAGTTACCTGAAGTGAATCATCGGATTCTATAACTAATGTCACCGGAATGGTAGAAAAGCATTGACAGTAAGAAGAGTCAGTCTTCTTGTACTTAAGTCTTCATTGTGCCTTTTGTATTTAATTAAGATGCGATTTCTGTGTTTCATCGTCAATAAAAAGGTCAGAGGGACACAGGAAACCTGAAGTGAAGCATCGGAATCTAAAACTAGTATCACAGGATTGGTTCAAAACATAGACATTAGGAAGAGTCAGTCTTCTTGTAATAATGTCGGCATTTTGCCTTTTGTATTTAATTCCGATGCAATTTCTGTGCTTCATCGTCAATAAGAAGGTCAGCTGGATACAGTAAACCTGAAGTGAAACATCGGAATCTATAACTAGTGTCACAGGAATGGCTCAAAACATAGACAGTAAGAAGAGCCAGTCTTCTTGTACTTATGTCGCCATTGTGCCTCTTGTAAATAATTCCGATGCAATTTCTGTGTTTCATCGTCAATAAGAAGCTCAGAGGGATACGGTAAATCTGATGTGAAGCATCGGAATCTATAACTAGTGTCACAGGAATGGTTCAAAACATAGACAGTAGGAACAGTCAGTCTTCTTGTACTTAATTCGGCATTGTGCCTTTTGTATTTTATTAAGATTTAATTTCTGTGTTTCATCGTCAATAATCAGGTCAGAGGCATACAGTAAACCTGATGTGAAGCATCGGAATCTATAACTAGTGTCACAGGAATGGTTCAAAACATAGTCAGTAAGAAGAGTCAGTTATCTTGTACTTAAGTCGGCATTGTGCCTTTTGTATTTAATTCCGATGCAATTTCTGTGTTTCATCGTCAATAAGAAGGTCAGAGGGATACAGTATACCTGAAGTGAAGCATCGGAATCTATAACTAGTGTCACAGGGATTGTTCAAAACATAGACAGTAAGAACAGTCAGTCTTTTTGTACGTAAGTCGGCATTGTGCCTTTTGTATTTTATTCCGATGCAATTTCTGTGTTTCATCGTCAATACGAAAGTCAGAGGGATACAGTAAACCTGAAGTGAAGCATCGGAATCTATAACTAGTGTTACAGGTATGGTTCAAAACATAGACAGTAAGAAGGGTCCGTCTTCTTGTACTTAAGTCGGCATTGTGCCTTTTGTATTTAATTCCGATGCAATATCTGTGTTTTTTCGTCATTAAGAAGGTCAGAGGGATACAGTAAAACTGAAGTCAAGCATCGGAATCTGTAACTAGTGTCACAGAAATGGTTCAAAACATAGACAGTAAGAAGAGCCAGTCTTCTTGTACTTGAGTCGGCATTGTGCCTTTTGTATTTAATTAGGATGCAACGTCTGTGTCTCATCGTCAATAAGAAGGTCAGAGGGATACGGTAAACCTGAAGTAAAGCATCGGAATCTATAACTAGTGTCACAGGAATGGTTCAAAACATTGACAGTAAGAAGACCCATTCTTCTTATACTTATATCGGCATTGTGCCTTTTGTATTTAATTCCGATGCAATTTACGTGTTTCATTGTCAATAAGAAGGTCACAGGGATACAGTAAACCTGAAGTGAAGCATCGGAATCTACAACTAGTGTCACAGGAATGGTTCAAAGCATAGTCAGTAAGAAGAGTCAATCTTCTTGTACTTAAGTCGGCATTGTGCATTTTGTATTTAATGAAGATGCAATATCTGTGTTTCATCGTCAATAGGAAGGTGAAAGGGATACAGTAAACCTGAAGTGAAGCTTCGGAATCTATAACTAGTGACACAGGAATGGTTCAAAACATAGACAGTAGGAAGAGTCAGTTTTCTTGTACTTAAGTCGGCAATGTGCCTCTTGTATTTAATTCCGATATAATTTACGTAATTCATCGTCAATAAGTAGGTCAGAGGGATACAGTAAACCTGAAGTGAGGCATCGGAATCTATAACTAGTGTCACAGGAATGGTTCAAACCATAGACAGTGAGATGAGTTAGTGTTCTTGTACTGAAGTCGGTATTGTGCCTTTTGTATTTAATTAAAATGCTATTTCTATGTTTCATCGTCAATAAGAAGGTCAGAGGGATACAGTAAACCTGAAGTGAATCATCGGAATCTATAACTAGTGTCACAGGAATGGTTCAAAACATAGACAGTAAGAAGAGTCAGTCTTCTTGTACTTAAGTCGGCATTGTGCTTTTTGTATATAATTACGATGCAATTTCTGTGTTTCATCGTCAATAAGAAGGTCAGCTGGATACAGTTACCTGAAGTGAATCATCGGATTCTATAACTAATGTCACCGGAATGGTAGAAAAGCATTGACAGTAAGAAGAGTCAGTCTTCTTGTACTTAAGTCTTCATTGTGCCTTTTGTATTTAATTAAGATGCGATTTCTGTGTTTCATCGTCAATAAACAGGTCAGAGGGACACAGGAAACCTGAAGTGAAGCATCGGAATCTAAAACTAGTGTCACAGGATTGGTTCAAAACATAGACATTAGGAAGAGTCAGTCTTCTTGTAATAATGTCGGCATTTTGCCTTTTGTATTTAATTCCGATGCAATTTCTGTGCTTCATCGTCAATAAGAAGGTCAGCTGGATACAGTAAACCTGAAGTGAAACATCGGAATCTATAACTAGTGTCACAGGAATGGCTCAAAACATAGACAGTAAGAAGAGCCAGTCTTCTTGTACTTATGTCGCCATTGTGCCTCTTGTAAATAATTCCGATGCAATTTCTGTGTTTCATCGTCAATAAGAAGCTCAGAGGGATACGGTAAATCTGAAGTGAAGCATCGGAATCTATAACTTGTGTCACAGGAATGGTTCAAAACATAGACAGTAGGAACAGTCAGTCTTCTTGTACTTAATTCGGCATTGTGCCTTTTGTATTTTATTAAGATTTAATTTCTGTGTTTCATCGTCAATAATCAGGTCAGAGGCATACAGTAAACCTGATGTGAAGCATCGGAATCTATAACTAGTGTCACAGGAATGGTTCAAAACATAGTCAGTAAGAAGAGTCAGTTATCTTGTACTTAAGTCGGCATTGTGCCTTTTGTATTTAATTCCGATGCAATTTCTGTGTTTCATCGTCAATAAGAAGGTCAGAGGGATACAGTATACCTGAAGTGAAGCATCGGAATCTATAACTAGTGTCACAGGGATTGTTCAAATCATAGACAGTAAGAACAGTCAGTCTTTTTGTACGTAAGTCGGCATTGTGCCTTTTGTATTTTATTCCGATGCAATTTCTGTGTTTCATCGTCAATACGAAAGTCAGAGGGATACAGTAAACCTGAAGTGAAGCATCGGAATCTATAACTAGTGTTACAGGAATGGTTCAAAACATAGACAGTAAGAAGGGTCCGTCTTCTTGTACTTAAGTCGGCATTGTGCCTTTTGTATTTAATTCCGATGCAATATCTGTGTTTTTTCGTCATTAAGAAGGTCAGAGGGATACAGTAAAACTGAAGTCAAGCATCGGAATCTATAACTAGTGTCACAGAAATGGTTCAAAACATAGATAGTAAGAAGAGCCAGCCTTCTTGTACTTGAGTCGGCATTGTGCCTTTTGTATTTAATTAGGATGCAACGTCTGTGTTTCATCGTCAATAAGAAGGTCAGAGGGATACGGTAAACGTGAAGTGAAGCATCGGAATCTATAACTAGTGTCACAGGAATGGTTCAAAACATTGACAGTAAGAAGACCCATTCTTCTTATACTTATATCGGCATTGTGCCTTTTGTATTTAATTCCGATGCAATTTACGTGTTTCATTGTCAATAAGAAGGTCACAGGGATACAGTAAACCTCAAGTGTAGCATCGGTATCTACAACTAGTGTCACAGGAATGCTTCAAAGCATAGTCAGTAAGAAGAGTCAATCTTCTTGTACTTAAGTCGGCATTGTGCCTTTTGTATTTAATGAAGATGCAATATCTGTGTTTCATCGTCAATAGGAAGGTGAAAGGGATACAGTAAACCTGAAGTGAAGCTTCGGAATCTATAACTAGTGACACAGGAATGGTTCAAAACATAGACAGTAGGAAGAGTCAGTTTTCTTGTACTTAAGTCGGCAATGTGCCTCTTGTATTTAATTCCGATATAATTTACGCAATTCATCGTCAATAAGTAGGTCAGAGGGATACAGTAAACCTGAAGTGAGGCATCGGAATCTATAACTAGTGTCACAGGAATGGTTCAAACCATAGACAGTAAGATGAGTTAGTGTTCTTGTACTGAAGTCGGCATTGTGCCTTTTGTAATTAATTAAAATGCTATTTCTATGTTTCATCGTCAATAAGAAGGTCAGAGGGATACAGTAAACCTGAAGTGAAGCATCGGAATCTATAACTAGTGTCACAGGAATGGTTCAAAACATAGACAGTACGAAGTGTCAGTCTTCTTGTACTTAAGTCGGCATTGTGCCTTTTGTATATAATTACGATGCAATTTCTGTGTTTCATCGTCAATAAGAAGGTCAGCTGGATACAGTTACCTGAAGTGAATCATCGGATTCTATAACTAATGTCACCGGAACGGTAGAAAACATTGACAGTAAGAAGAGTCAGTCTTCTTGTACTTAAGTCGGCATTGTGCCTTTTGTATTTAATTAAGTTGCGATTTCTGTGTTTCATCGTCAATAAAGAGGTCAGAGGGACACAGGAAACCTGAAGTGAAGCATCGGAATCTAAAACTAGTGTCACAGGATTGGTTCAAAACATAGACATTAGGAAGAGTCAGTCTTCTTGTACTAATGTCGGCATTGTGCCTTTTGTATTTAATTCCGTTGCAATTTCTGTGTTTCATCGTCAATACGAAGGTCAGAGGGATACAGTAAAACTGAAGTGAAGCATGGGAACCTATAACTAGTGTCACAGGAATGGTTCAATTCATAGACAGTAAGAAGAGTCAGTCTTCTTGTACTTAAGTGGGCATTTTGCCTTTTGTATTTAATTCCGATGCAATTTCTGTGCGTCATCGTCAATAAGAAGGTCAGCTGGATACAGTAAACCTGAAGCGAAGCATCGGAATCTATAACTAGTGTCACAGAAATGGTTCAAAACATAGACAGTAGGAAGAGCCAGTCTTCTTGTACTTGGGTCGGCATTGTGCCTTTTGTATTTAGTTAAGATTTAATTTCTGTGTTTCATCGTCAATAATAAGGTCAGGGGGATACAGTAAACCTGAAGTGAAGCATCGGAATCTATAACTAGTGTCACAGGAATGGTTCAAAGACATAGTCAGTAAGAAGAGTCAATCTTCTTGTACTTAAGTCGGCATTGGGCCTTTTGTATTAAATTAAGATGCAATTTCTGTGTTTCATGGTGAATAGGAAGGTGAAAGGGATACAGTAAACCTGGAGTGAAGCTTCGGAAATTTATAACTAGTGTCACAGGAATGGTTCAAATCATAGACAGTAGGAAGAGTCAGTTTTCTTGTACTTAAGTCGGCATTGTGCCTTTTGTATATAATTCCAATGCAATTTCTGTGTTTCATCGTCAATAAGAAGCTTAGAGGGATACAGTAAACCTGAAGTGAAGCATCAGAATCAATAACTAGTGTCACAGGTATGGTTCAAAACATAGACAGTAAGAAGATTCAGTTTTCTTGTACTTAAGTCGGAATTGTGCCTTTTGTATTTAATTCCGATGCAATTTCTGTGTTTCATCGTCAATACGAAAGTCAGAGGGATACAGTAAACCTGAAGTGAAGCATCGGAATCTATAACTAGTGTCACAGGAATGGTTCAAAGCATAGACAGTAAGAAGGGTCCGTCTTCTTGTACTTAAGTCGGCATTGTGCCTTTTGTATTTAATTCCGATGCAATATCTGTGTTCTTTCGTCATTAAGAAGGTCAGAGGGATACAGTAAAACTGAAGTCAAGCATCGGAATCTATAACTAGTGTCACAGAAATGGTTGAAAACATAGATAGTAAGAAGAGCCAGCCTTCTTGTACTTGAGTCGGCATTGTGCCTTTTGTATTTAATTAGGATGCAACGTCTGTGTTTCATCGTCAATAAGAAGGTCAGAGGGATACGGTAAACGTGAAGTGAAGCATCGGAATCTATAACTAGTGTCACAGGAATGGTTCAAAACATTGACAGTAAGAAGACCCATTCTTCTTATACTTATATCAGCATTGTGCCTTTTGTATTTAATTCCGATGCAATTTACGTGTTTCATTGTCAATAAGAAGGTCACAGGGATACAGTAAACCTCAAGTGAAGCATCGGAATCTACAACTAGTGTCACAGGAATGCTTCAAAGCATAGTCAGTAAGAAGAGTCAATCTTCTTGTACTTAAGTCGGCATTGTGCCTTTTGTATTTAATGAAGATGCAATATCTGTGTTTCATCGTCAATAGGAAGGTGAAAGGGATACAGTAAACCTGAAGTGAAGCTTCGGAATCTATAACTAGTGACACAGGAATGGTTCAAAACATAGACAGTAGGAAGAGTCAGTTTTCTTGTACTTAAGTCGGCAATGTGCCTCTTGTATTTAATTCCGATATAATTTACGTAATTCATCGTCAATAAGTAGGTCAGAGGGATACAGTAAACCTGAAGTGAGGCATCGGAATCTATAACTAGTGTCACAGGAATGGTTCAAACCATAGACAGTAAGATGAGTTAGTGTTCTTGTACTGAAGTCGGCATTGTGCCTTTTGTAATTAATTAAAATGCTATTTCTATGTTTCATCGTCAATAAGAAGGTCAGAGGGATACAGTAAACCTGAAGTGAAGCATCGGAATCTATAACTAGTTTCACAGGAATGGTTCAAAACATAGACAGTAAGAAGTGTCAGTCTTCTGGTACTTAAGTCGGCATTGTGCCTTTTGTATATAATTACGATGCAATTTCTGTGTTTCATCGTCAATAAGAAGGTCAGCTGGATACAGTTACCTGAAGTGAATCATCGGATTCTATAACTAATGTCACCGGAACGGTAGAAAACATTGACAGTAAGAAGAGTCAGTCTTCTTGTACTTAAGTCGGCATTGTGCCTTTTGTATTTAATTAAGATGCGATTTCTGTGTTTCATCGTCAATAAAGAGGTCAGAGGGACACAGGAAACCTGAAGTGAAGCATCGGAATCTAAAACTAGTGTCACAGGATTGGTTCAAAACATAGACATTAGGAAGAGTCAGTCTTCTTGTACTAATGTCGGCATTGTGCCTTTTGTATTTAATTCCGATGCAATTTCTGTGTTTCATCGTCAATACGAAGGTCAGAGGGATACAGTAAAACTGAAGTGAAGCATGGGAACCTATAACTAGTGTCACAGGAATGGTTCAATTCATAGACAGTAAGAAGAGTCAGTCTTCTTGTACTTAAGTGGGCATTTTGCCTTTTGTATTTAATTCCAGTGCAATTTCTGTGCTTCATCGTCAATAAGAAGGTCAGCTGGATACAGTAAACCTGAAGCGAAGCATCGGAATCTATAACTAGTGTCACAGAAATGGTTCAAAACATAGACAGTAGGAAGAGCCAGTCTTCTTGTACTTGGGTCGGCATTGTGCCTTTTGTATTTAGTTAAGATTTAATTTCTGTGTTTCATCGTCAATAATAAGGTCAGGGGGATACAGTAAACCTGAAGTGAAGCATCGGAATCTATAACTAGTGTCACAGGAATGGTTCAAAGACATAGTCAGTAAGAAGAGTCAATCTTCTTGTACTTAAGTCGGCATTGGGCCTTTTGTATTAAATTAAGATGCAATTTCTGTGTTTCATCGTGAATAGGAAGGTGAAAGGGATACAGTAAACCTGGAGTGAAGCTTCGGAAATTTATAACTAGTGTCACAGGAATGGTTCAAATCATAGACATTAGGAAGAGTCAGTTTTCTTGTTCTTAAGTCGGCATTGTGCCTTTTGTATATAATTCCAATGCAATTTCTGTGTTTCATCGTCAATAAGAAGCTTAGAGGGATACAGTAAACCTGAAGTGAAGCATCAGAATCAATAACTAGTGTCACAGGTATGGTTCAAAACATAGACAGTAAGAAGATTCAGTTTTCTTGTACTTAAGTCGGAATTGTGCCTTTTGTATTTAATTCCGATGCAATTTCTGTCTTTCATCGTCAATATGAAGGTCAGATCGATACATTAAACCTGAAGTGAAGCATCTGAATCTATAACTAGTGTCACAGGAATGGTTCAAAGCATAGACAGTAAGAAGAGTCAGTCTTTTTGTACTTAAGTCGGCATTGTGCCATTTGTATTTAATTCCGATGCAGTTTCTGTGATTCATCGTCAATACAAAGGTCAGAGGGATACAGTACACCTGAAGTGAAGCATCGGAATCTATAACTAGTGTCACAGGAATGGTTCAAAACGTAAATAATAAAAAGAGTCAGTTTTATTGTACTAAGGTCGGCATTGTGCCTTTGTATTTAATTCCGATGCAATTTCTGTGTTTCATCGTCAATAAGAAGGTCAGAGGGATACAGTAAACGCTTAAGTGATGCATCGGAATTTATAACTAGTGTCACAGGATTGGTTCGAAAAATAGACAGTAAGAAGGGACAGTCTTCTTGTACTTAAGTCGGCATTGTGCCTTTTGTATTTAATTCCGATGCAATATCTGTGTTTCTTCGTCAATAAGAAGGTCAGAGGGATACAGTAAACCTGAAGTGACGAATCGGGATCTATAACTAGTGTCACAGAAATGGTTCAAAACATAGACAGTAAGAAGAGACAGTCTTCTTGTACTTGAGTCGGCATTGTGCCTTTTGTATTAAATTCCGATACAATTTCTGTGTTTTTTCGTCAATAAGATCGTCAGAGGGATACAGTAAACCTGAAATGAAGCATCGGAATCTATAACTAGAGTCACAGGAATGGTTCAAACATCGACAGTAAGTAGAGTCAGTCTTCTTGTACTTAAGTCGGCAATGTGCCTCTTGTATTTAATTCCGATATAATTTACGTAATTCATCGTCAATAAGTAGGTCAGAGGGATACAGTAAACCTGAAGTGAGGCATCGGAATCTATAACTAGTGTCACAGGAATTGTTCAAACCATAGACAGTAAGATGAGTTAGTGTTCTTGTACTTAAGTCGGCATTGTGCATTTTGTATTTAATTAAGATGCGATTTCTGTGTTTCATCGTCAATAAAGAGGTCAGAGGGATACAGGAAACCTGAAGTGAAGCATCGGAATCTAAAACTAGTGTCACAGGATTGGTTCAAAACATAGACATTAGGAAGAGTCAGTCTTCTTGTACTTATGTCGGCATTGTGCCTTTTGTATTTAATTCCGATGCAATTTCTGTGTTTCTTCGTCAATAAGAAGGTCAGAGGGATACAGTAAAACTGAAGTGATGCATGGGAACCTATAACTAGTGTCACAGGAATGGTTCAAATCATAGACAGTAAGAAGAGTCAGTCTTCTTGTACTTAAGTGGGCATTTTGCCTTTTGTATTTAATTCCGATGCAATTTCTGTGCTTTATCGTCAATAAGAAGGTCAGCTGGATACAGTAAACCTGAAGTGAAGCATCGGAATCTATAACTAGTGTCACAGGAATGGCTCAAAACATAGACAGTAAGAAGAGCCAGTCTTCTTGTACTTGAGTCGGCATTGTGCCTTTTGTATTTAATTCCGATGAATTTTCTGTGTTTGATCGTCAATAACAAGGTCAGAGGGATGCAGTAAACCTGAAGTAAAGCATCGGAATCTATAACTAGTGTCACAGGAATGGTTCAAAACATTGACTGTAACAGGAGTCAGTCTTCTTGTTCTTAAGTCGGCATTGTGCCTTTTGTATTTAATTCCGATGCAATTTACGTGTTTCATCGTCAATAAGAAGGTCAGAGGGATATAGTAAACCTGAAGTGAAGCATCGGAATCTATAACTAGTGTCACAGGAATGGCTCAAAGCATAGACAGTAAGAAGAGCCTGTCTTCTTGTACTTATGTCGACATTGTGCCTTTTGTAAATAATTACGATGCAATTTCTGTATTTCATCGTCAATAAGAAGCTCAGAGGGATACGGTAAATCTGAAGTGAAGCATCGGAATCTATAACTAGTGTCACAGGAATGGTTCAAAACATAGACAATAAGAAGGGGCATTCTTCTTGTTCTTAAGTCGGCATTGTGCCTTTTGTATTTAATTCCGATGCAATTTACGTGTTTCATCGTCAATAAGAAGGTCAGAGGGATACAGTAAACCTGAAGTGAAGCATCGGAATCTATAACTAGTGTTACAGAAATGGTTCAAAACATAGACAGTATGAAGAGTCAGTCTTCTTGTACTTGGGTCGGCATTGTGCCTTTTGAATATTATTACGATGCAATCTATGTGTTTCTTCGTCAATAAGAAGGTCAGAGGGACACAGTAAACCTGAAGTGAAGCATCGGAATCTATAACTAGTGTCACAGGAATGGTTCAAAACATAGACAGTAAGAAGAGCCAGTCTTCTTGTACTTGGGTCGGCATTGTGCCTTTTGTATTTAATTCATATGCAACTTCTGTGTTTCATCGTCAATAAGAGCGTCAGAGGGATACAGTAAACCTGAAGTGAAGCATCGGAATCTATAACTAGTGTCACAGGAATGGTTCAAACATAGACAGTAGGAAGAGTAAGTCTTCTTGTACTTAATTCGGCATTGTGCCTTTTGTATTTAATTAAGATTTAATTTCTGTGTTTCATCGTCAATAATAAGGTCAGAGGGATACAGTAAACCTGAAGTGAAGCTCGGAATCTATAACTAGTGTCACAGGAATGGTTCAAAAACATAGTCAGTAAGAAGAGTCAATCTTCTTGTACTTAAGTCGGCATTGGGCCTTTTTTATTTAATTAAGATGCAATTTCTGTGTTTCATCGTGAATAGGAAGGTGAAAGGGATACAGTAAACCTGGAGTGAAGCTTCGGAAATTTATAACTAGTGTCACAGGAATGGTTCAAATCATAGACAGTAGGAAGAGTCAGTCTTCTTGTACTTAAGTCGGCATTGTGCCTTTTGTATATAATTCCAATGCAATTTCTGTGTTTCATCGTCAATAAGAAGCTTAGAGGGATACAGTAGACCTGAAGTGAAGCATCGGAATCAATAACTAGTGTCACAGGTATGGTTCAAAACATAGACAGTAAGAAGATTCAGTTTTCTTGTACTTAAGTCGGCATTGTGCCTTTTGTATTTAATTCCGATGCAATTTCTGTGTTTCATCGTCAATATGAAGGTCAGATCGATACAGTGAACCTGAAGTGAAGCATCTGAATCTATAACTTGTGTCACAGGAATGGTTCAAAGCATAGACAGTAAGAAGAGTCTGTCTTTTTGTACTTAAGTGGGCATTGTGCCATTTGTATTTAATTCCGATGCAGTTTCTGTGATTCATCGTCAATACAAAGGTCAGAGGGATACAGTAAACCTGAAGTGAAGCATCGGAATCTATAACTAGTGTCACAGGAATGGTTCAAAACATAGACAGTAAGAAGGGTCAGTCTTCTTATACTTAAGTCGGCATTGGGCCTTTTGCATTTAATTCCGATGCAATATCTGTGTTTCTTCGTCAATAAGAAGGTCAGAGGGATACAGTAAACCTGAAGTGAACCATCAGAATCTATAACTCGTGTCACAGAAATGGTTCAAAACATAGACAGTAAGAAAAGCCAGTCTTCTTGTACTTGGGTCGGCATTGTGCCTTTTGTTCCGATGCAATTTCTGTGTTTCATTGTCAATAAGAAGGTCAGAGGGATACAGTAAACGCTTAAGTGAAGCATCGGAATCTATAACTAGTGTCACAGGAATGGTTCAAAACATAAACAATAAAAAGAGTCAGTTTTTTTGTACTAAGGTCGGCATTGTGCCTTTTGTATTTAATTCCGATGCAATTTCTGTGTTTCACTGTCAATAAGAAGGTCAGAGGGATACAGTAAACCTGAAGTGAAGCATCGGAATCTATAACTAGTGTCACAGGAATGGTTCAAAACATAGACAGTAAGAAGAGTCAGTCTTCTTGTACTTAAGTCGGCATTGTGCATTTTGTATATAATTACGATGCAATTTCTCTGTTTTTTCGTCAATAAGATCGTCAGAGGGATACAGTAAACCTGAAATGAAGCATCGGAATCTGTAACTAGAGTCACAGGAATGGTTCAAAACATAGACAGTAAGAAGAGTCAGTCTTCTTGTACTTAAGTCGGCAATGTGCCTCTTGTATTTAATTCCGATATAATTTACGTAATTCATCGTCAATAAGTAGGTCAGAGGGATACAGTAAACCTGAAGTGAGGCATCGGAATCTATAACTAGTGTCACAGGAATGGTTCAAACCATAGACAGTAAGATGAGTTAGTGTTCTTGTACTGAAGTCGGCATTGTGCCTTTTGTATTTAATTAAAATGCTATTTCTATGTTTCATCGTCAATAAGAAGGTCAGAGGGATACAGTAAACCTGAAGTGAAGCATCGGAATCTATAACTAGTGTCACAGGAATGGTTCAAAACATAGACAGTAAGAAGAGTCAGTCTTCTTGTACTTAAGTCGGCATTGTGCCTTTTGTATATAATTACGATGCAATTTCTGTGTTTCATCGTCAATAAGAGGGTCAGCTGGATACAGTTACCTGAAGTGAATCATCGGATTCTATAACTAATGTCACCGGAATGGTAGAAAACATTGACAGTAAGAAGAGTCAGTCTTCTTGTACTTAAGTCGGCATTGTGTCTTCTGTATTTAATTAAGATGCGATTTCTGTGTTTCATCGTCAATAAAGAGGTCAGAGGGGTACAGGAAACCGGAAGTGAAGCATCGGAATCTAAAACTAGTGTCACAGGATTGGTTAAAATCATAGACAGTAACAAGAGTCACTCTTCTTGTACTTAGGTGGGCATTTTGCCTTTTGTATTTAATTCCGATGCAATTTCTGTGCTTCATCGTCAATAAGAAGGTCAGCTGGATACAGTAAACCTGAAGTGAAGGATCGGAATCTATAACTAGTGTCACAGGAATGGCTCAAAACATAGACAGTAAGAAGAGCCAGTCTTCTTGTACTTGAGTCGGCATTGTAACTTTTGTATTTAATTCCGATGAATTTTCTGTGTTTGATCGTCAATAAGAAGGTCAGAGGGATACAGGAAACCTGAAGTAAAGCATCGGAATCTATAACTAGTGTCACAGAAATGGTTCAAACATTGACAGTAAGAGGAGTCAGTCTTCTTGTTCTTAAGTCGGCATTGTGCATTTTGTATTTAATTCCGATGCAATTTACGTGTTTCATCGTCCATAAGAAGGTCAGAGGGATACAGTAAACCTGAAGTGAAGCATCGGAATCTATAACTAGTGTCACAGGAATGGCTCAAAACATAGACAGTAAGAAGAGCCAGTCGTCTTGTACTTATGTCGCCATTGTGCCTTTTGTAAATAATTCCGATGCAATTTCTGTGTTTCATCGTCAATAAGAAGCTCAGAGGGATACGGTAAATCTGAAGTGAAGCATCGGAATCTATAACTAGTGTCACAGGAATGGTTCAAAACATAGACAATAAGATGGGGCATTCTTCTTGTCCTTAAGTCGGCATTGTGCCTTTTGTATTTAATTCTGATGCAATTTACGTGTTTCATCGTCAATAAGAAGGTCAGAGGGATACAGTAAACCTGAAGTGAAGCATCGGAATCTATAACTATTGTCACAGGAATGGTTCAAACATAGACAGTAAGAAGAGTCAGTCTTTTTGTACTTAAGTCGGCATTGTGCATTTTGTATTTAATTCCGATGAATTTTCTGTGTTTGATCGTCAATACGAAGGTCAGAGGGAAACAGTATACATGATGTGAAGCATGGGAATCTATTACTAGTGTCACAGGAATGGTTCAAACCAATGACAGTAAGAAGAGTCAGTGTTCTTGTACTTAAGTCGGCATTGTGCCTTTTGTATTTAATTAAGATGGAATTTCTGTGTTTCATCGTCAATAAGAAGGTGAAAGGGATACAGTAAACCTGAAGTGAAGCATCGGAATCTATAACTAGTGTCACAGGAATGGTTCAAAACATAGACAGTAAGAAGAGTCAGTCTTCTTGTACTTATATCGACATTGTGCCTTTTGTATGTATTTCCGATGCAATTTCTGTGTTTCATCGTCAATAAGAAGCTCACAAGGATACAGTAACCCTGAAGTGAAGCATCGGAATCTATTACTAGTGTCACAGGCATGGTTCAAAAAATAGACAGTAAGTAGAGTCAGTCTTTTTGTACTTAAGTCGGCATTGTGAATTTTTTTTTTAATTCCGGTGCAATTTCTGTGTTTCATCGTCAATACGAAGGTCAGAGGGATACAGTAAACCTGAAGTGAAGCATCGGAATCTATAACTAGAGTCACAGGAATGGTTCAAAACATAGAAAGTAAGAAGGATCTGTCTTCTTGAACTTAAGTCGGCATTGTGCCTTTTGTATTTAATTCCGATGCAATATCTGTATTTCTTCGTCAATAAGAAGGTCAGAGGGATGCAGTAAACCTGAAGTGAAGCATCGGAATCTATAACTAGTGTCACAGAAATGGTTCAAAACATAGACAGTAAGAAGAGCCAGTCTTCTTGTACTTGAGTCGGCATTGTGCCTTTTATATTTAATTCCGATGCAATTTCTGTATTTCTTCGTCAATAAGAAGGTCGGAGGGATACAGTATACCTGAAGTGAAGCATCGGAATCTATAACTAGTGTCACAGAAATGGTTCAAAACATAGACAGTAAGAAGAGTCAGTCTTTTTGTACTTAAGTCGGCATTGTGCCTTTTGTATTTAATTCCGATGCAATTTCTGTGTTTCATCGTCAATACGAAAGTCAGAGGGATACAGTAAACCTGAAGTGAAGCATAGGAATCTATAACTAGTGTCACAGGAAAGGTTCAAAACATAGACAGTAAGAAGGGTCAGTCTTCTTGTACTTAAGTCGGCATTGTGCCTTTTGTATTTAATTCCGATGCAATTTACGTGTTTCATCGTCAATAAGAAGGTCAGAGGAATACAGTAAACCTGAAGTGAAGCATCGGAATCTATAACTAGTGTCTAAGGAATGGTTCAAAACATAGACAGTAAGAAGAGTCAGTTTTCTTGTACATAAGTCGGCATTGTGCCTTTTGTAATTAATTCCGATGCAATTTCTGTGTTTCATCGTCAATAAGAAGGCCACAGGGAGACAGTAAACCTGAACTGAAGTATCGGAATCTATAACTAGTGTCACAGGAATGGTTCAAATCATAGACAGTAAGAAGAGTCAGTCTTCTTGTACTTAAGTCGACATTGTGCCTTTTGTATGTATTTCCGATGCAATTTCTGTGTTTCATCGTCAATAAGAAGCTCACAAGGATACAGTAACCCTGAAGTGATGCATCGGAATCTATAACAAGTGTCACAGGCATGGTTCAAAAAATAGACAGTAAGTAGAGTCAGTCTTTTTGTACTTAAGTCGGCATTGTGCCTTTTGTATTTAATTCCGATGCAATTTCTGTGTTTCATCGTCAATACGAAAGTCAGAGGGATACAGTAAACCTGAAGTGAAGCATCGGAATCTATAACTAGAGTCACAGGAATGGTTCAAAACATAGAAAGTAAGAAGGATCTGTCTTCTTGAACTTAAGTCGGCATTGTGCCTTTTGCATTTAATTCCGATGCAATATCTGTATTTCTTCGTCAATAAGAAGGTCAGAGGGATGCAGTAAACCTGAGGTGAAGCATCGGAATCTATAACTAGTGTCACAGAAATGGTTCAAAACATAGACAGTAAGAAGAGCCAGTCTCTTGTACTTGAGTCGGCATTGTGCCTTTTGTATTTAATTCCGATGCAATTTCTGTATTTCTTCGTCAATAAGAAGGTCAGAGGGATACAGTATACCTGAAGTGAAGCATCGGAATCTATAACTAGTGTCACAGAAATGGTTCAAAACATAGACAGTAAGAATGTCAGTCTTCTTGTACTTATGTCGGCATTGTGCCTTTTGTAAATAATTCCGATGCAATTTCTGTGTTTCATCGTCAATAAGAAGCTCAGAGGGATACAGTAAATCTGAAGTGAAGCATCGGAATCTATAACTAGTGTCACAGGAATGGTTCAAAACATAGACAGTAAGAAGAGGCATTCTTCTTGTACTTAAGTCGGCATTGTGCCTTTTGTATTTAATTCCGATGATATTTACGTGTTTCATCGTCAATAAGAAGGTCAGAGGGATACAGTAAACCTGAAGTGAAGCATCGGAATCTATAACTAGTGTCACAGGAATGGTTCAAAACATAGACAGTAAGAAGAGTCAGTCTTTTTGTACTTAAGTCGGCATTGTGCCTTTTGTATTTAATTCCGATGCAATTTCTGTGTTTCATCGTCAATACGAAAGTCAGAGGGATACAGTAAACCTGAAGTGAAGCATCGGAATCTATAACTAGTGTCACAGGAAAGGTTCAAAACATAGACAGTAAGAAGGGTCAGTCTTCTTGTACTTAAGTCGGCATTGTGCCTTTTGTATTTAATTCCGATGCAATTTACGTGTTTCATCGTCAATAAGAAGGTCAGAGGAATACAGTAAACCTGAAGTGAAGCATCGGAATCTATAACTAGTGTCTAAGGAATGGTTCAAAACATAGACAGTAAGAAGAGTCAGTTTTCTTGTACATAAGTCGGCATTGTTCCTTTTGTAATTAATTCCGATGCAATTTCTGTGTTTCATCGTCAATAAGAAGGCCACAGGGAGACAGTAAACCTGAACTGAAGTATCGGAATCTATAACTAGTGTCACAGGAATGGTTCAAATCATAGACAGTAAGAAGAGTCAGTTTTCTTGTACTTAGGCCGGCATTGGGCCTTTTGAATATAATTACGATGCAATTTCTGTGCTTCTTCGTCAATAAGAAGGTCTGAGGGATGCAGTAAACCTGAAGGGAAGCATCGGAATCTATAGCTAGTGTCACAGAAATGGTTCAAAACATAGACAGTAATAAGAGCCAGCCTTCTTGTACTTGTGTCGGCATTGTGCCTTTTCTATTTAATTCGGATGCAACTTCTGTGTTTCATCGTCAATAAGAGCGTCAGAGGGATACAGTAAACCTGAAGTGAAGCATCGGAATCTATAACTAGTGCCACAGGAATGGTTCAAAACATAGACAGTAGGAACAGTCAGTCTTCTTGTACTTAATTCGGCATTGTGACTTTTGTATTTAATTAAGATTTAATTTCTGTGTTTCATCGTCAATAATAAGGTCAGAGGCATACAGTAAACCTGATGTGAAGCATCGGAATCTATAACTAGTGTCACAGGAATCGTTCAAAACATAGTCAGTAAGAAGAGTCAGTTATCTTGTACTTAAGTCGGCATTGTGATTTTGTATTTAATTCCGATGCAATTTCTGTGTTTCATCGTCAATAAGCAGGTCAGAGGGATACAGTATACCTGAAGTGAAGCATCGGAATCTATAACTAGTGTCACAGGCATGGTTCAAAAAATAGACAGTAAGTAGAGTCAGTCTTTTTGTACTTAAGTCGGCATTGTGAATTTTTTTTTTTAATTCCGGTGCAATTTCTGTGTTTCATCGTCAATACGAAGGTCAGAGGGATACAGTAAACCTGAAGTGAAGCATCGGAATCTATAACTAGAGTCACAGGAATGGTTCAAAACATAGAAAGTAAGAAGGATCTGTCTTCTTGAACTTAAGTCGGCATTGTGCCTTTTGTATTTAATTCCGATGCAATATCTGTATTTCTTCGTCAATAAGAAGGTCAGAGGGATGCAGTAAACCTGAAGTGAAGCATCGGAATCTATAACTAGTGTCACAGAAATGGTTCAAAACATAGACAGTAAGAAGAGCCAGTCTTCTTGTACTTGAGTCGGCATTGTGCCTTTTGTATTTAATTCCGATGCAATTTCTGTATTTCTTCGTCAATAAGAAGTTCGGAGGGATACAGTATACCTGAAGTGAAGCATCGGAATCTATAACTAGTGTCACAGAAATGGTTCAAAACATAGACAGTAAGAAGAGTCAGTCTTTTTGTACTTAAGTCGGCATTGTGCCTTTTGTATTTAATTCCGATGCAATTTACGTGTTTCATCGTCAATAAGAAGGTCAGAGGAATACAGTAAACCTGAAGTGAAGCATCGGAATCTATAACTAGTGTCTAAGGAATGGTTCAAAACATAGACAGTAAGAAGAGTCAGTTTTCTTGTACATAAGTCGGCATTGTGCCTTTTGTAATTAATTCCGATGCAATTTCTGTGTTTCATCGTCAATAAGAAGGCCACAGGGAGACAGTAAACCTGAACTGAAGTATCGGAATCTATAACTAGTGTCACAGGAATGGTTCAAATCATAGACAGTAAGAAGAGTCAGTCTTCTTGTACTTAAGTCGACATTGTGCCTTTTGTATGTATTTCCGATGCAATTTCTGTGTTTCATCGTCAATAAGAAGCTCACAAGGATACAGTAACCCTGAAGTGAAGCATCGGAATCTATAACAAGTGTCACAGGCATGGTTCAAAAAATAGACAGTAAGTAGAGTCAGTCTTTTTGTACTTAAGTCGGCATTGTGCCTTTTGTATTTAATTCCGATGCAATTTCTGTGTTTCATCGTCAATACGAAAGTCAGAGGGATACAGTAAACCTGAAGTGAAGCATCGGAATCTATAACTAGAGTCACAGGAATGGTTCAAAACATAGAAAGTAAGAAGGATCTGTCTTCTTGAACTTAAGTCGGCATTGTGCCTTTTGCATTTAATTCCGATGCAATATCTGTATTTCTTCGTCAATAAGAAGGTCAGAGGGATGCAGTAAACCTGAAGTGAAGCATCGGAATCTATAACTAGTGTCACAGATATGTTTCAAAACATAGACAGTAAGAAGAGCCAGTCTTCTTGTACTTGAGTCTGCATTGTGCCTTTTGTATTTAATTCCGATGCAATTTCTGTATTTCTTCGTCAATAAGAAGGTCAGAGGGATACAGTATACCTGAAGTGAAGCATCGGAATCTATAACTAGTGTCACAGAAATGGTTCAAAACATAGACAGTAAGAATGTCAGTCTTCTTGTACTTATGTCGGCATTGTGCCTTTTGTAAATAATTCCGATGCAATTTCTGTGTTTCATCGTCAATAAGAAGCTCAGAGGGATACAGTAAATCTGAAGTGAAGCATCGGAATCTATAACTAGTGTCACAGAAATGGTTCAAAACATAGACAGTAAGAAGAGTCAGTCTTCTTGTACTTGAGTCGGCATAGTGCCTTTTGTATTTAATTAGGATGCAACGTCTGAGTTTCATCGTCAATAAGAAGGTCAGAGGGATACGGTAAACCTGAAGTGAAGCATCGGAATCTATAACTAGTGTCACAGAATGGTTCAAAACATAGACAGTAAGAAGACCCATTCTTCTTATACTTATATCGGCATTGTGCCTTTTGTATTTAATTACGATGCAATTTACGTGTTTCATCGTCAATAAGAAGGTCAGAGGGATACAGTAAACCTGAAGTGAAGCATCGGAATCAACAACTAGTGTCACAGGAATGGTTCAAAACATAGACAGTAAGAAGAGTCAGTTTTCTTGTACATAAGTAGGCATTGTGCCTTTTGTATTTATTTCCGATGCAATTTCTGTGTTTCATCGTCAATAAGAAGGTCACAGGGAGACAGTGAACCTGAACTGAGGCATCGGAATCTATAACTAGTGTCACAGGAATGGTTCAAAACTTAGACAGTAAGAAGAGCCAGTCTTCTTGTACTTGGGTCGACATTGTGCCTTTTGTATTTAATTCGGATGCAACTTCTGTGTTTCATCGTCAATATGAGCGTCAGAGGGATACAGTAAACCTGAAGTGAAGCATCGGAATCTATAACTAGTGTCACAGGAATGGTTCAAAACATAGACAGTTGGAAGGGTCAGTCTTCTTGTACTTAATTCGGCATTGTGCCTTTTGTATTTAATTAAGATTTAATTTCTGGGTTTCATCGTCAATAATAAGGTCAGAGGCATACAGTATACCTGATGTGAAGCATCGGAATCTATAACTAGTGTCACAGGAATGGTTCAAAACATAGTCAGTAAGAAGAGTCAGTTATCTTGTACTTAAGTCGGCATTGTGCCTTTTGTATTTAATTCCGATGCAATTTCTGTGTTTCATCGTCAATAAGAAGGTCAGAGGGATACAGTATACCTGAAGTGAAGCATCGGAATCTATAACTAGTGTCACAGGAATTGTTCAAATCATAGACAGTAAGAACAGTCAGTCTTTTTGTACTTAAGTCGGCATTGTGCCTTTTGTATATTATTCCGATGCAATTTCTGTGTTTCATCGTCAATACGAAAGTCAGAGGGATACAGTAAACCTGAAGTGAAGCATCGGAATCTATAACTAGTGTCACAGGAATGGTTCAAACCATAGACAGTAAGATGAGTTAGTGTTCTTGTACTTAAGTCGGCATTGTGCCTCTTGTATTTAATTCCGATATAATTTACGTAATTCATCGTCAATAAGTAGGTCAGAGGGATACAGTAAACCTGAAGTGAAGCATCGGAATCTATAACTAGTGTTACAGAAATGGTTCAAAACTTAGACAGTAAGAAAAGCCAGTCTTCTTGCACTTGAGTCGGCATTGTGCCTTTTGTATTTAATTCCGATGCAATTTCTGTGTTTCATCGTCAATAAGAAGGTCAGAGGGATACAGTAAACCCTTAAGTGAAGCATCGGAATCTATAACTAGTGTCACAGGAATGGTTCAAAACATAGACAGTAAGAAGAGTCAGTTTTCTTGTACTTAATTCGGCAATGGGCCTTTTGAATATTATTACGATGCAATCTATGTGTTTCTTCGTCAATAAGAAGGTCAGAGGGACACAGTAAACCTGAAATGAAGCATCGGAATCTATAACTAGTGTCACAGGAATGGTTCAAAACATAGACAGTAAGAAGAGCCAGTCTTCTTGTACTTGGGTCGGCATTGTGCCTTTTGTATTTAATTCATATGCAACTTCTGTGTTTCATCGTCAATAAGAGCGTCAGAGGGATACAGTAAACCTGAAGTGAAGCATCGGAATCTATAACTAGTGTCACAGGAATGGTTCAAACATAGACAGTAGGAAGAGTCAGTCTTCTTGTACTTAATTCGGCATTGTGCCTTTTGTATTTAATTAAGATTTAATTTCTGTGTTTCATCGTCAATAATAAGGTCAGAGGGATGCAGTAAACCTGAAGTGAAGCTCGGAATCTATAACTAGTGTCACAGGAATGGTTCAAAAACATAGTCAGTAAGTAAAGTCAGTTATCTTGTACTTAAGTCGGCATTGTGCCATTTGTATTTAATTCCGATGCAGTTTCTGTGTTTCATCGTCAATAAGAAGCTTAGAGGGATACAGTAGACCTGAAGTGAAGCATCGGAATCAATAACTAGTGTCACAGGTATGGTTCAAAACAAAGACAGTAAGAAGATTCAGTTTTCTTGTACTTAAGTCGGCATTGTGACTTTTGTATTTAATTCCGATGCAATTTCTGTGTTTCATCGTCAATATGAAGGTCAGATCGATACAGTAAACCTGAAGTGAAGCATCTGAATCTATAACTTGTGTCACAGGAATGGTTCAAAGCATAGACAGTAAGATGAGTCTGTCTTTTTGTACTTAAGTGGGCATTGTGCCATTTGTATTTAATTCCGATGCAGTTTCTGTGATTCATCGTCAATACAAAGGTCAGAGGGATACAGTAAACCTGAAGTGAAGCATCGGAATCTATAACTAGTGTCACAGGAATGGTTCAAAACATAGACAGTAAGAAGGGTCAGTCTTCTTATACTTAAGTCGGCATTGGGCCTTTTGCATTTAATTCCGATGCAATATCTGTGTTTCTTCGTCAATAAGAAGGTCAGAGGGATACAGTAAACCTGAAGTGAACCATCGGAATCTATAACTCGTGTCACAGAAATGGTTCAAAACATAGACAGTAAGAAAAGCCAGTCTTCTTGTACTTGGGTCGGCATTGTGCCTTTTGTATTTAATTCCGATGCAATTTCTGTGTTTCATCGTCAATAAGAAGGTCAGAGGGATACAGTAAACGCTTAAGTGAAGCATCGGAATCTATAACTAGTGTCACAGGAATGGTTCAAAACATAAACAATAAAAAGAGTCATTTTTTTTGTACTAAGGTCGGCATTGTGCCTTTTGTATTTAATTTCCGATGCAATTTCTGTGTTTCACTGTCAATAAGAAGGTCAGAGGGATACAGTAAACCTGAAGTGAAGCATCGGAATCTATAACTAGTGTCACAGAAATGGTTCAAAACATAGACAGTAAGAAGAGACAGTCTTCTTGTACTTGAGTCGGCATTGTGCCTTTTGTATTTAATTCCGATACAATTTCTCTGTTTTTTCGTCAACAAGATCGTCGGAGGGATACAGTAAACCTGAAATGAAGCATCGGAATCTGTAACTAGAGTCACAGGAATGGTTCAAAACATAGACAGTAAGAAGAGTCAGTCTTCTTGTACTTAAGTCGGCAATGTGCCCTCTTGTATTTAATTCCGATATAATTTACGTAATTCATCGTCAATAAGTAGGTCCGAGGGATACAGTAAACCTGAAGTGAGGCATCGGAATCTATAACTAGTGTCACAGGAATGGTTCAAACCATAGACAGTAAGATGAGTTAGTGTTCTTGTACTGAAGTCGGCATTGTGCCTTTTGTATTTAATTAAAATGCTATTTCTATGTTTCATCGTCAATAAGAAGGTCAGAGGGATACAGTAAACCTGAACTGAAGCATCGGAATCTATAACTAGTGTCACAGGAATGGTTCAAAACTTAGACAGTAAGAAGAGCCAGTCATCTTGTACTTGGGTCGACATTGTGCCTTTTGTATTTAATTCGGATGCAACTTCTGTGTTTCATCGTCAATAAGAGCGTCAGAGGGATACAGTAAACCTGAAGTTAAGCATCGGAATCTATAACTAGTGTCACAGGAATGGTTCAAAACATAGACAGTTGGAAGGGTCAGTCTTCTTGTACTTAATTCGGCATTGTGCCTTTTGTATTTAATTAAGATTTAATTTTGGGTTTCATCGTCAATAATAAGGTCAGAGGCATACAGTATACCTGATTGTGAAGCATCGGAATCTATAACTAGTGTCACAGGAATGGTTCAAAACATAGTCAGTAAGAAGAGTCAGTTATCTTGTACTTAAGTCGGCATTGTGCCTTTTGTATTTAATTCCGATGCAATTTCTGTGTTTCATCGTCAATAAGAAGGTCAGAGGGATACAGTATACCTGAAGTGAAGCATCGGAATCTATAACTAGTGTCACAGGAATTGTTCAAATCATAGACAGTAAGAACAGTCAGTCTTTTTGTACTTAAGTCGGCATTGTGCCTTTTGTATTTTATTCCGATGCAATTTCTGTGTTTCATCGTCAATACGAAAGTCAGAGGGATACAGTAAACCTGAAGTGAAGCATCGGAATCTATAACTAGTGTCACAGGAAAGGTTCAAAACATAGACAGTAAGAAGGGTCAGTCTTCTTGTACTTAAGTCGGCATTGTGCTTTTGTATTTAATTCCGATGCAATTTACGTGTTTCATCGTCAATAAGAAGGTCAGAGGAATACAGTAAACCTGAAGTGAAGCATCGGAATCTATAACTAGTGTCTAAGGAATGGTTCAAAACATAGACAGTAAGAAGAGTCAGTTTTCTTGTACATAAGTCGGCATTGTGCCTTTTGTAATTAATTCCGATGCAATTTCTGTGTTTCATCGTCAACAAGAAGGCCACAGGGAGACAGTAAACCTGAACTGAAGTATCGGAATCTATAACTAGTGTCACAGGAATGGTTCAAAACATAGACAGTAAGAAGAGTCAGTCTTCTTGTACTTAAGTCGACATTGTGCCTTTTGTATGTATTTCCGATGCAATTTCTGTGTTTCATCGTCAATAAGAAGCTCACAAGGATACAGTAACCCTGAAGTGAAGCATCGGAATCTATAACAAGTGTCACAGGCATGGTTCAAAAAATAGACAGTAAGTAGAGTCAGTCTTTTTGTACTTAAGTCGGCATTGTGCCTTTTGTATTTAATTCCGATGCAATTTCTGTGTTTCATCGTCAATACGAAAGTCAGAGGGATACAGTAAACCTGAAGTGAAGCATCGGAATCTATAACGAGAGTCACAGGAATGGTTCAAAACATAGAAAGTAAGAAGGATCTGTCTTCTTGAACTTAAGTCGGCATTGTGCCTTTTGCATTTAATTCCGATGCAATATCTGTATTTCTTCGTCAATAAGAAGGTCAGAGGGATGCAGTAAACCTGAAGTGAAGCATCGGAATCTATAACTAGTGTCACAGAAATGTTTCAAAACATAGACAGTAAGAAGAGCCAGTCTTCTTGTACTTGAGTCTGCATTGTGCCTTTTGTATTTAATTCCGATGCAATTTCTGCATTTCTTCGTCAATAAGAAGGTCAGAGGGATACAGTATACCTGAAGTGAAGCATCGGAATCTATAACTAGTGTCACAGAAATGGTTCAAAACATAGACAGTAAGAATGTCAGTCTTCTTGTACTTATGTCGGCATTGTGCCTTTTGTAAATAATTCCGATGCAATTTCTGTGTTTCGTCGTCAATAAGAAGCTCAGAGGGATACAGTAAATCTGAAGTGAAGCATCGGAATCTATAACTAGTGTCACAGAAATGGTTCAAAACATAGACAGTAAGAAGAGTCAGTCTTCTTGTACTTGAGTCGGCATAGTGCCTTTTGTATTTAATTAGGATGCAACGTCTGAGTTTCATCGTCAATAAGAAGGTCACAGGGAGACAGTGAACCTGAACTGAAGCATCGGAATCTATAACTAGTGTCACAGGAATGGTTCAAAACTTAGACAGTAAGAAGAGCCAGTCTTCTTGTACTTGGGTCGACATTGTGCCTTTTGTATTTAATTCGGATGCAACTTCTGTGTTTCATCGTCAATAAGAGCGTCAGAGGGATACAGTAAACCTGAAGTGAAGCATCGGAATCTATAACTAGTGTCACAGGAATGGTTCAAAACATAGACAGTTGGAAGGGTCAGTCTTCTTGTACTTAATTCGGCATTGTGCCTTTTGTATTTAATTAAGATTTAATTTCTGGGTTTCATCGTCAATAATAAGGTCAGAGGCATACAGTATACCTGATGTGAAGCATCGGAATCTATAACTAGTGTCACAGGAATGGTTCAAAACATAGTCAGTAAGAAGAGTCAGTTATCTTGTACTTAAGTCGGCATTGTGCCTTTTGTATTTAATTCCGATGCAATTTCTGTGTTTCATCGTCAATAAGAAGGTCAGAGGGATACAGTATACCTGAAGTGAAGCATCGGAATCTATAACTAGTGTCACAGGAATTGTTCAAATCATAGACAGTAAGAACAGTCAGTCTTTTTGTACTTAAGTCGGCATTGTGCCTTTTGTATTTTATTCCGATGCAATTTCTGTGTTTCATCGTCAATACGAAAGTCAGAGGGATACAGTAAACCTGAAGTGAAGCATCGGAATCTATAACTAGTGTCACAGGAATGGTTCAAACCATAGACAGTAAGATGAGTTAGTGTTCTTGTACTTAAGTCGGCATTGTGCCTCTTGTATTTAATTCCGATATAATTTACGTAATTCATCGTCAATAAGTAGGTCAGAGGGATACAGTAAACCTGAAGTGAAGCATCGGAATCTATAACTAGTGTTACAGAAATGGTTCAAAACTTAGACAGTAAGAAAAGCCAGTCTTCTTGCACTTGAGTCGGCATTGTGCCTTTTGTATTTAATTCCGATGCAATTTCTGTGTTTCATCGTCAATAAGAAGGTCAGAGGGATACAGTAAACCCTTAAGTGAAGCATCGGAATCTATAACTAGTGTCACAGGAATGGTTCAAAACATAGACAGTAAGAAGAGTCAGTTTTCTTGTACTTAATTCGGCAATGGGCCTTTTGAATATTATTACGATGCAATCTATGTGTTTCTTCGTCAATAAGAAGGTCAGAGGGACACAGTAAACCTGAAGTGAAGCATCGGAATCTATAACTAGTGTCACAGGAATGGTTCAAAACATAGACAGTAAGAAGAGCCAGTCTTCTTGTACTTGGGTCGGCATTGTGCCTTTTGTATTTAATTCATATGCAACTTCTGTGTTTCATCGTCAATAAGAGCGTCAGAGGGATACAGTAAACCTGAAGTGAAGCATCGGAATCTATAACTAGTGTCACAGGAATGGTTCAAACATAGACAGTAGGAAGAGTCAGTCTTCTTGTACTTAATTCGGCATTGTGCCTTTTGTATTTAATTAAGATTTAATTTCTGTGTTTCATCGTCAATAATAAGGTCAGAGGGATGCAGTAAACCTGAAGTGAAGCTCGGAATCTATAACTAGTGTCACAGGAATGGTTCAAAAACATAGTCAGTAAGAAGAGTCAATCTTCTTGTACTTAAGTCGGCATTGGGCCTTAATTAAGATGCAATTTCTGTGTTTCATCGTGAATAGGAAGGTGAAAGGGATATAGTAAACCTGGAGTGAAGCTTCGGAAATTTATAACTAGTGTCACAGGAATGGTTCAAATCATAGACAGTAGGAAGAGTCAGTCTTCTTGTACTTAAGTCGGCATTGTGCCTTTTGTATATAATTCCAATGCAATTTCTGTGTTTCATCGTCAATAAGAAGCTTAGAGGGATACAGTAGACCTGAAGTGAAGCATCGGAATCAATAACTAGTGTCACAGGTATGGTTCAAAACAAAGACAGTAAGAAGATTCAGTTTTCTTGTACTTAAGTCGGCATTGTGCCTTTTGTATTTAATTCCGATGCAATTTCTGTGTTTCATCGTCAATATGAAGGTCAGATCGATACAGTAAACCTGAAGTGAAGCATCTGAATCTATAACTTGTGTCACAGGAATGGTTCAAAGCATAGACAGTAAGATGAGTCTGTCTTTTTGTACTTAAGTGGGCATTGTGCCATTTGTATTTAATTCCGATGCAGTTTCTGTGATTCATCGTCAATACAAAGGTCAGAGGGATACAGTAAACCTGAAGTGAAGCATCGGAATCTATAACTAGTGTCACAGGAATGGTTCAAAACATAGACAGTAAGAAGGGTCAGTCTTCTTATACTTAAGTCGGCATTGGGCCTTTTGCATTTAATTCCGATGCAATATCTGTGTTTCTTCGTCAATAAGAAGGTCAGAGGGATACAGTAAACCTGAAGTGAACCATCGGAATCTATAACTCGTGTCACAGAAATGGTTCAAAACATAGACAGTAAGAAAAGCCAGTCTTCTTGTACTTGGGTCGGCATTGTGCCTTTTGTATTTAATTCCGATGCAATTTCTGTGTTTCATCGTCAATAAGAAGGTCAGAGGGATACAGTAAACGCTTAAGTGAAGCATCGGAATCTATAACTAGTGTCACAGGA
Organism: Schistocerca piceifrons; assembly: GCF_021461385.2. Classification (NCBI taxonomy): domain Eukaryota; kingdom Metazoa; phylum Arthropoda; class Insecta; order Orthoptera; family Acrididae; genus Schistocerca; species Schistocerca piceifrons. The sequence goes on along the minus strand of NC_060140.1, from coordinate 1,897,524 downwards.
ATGGTTCAAAACATAAACAATAAAAAGAGTCATTTTTTTTGTACTAAGGTCGGCATTGTGCCTTTTGTATTTAATTTTGATGCAATTTCTGTGTTTCCCTGTCAATAAGAAGGTCAGAGGGATACAGTAAACCTGAAGTGAAGCATCGGAATCTATAACTAGTGTCACAGAAATGGTTCAAAACATAGACAGTAAGAAGAGACAGTCTTCTTGTACTTGAGTCGGCATTGTGCCTTTTGTATTTAATTCCGATACAATTTCTCTGTTTTTTCGTCAACAAGATCGTCAGAGGGATACAGTAAACCTGAAATGAAGCATCGGAATCTGTAACTAGAGTCACAGGAATGGTTCAAAACATAGACAGTAAGAAGAGTCAGTCTTCTTGTACTTAAGTCGGCAATGTGCCTCTTGTATTTAATTCCGATATAATTTACGTAATTCATCGTCAATAAGTAGGTCCGAGGGATACAGTAAACCTGAAGTGAGGCATCGGAATCTATAACTAGTGTCACAGGAATGGTTCAAACCATAGACAGTAAGATGAGTTAGTGTTCTTGTACTGAAGTCGGCATTGTGCCTTTTGTATTTAATTAAAATGCTATTTCTATGTTTCATCGTCAATACGAAGGTCAGAGGGATACAGTAAACCTGAAGTGAAGCATCGGAATCTATAACTAGTGTCACAGGAATGGTTCAAAACATAGACAGTAAGAAGAGTCAGTCTTCTTGTACTTAAGTCGGCATTGTGCGTTTTGTATATAATTACGATGCAATTTCTGTGTTTCATCGTCAATAAGAGGGTCAGCTGGATACAGTTACCTGAAGTGAATCATCGGATTCTATAACTAATGTCAGCGGAATGGTAGAAAACATTGACAGTAAGAAGAGTCAGTCTTCTTGTACTTAAGTCGGCATTGTGTCTTCTGTATTTAATTAAGATGCGATTTCTGTGTTTCATCGTCAATAAAGAGGTCAGAGGGATACAGGAAACCGGAAGTGAAGCATCGGAATCTAAAACTAGTGTCACAGGATTGGTTAAAATCATAGACAGTAAGAAGAGTCAGTCTTCTTGTACTTAGGTGGGCATTTTGCCTTTTGTATTTATTTCCGATGCAATTTCTGTGCTTCATCGTCAATAAGAAGGTCAGCTGGATACAGTAAACCTGAAGTGAAGCATCGGAATCTATAACTAGTGTCACAGGAATGGCTCAAAACATAGACAGTAAGAAGAGCCAGTCTTCTTGTACTTGAGTCGGCATTGTGCCTTTTGTATTTAATTCCGATGAATTTTCTGTGTTTGATCGTCAATAAGAAGGTCAGAGGGATACAGTAAACCTGAAGTAAAGCATCGGAATCTATAACCAGTGTCACAGGAATGGTTCAAACATTGACAGTAAGAGGAGTCAGTCTTCTTGTTCTTAAGTCGGCATTGTGCCTTTTGTATTTAATTCCGATGCAATTTACGTGTTTCATCGTCCATAAGAAGGTCAGAGGGATACAGTAAACCTGAAGTGAAGCATCGGAATCTATAACTAGTGTCACAGGAATGGCTCAAAACATAGACAGTAAGAAGAGCCAGTTTTCTTGTACTTATGTCGCCATTGTGCCTTTTCTAAATAATTCCGATGCAATTTCTGTGTTTCATCGTCAATAAGAAGCTCAGAGGGATACGGTAAATCTGAAGCGAAGCATCGGAATCTATAACTAGTGTCACAGGAATGGTTCAAAGCATAGACAATAAGATGGGGCATTCTTCTTGTCCTTAAGTCGGCATTGTGCCTTTTGTATTTAATTCCGATGCAATTTACGTGTTTCATCGTCAATAAGAAGGTCAGAGGGATACAGTAAACCTGAAGTGAAGCATCGGAATCTATAACTATTGTCACAGGAATGGTTCAAACATAGACAGTAAGAAGAGTCAGTCTTTTTGTACTTAAGTCGGCATTGTGCCTTTTGTATTTAATTCCGATGAATTTTCTGTGTTTGATCGTCAATACGAAGGTCAGAGGGAAACAGTATACATGATGTGAAGCATGGGAATCTATTACTAGTGTCACAGGAATGGTTCAAACCAATGACAGTAAGAAGAGTCAGTGTTCTTGTACTTAAGTCGGCATTGTGCCTTTTGTATTTAATTAAGATGCAATTTCTGTGTTTCATCGTCAATAAGAAGGTGAAAGGGATACAGTAAACCTGAAGTGAAGCATCGGAATCTATAACTAGTGTCACAGGAATGGTTCAAAACATAGACAGTAAGAAGAGTCAGTCTTCTTGTACTTAAGTCGACATTGTGCCTTTTGTATGTATTTCCGATGCAATTTCTGTGTTTCATTGTCAATAAGAAGCTCACAAGGACACAGTAACCCCGAAGTGAAGCATCGGAATCTATAACTAGTGTCACAGGCATGGTTCAAAAAATAGACAGTAAGTAGAGTCAGTCTTTTTGTACTTAAGTCGGCATTGTGAATTTTTTTTTTAATTCCGGTGCAATTTCTGTGTGTCATCGTCAATACGAAGGTCAGAGGGATACAGTAAACCTGAAGTGAAGCATCGGAATCTATAACTAGAGTCACAGGAATGGTTCAAAACATAGAAAGTAAGAAGGATCTGTCTTCTTGAACTTAAGTCGGCATTGTGCCTTTTGTATTTAATTCCGATGCAATATCTGTATTTCTTCGTCAATAAGAAGGTCAGAGGGATGCAGTAAACCTGAAGTGAAGCATCGGAATCTATAACTAGTGTCACAGGAATGGTTCAAAACATAGACAATAAGATGGGGCATTCTTCTTGTCCTTAAGTCGGCATTGTGCCTTTTGTATTTAATTCCGATGCAATTTACGTGTTTCATCGTCAATACGAAAGTCAGAGGGATACAGTAAACCTGAAGTGAAGCATCGGAATCTATAACTAGAGTCACAGGAATGGTTCAAAACATAGAAAGTAAGAAGGATCTGTCTTCTTGAACTTAAGTCGGCATTGTGCCTTTTGCATTTAATTCCGATGCAATATCTGTATTTCTTCGTCAATAAGAAGGTCAGAGGGATGCAGTAAACCTGAAGTGAAGCATCGGAATCTATAACTAGTGTCACAGAAATGGTTCAAAACATAGACAGTAATAAGAGCCAGCCTTCTTGTACTTGTGTCGGCATTGTGCCTTTTCTATTTAATTCGGATGCAACTTCTGTGTTTCATCGTCAATAAGAGCGTCAGAGGGATACAGTAAACCTGAAGTGAAGCATCGGAATCTATAACTAGTGCCACAGGAATGGTTCAAAACATAGACAGTAGGAACAGTCAGTCTTCTTGTACTTAATACGGCATTGTGACTTATGTATTTAATTAAGATTTAATTTCTGTGTTTCATCGTCAATAATAAGGTCAGAGGCATACGGTAAACCTGATGTGAAGCATCGGAATCTATAACTAGTGTCACAGGAATGGTTCAAAACATAGTCAGTAAGAAGAGTCAGTTATCTTGTACTTAAGTCGGCATTGTGATTTTGTATTTAATTCCGATGCAATTTCTGTGTTTCATCGTCAGTAAGAAGGTCAGAGGGATACAGTATACCTGAATTGAAGCATCGGAATCTATAACTAGTGTCACAGGAATTGTTCAAATCATAGACAGTAAGAACAGTCAGTCTTTTTGTACTTAAGTCGGCATTGTGCCTTTTGTATTTTATTCCGATGCAATTTCTGTGTTTCATCGTCAATACGAAAGTCAGAGGGATACAGTAAACCTGAAGTGAAGCATCGGAATCTATAACCAGTGTCACAGGAATGGTTCAAAACATAGACAGTAAGAAGGGTCCGTCTTCTTGTACTTTAGTCAGCATTGTGCCTTTTGTATTTAATTCCGATGCAATATCTGTGTTTTTTCGTCATTAAGAAGGTCAGAGGGATACAGTAAAACTGAAGTCAAGCATCGGAATCTATAACTAGTGTCACAGAAATGGTTCAAAACATTGACAGTAAGAAGAGCCAGTCTTCTTGTACTTGAGTCGGCATAGTGCCTTTTGTATTTAATTAGGATGCAACGTCTGAGTTTCATCGTCAATAAGAAGGTCAGAGGGATACGGTAAACCTGAAGTGAAGCATCGGAATCTATAACTAGTGTCACAGAATGGTTCAAAACATAGACAGTAAGAAGACCCATTCTTCTTATACTTATATCGGCATTGTGCCTTTTGTATTTAATTACGATGCAATTTACGTGTTCCATCGTCAATAAGAAGGTCAGAGGGATACAGTAAACCTGAAGTGAAGCATCGGAATCTACAACTAGTGTCACAGGAATGGTTCAAAACATAGACAGTAAGAAGAGTCAGTTTTCTTGTACATAAGTAGGCATTGTGCCTTTTGTATTTATTTCCGATGCAATTTCTGTGTTTCATCGTCAATAAGAAGGTCACAGGGAGACAGTGAACCTGAACTGAAGCATCGGAATCTATAACTAGTGTCACAGGAATGGTTCAAAACTTAGACAGTAAGAAGAGCCAGTCTTCTTGTACTTGGGTCGACATTGTGCCTTTTGTATTTAATTCGGATGCAACTTCTGTGTTTCATCGTCAATAAGAGCGTCAGAGGGATACAGTAAACCTGAAGTGAAGCATCGGAATCTATAACTAGTTTCACAGGAATGGTTCAAATCATAGACAGTTGGAAGAGTCAGTCTTCTTGTACTTAATTCGGCATTGTGCCTTTTGTATTTAATTAAGATTTAATTTCTGGGTTTCATCGTCAATAATAAGGTCAGAGGCATACAGTAAACCTGATGTGAAGCATCGGAATCTATAACTAGTGTCACAGGAATGGTTCAAAACATAGTCAGTAAGTAAAGTCAGTTATCTTGTACTTAAGTCGGCATTGTGCCTTTTGTATTTAATTCCGATGCAATTTCTGTGTTTCATCGTCAATAAGAAGGTCAGAGGGATACAGTATACCTGAAGTGAAGCATCGGAATCTATAACTAGTGTCACAGGAATTGTTCAAATCATAGACAGTAAGAACAGTCAGTCTTTTTGTACTTAAGTCGGCATTGTGCCTTTTGTATTTTATTCCGATGCAATTTCTGTGTTTCATCGTCAATACGAAAGTCAGAGGGATACAGTAAACCTGAAGTGAAGCATCGGAATCTATAACTAGTGTCACAGGAATGGTTCAAAACATAAACAGTAAGAAGGGTCCGTCTTCTTGTACTTAAGTCAGCATTGTGTCTTTTGTATTTAATTCCGATGCAATATCTGTGTTTTTTCGTCATTAAGAAGGTCAGAGGGATACAGTAAAACTGAAGTCAAGCATCGGAATCTATAACTAGTGTCACAGAAATGGTTCAAAACATAGACAGTAAGAAGAGCCTGTCTTCTTGTACCTGAGTCGGCATTGTGCCTTTTGTATTTAATTAGGATGCAACGTCTGTGTTTCATCGTCAATAAGAAGGTCAGAGGGATACGGTAAACCTGAAGTGAAGCATCGGAATCTATAACTAGTGTCACAGGAATGGTTCAAAACATAGACAGTAAGAAGACCCATTCTTCTTATACTTATATCGGCATTGTGCCTTTTGTATTTAATTACGATGCAATATCTGTGTTTTTTCGTCATTAAGAAGGTCAGAGGGATACAGTAAAACTGAAGTCATGCATCGGAATCTATAACTAGTGTCACAGAAATGGTTCAACACATAGACAGTAAGAAGAGCCAGTCTTCTTGTACTTGAGTCGGCATTGTGCCTTTTGTATTTAATTCCGATGCAATTTCTGTGTTTCATCGTCAATAAGAAGGTCAGAGGGATACAGTAAACGTTAAGTGAAGCATCGGAATCTATAACTAGAGTCACAGGAATGGTTCAAAACATAGAAAGTGAGAAGGATCTGTCTTCTTGAACTTAAGTCGGCATTGTGCCTTTTGTGTTTAATTCCGATGCAATTTCTGTGTTTCATCGTCAATAAGAAGCTCAGAGGGATACAGTAAATCTGAAGTGAAGCATCGGAATCTATAACTAGTGTCACAGGAATGGTTCAAAACATAGACAGTAAGAAGAGGCATTCTTCTTGTACTTAAGTCGGCATTGTGCCTTTTGTATTTAATTCCGATGCAATTTACGTGTTTCATCATCAATAAGAAGGTCAGAGGGATACAGTAAACCTGAAGTGAAGCATCGGAAACTATAACTAGTGTCACAGGAATGGTTCAAAACATAGACAGTAAGAAGAGTCAGTCTTTTTGTACTTAAGTCGGCATTGTGCCTTTTGTATTTAATTCCGATGCAATTTCTGTGTTTCATCGTCAATACGAAAGTCAGAGGGAAACAGTATACATGATGTGAAGCATCGGAATCTATAACTAGTGTCACAGGAATGGTCCAAACATAGACAGTAAGAAGGGTCAGTCTTCTTGTACTGAAGTCAGCATTGTGCCTTTTGTATTTAATCCGATGAAATATCTGTGTTTCTTCGTCAATAAGAAGGCCACAGGGAGACAGTAAACCTGAACTGAAGTATCGGCATCTATAACTAGTGTCACAGGAATGGTTCAAATCATACACAGTAAGAAGAGTCAGTCTTCTTGTACTTAAGTCGACATTGTGCCTTTTGTATGTATTTCCGATGCAATTTCTGTGTTTCATCGTCAATAAGAAGCTCACAAGGATACAGTAACCCTGAAGTGAAGCATCGGAATCTATAACAAGTGTCACAGGCATGGTTCAAAAAATAGACAGTAAGCAGAGTCAGTCTTTTTGTACTTAAGTCGGCATTGTGCCTTTTGTATTTAATTCCGATGCAATTTCTGTGTTTCATCGTCAATACGAAAGTCAGAGGGATACAGTAAAACTGAAGTGAAGCATCGGAATCTATAACTAGAGTCACAGGAATGGTTCAAAACATAGAAAGTAAGAAGGATCTGTCTTCTTGAACTTAAGTCGGCATTGTGCCTTTTGCATTTAATTCCGATGCAATATCTGTATTTCTTCGTCAATAGGAAGGTCAGAGGGATGCAGTAAACCTGAAGTGAAGCATCGGAATCTATAACTAGTGTCACAGAAATGGTTCAAAACATAGACAGTAATAAGAGCCAGCCTTCTTGTACTTGTGTCGGCATTGTGCCTTTTCTATTTAATTCGGATGCAACTTCTGTGTTTCATCGTCAATAAGAGCGTCAGAGGGATACAGTAAACCTGAAGTGAAGCATCGGAATCTATAACTAGTGCCACAGGAATGGTTCAAAACATAGACAGTAGGAACAGTCAGTCTTCTTGTACTTAATACGGCATTGTGACTTATGTATTTAATTAAGATTTAATTTCTGTGTTTCATCGTCAATAATAAGGTCAGAGGCATACGGTAAACCTGATGTGAAGCATCGGAATCTATAACTAGTGTCACAGGAATGGTTCAAAACATAGTCAGTAGGAAGAGTCAGTTATCTTGTACTTAAGTCGGCATTGTGATTTTGTATTTAATTCCGATGCAATTTCTGTGTTTCATCGTCAGTAAGAAGGTCAGAGGGATACAGTATACCTGAAGTGAAGCATCGGAATCTATAACTAGTGTCACAGGAATTGTTCAAATCATAGACAGTAAGAACAGTCAGTCTTTTTGTACTTAAGTCGGCATTGTGCCTTTTGAATTTTATTCCGATGCAATTTCTGTGTTTCATCGTCAATACGAAAGTCAGAGGGATACAGTAAACCTGAAGTGAAGCATCGGAATCTATAACCAGTGTCACAGGAATGGTTCAAAACATAGACAGTAAGAAGGGTCCGTCTTCTTGTACTTTAGTCAGCATTGTGCCTTTTGTATTTAATTCCGATGCAATATCTGTGTTTTTTCGTCATTAAGAAGGTCAGAGGGATACAGTAAAACTGAAGTCAAGCATCGGAATCTATAACTAGTGTCACAGAAATGGTTCAAAACATTGACAGTAAGAAGAGCCAGTCTTCTTGTACTTGAGTCGGCATAGTGCCTTTTGTATTTAATTAGGATGCAACGTCTGAGTTTCATCGTCAATAAGAAGGTCAGAGGGATACGGTAAACCTGAAGTGAAGCATCGGAATCTATAACTAGTGTCACAGAATGGTTCAAAACATAGACAGTAAGAAGACCCATTCTTCTTATACTTATATCGGCATTGTGCCTTTTGTATTTAATTACGATGCAATTTACGTGTTCCATCGTCAATAAGAAGGTCAGAGGGATACAGTAAACCTGAAGTGAAGCATCGGAATCTACAACTAGTGTCACAGGAATGGTTCAAAACATAGACAGTAAGAAGAGTCAGTTTTCTTGTACATAAGTAGGCATTGTGCCTTTTGTATTTATTTCCGATGCAATTTCTGTGTTTCATCGTCAATAAGAAGGTCACAGGGAGACAGTGAACCTGAACTGAAGCATCGGAATCTATAACTAGTGTCACAGGAATGGTTCAAAACTTAGACAGTAAGAAGAGCCAGTCTTCTTGTACTTGGGTCGACATTGTGCCTTTTGTATTTAATTCGGATGCAACTTCTGTGTTTCATCGTCAATAAGAGCGTCAGAGGGATACAGTAAACCTGAAGTGAAGCATCGGAATCTATAACTAGTTTCACAGGAATGGTTCAAATCATAGACAGTTGGAAGAGTCAGTCTTCTTGTACTTAATTCGGCATTGTGCCTTTTGTATTTAATTAAGATTTAATTTCTGGGTTTCATCGTCAATAATAAGGTCAGAGGCATACAGTAAACCTGATGTGAAGCATCGGAATCTATAACTAGTGTCACAGGAATGGTTCAAAACATAGTCAGTAAGTAAAGTCAGTTATCTTGTACTTAAGTCGGCATTGTGCCTTTTGTATTTAATTCCGATGCAATTTCTGTGTTTCATCGTCAATAAGAAGGTCAGAGGGATACAGTATACCTGAAGTGAAGCATCGGAATCTATAACTAGTGTCACAGGAATTGTTCAAATCATAGACAGTAAGAACAGTCAGTCTTTTTGTACTTAAGTCGGCATTGTGCCTTTTGTATTTTATTCCGATGCAATTTCTGTGTTTCATCGTCAATACGAAAGTCAGAGGGATACAGTAAACCTGAAGTGAAGCATCGGAATCTATAACTAGTGTCACAGGAATGGTTCAAAACATAGACAGTAAGAAGACCCATTCTTCTTATACTTATATCGGCATTGTGCCTTTTGTATTTAATTACGATGCAATATCTGTGTTTTTTCGTCATTAAGAAGGTCAGAGGGATACAGTAAAACTGAAGTCATGCATCGGAATCTATAACTAGTGTCACAGAAATGGTTCAAAACATAGACAGTAAGAAGAGCCAGTCTTCTTGTACTTGAGTCGGCATTGTGCCTTTTGTATTTAATTCCGATGCAATTTCTGTGTTTCATCGTCAATAAGAAGGTCAGAGGGATACAGTAAACCTTAAGTGAAGCATCGGAATCTATAACTAGAGTCACAGGAATGGTTCAAAACATAGAAAGTAAGAAGGATCTGTCTTCTTGAACTTAAGTCGGCATTGTGCCTTTTGTATTTAATTCCGATGCAATTTCTGTGTTTCATCGTCAATAAGAAGCTCAGAGGGATACAGTAAATCTGAAGTGAAGCATCGGAATCTATAACTAGTGTCACAGGAATGGTTCAAAACATAGACAGTAAGAAGAGGCATTCTTCTTGTACTTAAGTCGGCATTGTGCCTTTTGTATTTAATTCCGATGCAATTTACGTGTTTCATCGTCAATAAGAAGGTCAGAGGGATACAGTAAACCTGAAGTGAAGCATCGGAAACTATAACTAGTGTCACAGGAATGGTTCAAAACAAGACAGTAAGAAGAGTCAGTCTTTTTGTACTTAAGTCGGCATTGTGCCTTTTGTATTTAATTCCGATGCAATTTCTGTGTTTCATCGTCAATACGAAAGTCAGAGGGATACAGTAAACCTTAAGTGAAGCATCGGAATCTATAACTAGTGTCACAGGAATGGTTCAAAGCATAGACAGTAAGAAGGGTCAGTCTTCTTGTACTTAAGTCGGCATTGTGCCTTTTGTATTTAATTCCGATGCAATTTACGTAGTTCATCGTCAATAAGAACGTCAGAGGAATACAGTAAACCTGCAGTGAAGCATCGGAATCTATAACTAGTGTCTAAGGAATGGTTCAAAACATAGACAGTAAGAAGAGTCAGTTTTCTTGTACATAAGTCGGCATTGTGCCTTTTGTAATTAATTCCGATGCAATTTCTGTGTTTCATCGTCAATAAGAAGGTCACAGGGAGACAGTAAACCTGAACTGAAGTATCGGAATCTATAACTAGTGTCACAGGAATGGTTCAAATCATAGACAGTAAGAAGAGTCAGTTTTCTTGTACTTAGGTCGGCATTGGGCCTTTTGAATATAATTACGATGCAATTTGTGTGCTTCTTCGTCAATAAGAAGGTGTGAGGGATGCAGTAAACCTGAAGGGAAGCATCGGAATCCATAACTAGTGTCACAGAAATGGTTCAAAACATAGACAGTAATAAGAGCCAGCCTTCCTGTACTTGTGTCGGCATTGTGCCTTTTCTATTTAATTCGGATGCAACTTCTGTGTTTCATCGTCAATAAGAGCGTCAGAGGGATACAGCAAACCTGAAGTGAAGCATCGGAATCTATAACTAGTGTCACAGGAATGGTTCAAAACATAGACAGTAGGAACAGTCAGTCTTCTTGTACTTAATTCGGCATTGCGCCTTTTGTATTTAATTAAGATTTAATTTCTGTGTTTCATCGTCAATAATAAGGTCAGAGGCATACAGTAAACCTGATGTGAAGCATCGGAATCTATAATTAGTGTCACAGGAATGGTTCAAAACATAGTCAGTAAGAAGAGTCAGTTATCTTGTACTTAAGTCGGCATTGTGATTTTGTATTTAATTCCGATGCAATTTCTGTGTTTCATCGTCAGTAAGAAGGTCAGAGGGATACAGTATACCTGAAGTGAAGCATCGGAATCTATAACTAGTGTCACAGGAATTGTTCAAATCATAGACAGTAAGAACAGTCAGTCTTTTTGTACTTAAGTCGGCATTGTGCCTTTTGAATTTTATTCCGATGCAATTTCTGTGTTTCATCGTCAATACGAAAGTCAGAGGGATACAGTAAACCTGAAGTGAAGCATCGGAATCTATAACCAGTGTCACAGGAATGGTTCAAAACATAGACAGTAAGAAGGGTCCGTCTTCTTGTACTTTAGTCAGCATTGTGCCTTTTGTATTTAATTCCGATGCAATATCTGTGTTTTTTCGTCATTAAGAAGGTCAGAGGGATACAGTAAAACTGAAGTCAAGCATCGGAATCTATAACTAGTGTCACAGAAATGGTTCAAAACATTGACAGTAAGAAGAGCCAGTCTTCTTGTACTTGAGTCGGCATAGTGCCTTTTGTATTTAATTAGGATGCAACGTCTGAGTTTCATCGTCAATAAGAAGGTCAGAGGGATACGGTAAACCTGAAGTGAAGCATCGGAATCTATAACTAGTGTCACAGAATGGTTCAAAACATAGACAGTAAGAAGACCCATTCTTCTTATACTTATATCGGCATTGTGCCTTTTGTATTTAATTACGATGCAATTTACGTGTTCCATCGTCAATAAGAAGGTCAGAGGGATACAGTAAACCTGAAGTGAAGCATCGGAATCTACAACTAGTGTCACAGGAATGGTTCAAAACATAGACAGTAAGAAGAGTCAGTTTTCTTGTACATAAGTAGGCATTGTGCCTTTTGTATTTATTTCCGATGCAATTTCTGTGTTTCATCGTCAATAAGAAGGTCACAGGGAGACAGTGAACCTGAACTGAAGCATCGGAATCTATAACTAGTGTCACAGGAATGGTTCAAAACTTAGACAGTAAGAAGAGCCAGTCTTCTTGTACTTGGGTCGACATTGTGCCTTTTGTATTTAATTCGGATGCAACTTCTGTGTTTCATCGTCAATAAGAGCGTCAGAGGGATACAGTAAACCTGAAGTGAAGCATCGGAATCTATAACTAGTTTCACAGGAATGGTTCAAATCATAGACAGTTGGAAGAGTCAGTCTTCTTGTACTTAATTCGGCATTGTGCCTTTTGTATTTAATTAAGATTTAATTTCTGGGTTTCATCGTCAATAATAAGGTCAGAGGCATACAGTAAACCTGATGTGAAGCATCGGAATCTATAACTAGTGTCACAGGAATGGTTCAAAACATAGTCAGTAAGTAAAGTCAGTTATCTTGTACTTAAGTCGGCATTGTGCCTTTTGTATTTAATTCCGATGCAATTTCTGTGTTTCATCGTCAATAAGAAGGTCAGAGGGATACAGTATACCTGAAGTGAAGCATCGGAATCTATAACTAGTGTCACAGGAATTGTTCAAATCATAGACAGTAAGAACAGTCAGTCTTTTTGTACTTAAGTCGGCATTGTGCCTTTTGTATTTTATTCCGATGCAATTTCTGTGTTTCATCGTCAATACGAAAGTCAGAGGGATACAGTAAACCTGAAGTGAAGCATCGGAATCTATAACTAGTGTCACAGGAATGGTTCAAAACATAGACAGTAAGAAGACCCATTCTTCTTATACTTATATCGGCATTGTGCCTTTTGTATTTAATTACGATGCAATATCTGTGTTTTTTCGTCATTAAGAAGGTCAGAGGGATACAGTAAAACTGAAGTCATGCATCGGAATCTATAACTAGTGTCACAGAAATGGTTCAAAACATAGACAGTAAGAAGAGCCAGTCTTCTTGTACTTGAGTCGGCATTGTGCCTTTTGTATTTAATTCCGATGCAATTTCTGTGTTTCATCGTCAATAAGAAGGTCAGAGGGATACAGTAAACCTTAAGTGAAGCATCGGAATCTATAACTAGAGTCACAGGAATGGTTCAAAACATAGAAAGTAAGAAGGATCTGTCTTCTTGAACTTAAGTCGGCATTGTGCCTTTTGTATTTAATTCCGATGCAATATCTGTGTTTCATCGTCAATAAGAAGCTCAGAGGGATACAGTAAATCTGAAGTGAAGCATCGGAATCTATAACTAGTGTCACAGGAATGGTTCAAAACATAGACAGTAAGAAGAGGCATTCTTCTTGTACTTAAGTCGGCATTGTGCCTTTTGTATTTAATTCCGATGCAATTTACGTGTTTCATCGTCAATAAGAAGGTCAGAGGGATACAGTAAACCTGAAGTGAAGCATCGAAAACTATAACTAGTGTCACAGGAATGGTTCAAAACATAGACAGTAAGAAGAGTCAGTCTTTTTGTACTTAAGTCGGCATTGTGCCTTTTGTATTTAATTCCGATGCAATTTCTGTGTTTCATCGTCAATACGAAAGTCAGAGGGATACAGTAAACCTTAAGTGAAGCATCGGAATCTATAACTAGTGTCACAGGAAAGGTTCAAAGCATAGACAGTAAGAAGGGTCAGTCTTCTTGTACTTAAGTCGGCATTGTGCCTTTTGTATTTAATTCCGATGCAATTTACGTAGTTCATCGTCAATAAGAACGTCAGAGGAATACAGTAAACCTGCAGTGAAGCATCGGAATCTATAACTAGTGTCTAAGGAATGGTTCAAAACATAGACAGTAAGAAGAGTCAGTTTTCTTGTACATAAGTCGGCATTGTGCCTTTTGTAATTAATTCCGATGCAATTTCTGTGTTTCATCGTCAATAAGAAGGTCACAGGGAGACAGTAAACCTGAACTGAAGTATCGGAATCTATAACTAGTGTCACAGGAATGGTTCAAATCATAGACAGTAAGAAGAGTCAGTTTTCTTGTACTTAGGTCGGCATTGGGCCTTTTGAATATAATTACGATGCAATTTGTGTGCTTCTTCGTCAATAAGAAGGTGTGAGGGATGCAGTAAACCTGAAGGGAAGCATCGGAATCCATAACTAGTGTCACAGAAATGGTTCAAAACATAGACAGTAATAAGAGCCAGCCTTCTTGTACTTGTGTCGGCATTGTGCCTTTTCTATTTAATTCGGATGCAACTTCTGTGTTTCATCGTCAATAAGAGCGTCAGAGGGATACAGCAAACCTGAAGTGAAGCATCGGAATCTATAACTAGTGTCACAGGAATGGTTCAAAACATAGACAGTAGGAACAGTCAGTCTTCTTGTACTTAATTCGGCATTGCGCCTTTTGTATTTAATTAAGATTTAATTTCTGTGTTTCATCGTCAATAATAAGGTCAGAGGCATACAGTACACCTGATGTGAAGCATCGGAATCTATAATTAGTGTCACAGGAATGGTTCAAAACATAGTCAGTAAGAAGAGTCCGTTATCTTGTACTTAAGTCAGCATTGTGATTTTGTATTTAATTCCGATGCAATTTCTGTGTTTCATCGTCAATAAGAAGGTCAGAGGGATACAGTATACCTAAAGTGAAGCATCGGAATCTATAACTAGTGTCACAGGAATTGTTCAAATCATAGACAGTATGAACAGTCAGTCTATTTGTACTTAAGTCGGCATTGTGCCTTTTGTATTTTATTCCGATGCAATTTCTGTGTTTCGTCGTCAATACGAAAGTCAGAGGGATACAGTAAACCTGAAGTGAAGCATCGGAATCTATAACCAGTGTCACAGGAATGTTTCCAAACATAGACAGTAAGAAGGGTCCGTCTTCTTGTACTTTAGTCAGCATTGTGCCTTTTGTATTTAATTCCGATGCAATATCTGCGTTTTTTCGTCATTAAGAAGGTCAGAGGGATACAGTAAAACTGAAGTCAAGCATCGGAATCTATAACTAGTGTCACAGAAACGGTTCAAAACATAGACAGTAAGAAGAGCCAGTCTTCTTGTACTTGAGTCGGCATTGTGCCTTTTGTATTTAATTAGGATGCAACGTCTGTGTTTCATCGTCAATAAGAAGGTCAGAGGGATACGGTAAACCTGAAGTGAAGCATCGGAATCTATAACTAGTGTCACAGGAATGGTTCAAAACATAGCCAGTAAGAAGACCAATTCTTCTTATACTTATATCGGCATTGTGCCTTTTGTATTTAATTACGATGCAATTTACGTGTTTCATCGGCAATAAGAAGGTCAGAGGGATACAGTAAACCTGAAGTGAAGCATCGGAATCTACAACTAGTGTCACAGGAATGGTTCAAAACATAGACAGTAAGAAGAGTCAGTTTTCTTGTACATAAGTAGGCATTGTGCCTTTTGTATTTATTTCCGATGCAATTTCTGTGTTTCATCGTCAATAAGAAGGTCACAGGGAGACAGTGAACCTGAACTGAAGCATCGGAATCTATAACTAGTGTCACAGGAATGGTTCAAAACTTAGACAGTAAGAAGAGCCAGTCTTCTTGTACTTGGGTCGACATTGTGCCTTTTGTATTTAATTCGGATGCAACTTCTGTGTTTCATCGTCAATAAGAGCGTCAGAGGGATACAGTAAACCTGAAGTGAAGCATCGGAATCTATAACTAGTTTCACAGGAATGGTTCAAATCATAGACAGTTGGAAGAGTCAGTCTTCTTGTACTTAATTCGGCATTGTGCCTTTTGTATTTAATTAAGATTTAATTTCTGGGTTTCATCGTCAATAATAAGGTCAGAGGCATACAGTAAACCTGATGTGAAGCATCGGAATCTATAACTAGTGTCACAGGAATGGTTCAAAACATAGTCAGTAAGTAAAGTCAGTTATCTTGTACTTAAGTCGGCATTGTGCCTTTTGTATTTAATTCCGATGCAATTTCTGTGTTTCATCGTCAATAAGAAGGTCAGAGGGATACAGTATACCTGAAGTGAAGCATCGGAATCTATAACTAGTGTCACAGGAATTGTTCAAATCATAGACAGTAAGAACAGTCAGTCTTTTTGTACTTAAGTCGGCATTGTGCCTTTTGTATTTTATTCCGATGCAATTTCTGTGTTTCATCGTCAATACGAAAGTCAGAGGGATACAGTAAACCTGAAGTGAAGCATCGGAATCTATAACTAGTGTCACAGGAATGGTTCAAAACATAGACAGTAAGAAGACCCATTCTTCTTATACTTATATCGGCATTGTGCCTTTTGTATTTAATTACGATGCAATATCTGTGTTTTTTCGTCATTAAGAAGGTCAGAGGGATACAGTAAAACTGAAGTCATGCATCGGAATCTATAACTAGTGTCACAGAAATGGTTCAAAACATAGACAGTAAGAAGAGCCAGTCTTCTTGTACTTGAGTCGGCATTGTGCCTTTTGTATTTAATTCCGATGCAATTTCTGTGTTTCATCGTCAATAAGAAGGTCAGAGGGATACAGTAAACCTTAAGTGAAGCATCGGAATCTATAACTAGAGTCACAGGAATGGTTCAAAACATAGAAAGTAAGAAGGATCTGTCTTCTTGAACTTAAGTCGGCATTGTGCCTTTTGTATTTAATTCCGATGCAATTTCTGTGTTTCATCGTCAATAAGAAGCTCAGAGGGATACAGTAAATCTGAAGTGAAGCATCGGAATCTATAACTAGTGTCACAGGAATGGTTCAAAACATAGACAGTAAGAAGAGGCATTCTTCTTGTACTTAAGTCGGCATTGTGCCTTTTGTATTTAATTCCGATGCAATTTACGTGTTTCATCGTCAATAAGAAGGTCAGAGGGATACAGTAAACCTGAAGTGAAGCATCGGAAACTATAACTAGTGTCACAGGAATGGTTCAAAACATAGACAGTAAGAAGAGTCAGTCTTTTTGTACTTAAGTCGGCATTGTGCCTTTTGTATTTAATTCCGATGCAATTTCTGTGTTTCATCGTCAATACGAAAGTCAGAGGGATACAGTAAACCTTAAGTGAAGCATCGGAATCTATAACTAGTGTCACAGGAAAGGTTCAAAGCATAGACAGTAAGAAGGGTCAGTCTTCTTGTACTTAAGTCGGCATTGTGCCTTTTGTATTTAATTCCGATGCAATTTACGTAGTTCATCGTCAATAAGAACGTCAGAGGAATACAGTAAACCTGCAGTGAAGCATCGGAATCTATAACTAGTGTCTAAGGAATGGTTCAAAACATAGACAGTAAGAAGAGTCAGTTTTCTTGTACATAAGTCGGCATTGTGCCTTTTGTAATTAATTCCGATGCAATTTCTGTGTTTCATCGTCAATAAGAAGGTCACAGGGAGACAGTAAACCTGAACTGAAGTATCGGAATCTATAACTAGTGTCACAGGAATGGTTCAAATCATAGACAGTAAGAAGAGTCAGTTTTCTTGTACTTAGGTCGGCATTGGGCCTTTTGAATATAATTACGATGCAATTTGTGTGCTTCTTCGTCAATAAGAAGGTGTGAGGGATGCAGTAAACCTGAAGGGAAGCATCGGAATCCATAACTAGTGTCACAGAAATGGTTCAAAACATAGACAGTAATAAGAGCCAGCCTTCTTGTACTTGTGTCGGCATTGTGCCTTTTCTATTTAATTCGGATGCAACTTCTGTGTTTCATCGTCAATAAGAGCGTCAGAGGGATACAGCAAACCTGAAGTGAAGCATCGGAATCTATAACTAGTGTCACAGGAATGGTTCAAAACATAGACAGTAGGAACAGTCAGTCTTCTTGTACTTAATTCGGCATTGCGCCTTTTGTATTTAATTAAGATTTAATTTCTGTGTTTCATCGTCAATAATAAGGTCAGAGGCATACAGTAAACCTGATGTGAAGCATCGGAATCTATAATTAGTGTCACAGGAATGGTTCAAAACATAGTCAGTAAGAAGAGTCCGTTATCTTGTACTTAAGTCAGCATTGTGATTTTGTATTTAATTCCGATGCAATTTCTGTGTTTCATCGTCAATAAGAAGGTCAGAGGGATACAGTATACCTAAAGTGAAGCATCGGAATCTATAACTAGTGTCACAGGAATTGTTCAAATCATAGACAGTATGAACAGTCAGTCTATTTGTACTTAAGTCGGCATTGTGCCTTTTGTATTTTATTCCGATGCAATTTCTGTGTTTCGTCGTCAATACGAAAGTCAGAGGGATACAGTAAACCTGAAGTGAAGCATCGGAATCTATAACCAGTGTCACAGGAATGTTTCCAAACATAGACAGTAAGAAGGGTCCGTCTTCTTGTACTTTAGTCAGCATTGTGCCTTTTGTATTTAATTCCGATGCAATATCTGCGTTTTTTCGTCATTAAGAAGGTCAGAGGGATACAGTAAAACTGAAGTCAAGCATCGGAATCTATAACTAGTGTCACAGAAACGGTTCAAAACATAGACAGTAAGAAGAGCCAGTCTTCTTGTACTTGAGTCGGCATTGTGCCTTTTGTATTTAATTAGGATGCAACGTCTGTGTTTCATCGTCAATAAGAAGGTCAGAGGGATACGGTAAACCTGAAGTGAAGCATCGGAATCTATAACTAGTGTCACAGGAATGGTTCAAAACATAGCCAGTAAGAAGACCAATTCTTCTTATACTTATATCGGCATTGTGCCTTTTGTATTTAATTACGATGCAATTTACGTGTTTCATCGGCAATAAGAAGGTCAGAGGGATACAGTAAACCTGAAGTGAAGCATCGGAATCTACAACTAGTGTCACAGGAATGGTTCAAAACATAGACACTAAGAAGAGTCAATTTTCTTGTACATAAGTTGGCATTGTGCCTTTTGTATTTAATTCCGAAGCAATTTCTGTGTTTCATCGTCAATAAGAAGGTCACAGGGAGACAGTGAACCTGAACTGAAGCATCGGCATCTATAACTAGTGTCACAGGAATGGTTCAAAACTTAGACAGTAAGAAGAGCCAGTCTTCTTGTACTTGGGTCGACATTGTGCCTTTTCTATTTAATTCGGATGCAACTTCTGTGTTTCATCGTCAATAAGAGCGTCAGAGGGATACAGTAAACCTGAAGTGAAGCATTGGAATCTATAACTAGTGTCACAGGAATGGTTCAAAACATAGACAGTTGGAAGAGTCAGTCTTCTTGTACTTAATTCGGCATTGTGCCTTTTGTATTTAATTAAGATTTAATTTCTGTGTTTCATCGTCAATAATAGGGTCAGAGGCATACAGTAAACCTGATGTGAAGCATCGGAATCTATAACTAGTGTCACAGGAATGGTTCAAAACATAGTCAGTAAGAAGAGTCAGTTATCTTGTACTTAAGTCGGCATTGTGATTTTGTATTTAATTCCGATGCAATTTCTGTGTTTCATCGTCAGTAAGAAGGTCAGAGGGATACAGTATACCTGAAGTGAAGCATCGGAATCTATAACTAGTGTCACAGGAATTGTTCAAATCATAGACAGTAAGAACAGTCAGTCTTTTTGTACTTAAGTCGGCATTGTGCCTTTTGTATTTTATTCCGATGCAATTTCTGTGTTTCATCGTCAATACGAAAGTCAGAGGGATACAGTAAACCTGAAGTGAAGCATCGGAATCTATAACCAGTGTCACAGGAATGGTTCAAAACATAGACAGTAAGAAGGGTCCGTCTTCTTGTACTTTAGTCAGCATTGTGCCTTTTGTATTTAATTCCGATGCAATATCTGTGTTTTTTCGTCATTAAGAAGGTCAGAGGGATACAGTAAAACTGAAGTCAAGCATCGGAATCTATAACTAGTGTCACAGAAATGGTTCAAAACATTGACAGTAAGAAGAGCCAGTCTTCTTGTACTTGAGTCGGCATAGTGCCTTTTGTATTTAATTAGGATGCAACGTCTGAGTTTCATCGTCAATAAGAAGGTCAGAGGGATACGGTAAACCTGAAGTGAAGCATCGGAATCTATAACTAGTGTCACAGAATGGTTCAAAACATAGACAGTAAGAAGACCCATTCTTCTTATACTTATATCGGCATTGTGCCTTTTGTATTTAATTACGATGCAATTTACGTGTTCCATCGTCAATAAGAAGGTCAGAGGGATACAGTAAACCTGAAGTGAAGCATCGGAATCTACAACTAGTGTCACAGGAATGGTTCAAAACATAGACAGTAAGAAGAGTCAGTTTTCTTGTACATAAGTAGGCATTGTGCCTTTTGTATTTATTTCCGATGCAATTTCTGTGTTTCATCGTCAATAAGAAGGTCACAGGGAGACAGTGAACCTGAACTGAAGCATCGGAATCTATAACTAGTGTCACAGGAATGGTTCAAAACTTAGACAGTAAGAAGAGCCAGTCTTCTTGTACTTGGGTCGACATTGTGCCTTTTGTATTTAATTCGGATGCAACTTCTGTGTTTCATCGTCAATAAGAGCGTCAGAGGGATACAGTAAACCTGAAGTGAAGCATCGGAATCTATAACTAGTTTCACAGGAATGGTTCAAATCATAGACAGTTGGAAGAGTCAGTGTTCTTGTACTTAATTCGGCATTGTGCCTTTTGTATTTAATTAAGATTTAATTTCTGGGTTTCATCGTCAATAATAAGGTCAGAGGCATACAGTAAACCTGATGTGAAGCATCGGAATCTATAACTAGTGTCACAGGAATGGTTCAAAACATAGTCAGTAAGTAAAGTCAGTTATCTTGTACTTAAGTCGGCATTGTGCCTTTTGTATTTAATTCCGATGCAATTTCTGTGTTTCATCGTCAATAAGAAGGTCAGAGGGATACAGTATACCTGAAGTGAAGCATCGGAATCTATAACTAGTGTCACAGGAATTGTTCAAATCATAGACAGTAAGAACAGTCAGTCTTTTTGTACTTAAGTCGGCATTGTGCCTTTTGTATTTTATTCCGATGCAATTTCTGTGTTTCATCGTCAATACGAAAGTCAGAGGGATACAGTAAACCTGAAGTGAAGCATCGGAATCTATAACTAGTGTCACAGGAATGGTTCAAAACATAAACAGTAAGAAGGGTCCGTCTTCTTGTACTTAAGTCAGCATTGTGTCTTTTGTATTTAATTCCGATGCAATATCTGTGTTTTTTCGTCATTAAGAAGGTCAGAGGGATACAGTAAAACTGAAGTCAAGCATCGGAATCTATAACTAGTGTCACAGAAATGGTTCAAAACATAGACAGTAAGAAGAGCCAGTCTTCTTGTACTTGAGTCGGCATTGTGCCTTTTGTATTTAATTCCGATGCAATTTCTGTGTTTCATCGTCAATAAGAAGGTCAGAGGGATACAGTAAACCTTAAGTGAAGCATCGGAATCTATAACTAGAGTCACAGGAATGGTTCAAAACATAGAAAGTAAGAAGGATCTGTCTTCCTGAACTTAAGTCGGCATTGTGCCTTTTGTATTTAATTCCGATGCAATTTCTGTGTTTCATCGTCAATAAGAAGCTCAGAGGGATACAGTAAATCTGAAGTGAAGCATCGGAATCTATAACTAGTGTCACAGGAATGGTTCAAAACATAGACAGTAAGAAGAGGCATTCTTCTTGTACTTAAGTCGGCATTGTGCCTTTTGTATTTAATTCCGATGCAATTTACGTGTTTCATCGTCAATAAGAAGGTCAGAGGGATACAGTAAACCTGAAGTGAAGCATCGGAAACTATAACTAGTGTCACAGGAATGGTTCAAAACATAGACAGTAAGAAGAGTCAGTCTTTTTGTACTTAAGTCGGCATTGTGCCTTTTGTATTTAATTCCGATGCAATTTCTGTGTTTCATCGTCAATACGAAAGTCAGAGGGATACAGTAAACCTTAAGTGAAGCATCGGAATCTATAACTAGTGTCACAGGAAAGGTTCAAAGCATAGACAGTAAGAAGGGTCAGTCTTCTTGTACTTAAGTCGGCATTGTGCCTTTTGTATTTAATTCCGATGCAATTTACGTAGTTCATCGTCAATAAGAACGTCAGAGGAATACAGTAAACCTGCAGTGAAGCATCGGAATCTATAACTAGTGTCTAAGGAATGGTTCAAAACATAGACAGTAAGAAGAGTCAGTTTTCTTGTACATAAGTCGGCATTGTGCCTTTTGTAATTAATTCCGATGCAATTTCTGTGTTTCATCGTCAATAAGAAGGTCACAGGGAGACAGTAAACCTGAACTGAAGTATCGGAATCTATAACTAGTGTCACAGGAATGGTTCAAATCATAGACAGTAAGAAGAGTCAGTTTTCTTGTACTTAGGTCGGCATTGGGCCTTTTGAATATAATTACGATGCAATTTGTGTGCTTCTTCGTCAATAAGAAGGTGTGAGGGATGCAGTAAACCTGAAGGGAAGCATCGGAATCCATAACTAGTGTCACAGAAATGGTTCAAAACATAGACAGTAATAAGAGCCAGCCTTCTTGTACTTGTGTCGGCATTGTGCCTTTTCTATTTAATTCGGATGCAACTTCTGTGTTTCATCGTCAATAAGAGCGTCAGAGGGATACAGCAAACCTGAAGTGAAGCATCGGAATCTATAACTAGTGTCACAGGAATGGTTCAAAACATAGACAGTAGGAACAGTCAGTCTTCTTGTACTTAATACGGCATTGCGCCTTTTGTATTTAATTAAGATTTAATTTCTGTGTTTCATCGTCAATAATAAGGTCAGAGGCATACAGTAAACCTGATGTGAAGCATCGGAATCTATAATTAGTGTCACAGGAATGGTTCAAAACATAGTCAGTAAGAAGAGTCCGTTATCTTGTACTTAAGTCAGCATTGTGATTTTGTATTTAATTCCGATGCAATTTCTGTGTTTCATCGTCAATAAGAAGGTCAGAGGGATACAGTATACCTAAAGTGAAGCATCGGAATCTATAACTAGTGTCACAGGAATTGTTCAAATCATAGACAGTATGAACAGTCAGTCTATTTGTACTTAAGTCGGCATTGTGCCTTTTGTATTTTATTCCGATGCAATTTCTGTGTTTCGTCGTCAATACGAAAGTCAGAGGGATACAGTAAACCTGAAGTGAAGCATCGGAATCTATAACCAGTGTCACAGGAATGTTTCCAAACATAGACAGTAAGAAGGGTCCGTCTTCTTGTACTTTAGTCAGCATTGTGCCTTTTGTATTTAATTCCGATGCAATATCTGCGTTTTTTCGTCATTAAGAAGGTCAGAGGGATACAGTAAAACTGAAGTCAAGCATCGGAATCTATAACTAGTGTCACAGAAACGGTTCAAAACATAGACAGTAAGAAGAGCCAGTCTTCTTGTACTTGAGTCGGCATTGTGCCTTTTGTATTTAATTAGGATGCAACGTCTGTGTTTCATCGTCAATAAGAAGGTCAGAGGGATACGGTAAACCTGAAGTGAAGCATCGGAATCTATAACTAGTGTCACAGGAATGGTTCAAAACATAGCCAGTAAGAAGACCAATTCTTCTTATACTTATATCGGCATTGTGCCTTTTGTATTTAATTACGATGCAATTTACGTGTTTCATCGGCAATAAGAAGGTCAGAGGGATACAGTAAACCTGAAGTGAAGCATCGGAATCTACAACTAGTGTCACAGGAATGGTTCAAAACATAGACACTAAGAAGAGTCAATTTTCTTGTACATAAGTTGGCATTGTGCCTTTTGTATTTAATTCCGAAGCAATTTCTGTGTTTCATCGTCAATAAGAAGGTCACAGGGAGACAGTGAACCTGAACTGAAGCATCGGCATCTATAACTAGTGTCACAGGAATTGTTCAAAACTTAGACAGTAAGAAGAGCCAGTCTTCTTGTACTTGGGTCGACATTGTGCCTTTTCTATTTAATTCGGATGCAACTTCTGTGTTTCATCGTCAATAAGAGCGTCAGAGGGATACAGTAAACCTGAAGTGAAGCATTGGAATCTATAACTAGTGTCACAGGAATGGTTCAAAACATAGACAGTTGGAAGAGTCAGTCTTCTTGTACTTAATTCGGCATTGTGCCTTTTGTATTTAATTAAGATTTAATTTCTGTGTTTCATCGTCAATAATAGGGTCAGAGGCATACAGTAAACCTGATGTGAAGCATCGGAATCTATAACTAGTGTCACAGGAATGGTTCAAAACATAGTCAGTAAGAAGAGTCAGTTATCTTGTACTTAAGTCGGCATTGTGATTTTGTATTTAATTCCGATGCAATTTCTGTGTTTCATCGTCAGTAAGAAGGTCAGAGGGATACAGTATACCTGAAGTGAAGCATCGGAATCTATAACTAGTGTCACAGGAATTGTTCAAATCATAGACAGTAAGAACAGTCAGTCTTTTTGTACTTAAGTCGGCATTGTGCCTTTTGTATTTTATTCCGATGCAATTTCTGTGTTTCATCGTCAATACGAAAGTCAGAGGGATACAGTAAACCTGAAGTGAAGCATCGGAATCTATAACCAGTGTCACAGGAATGGTTCAAAAAATAGACAGTAAGAAGGGTCCGTCTTCTTGTACTTTAGTCAGCATTGTGCCTTTTGTATTTAATTCCGATGCAATATCTGTGTTTTTTCGTCATTAAGAAGGTCAGAGGGATACAGTAAAACTGAAGTCAAGCATCGGAATCTATAACTAGTGTCACAGAAATGGTTCAAAACATTGACAGTAAGAAGAGCCAGTCTTCTTGTACTTGAGTCGGCATAGTGCCTTTTGTATTTAATTAGGATGCAACGTCTGAGTTTCATCGTCAATAAGAAGGTCAGAGGGATACGGTAAACCTGAAGTGAAGCATCGGAATCTATAACTAGTGTCACAGAATGGTTCAAAACATAGACAGTAAGAAGACCCATTCTTCTTATACTTATATCGGCATTGTGCCTTTTGTATTTAATTACGATGCAATTTACGTGTTCCATCGTCAATAAGAAGGTCAGAGGGATACAGTAAACCTGAAGTGAAGCATCGGAATCTACAACTAGTGTCACAGGAATGGTTCAAAACATAGACAGTAAGAAGAGTCAGTTTTCTTGTACATAAGTAGGCATTGTGCCTTTTGTATTTATTTCCGATGCAATTTCTGTGTTTCATCGTCAATAAGAAGGTCACAGGGAGACAGTGAACCTGAACTGAAGCATCGGAATCTATAACTAGTGTCACAGGAATGGTTCAAAACTTAGACAGTAAGAAGAGCCAGTCTTCTTGTACTTGGGTCGACATTGTGCCTTTTGTATTTAATTCGGATGCAACTTCTGTGTTTCATCGTCAATAAGAGCGTCAGAGGGATACAGTAAACCTGAAGTGAAGCATCGGAATCTATAACTAGTTTCACAGGAATGGTTCAAATCATAGACAGTTGGAAGAGTCAGTCTTCTTGTACTTAATTCGGCATTGTGCCTTTTGTATTTAATTAAGATTTAATTTCTGGGTTTCATCGTCAATAATAAGGTCAGAGGCATACAGTAAACCTGATGTGAAGCATCGGAATCTATAACTAGTGTCACAGGAATGGTTCAAAACATAGTCAGTAAGTAAAGTCAGTTATCTTGTACTTAAGTCGGCATTGTGCCTTTTGTATTTAATTCCGATGCAATTTCTGTGTTTCATCGTCAATAAGAAGGTCAGAGGGATACAGTATACCTGAAGTGAAGCATCGGAATCTATAACTAGTGTCACAGGAATTGTTCAAATCATAGACAGTAAGAACAGTCAGTCTTTTTGTACTTAAGTCGGCATTGTGCCTTTTGTATTTTATTCCGATGCAATTTCTGTGTTTCATCGTCAATACGAAAGTCAGAGGGATACAGTAAACCTGAAGTGAAGCATCGGAATCTATAACTAGTGTCACAGGAATGGTTCAAAACATAAACAGTAAGAAGGGTCCGTCTTCTTGTACTTAAGTCAGCATTGTGTCTTTTGTATTTAATTCCGATGCAATATCTGTGTTTTTTCGTCATTAAGAAGGTCAGAGGGATACAGTAAAACTGAAGTCAAGCATCGGAATCTATAACTAGTGTCACAGAAATGGTTCAAAACATAGACAGTAAGAAGAGCCTGTCTTCTTGTACTTGAGTCGGCATTGTGCCTTTTGTATTTAATTAGGATGCAACGTCTGTGTTTCATCGTCAATAAGAAGGTCAGAGGGATACGGTAAACCTGAAGTGAAGCATCGGAATCTATAACTAGTGTCACAGGAATGGTTCAAAACATAGACAGTAAGAAGACCCATTCTTCTTATACTTATATCGGCATTGTGCCTTTTGTATTTAATTACGATGCAATATCTGTGTTTTTTCGTCATTAAGAAGGTCAGAGGGATACAGTAAAACTGAAGTCATGCATCGGAATCTATAACTAGTGTCACAGAAATGGTTCAAAACATAGACAGTAAGAAGAGCCAGTCTTCTTGTACTTGAGTCGGCATTGTGCCTTTTGTATTTAATTCCGATGCAATTTCTGTGTTTCATCGTCAATAAGAAGGTCAGAGGGATACAGTAAACCTTAAGTGAAGCATCGGAATCTATAACTAGAGTCACAGGAATGGTTCAAAACATAGAAAGTGAGAAGGATCTGTCTTCTTGAACTTAAGTCGGCATTGTGCCTTTTGTGTTTAATTCCGATGCAATTTCTGTGTTTCATCGTCAATAAGAAGCTCAGAGGGATACAGTAAATCTGAAGTGAAGCATCGGAATCTATAACTAGTGTCACAGGAATGGTTCAAAACATAGACAGTAAGAAGAGGCATTCTTCTTGTACTTAAGTCGGCATTGTGCCTTTTGTATTTAATTCCGATGCAATTTACGTGTTTCATCATCAATAAGAAGGTCAGAGGGATACAGTAAACCTGAAGTGAAGCATCGGAAACTATAACTAGTGTCACAGGAATGGTTCAAAACATAGACAGTAAGAAGAGTCAGTCTTTTTGTACTTAAGTCGGCATTGTGCCTTTTGTATTTAATTCCGATGCAATTTCTGTGTTTCATCGTCAATACGAAAGTCAGAGGGAAACAGTATACATGATGTGAAGCATCGGAATCTATAACTAGTGTCACAGGAATGGTCCAAACATAGACAGTAAGAAGGGTCAGTCTTCTTGTACTGAAGTCAGCATTGTGCCTTTTGTATTTAATCCGATGAAATATCTGTGTTTCTTCGTCAATAAGAAGGCCACAGGGAGACAGTAAACCTGAACTGAAGTATCGGCATCTATAACTAGTGTCACAGGAATGGTTCAAATCATACACAGTAAGAAGAGACAGTCTTCTTGTACTTAAGTCGACATTGTGCCTTTTGTATGTATTTCCGATGCAATTTCTGTGTTTCATCGTCAATAAGAAGCTCACAAGGATACAGTAACCCTGAAGTGAAGCATCGGAATCTATAACAAGTGTCACAGGCATGGTTCAAAATATAGACAGTAAGTAGAGTCAGTCTTTTTGTACTTAAGTCGGCATTGTGCCTTTTGTATTTAATTCCGATGCAATTTCTGTGTTTCATCGTCAATACGAAAGTCAGAGGGATACAGTAAACCTGAAGTGAAGCATCGGAATCTATAACTAGAGTCACAGGAATGGTTCAAAACATAGAAAGTAAGAAGGATCTGTCTTCTTGAACTTAAGTCGGCATTGTGCCTTTTGCATTTAATTCCGATGCAATATCTGTATTTCTTCGTCAATAAGAAGGTCAGAGGGATGCAGTAAACCTGAAGTGAAGCATCGGAATCTATAACTAGTGTCACAGAAATGGTTCAAAACATAGACAGTAATAAGAGCCAGCCTTCTTGTACTTGTGTCGGCATTGTGCCTTTTCTATTTAATTCGGATGCAACTTCTGTGTTTCATCGTCAATAAGAGCGTCAGAGGGATACAGTAAACCTGAAGTGAAGCATCGGAATCTATAACTAGTGCCACAGGAATGGTTCAAAACATAGACAGTAGGAACAGTCAGTCTTCTTGTACTTAATACGGCATTGTGACTTATGTATTTAATTAAGATTTAATTTCTGTGTTTCATCGTCAATAATAAGGTCAGAGGCATACGGTAAACCTGATGTGAAGCATCGGAATCTATAACTAGTGTCACAGGAATGGTTCAAAACATAGTCAGTAAGAAGAGTCAGTTATCTTGTACTTAAGTCGGCATTGTGATTTTGTATTTAATTCCGATGCAATTTCTGTGTTTCATCGTCAGTAAGAAGGTCAGAGGGATACAGTATACCTGAAGTGAAGCATCGGAATCTATAACTAGTGTCACAGGAATTGTTCAAATCATAGACAGTAAGAACAGTCAGTCTTTTTGTACTTAAGTCGGCATTGTGCCTTTTGAATTTTATTCCGATGCAATTTCTGTGTTTCATCGTCAATACGAAAGTCAGAGGGATACAGTAAACCTGAAGTGAAGCATCGGAATCTATAACCAGTGTCACAGGAATGGTTCAAAACATAGACAGTAAGAAGGGTCCGTCTTCTTGTACTTTAGTCAGCATTGTGCCTTTTGTATTTAATTCCGATGCAATATCTGTGTTTTTTCGTCATTAAGAAGGTCAGAGGGATACAGTAAAACTGAAGTCAAGCATCGGAATCTATAACTAGTGTCACAGAAATGGTTCAAAACATTGACAGTAAGAAGAGCCAGTCTTCTTGTACTTGAGTCGGCATAGTGCCTTTTGTATTTAATTAGGATGCAACGTCTGAGTTTCATCGTCAATAAGAAGGTCAGAGGGATACGGTAAACCTGAAGTGAAGCATCGGAATCTATAACTAGAGTCACAGAATGGTTCAAAACATAGACAGTAAGAAGACCCATTCTTCTTATACTTATATCGGCATTGTGCCTTTTGTATTTAATTACGATGCAATTTACGTGTTCCATCGTCAATAAGAAGGTCAGAGGGATACAGTAAACCTGAAGTGAAGCATCGGAATCTACAACTAGTGTCACAGGAATGGTTCAAAACATAGACAGTAAGAAGAGTCAGTTTTCTTGTACATAAGTAGGCATTGTGCCTTTTGTATTTATTTCCGATGCAATTTCTGTGTTTCATCGTCAATAAGAAGGTCACAGGGAGACAGTGAACCTGAACTGAAGCATCGGAATCTATAACTAGTGTCACAGGAATGGTTCAAAACTTAGACAGTAAGAAGAGCCAGTCTTCTTGTACTTGGGTCGACATTGTGCCTTTTGTATTTAATTCGGATGCAACTTCTGTGTTTCATCGTCAATAAGAGCGTCAGAGGGATACAGTAAACCTGAAGTGAAGCATCGGAATCTATAACTAGTTTCACAGGAATGGTTCAAATCATAGACAGTTGGAAGAGTCAGTCTTCTTGTACTTAATTCGGCATTGTGCCTTTTGTATTTAATTAAGATTTAATTTCTGGGTTTCATCGTCAATAATAAGGTCAGAGGCATACAGTAAACCTGATGTGAAGCATCGGAATCTATAACTAGTGTCACAGGAATGGTTCAAAACATAGTCAGTAAGTAAAGTCAGTTATCTTGTACTTAAGTCGGCATTGTGCCTTTTGTATTTAATTCCGATGCAATTTCTGTGTTTCATCGTCAATAAGAAGGTCAGAGGGATACAGTATACCTGAAGTGAAGCATCGGAATCTATAACTAGTGTCACAGGAATTGTTCAAATCATAGACAGTAAGAACAGTCAGTCTTTTTGTACTTAAGTCGGCATTGTGCCTTTTGTATTTTATTCCGATGCAATTTCTGTGTTTCATCGTCAATACGAAAGTCAGAGGGATACAGTAAACCTGAAGTGAAGCATCGGAATCTATAACTAGTGTCACAGGAATGGTTCAAAACATAGACAGTAAGAAGACCCATTCTTCTTATACTTATATCGGCATTGTGCCTTTTGTATTTAATTACGATGCAATATCTGTGTTTTTTCGTCATTAAGAAGGTCAGAGGGATACAGTAAAACTGAAGTCATGCATCGGAATCTATAACTAGTGTCACAGAAATGGTTCAAAACATAGACAGTAAGAAGAGCCAGTCTTCTTGTACTTGAGTCGGCATTGTGCCTTTTGTATTTAATTCCGATGCAATTTCTGTGTTTCATCGTCAATAAGAAGGTCAGAGGGATACAGTAAACCTTAAGTGAAGCATCGGAATCTATAACTAGAGTCACAGGAATGGTTCAAAACATAGAAAGTAAGAAGGATCTGTCTTCTTGAACTTAAGTCGGCATTGTGCCTTTTGTATTTAATTCCGATGCAATTTCTGTGTTTCATCGTCAATAAGAAGCTCAGAGGGATACAGTAAATCTGAAGTGAAGCATCGGAATCTATAACTAGTGTCACAGGAATGGTTCAAAACATAGACAGTAAGAAGAGGCATTCTTCTTGTACTTAAGTCGGCATTGTGCCTTTTGTATTTAATTCCGATGCAATTTACGTGTTTCATCGTCAATAAGAAGGTCAGAGGGATACAGTAAACCTGAAGTGAAGCATCGGAAACTATAACTAGTGTCACAGGAATGGTTCAAAACATAGACAGTAAGAAGAGTCAGTCTTTTTGTACTTAAGTCGGCATTGTGCCTTTTGTATTTAATTCCGATGCAATTTCTGTGTTTCATCGTCAATACGAAAGTCAGAGGGATACAGTAAACCTTAAGTGAAGCATCGGAATCTATAACTAGTGTCACAGGAAAGGTTCAAAGCATAGACAGTAAGAAGGGTCAGTCTTCTTGTACTTAAGTCGGCATTGTGCCTTTTGTATTTAATTCCGATGCAATTTACGTAGTTCATCGTCAATAAGAACGTCAGAGGAATACAGTAAACCTGCAGTGAAGCATCGGAATCTATAACTAGTGTCTAAGGAATGGTTCAAAACATAGACAGTAAGAAGAGTCAGTTTTCTTGTACATAAGTCGGCATTGTGCCTTTTGTAATTAATTCCGATGCAATTTCTGTGTTTCATCGTCAATAAGAAGGTCACAGGGAGACAGTAAACCTGAACTGAAGTATCGGAATCTATAACTAGTGTCACAGGAATGGTTCAAATCATAGACAGTAAGAAGAGTCAGTTTTCTTGTACTTAGGTCGGCATTGGGCCTTTTGAATATAATTACGATGCAATTTGTGTGCTTCTTCGTCAATAAGAAGGTGTGAGGGATGCAGTAAACCTGAAGGGAAGCATCGGAATCTATAACTAGTGTCACAGAAATGGTTCAAAACATAGACAGTAATAAGAGCCAGCCTTCTTGTACTTGTGTCGGCATTGTGCCTTTTCTATTTAATTCGGATGCAACTTCTGTGTTTCATCGTCAATAGGAGCGTCAGAGGGATACAGCAAACCTGAAGTGAAGCATCGGAATCTATAACTAGTGTCACAGGAATGGTTCAAAACATAGACAGTAGGAACAGTCAGTCTTCTTGTACTTAATTCGGCATTGCGCCTTTTGTATTTAATTAAGATTTAATTTCTGTGTTTCATCGTCAATAATAAGGTCAGAGGCATACAGTAAACCTGATGTGAAGCATCGGAATCTATAATTAGTGTCACAGGAATGGTTCAAAACATAGTCAGTAAGAAGAGTCCGTTATCTTGTACTTAAGTCAGCATTGTGATTTTGTATTTAATTCCGATGCAATTTCTGTGTTTCATCGTCAATAAGAAGGTCAGAGGGATACAGTATACCTAAAGTGAAGCATCGGAATCTATAACTAGTGTCACAGGAATTGTTCAAATCATAGACAGTATGAACAGTCAGTCTTTTTGTACTTAAGTCGGCATTGTGCCTTTTGTATTTTATTCCGATGCAATTTCTGTGTTTCGTCGTCAATACGAAAGTCAGAGGGATACAGTAAACCTGAAGTGAAGCATCGGAATCTATAACCAGTGTCACAGGAATGTTTCCAAACATAGACAGTAAGAAGGGTCCGTCTTCTTGTACTTTAGTCAGCATTGTGCCTTTTGTATTTAATTCCGATGCAATATCTGCGTTTTTTCGTCATTAAGAAGGTCAGAGGGATACAGTAAAACTGAAGTCAAGCATCGGAATCTATAACTAGTGTCACAGAAACGGTTCAAAACATAGACAGTAAGAAGAGCCAGTCTTCTTGTACTTGAGTCGGCATTGTGCCTTTTGTATTTAATTAGGATGCAACGTCTGTGTTTCATCGTCAATAAGAAGGTCAGAGGGATACGGTAAACCTGAAGTGAAGCATCGGAATCTATAACTAGTGTCACAGGAATGGTTCAAAACATAGCCAGTAAGAAGACCAATTCTTCTTATACTTATATCGGCATTGTGCCTTTTGTATTTAATTACGATGCAATTTACGTGTTTCATCGGCAATAAGAAGGTCAGAGGGATACAGTAAACCTGAAGTGAAGCATCGGAATCTACAACTAGTGTCACAGGAATGGTTCAAAACATAGACACTAAGAAGAGTCAATTTTCTTGTACATAAGTTGGCATTGTGCCTTTTGTATTTAATTCCGAAGCAATTTCTGTGTTTCATCGTCAATAAGAAGGTCACAGGGAGACAGTGAACCTGAACTGAAGCATCGGCATCTATAACTAGTGTCACAGGAATGGTTCAAAACTTAGACAGTAAGAAGAGCCAGTCTTCTTGTACTTGGGTCGACATTGTGCCTTTTCTATTTAATTCGGATGCAACTTCTGTGTTTCATCGTCAATAAGAGCGTCAGAGGGATACAGTAAACCTGAAGTGAAGCATTGGAATCTATAACTAGTGTCACAGGAATGGTTCAAAACATAGACAGTTGGAAGAGTCAGTCTTCTTGTACTTAATTCGGCATTGTGCCTTTTGTATTTAATTAAGATTTAATTTCTGTGTTTCATCGTCAATAATAGGGTCAGAGGCATACAGTAAACCTGATGTGAAGCATCGGAATCTATAACTAGTGTCACAGGAATGGTTCAAAACATAGTCAGTAAGAAGAGTCAGTTATCTTGTACTTAAGTCGGCATTGTGCCTTTTGTATTTAATTCCGATGCAATTTCTGTGTTTCATCGTCAATATGAAGGTCAGATCGATACAGTAAACCTGAAGTGAAGCATCTGAATCTATAACTTGTGTCACAGGAATGGTTCAAAGCATAGACAGTAAGAAGAGTCTGTCTTTTTGTACTTAAGTGGGCATTGTGCCATTTGTATTTAATTCCGATGCAGTTTCTGTGATTCATCGTCAGTACAAAGGTCAGAGGGATACAGTAAACCCTGAAGTGAAGCATCGGAATCTATAAACTAGTGTCACAGGAATGGTTCAAAACATAGACAGTAAGAAGGGTCAGTCTTCTTATACTTAAGTCGGCATTGGGCCTTTTGCATTTAATTCCGATGCAATATCTGTGTTTCTTCGTCAATAAGAAGGTCAGAGGGATACAGTAAACCTGAAGTGAACCATCGGAATCTATAACTCGTGTCACAGAAATGGTTCAAAGCATAGACAGTAGGAAAAGCCAGTCTTCTTGTACTTGAGACGGCATTGTGCCTTTTGTATTTAATTCCGATACAATTTCTCTGTTTTTTCGTCAATAAGATCGTCAGAGGGATACAGTAAACCTGAAGTGACGAATCGGGAATCTATAACTAGTGTCACAGAAATGGTTCAAAACATAGACAGTAAGAAGAGACAGTCTTCTCGTACTTGAGTCGGCATTGTGCCTTTTGTATTTAATTCCGATACAATTTCTCTGTTTTTTCGTCAATAAGATCGTCAGAGGGAGACAGTAAACCTGAAATGAAGCATCGGAATCTGTAACTAGAGTCACAGGAATGGTTCAAAACATAGACAGTAAGAAGAGTCAGTCTTCTTGTACTTAAGTCGGCAATGTGCCTCTTGTATTTAATTCCCGATATAATTTACGTAATTCATCGTCAATAAGTAGGTCCGAGGGATACAGTAAACCTGAAGTGAGGCATCGGAATCTATAACTAGTGTCACAGGAATAGTTTCAAACCATAGACAGTAAGATGAGTTAGTGTTTCTTGTACTGAAGTCGGCATTGTGTCTTCTGTATTTAATTAAGATGCGATTTCTATGTTTCATCGTCAATAAAGAGGTCAGAGGGATACAGGAAACCGGAAGTGAAGCATCGGAATCTAAAACTAGTGTCACAGGATTGGTTAAAATCATAGACAGTAAGAAGAGTCAGTCTTCTTGTACTTAGGTGGGCATTTTGCCTTTTGTATTTAATTCCGATGCAATTTCTGTGCTTCATCGGCAATAAGAAGGTCAGCTGGATACAGTAAACCTGAAGTGAAGCATCGGAATCTATAACTAGTGTCACAGGAATGGCTCAAAACATAGACAGTAAGAAGAGCCAGTCTTCTTGTACTTGAGTCGGCATTGTGCCTTTTGTATTTAATTCCGATGAATTTTCTGTGTTTGATCGTCAATAAGAAGGTCAGAGGGATACAGTAAACCTGAAGTAAAGCATCGGAATCTATAACTAGTGTCACAGGAATGGTTCAAACATTGACAGTAAGAGGAGTCAGTCTTCTTGTACTTAAGTCGACATTGTGCCTTTTGTATGTATTTCCGATGCAATTTCTGTGTTTCATCGTCAATAAGAAGCTCACAAGGATACAATAACCCTGAAGTGAAGCATCGGAATCTATAAATAGTGTCACAGGAATGGCTCAAAACATAGACAGTAAGAAGAGCCAGTTTTCTTGTACTTATGTCGCCATTGTGCGTTTTGTAAATAATTCCGATGCAATTTCTGTGTTTCATCGTCAATAAGAAGCTCAGAGGGATACGGTAAATCTGAAGTGAAGCATCGGAATCTATATCTAGTGTCACAGGAATGGTTCAAAACATAGACAATAAGATGGGGCATTCTTCTTGTCCTTAAGTCGTCATTGTGCCTTTTGTATTTAATTCCGATGCAATTTACGTGTTTCATCGTCAATAAGAAGGTCAGAGGGATACAGTAAACCTGAAGTGAAGCATCGGAATCTATAACTATTGTCACAGGAATGGTTCAAACATAGACAGTAAGAAGAGTCAGTCTTTTTGTACTTAAGTCGGCATTGTGCCTTTTGTATTTAATTCCGATGAATTTCCTGTGTTTGATCGTCAATACGAAGGTCAGAGGGAAACAGTATACATGATGTGAAGCATCGGAATCTATAACTAGTGTCACAGGAATGGTTCAAAACATAGACAGTAAGAAGGGTCAGTCTTCTTGTACTGAAGTCAGCATTGTGCCTTTTGTATTTAATCCGATGAAATATCTGTGTTTCTTCGTCAATAAGAAGGCCACAGGGAGACAGTAAACCTGAACTGAAGTATCGGAATCTATAACTAGTGTCACAGGAATGGTTCAAATCATAGACAGTAAGAAGAGTCAGTCCTTCTTGTACTTAAGTCGACATTGTGCCTTTTGTATGTATTTCCGATGCAATTTCTGTGTTTCATCGTCAATAAGAAGCTCACAAGGATACAGTAACCCTGAAGTGAAGCATCGGAATCTATAACAAGTGTCACAGGCATGGTTCAAAAAATAGACAGTAAGTAGAGTCAGTCTTTTTGTACTTAAGTCGGCATATTGCCTTTTGTATTTAATTCCGATGCAATTTCTGTGTTTCATCGTCAATACGAAAGTCAGAGGGATACAGTAAACCTGAAGTGAAGCATCGGAATCTATAACCAGTGTCACAGGAATGGTTCAAAACATAGACAGTAAGAAGGGTCCGTCTTCTTGTACTTTAGTCAGCATTGTGCCTTTTGTATTTAATTTCCGATGCAATATCTGTGTTTTTTCGTCATTAAGAAGGTCAGAGGGATACAGTAAACCTGATGTGAAGCATCGGAATCTATAACTAGTGTCACAGGAATGGTTCAAAACATAGTCAGTAAGAAGAGTCAGTTATCTTGTACTTAAGTCGGCATTGTGCCTTTTGTATTTAATTCCGATGCAATTTCTGTGTTTCATCGTCAATAAGAAGGTCAGAGGGATACAGTATACCTGAAGTGAAGCATCGGAATCTATAACTAGTGTCACAGGAATTGTTCAAATCATAGACAGTAAGAACAGTTCAGTCTTTTTGTACTTAAGTCGGCATTGTGCCTTTTGTATTTTATTCCGATGCAATTTCTGTGTTTCATCGTCAATACGAAAGTCAGAGGGATACAGTAAACCTGAAATGAAGCATCGGAATCTATAACTAGTGTCACAGGAATGGTTCAAAACATAAACAGTAAGAAGGGTCCGTCTTCTTGTACTTAAGTCAGCATTGTGTTTTTTGTATTTAATTCCGATGCAATATCTGTGTTTTTTCGTCATTAAGAAGGTCAGAGGGATACAGTAAAACTGAAGTCAAGCATCGGAATCTATAACTAGTGTCACAGAAATGGTTCAAAACATAGACAGTAAGAAGAGCCAGTCTTCTTGTACTTGAGTCGGCATTGTGCCTTTTGTATTTAATTAGGATGCAACGTCTGTGTTTCATCGTCAATAAGAAGGTCAGAGGGATACGGTAAACCTGAAGTGAAGCATCGGAATCTATAACTAGTGTCACAGGAATGGTTCAAAACATAGACAGTAAGAAGACCCATTCTTCTTATACCTATATCGGCATTGTGCCTTTTGTATTTAATTACGATGCAATATCTGTGTTTTTTCGTCATTAAGAAGGTCAGAGGGATACAGTAAAACTGAAGTCATGCATCGGAATCTATAACTAGTGTCACAGAAATGGTTCAAAACATAGACAGTAAGAAGAGCCAGTCTGCTTGTACTTGAGTCGGCATTGTGCCTTTTGTATTTAATTCCGATGCAATTTCTGTGTTTCATCGTCAATAAGAAGGTCAGAGGGATGCAGTAAAACTGAAGTGAAGCATCGGAATCTATAACTAGAGTCACAGGAATGGTTCAAAACATAGAAAGTAAGAAGGATCTGTCTTCTTGAACTTAAGTCGGCATTGTGCCTTTTGTATTTAATTCCGATGCAATTTCTGTGTTTCATCGTCAATAAGAAGCTCAGAGGGATACAGTAAATCTGAAGTGAAGCATCGGAATCTATAACTAGTGTCACAGGAATGGTTCAAAACATAGACAGTAAGAAGAGGCATTCTTCTTGTACTTAAGTCGGGCATTATGCATTTTTGTATTTAATTCCGACGCAATTTACGTGTTTCATCGTCAATAAGAAGGTCAGAGGGATACAGTAAACCTGACGTGAAGCATCGGAAACTATAACTAGTGTCACAGGAATGGTTCAAAACATAGACAGTAAGAAGAGTCTGTCATTTTGTACTTAAGTCGGCATTGTGCCTTTTGTATTTAATTCCGATGCAATTTCTGTGTTTCATCGTCAATACGAAAGTCAGAGGGATACAGTAAACCTTAAGTGAAGCATCGGAATCTATAACTAGTGTCACAGGAAAGGTTCAAAACATAGACAGTAAGAAGGGTCAGTCTTCTTGTACTTAAGTCGGCATTGTGCCTTTTGTATTTAATTCCGATGCAATTTACGTAGTTCATCGTCAATAAGAACGTCAGAGGAATACAGTAAACCTGAAGTGAAGCATCGGAATCTATAACTAGTGTCACAGGAATGGTTCAAATCATAGACAGTAAGAAGAGTCAGTTTTCTTGTACTTAGGTCGGCATTGGGCCTTTTGAATATAATTACGATGCAATTTGTGTGCTTCTTCGTCAATAAGAAGGTCTGAGGGATGCAGTAAACCTGAAGGGAAGCATCGGAATCTATAACTAGTGTCACAGAAATGGTTCAAAACATAGACAGTAATAAGAGCCAGCCTTCTTGTACTTGTGTCGGCATTGTGCCTTTTCTATTTAATTCGGATGCAACTTCTGTGTTTCATCGTCAATAAGAGCGTCAGAGGGATACAGCAAACCTGAAGTGAAGCATCGGAATCTATAACTAGTGTCACAGGAATGGTTCAAAACATAGACAGTAGGAACAGTCAGTCTTCTTGTACTTAATTCGGCATTGCGCCTTTTGTATTTAATTAAGATTTAATTTCTGTGTTTCATCGTCAATAATAAGGTCAGAGGCATACAGTAAACCTGATGTGAAGCATCGGAATCTATAACTAGTGTCACAGGAATGGTTCAAAACATAGTCAGTAAGAAGAGTCCGTTATCTTGTACTTAAGTCAGCATTGTGATTTTGTATTTAATTCCGATGCAATGTCTGTGTTTCATCGTCAATAAGAAGGTCAGAGGGATACAGTATACCTAAAGTGAAGCATCGGAATCTATAACTAGTGTCACAGGAATTGTTCAAATCATAGGCAGTATGAACAGTCAGTCTTTTTGTACTTAAGTCGGCATTGTGCCTTTTGTATTATATTCCGATGCAATTTCTGTGTTTCGTCGTCAATACGAAAGTCAGAGGGATACAGTAAACCTGAAGTGAAGCATCGGAATCTATAACCAGTGTCACAGGAATGTTTCAAAACATAGACAGTAAGAAGGGTCCGTCTTCTTCTACTTTAGTCAGCATTGTGCCTTTTGTATTTAATTCCGATGCAATATCTGTGTTTTTTCGTCATTAAGAAGGTCAGAGGGATACAGTAAAACTGAAGTCAAGGCATCGGAATCTATAACTAGTGTCACAGAAACGGTTCAAAACATAGACAGTAAGAAGGAGCCAGTCTTCTTGTACTTGAGTCGGCATTGTGCCTTTTGTATTTAATTAGGATGCAACGTCTGTGTTTCATCGTCAATAAGAAGGTCAGAGGGATACGGTAAACCTGAAGTGAAGCATCGGAATCTATAACTAGTGTCACAGGAATGGTTCAAAACATAGCCAGTAAGAAGACCAATTCTTCTTATACTTATATCGGAATTGTGCCTTTTGTATTTAATTACGATGCAATTTACGTGTTTCATCGGCAATAAGAAGGTCAGAGGGATACAGTAAACCTGAAGTGAAGCATCGGAATCTACAACTAGTGTCACAGGAATGGTTCAAAACATAGACACTAAGAAGAGTCAATTTTCTTGTACATAAGTTGGCATTGTGCCTTTTGTATTTAATTCCGATGCAATTTCTGTGTTTCATCGTCAATAAGAAGGTCACAGGGAGACAGTGAACCTGAACTGAAGCATCGGCATCTATAACTAGTGTCACAGGAATGGTTCAAAACTTAGACAGTAAGAAGAGCCAGTCTTCTTGTACTTGGGTCGACATTGTGCCTTTTTCTATTTAATTCGGATGCAACTTCTGTGTTTCAATCGTCAATAAGAGCGTCAGAGGGATACAGTAAGCCTGAAGTGAAGCATCGGAATCTATAACTAGTGTCACAGGAATGGTTCAAAACATAGACAGTTGGAAGAGTCAGTCTTCTTGTACTTAATTCGGCATTGTGCCTTTTGTATTTAATTAAGATTTAATTTCTGTGTTTCATCGTCAATAATAGGGTCAGAGGCATACAGTAAACCTGATGTGAAGCATCTGAATCTATAACTAGTGTCACAGGAATGGTTCAAAACATAGTCAGTAAGAAGAGTCAGTTATCTTGTACTTAAGTCGGCATTGTGCCTTTTGTATTTAATTCCGATGCAATTTCTGTGTTTCATCGTCAATAAGAAGGTCAGAGGGATACAGTATACCTGAAGCGAAGCATCGGAATCTATAACTAGTGTCACAGGAATTGTTCAAATCATAGACAGTAAGAACAGTCAGTCTTTTTGTACTTAAGTCGGCATTGTGCATTTTGTATTTTATTCCGATGCAATTTCTGTGTTTCATCGTCAATACGAAAGTCAGAGGGATACAGTAAACCTGAAGTGAAGCATCGGAATCTATAACTAGTGTCACAGGAATGGTTCAAAACATAAACAGTAAGAAGGGTCCGTCTTCTTGTACTTAAGTCAGCATTGTGCCTTTTGTATTTAATTCCGATGCAATATCTGTGTTTTTTCGTCATTAAGAAGGTCAGAGGGATACAGTAAAACTGAAGTCAAGCATCGGAATCTATAACTAGTGTCACAGAAATGGTTCAAAACATAGACAGTAAGAAGAGCCAGTCTTCTTGTACTTGAGTCGGCATTGTGCCTTTTGTGCCTTTTGTATTTAATTAGGATGCAACGTCTGTGTTTCATCGTCAATAAGAAGGTCAGAGGGATACGGTAAACCTGAAGTGAAGCATCGGAATCTATAACTAGTGTCACAGGAATGGTTCAAAACATAGACAGTAAGAAGACCCATTCTTCTTATACTTATATCGGCATTGTGCCTTTTGTATTTAATTACGATGCAATTTACGTGTTTCATCGTCAATAAGAAGGTCAGAGGGATACAGTAAACCTGAAGTGAAGCATCGGAATCTACAACTAGTGTCACAGGAATGGTTCAAAACATAGACAGTAAGAAGAGTCAGTTTTCTTGTACATAAGTCGGCATTGTGCCTTTTGTATTTAATTCCGATGCAATTTCAATGTTTCATCGTCAATAAGAAGGTCACAGGGAGACAGTAAACCTGAACTGAAGCATCGGAAACTATAACTAGTGTCACAGGAATGGTTCAAAACATAGACAGTAAGAAGGGTCCGTCTTCTTGTACTTTAGTCAGCATTGTGCCTTTAATATTTAATTCCGATGCAATATCTGTGTTTTTTCGTCATTAAGAAGGTCAGAGGGATACAGTAAAACTGAAGTCAAGCATCGGAATCTATAACTGGTGTCACAGAAATGGTTCAAAACATAGACAGTAAGAAGAGCCAGTCTTCTTGTACTTGAGTCGGCATTGTGCCTTTTGTATTTAATTAGGATGCAACGTCTGTGTTTCATCGTCAATAAGAAGGTCAGAGGGATACGGTAAACCTGAAGTGAAGCATCGGAATCTATAACTAGTGTCACAGGAATGGTTCAAAACATAGCCAGTAAGAAGACCAATTCTTCTTATACTTATATCGGAATTGTGCCTTTTGTATTTAATTACGATGCAATTTACGTGTTTCATCGGCAATAAGAAGGTCAGAGGGATACAGTAAACCTGAAGTGAAGCATCGGAATCTACAACTAGTGTCACAGGAATGGTTCAAAACATAGACACTAAGAAGAGTCAATTTTCTTGTACATAAGTTGGCATTGTGCCTTTTGTATTTAATTCCGATGCAATTTCTGCGTTTCATCGTCAATAAGAAGGTCACAGGGAGACAGTGAACCTGAACTGAAGCATCGGCATCTATAACTAGTGTCACAGGAATGGTTCAAAACTTAGACAGTAAGAAGAGCCAGTCTTCTTGTACTTGGGTCGACATCGTGCCTTTCTATTTAATTCGGATGCAACTTCTGTGTTTCATCGTCAATAAGAGCGTCAGAGGGATACAGTAAGCCTGAAGTGAAGCATCGGAATCTATAACTAGTGTCACAGGAATGGTTCAAAACATAGACAGTTGGAAGAGTCAGTCTTCTTGTCCTTAATTCGGCATTGTGCCTTTTGTATTTAATTAAGATTTAATTTCTGTGTTTCATCGTCAATAATAGGGTCAGAGGCATACAGTAAACCTGATGTGAAGCATCTGAATCTATAACTAGTGTCACAGGAATGGTTCAAAACATAGTCAGTAAGAAGAGTCAGTTATCTTGTACTTAAGTCGGCATTGTGCCTTTTGTATTTAATTCCGATGCAATTTCTGTGTTTCATCGTCAATAAGAAGGTCAGAGGGATACAGTATACCTGAAGCGAAGCATCGGAATCTATAACTAGTGTCACAGGAATTGTTCAAATCATAGACAGTAAGAACAGTCAGTCTTTTTGTACTTAAGTCGGCGTTGTGCCTTTTGTATTTTATTCCGATGCAATTTCTGTGTTTCATCGTCAATACGAAAGTCAGAGGGATACAGTAAACCTGAAGTGAAGCATCGGAATCTATAACTAGTGTCACAGGAATGGTTCAAAACATAAACAGTAAGAAGGGTCCGTCTTCTTGTACTTTAGTCAGCATTGTGCCTTTTGTATTTAATTCCGATGCAATATCTGTGTTTTTTCGTCATTAAGAAGGTCAGAGGGATACAGTAAAACTGAAGTCAAGCATCGGAATCTATAACTAGTGTCACAGAAATGGTTCAAAACATAGACAGTAAGAAGAGCCAGTCTTCTTGTACTTGAGTCGGCATTGTGCCTTTTGTATTTAATTAGGATGCAACGTCTGTGTTTCATCGTCAATAAGAAGGTCAGAGGGATACGGTAAACCTGAAGTGAAGCATCGGAATCTATAACTAGTGTCACAGGAATGGTTCAAAACATAGACAGTAAGAAGACCCATTCTTCTTATACTTATATCGGCATTGTGCCTTTTGTATTTAATTACGATGCAATTTACGTGTTTCATCGTCAATAAGAAGGTCAGAGGGATACAGTAATCCTGAAGTGAAGCATCGAAATCTACAACTAGTGTCACAGGAATGGTTCAAAACATAGACAGTAAGAAGAGTCATTTTTCTTGTACATAAGTCGGCATTGTGCCTTTTGTATTTAATTCCGATGCAATTTCTGTGTTTCATCGTCAATAAGAAGGTCACAGGGAGACAGTAAACCTGAACTGAAGCATCGGAATCTATAACTAGTGTCACAGGAATGGTTCAAAACTTAGACAGTAAGAAGAGCCAGTCTTCTTGTACTTGGGTCGACATTGTGCCTTTTGTATTTAATTCGGATGCAACTTCTGTGTTTCATCGTCAATAAGAGCGTCAGAGGGATACAGTAAACCTGAAGTGAAGCATCGGAATCTATAACTAGTGTCACAGGAATGGTTCAAAACATAGACAGTTGGAAGAGTCAGTCTTCTTGTACTTAATTCGGCATTGTGCCTTTTGTATTTAATTAAGATTTAATTTCTGAGTTTCATCGTCAATAATAAGGTCAGAGGCATACAGTAAACCTGATGCGAAGCATCGGAATCTATAACTAGTGTCACAGGAATGGTTCAAAACATAGACAGTAAGAAGGGTCGGTCTTCTTGTACTTAAGTCAGCATTGTGCCTTTTGTATTTAATTCCGATGCAATATCTGTGTTTCTTCGTCATTAAGAAGGTCAGAGGCATACAGTAAAACTGAAGTCAAGCATCGGAATCTATAACTAGTGTCACAGAAATTGTTCACAACATAGTAAGAAGAGCCAGTCTATTGGTACTTGAGTCGGCATTGTGCCTTTTGTATTTAATTAGGATGTAACTTCTGTGTTTCATCGTCAATAAGAAGGTCAGTGGGATACGGTAAACCTGAAGTGAAGCATCGGAATCTATAACTAGTGTCACAGGAATTTTTCAAACATAGACAGTAAGAAGACCCTTTCTTCTTATACTGAAGTCGGCATTGTGCTTTTTGTATTTAATTCCGATGCAATCTACGTGTTTCATCGTCAATAAGAAGGTCAGAGGGATACAGTAAACCTGAAGTGAAGCATCGGAATCTACAACTAGGGTCACAGGAATGGTTCAAAGCATAGTCAGTGAGAAGAGTCAATCTTCTTGTACTTAAGTCGGCATTGTGCCTTTTGTATTTAATTAAAATGCAATATCTGTGTTTCATCGTCAATAGGAAGGTGAAAGAGATACAGTAAACCTGAAGTGAAGCCTCGGAATCTATAACTAGTGATACAGGAATGGTTCAAAGCATAGACAGTAGGAAGAGTCAGTTTTCATGTGCTTAAGTCGGCATTGTGCCTTTTGTATATAATTCCGATGCAATTTCTGTGTTTCATCGTCAATAAGAAGGTCAGAGGGACACAGTAAACCTGAAGTGAAGCATCGGAATCTATAACTAGTGTCACAGGAATGGTTCAAAGCATAGACAGTAAGAAGAGCCAGTCTTCTTGTACTTGGGTCGGCATTGTGCCTTTTGTATTTAATTCATATGCAACTTCTGTGTTTCATCGTCAATAAGAGCGTCAGAGGGATACAGTAAACCTGAAGAGAAGCATCGTAATCTATAACTAGTGTCACAGGAATGGTTCAAAACATAGACAGTAAGAAGAGTCAGTCTTCTTGTACTTAATTCGGCATTGTGCGTTTTGTA
This sequence comes from Schistocerca piceifrons, assembly GCF_021461385.2. Taxonomy (NCBI): domain Eukaryota; kingdom Metazoa; phylum Arthropoda; class Insecta; order Orthoptera; family Acrididae; genus Schistocerca; species Schistocerca piceifrons. The sequence goes on along the minus strand of NC_060140.1, from coordinate 1,853,777 downwards.
TTTAATTAAGATTTGATTTCTGTGTTTCATCGTCAATAATAAGGTCAGAGGGATACAGTAAACCTGAAGTGAAGCATCGGAATCTATAACTAGTGTCACGGGAATGGTTCAAAAACATAGTCAGTAAAAAGAGTCAATCTTCTTGTACTTAAGTTGGCATTGTGCCTTTTGTATTTAATTCCGATGCAATTTCTGTTTTTCATTGTCAATAAGAAGGTCAGAGGGATACAGTAAACCTGAAGTGAAGCATCGGAATTTATAACTAGTGTCACAGGATTGGTTCAAAAAATAGACAGTAAGAAGGGTCATTCTTCTTGTACTTAAGTCGGCATTGTGCCTTTTGTATTTAATTCCGATGCAATATCTGTGTTTCTTCGTCAATAAGAAGGTCAGAGGGATACAGTAAACCTGAAGTGACGAATCGGAATCTATAACTAGTGTCACAGAAATGGTTCAAAACATAGACAGTAAGAAGAGTCAGTCTTCTTGTACTTAAGTCGGCATTGTGATTTTTGTATATAATTACGATGCAATTTCTGTGTTTCATCGTCAATAAGAAGGTCAGCTGGATACAGTTACCTGAAGTGAATCATCGGATTCTATAACTAATGTCACCGGAATGGTAGAAAACATTGACAGTAAGAAGAGTCAGTCTTCTTGCACTTAAGTCGGCATTGTGCCTTTTGTATTTAATTAAGATGCAATTTCTGTGTTTCATCGTCAATAAAGAGGTCAGAGGGATATAGGAAACCTGAAGTGAAGCATCGGTATCTAAAACTATTGTCACAGGAATGGTTCAAAACATAGACAGTAAGAAGAGCCAGTCTTCTTGTACTTGAGTCGGCGTTGTGCCTTTTGTATTTAATTCCGATGAATTTTCTGTGTTTGATCGTCAATAAGAAGGTCAGAGGGATACAGTAAACCTGAAGTAAAGCATCGGAATCTATAAGTAGTGTCACAGGAATGGTTCAAAACATTGACAGTAAGAAGAGTCAGTCTTCTTGTACTTAAGTCGGCATTGTGCCTTTTGTATATAATTACGATGCAATTTCTGTGTTTCATCGTCAAAATGAAGCTCACAGGGATACAGTAAACCTGAAGTGAAGCATCGGAATCTATAACTAGTGTCACAGAAATGGTTTAAATCATAGACAGTAAGAGGAGCCAGTCTTCTTGTACTTGAGTCAGCATTGTGCCTTTTGTATTTAATTCCGATGCAATTTATGTGTTTCTTTGTCTATACGAAGGTCAGAGGGAATCAGTAAACCTAAAGTCAAGCATCGGAATCTATAACTAGTGTCACAGGAGTGGTTCAAAACATAGACAGTAAGAAGAGTCATTTTTTTTTGTACTTAAGACGGCATTGTGCCTTTTGTATTTAATTCCGATGCAATATCTGTGTTTCATCGTCAATACGAAGGTCAGAGGGATGCAGTAAACCTAAAGTGAAGCATCGGTATCTATAACTAGTGTCACAGGAATGGTTCAAAACTTAGACAGTAAGAAGGGTCATTCTTCTTGTACTTAAGTCGGCATTGTGCCTTTTGTATAAAATTCCGATGCAATCTCTGTGTTTCATCGTCAATAAGAAGGTCAGAGGGATACAGTAAACCTGAAGTGAAGCATCGGAATCTATAACTAGTGTCACAGGAATGGTTCAAAACATAGACAGTAAGAAGGGTCAGTCTTCTTGTACTTAAGTCGGCTTTGTGCTTTTGTATTTAATTCCGATGGAATATCTGTGTTTCTTCGTCATTAAGAAGGTCAGAGGGATACAGTAAAACTGAAGTGAAGCATCGGAATCTATAACTAGTGTCACAGAAATGGTTCAATACATAGACAGTAAGAAGAGCCAGTCTTCTTGTACTTGAGTGGGCATTGTGCCTCTTGTATTTAATTAGGATGCAATTTCTGTGTTTCATCGTCAATAAGAAGGTCAGAGGGATACAGTAAACCCAAAGTGACGCATTGGAATCTATAACTAGTGTCACAGGAATTCTTCAAACATAGACAGTAAGAAGGGTCAGTCTTCTTGTACTGAAGTCGGCATTGTGCCTTTTGTATTTAATTCCGATGCAATATCTGTGTTTCTTCGTCATTAAGAAGGTCAGAGGGATACAGTAAACCTGAAGTGAAGTATCGGAATCTATAACTAGTATAACAGGAATGGTTCAAACCATTGACAGTAAGATGAGTTAGTGTTCTTGTACTGAAGTCGGCATTGTGCCGTTTTGTATTTAATTAAGATGCTATTTCTGTGTTTCATCGTCAATAAGAAGGTCAGAGGGATACAGTAAACCTGAAGTGAAGCATCGGAATCTATAACTAGTGTCACAGGAGTGGTTCAAAACATAGACAGTAAGAAGAGTCAGTCTTCTTGTACTTAAGTCGGCATTGTGCCTTTTGTATATAATTACGATGCAATTTCTGTGTTTTATCGTCAATAAAAGGACAGCTGGATACAGTTACCTGAAGTGAATCATCGGAATCTATAACTAATGTCACCGGAATGGTAGAAAACATTGACAGTAAAAAGAGTCAGTCTTCTTGTACTTAAGTCGGCATTGAGCCTTTTGTATTTAATTAAGATGCAATTTCCGTGTTTCATCGTCAATACAGAGGTCAGAGGGATACAGAAAACCTGAGGTGAAGCATCGGAATCTAAAACCAGTGTCACAGGATTGGTTCAAAACATAGACATTAGGAAGAGTCAGTCTTCTTGTACTTATGTCGGCATTGTGCCTTTTGTATTTAATTCCGATGCAATTTCTGTGTTTCATCGTCAATACGAAAGTCAGAGGGATACAGTAAAACTGAAGTGAAGCATGGGAACCTATAACTAGTGTCACAGGAATGGTTCAAATCATAGACAGTAAGAAGAGTCAGTCTTCTTGTACTTAAGTCTGCATTTTGCCTTTTGTATTTAATTCCGATGCAATTTCTGTGCTTCATCGTCAATATGAAGGTCAGCTGGATACAGTAAACCTGAAGTGAAGCATCGGAATCTATAACTAGTGTCACAGGAATGGTTCAAAACATAGACAGTAAGAAGACCCATTCTTCTTATACTTATATCGGCATTGTGCCTTTTGTATTTAATTACGATGCAATTTACGTGTTTCATCGTCAATAGGAAGGTCAGAGGGATACAGTAAACCTGAAGTGAAGCATCGGAATCTACAACTAGTGTCACAGGAATGGTTCAAAACATAGACAGTAAGAAGAGTCAGTTTTCTTGTACATAAGTCGGCATTGTGCCTTTTGTATTTAATTCCGATGCAATTTCAATGTTTCATCGTCAATAAGAAGGTCACAGGGAGACAGTAAACCTGAACTGAAGCATCGGAAACTATAACTAGTGTCACAGGAATGGTTCAAAACATAGACAGTAAGAAGGGTCCGTCTTCTTGTACTTTAGTCAGCATTGTGCCTTTTGTATTTAATTCCGATGCAATATCTGTGTTTTTTCGTCATTAAGAAGGTCAGAGGGATACAGTAAAACTGAAGTCAAGCATCGGAATCTATAACTAGTGTCACAGAAATGGTTCAAAACATAGACAGTAAGAAGAGCCAGTCTTCTTGTACTTGAGTCGGCATTGTGCCTTTTGTATTTAATTAGGATGCAACGTCTGTGTTTCATCGTCAATAGGAAGGTGAAAGAGATACAGTAAACCTGAAGTGAAGCCTCGGAATCTATAACTAGTGATACAGGAATGGTTCAAAGCATAGACAGTAGGAAGAGTCAGTTTTCATGTGCTTAAGTCGGCATTGTGCCTTTTGTATATAATTCCGATGCAATTTCTGTGTTTCATCGTCAATAAGAAGGTCAGAGAGACACAGTAAACCTGAAGTGAAGCATCGGAATCTATAACTAGTGTCACAGGAATGGTTCAAAGCATAGACAGTAAGAAGAGCCAGTCTTCTTGTACTTGGGTCGGCATTGTGCCTTTTGTATTTAATTCATATGCAACTTCTGTGTTTCATCGTCAATAAGAGCGTCAGAGGGATACAGTAAACCTGAAGAGAAGCATCGGAATCTATAACTAGTGTCACAGGAATGGTTCAAAACATAGACAGTAAGAAGAGTCAGTCTTCTTGTACTTAATTCGGCATTGTGCGTTTTGTATTTAATTAAGATTTGATTTCTGTGTTTCATCGTCAATAATAAGGTCAGAGGGATACAGTAAACCTGAAGTGAAGCATCGGAATCTATAACTAGTGTCACAGGAATGGTTCAAAAACATAGTCAGTAAAAAGAGTCAATCTTCTTGTACTTAAGTTGGCATTGTGCCTTTTGTATTTAATTCCGATGCAATTTCTGTTTTTCATTGTCAATAAGAAGGTCAGAGGGATACAGTAAACCTGAAGTGAAGCATCGGAATTTATAACTAGTGCCACAGGATTGGTTCAAAAAATAGACAGTAAGAAGGGTCACTCTTCTTGTACTTAAGTCGGCATTGTGCTTTTTGTATTTAATTCCGATGCAATATCTGTGTTTCTTCGTCAATAAGAAGGTCAGAGGGATACAGTAAACCTGAAGTGACGAATCGGAATCTATAACTAGTGTCACAGAAATGGTTCAAAACATAGACAGTAAGAAGAGACAGTCTTCTTGTACTTGAGTCGGCATTGTGCCTTTTGTATTTAATTCCGATACAGTTTCTGTGTTTTTTCGTCAATAAGATCGTCAGAGGGATACAGTAAACCTGAAATGAAGCATCGGAATCTATAACTAGAGTCACAGGAATGGTTCAAAACATAGGCAGTAAGAAGTGTCAGTCTTCTTGTACTTAAGTCGGCAATGTGCCTCTTGTATTTAATTCCGATATAATTTACGTAATTCATCGTCAATAAGTAGGTCAGAGGGATACAGTAAACCTGAAGTGAGGCATCGGAATCTATAACTAGTGTCACAGGAATGGTTCAAGCCATGGACAGTAAAATGAGTTAGTGTTCTTGTTCTGAAGTCGGCATTGTTCCTTTTGTATTTAATTAAAATGCTATTTCTATATTTCATCGTCAATAAGAAGGTCAGAGGGATACAGTAAACCTGAAGTGAAGCATCGGAATCTATAACTAGTGTCACAGGAATGGTTCAAAACATAGACAGTAAGAAGAGTCAGTCTTCTTGTACTTAAGTCGGCATTGTGATTTTTGTATATAATTACGATGCAATTTCTGTGTTTCATCGTCAATAAGAAGGTCAGCTGGATACAGTTACCTGAAGTGAATCATCGGATTCTATAACTAATGTCACCGGAATGGTAGAAAACATTGACAGTAAGAAGAGTCAGTCTTCTTGCACTTAAGTCGGCATTGTGCCTTTTGTATTTAATTAAGATGCAATTTCTGTGTTTCATCGTCAATAAAGAGGTCAGTGGGATATAGGAAACCTGAAGTGAAGCATCGGTATCTAAAACTATTGTCACAGGAATGGTTCAAAACATAGACAGTAAGAAGAGCCAGTCTTCTTGTACTTGAGTCGGCATTGTGCCTTTTGTATTTAATTCCGATGAATTTACTGTGTTTGATCGTCAATAAGAAGGTCAGAGGGATACAGTAAACCTGAAGTAAAGCATCGGAATCTATAAGTAGTGTCACAGGAATGGTTCAAAACATTGACTGTAAGAAGAGTCAGTCTTCTTGTACTTAAGTCGGCATTGTGCCTTTTGTATAAAATTCCGATGCAATCTCTGTGTTTCATCGTCAATAAGAAGGTCAGAGGGATACAGTAAACCTGAAGTGAAGCATCGGAATCTATAACTAGTGTCACAGGAATGGTTCAAAACATAGACAGTAAGAAGGGTCAGTCTTCTTGTACTTAAGTCGGCTTTGTGCTTTTGTATTTAATTCCGATGGAATATCTGTGTTTCTTCGTCATTAAGAAGGTCAGAGGGATACAGTAAAACTGAAGTGAAGCATCGGAATCTATAACTAGTGTCACAGAAATGGTTCAATACATAGACAGGAAGAAGAGCCAGTCTTCTTGTACTTGAGTGGGCATTGTGCCTCTTGTATTTAATTAGGATGCAATTTCTGTGTTTCATCGTCAATAAGAAGGTCAGAGGGATACAGTAAACCTGAAGTGAAGCATCAGAATCTATAACTAGTGTCACAGGAATGGTTCAAAGCATAGACAGTAAGAAGACCCATTCTTCTTGTACTTAAGTCGGCATTGTGCATTTTGTATTTCATTCCGATGCAATTTACGTGTTTCATCGTCAATAAGAAGGTCAGAGGGATACAGTAAACCCAAAGTGACGCATCGGAATCTATAACTAGTGTCACAGGAATGCTTCAAACATAGACAGTAAGAAGGGTCAGTCTTCTTGTACTGAAGTCGGCATTGTGCCTTTTGTATTTAATTCCGATGCAATATCTGTGTTTCTTCGTCATTAAGAAGGTCAGAGGGATACAGTAAACCTGAAGTGAAGTATCGGAATCTATAACTAGTATAACAGGAATGGTTCAAACCATTGACAGTAAGATGAGTTAGTGTTCTTGTACTGAAGTCGGCATTGTGCCGTTTTGTATTTAATTAAGATGCTATTTCTGTGTTTCATCGTCAATAAGAAGGTCAGAGGGATACAGTAAACCTGAAGTGAAGCATCGGAATCTATAACTAGTGTCACAGGAGTGGTTCAAAACATAGACAGTAAGAAGAGTCAGTCTTCTTGTACTTAAGTCGGCATTGTGCCTTTTGTATATAATTACGATGCAATTTCTGTGTTTTATCGTCAATAAAAGGACAGCTGGATACAGTTACCTGAAGTGAATCATCGGAATCTATAACTAATGTCACCGGAATGGTAGAAAACATTGACAGTAAGAAGAGTCAGTCTTCTTGTACTTAAGTCGGCATTAAGCCTTTTGTATTTAATTAAGATGCAATTTCCGTGTTTCATCGTCAAAACAGAGGTCAGAGGGATACAGAAAACCTGAGGTGAAGCATCGGAATCTAAAACCAGTGTCACAGGATTGGTTCAAAACATAGACATTAGGAAGAGTCAGTCTTCTTGTACTTATGTCGGCATTGTGCCTTTTGTATTTAATTCCGATGCAATTTCTGTGTTTCATCGTCAATAAGAAGGTCAGAGGGATACAGTAAAACTGAAGTGAAGCATGGGAAACCTATAACTAGTGTCACAGGAATTGTTCAAATCATAGACAGTAAGAAGAGTCAGTCTTCTTGTACTTAAGTCTGCATTTTGCCTTTTGTATTTAATTCCGATGCAATTTCTGTGCTTCATCGTCAATATGAAGGTCAGCTGGATACAGTAAACCTGAAGTGAAGCATCGGAATCTATAACTAGTGTCACAGGAATGGTTCAAAACGTAGTCAGTAGGAAGAGTCAGTTATCTTGTACTTAAGTCGGCATTGTGCCGTTTGTATTTAATTAAGATGCAATTTCATTGTTTCATCGTCAATAGGAAGGTGAAAAGGATACAGTAAACCTGAAGTGAAGCATCGGAATCTATAACTAGTGTCACAGGAATGGTTCAAATCATAGACAGTAGGAAGAGTCAGCCTTCTTCTACTTAAGTCGGCATTGTGCCTTTTGTAATTAATTCCGATGCAATTTCTGTGTTTCATCGTCAATAAGAAGGTCAGAGGGATACAGTAAAACTGAAGTGAAGCATGGGAACCTATAACTAGTGTCACAGGAATGGTTCAAATCATAGACAGTAAGAAGAGTCAGTCTTCTTGTACTTAAGTCGGCATTTTGCCTTTTGTATTTAATTCCGATGCAATTTCCGTGCTTCTTCGTCAATAAAAAGGTCAGCTGGATACAGTTACCTAAAGTGAATTATCGGAATCTATAACTAATGTCACCGGAATGGTAGAAAACATTGACAGTAAGAAGAGTCAGTCTTCTTGTACTTAAGTCGGCATTGTGCCTTTTGTATTTAATTAAGATGCAATTTCTGAGTTTCACCGTCAATAAAGAGGTCAGAGGGATACAGAAAACCTGAAGTGAAGCATCGGAATCTAAAACTAGTGTCACAGGATTGGTTCAAAACATAGACATTAGGAAGAGTCAGTCCTCTTGTACTTAAGTCGGCATTGTGCCTTTTGTATTTAATTCCGATGCAATTTCTGTGTTTCATCGTCAATAAGAGGGTCAGAGGGATACAGTAAAACTGAAGTGAAGCATGGGAAACTATAACTAGTGTCACAGGAATGGTTCAAAGCATAGACAGTAAGAAGACCCATTCTTTTTGTACTGAAGTCGGCATTGTGCATTTTGCATTTAATTCCGATGCAGTTTACGTGTTTCATCGTTAATAAGAAGGTCAGAGGGATACAGTAAACCCGAAGTGAAGCATCGGAATCTATAACTAGTGTCACAGGAATGGCTCAAAACATAGACAGTAAGAAGAGCCAGTCTTCTTGTACTTGAGTCGGCATTGTGCCTTTTGTATTTAATTCCGATGAATTTTCTGTGTTTGATCGTCAATAAGAAGGTCAGAGGGATACAGTAAACCTGAAGTGAAGCATCGGAATCTATAACTAGTGTCACAGGACTGGCTCAAAACATAGACAGTAAGAAGAGCCAGTCTTCTTGTACTTGAGTCGGCATTGTGCCTTTTGTATTTAATTCCGATGAATTTTCTGTGTTTGATCGTCAATAAGAAGGTCAGCTGGATACAGTAAACCTGAAGTGAAGCATCGGAATCTATAACTAGTGTCACAGGAATGGTTAAAACATAGTCAGTAGGAAGAGTCAGTTATCTTGTACTTAAGTCGGCATTGTGCTTTTTGTATTTAATTGAGATGCAATTTCTGTGTTTCATCGTCAATAGGATGGTGAAAGGGATACAGTAAACCTGAAGTGAAGCTTCGGAATCTATAACTAATGTCACATCAATGGTTCAAAACATAGACAGTAGGAAGAGTCAGTCTTCTTGTACTTAAGTCGGCATTGTGCCTTTTGTATTTAATTCCGATGCAATTTCTGTGTTTCATCGTCAATAAGAAAGTCAGAGGGATACAGTAAAACTGAAGTGAGGCATGGGAACCTATAACTAGTGTCACAGGAATCGTTCAAATCATAGACAGTAAGAAGAGTCAGTCTTCTTGTACTTAAGTCGGAATTTTGCCTTTTGTATTTAATTCCGATGCAATTTCTGTGCTTCGTCGTCAATAAGAAGGTCAGATGGATACAGTAAACCTGAAGTGAAGCATCGGAATCTATAATTAGTGTCACAGGAATGGCTCAAAACATAGACAGCAAGAAGAGCCAGTCTTCTTGTTCTTGAGTCGGCATTGTGCCTTTTGTATTTAATTCCGATGAATTTTCTGTGTTTGATCGTCAAAACGAAGGTCAGAGGGATACAGTAAACCTGAAGTAAAGCATCGGAATCTATAACTAGTGTCACAGGAATGGTTCAAAACATTGACAGTAAGAAGAGTCAGTCTTCTTGTACTTAAGTCGGCATTGTGCCTTTTGTATATAATTCCGATGCAATTTCTGTGTTTCATCGTCAATACGAAGGTCAGAGGGATACAGTAAAGCTGAAGTGAAGCATCGGTATCTATAACTAGTGTCACAGGAATGGTTCAAAGCTTAGACAGTAAGAAGGGTCAGTCTTCTTGTACTTAAGTCGGCATTGTGCCTTTTGTATTTGATTCCGATGCAATATCTGTGTTTCTTCGCCAATAAGAAGGTCGCAGGGATACAGTAATCCTGAAGGGATGCATCGGAATCTATAAATAGTGTCACAGAAATGGTTCAAAACATAGACAGTAAGAAGAGCCAGTCTTCTTGTACTTGAGTCGGCATTGTGCCTTTTGTATTAAATTCCGATGCAATTTCTGTGTTTCATCGTCAATAAGAAGGTCAGAGGGATACAGTAAACCTGTAGTGAAGCATCGGAATCTATAACTAGTGTCACAGGAATGGTTCAAAACATAGAGAGTAAGAAGGGTCAGTCTTCTTGTACTGAAGTCGGCATTGTGCCTTTTGTATGTAATTCCGATGCAATATCTGTGTTTCTTCGTCATTAAGAAGGTCACAGGGATACAGTAAACCTGAAGTGAAGTATCGGAATCTATAACTAGTGTAACAGGAATGGTTCAAACCATTGACAGTAAGATGAGTTAGTGTTCTTGTACTGAAGTCGGCATTGTGCCTTTTGTATTTAATTGAGATGCTATTTCTGTGTTTCATCGTCAATAAAATGGTCAGAGGGATACAGTAAACCTGAAGTGAAGCATCGGAATCTATAACTAGTGTCACAGGAATGGTTCAAAACATAGACAGTAAGATGAGTCAGTCTTCTTGTACTTAAGCCGGCATTGAGCCTTTTGTATTTAATAAGATGCAATTTCTGTGTTTCATCGTCGATAGAGAGGTCAGAGGGATACAGAAAACCTGAAGTGAAGCTTCGGAATCTATAACTAGTGTCACAGGAATGGTTCAAAACATAGACAGTAGGAAGAGTCAGTCTTCTTGTACTTAAGTCGGCATTGTGCCTTTTGTATTTAATTCCGATGCAATTTCTGTGTTTCGTCGTCAACAAGAAGGTCAGAGGGATACAGTAAAACTGAAGTGAAGCATGGGAACCTATAATTAGTGTCACAGGAATCGTTCAAATCATAGACAGTAAGAAGAGTCAGTCTTCTTGTACTTAAGTCGGCATTTTGCCTTTTGTATTTAATTCTGATGCAATTTCTGTGCTTCATCGTCAATAAGAAGGTCAGATGGATACAGTAAACCTAAAGTGAAGCATCGGAATCTATAATTAGTGTCACAGGAATGGCTCAAATCATAAACAGTAAGAAGAGCCTGTCTTCTTGTACTTTAGTCGGCATTGTGCCTTTTGTATTTAATTCCGATGAATTTTCTGTGTTTGATCGTCAATAAGAAGGTCAGAGGGATACAGTAAACCTGAAGTAAAGCATCGGAATCTATAACTAGTGTCACAGGAATGGTTCAAACATTGACAGTAAGAAGAGTCAGTCTTCTTGTACTTAAGTCGGCATTGTGCCTTTTGTATATAATTCCGATGCAATTTCTGTGTTTCATCGTCAATAAGAAGCTCACAGGGATACAGTAAACCTGAAGTGAAGCATCGGAATCTATAACTAGTGTCACAGGAATGGTTCAAAACATAGACAGTAAGAAGAGTCACTCTTTTTGTACTTAAGTCGGCATTGTGCCATTTGTATTTAATTCCGATGCAATTTCTGTGTTTCATCGTCAATACGAAGGTCAGAGGGATACAGTGAACCAGAAGTGAAGCATCGGAATCTATAACTAGTGTCACAGGAATGGTTTAAAACAAAGACAGTAGGATGGGTCAGTCTTCTTGTACTTAAGTCAGCTTTGTGCCTTTTGTACTTAATTCCGATGCAATATCTGTGTTTCTTCGTCAATAAGAAGGTCAGAGGGATACAGTAAACCTGAAGTGAAGCATCGGAATCTATAACTAGTGTCACAGAAATGGTTTAAATCATAGACAGCAAGAAGAGCCAGTCTTCTTGTGCTTGAGTCGGCATTGTGCCTTTTGTATTTAATTCCGATGCAATTTCTGTGTTTCATCGTCAATACGAAGGTCAGAGGGATACAGTAAACCTGAAGTGAAGCATCGGTATCTATAACTAGTGTCACAGGAATGGTTCAAAACTTAGACAGTAAGAAGGGTCAGTCTTCTTGTACTTAAGTCGGCATTGTGCCTTTTGTATTTAATTCCGATGCAATATCTGTGTTTCTTCGTCAATAAGAAGGTCACAGGGATACAGTAATCCTGAAGGGATGCATCGGAATCAATAACTAGTGTCACAGAAATGGTTCAAAACATAGACAGTAAGAAGAGCCAGTCTTCTTGTACTTGAGTCGGCATTGTGCCATTTGTATTAAATTCCGATGCAATTTCTGTGTTTCATCGTCAATAAGAAGGTCAGAGGGATACAGTAAACCTGTAGTGAAGCACGGAATCTATAACTAGTGTCACAGGAATGGTTCAAAACATAGACAGTAAGAAGGGTCAGTCTTCTTGTACTGAAGTCGGCATTGTGCCTTTTGTATTTAATTCCGATGCAATATCTGTGTTCCTTCGTCATTAAGAAGGTCAGAGGGATACAGTAAACCTGAAGTGAAGTATCGGAATCTATAACTAGTGTAACAGGAATGGTTCAAACCATTGACAGTAAGATGAGTTAGTGTTCTTGTACTGAAGTCGGCATTGTGCCTTTTGTATTTAATTAAGATGCTATTTCTGTGTTTCATCGTCAATAAGAAGGTCAGAGGGATACAGTAAACCTGAAGTGAAGCATCGGAATCTATAACTAGTGTCACAGGAATGGTTCAAAAGCATAGACAGTAAGAAGAGTCAGTCTTCTTGTACTTAAGTCTGCATTGTGCCTTTTGTATATAATTACGATGCAATTTCTGTGTTTTATCGTCAATAAGAAGGTCAGCTGGATACAGTTACCTGAAGTGAATCATCGGAATCTATAACTAATGTCACCGGAATGGTAGAAAACATTGACAGTAAGAAGAGTCAGTCTTCTTGTACTTAAGTCTGCATTGAGCCTTTTGTATTTAATTAAGATGCAATTTCTGTGTTTCATCGTCAATAAAGAGGTCAGAGGGATACAGAAAACCTGAAGTTAAGCATCGGAATCTAAAACTAGTGTCACAGGATTGGTTCAAAACATAGACATTAGGAAGAGTCAGTCTTCTTGTACTTATGTCGGCATTGTGCCTTTTGTATTTAATTCCGATGCAATTTCTGTGTTTCATCGTCAATAGGAAGGTCAGAGGGATACAGTAAAACTGAAGTGAAGCATCGGAATCTATAACTAGTGTCACAGGAATGGTTCAAAACGTAGTCAGCAGGAAGAGTCAGTTATCTTGTACTTAAGTCGGCATTGTGCCTTTTGTATTTAATTAAGATGCAATTTCTGTGTTTCATCGTCAATAGGAAGGTGAAAGGGATACAGTGAACCTGAAGTGAAACATCGGAATCTATAACTAGTGTCACAGGAATGGTTCAAATCATAGACAGTAGGAAGAGTCAGTCTTCTTCTACTTAAGTCGGCATTGTGCCTTTTGTATTTAATTCCGTTGCAATTTCTGTGTTTCATCGTCAATTAGAACGTCAGAGGGATACAGTAAAACTGAAGTGAAGCATGGGAACCTGTAACTAGTGTCACAGGAATGGTTCAAATCATAGACAGTAAGAAGAGTCTGTCTTCTTGTACTTAAGTCGGCATTTGGCCTTTTGTATTTAATTCCGATGCAATTTCTGTGTTTCATCGTCAATAAGAAGGTCAGCTGGATACAGTAAACCTGAAGTGAAGCATCGGAATCTATAACTAGTGTCACAGGAATGGCTCAAAGCATAGACAGTAAGAAGAGCCAGTCGTCTTGTACTTGAGTCGGGATTGTGCCTTTTGTATTTAATTCCGATTAATTTTCTGTGTTTGATCGTCAATAAGAAGGTCAGAGGGATATAGTAAACCTGAAGTAAACCATCGGAATCTATAACTAGTGTCACAGGAATGGTTCAAAACATTGACAGTAAGAAGAGTCAGTCTTCTTGTACTTAAGTCGGCATTGTGCCTTTTGTAAATAATTCCGATGCAATTTCTGTGTTTCATCGTCAATAAGAAGCTCACAGGGATAGAGTAAACCTGAAGTGAAGCATCGGAATCTATAACTAGTGTCACAGGAATGGTTCAAACCATAGACAGTAAGAAGAGTCACTCTTTTTGGACTTAAGTCGGCATTTTGCCATTTGTATTCAATTCCGATGCAATTTCTGTGTTTCTACGTCAATAAGAAGGTCAGAGGGATACAGTGAACCTGAAGTGAAGCATCGGAATCTATAACTAGTGTCACAGGAATGGTTCAAAACAAAGACAGTGGGATGGGTCAGTCTTCTTGTACTTAAGTCGGCATTGTGCCTTTTGTATTTAATTCCGATGCAATTTATGTGTTTCTTTGTCTATAAGAAGGTCAGAGGGAATCAGTAAACCTAAAGTCAAGCATCGGAATCTATAACTAGTGTCACAGGAAAGGTTCGAAACATAGACAGTAAGAAGAGTCAGTCTTTTTGTACTTAAGATGGCATTGTGCCTTTTGTGTTTAATTCCGATGCAATTTCTGTGTTTCATCGTCAATAAGAAGGTCAGAGGGATATAGTAATCCTGAAGGGATGCATTGGAATCTATAACTAGTGTCACAGAAATGGTTCAAAACATAGACAGTAAGAAGAGCCAGTCTTCTTGTACTTGAGTCGGCATTGTGCCTTTTGTATTTAATTAGGATGCAATATCTGTGTTTCATTGTCAATAAGAAGGTCAGAGGGATAAAGTAAACCTGAAGTGAAGCATCGGAATCCTTAACTAGTGTCACAGGAATGGTTCAAAACATAGACAGTAAGAAGACTCATTCTTTTTGTACTTAAGTCGGCATTGTGCATTTTGTATTTAATTCCGATGCAATTTCTGTGTTTCATCGTCAATACGAAGGTCAGAGGGATACAGTAAACCTGAAGTGAAGCATCGGTATCTATAACTAGTGTCACAGAAATGGTTCAAAACATAGACAGTAAGAAGAGCCTGTCTTCTTGTACTTGAGTCGGCATTGTGCCTTTTGTATTAAATTCCGATGCAATTTCTGTGTTTCATCGTCAATAAGAAGGTCAGAGGGATACAGTAAACCTGTAGTGAAGCATCGGAATGGTTCAAAACATAGACAGTAAGAAGAGTCAGTCTTCTTGTACTGAAGTCGGCATTGTGCCTTTTGTATTCAATTCCGATGCAATATCTGTGTTTCTTCGTCATTAAGAAGGTCACAGGGATACAGTAAACCTGAAGTGAAGTATCGGAATCTATAACTAGTGTAACAGGAATGGTTCAAACCATTGACAGTAAGATGAGTTAGTGTTCTTGTACTGAAGTCGGCATTGTGCCTTTTGTGTGAGGTGCTATTTCTGTGTTTCATCGTCAATAAAATTTTCAGAGGGATACAGAAAACCTGAAGTGAAGCATCGGAATCTATAACTAGTGTCACAGGATTGGTTCAAAACATAGACATTAGGAAGAGTCAGTCTTCTTGTACTTATGTCGGCATTGTGCCTTTTGTATTTAATTCCGATGCAATTTCTGTGTTTCATCGTCAATAAGAAGGTCAGAGGGATACAGTAAAACTGATGTCAAGCATGGGAACCTATAACTAGTGTCACAGGAATGGTTCAAATCATAGACAGTAAGAAGAGTCAGTCTTCTTGACCTTAAGTCTGCATTTTGCCTTTTGTATTTAATTCCGATGCAATTTCTGTGCTTCATCGTCAATAAGAAGGTCAGCTGGATACAGTAAACCTGAAGTGAAGCATCGGAATCTATAACTAGTGTCACAGGAATGGTTCAAAACGTAGTCAGTAAGAAGAGTCAGTTATCTTGTACTTAAGTCGGCATTGCGCCTTTTGTATTTAATTAAGATGCAATTTCAGTGTTTCATCGCCAATAGGAAGGTGAAAGGGATACAGTAAACCTGAAGTGAAGCTTCGGAATCTATAACTAGTGTCACAGGAATGGTTCAAAACATAGACAGTACGAAGAGTCAGTCTTCTTGTACTTAAGTCAGCATTGTGCCTTTTGTATTTAATTCCGATGCAATTTCTGTGTTTCATCGTCAATAAGAAGGTCAGAGGGATACAGTAAAACTGAAGTGAAGCATCGGCATCTATAATTAGTGTCACAGGAATGGCTCAAATCATAGACAGTAAGAAGGGCCTGTCTTCTTGTACTTGAGTCGGCATTGTGCCTTTTGTATTTAATTCCGATGAATTTTCTGTGTTTGATCGTCAATAAGAAGGTCAGAGGGATACAGTAAACCTGAAGTAAAGCATCGGAATCTATAACTAGTGTCACAGGTATGGTTCAAACATTGACAGTAAGAAGAGTCAGTCTTCTTGTACTTAAGTCGGCATTGTGCCTTTTGTATATAATTCCGATGCAATTTCTGTGTTTCATCGTCAATAAGAAGCTCACAGGGATACAGTAAACCTGAAGTGAAGCATCGGAATCTATAACTAGTGTCACTGGAATGGTTCAAAACATAGACAGTAAGAAGAGTCACTCTTTTTGTACTTAAGTCGGCATTGTGCCATTTGTATTTAATTCCGATGCAATTTCTGTGTTTCGTCGTCAATACGAAGGTCAGAGGGATACAGTGAAACAGAAGTGAAGCATCGGAATCTATAATTAGTGTCACAGGAATGGTTTAAAACAAAGACAGGTGGATGGGTCAGTCTTCTTGTACTTAAGTCAGCTTTGTGCCTTTTGTACTTAATTCCGATGCAATATCTGTGTTTCTTCGTCAATACGATGGTCAGAGGGTTACAGTAAACCTGAAGTGAAGCATCGGAATCTATAACTAGTGTCACAGAAAAGGTTTAAATCATAGACAGTAAGAAGAGCCAGTCTTCTTGTGCTTGAGTCGGCATTGTGCCTTTTGTATTTAATTCCGATGCAATTTCTGTGTTTCATCGTCAATACGAAGGTCAGAGGGATACAGTAAACCTGAAGTGAAGCATCGGTATCTATAACTAGTGTCACAGGAATGGTTCAAAACTTAGACAGTAAGAAGGGTCAGTCTACTTGTACTTAACTCGGCATTGTGCCTTTTGTATTTAATTCCGATGCAATATCTGTGTTTCTTCGTCAATAGGAAGGTCACAGGGATACAGTAATCCTGAAGGGAAGCATCGGAATCAATAACTAGTGTCACAGAAATGGTTCAAAACATAGACAGTAAGAAGAGCCAGTCTTCTTGTACTTGAGTCGGCATTGTGCCATTTGTATTAAATTCCGATGCAATTTCTGTGTTTCATCGTCAATAAGAAGGTCAGAGGGATACAGTAAACCCGAAGTGAAGCATCGGAATCTATAACTAGTGTAACAGGAATGGTTCAAACCATTGACTGTCAGATGAGTTAGTGTTGTTGTACTGAAGTCGGCATTGTGCCTTTTGTATTTAATTAAGATGCTATTTCTGTGTTTCATCGTCAATAAGAAGGTCAGAGGGATACAGTAAACCTGAAGTGAAGCATCGGAATCTATAACTAGTGTCGCAGGAATGGTTCAAAACATATACAGTAAGAAGAGTCAGTCTTCTTGTACTTCTGTCGGCATTGTGCCTTTTGTATATAATTACCATGCAATTTCTGTGTTTCGTCGTCAATAAGAAGGTCAGCTGGATACAGTTACCTGAATTGAATCATCGGAATCTATAACTAATGTCACCGGAATGGTAGAAAACATTGACAATAAGAAGAGTCAGTCTTCTTGTACTTAAGTCGGCATTGTGCCTTTTGTATTTAATTAAGATGCAATTTCTGTGTTTCATCGTCGATAAAGAGGTCAGAGGGATACAGAAAACCTGAAGTGAAGCATCGGAATCTAAAACTAGTGTCACAGGATTTTTCAAAACATAGACATTGCGAAGAGTCAGTCTTCTTGTACTTAAGTCTGCATTTTGCCTTTTGTATTTAATTCCGATGCAATTTCTGTGCTTCATCGTCAATAAGAACGTCAGCTGGATACAGTAAACCTGAAATGAAGCATCGGAATCTATAACTAGTGTCACAGAAATGGTTCAAAACGTAGTCAGTAGGAAGAGTCAGTTATCTTGTACTTAAGTCGGCATTGTGCCTTTTGTATTTAATTAAAATGCAATTTCTGTGTTTCATCGTCAATAGGAAGGTGAAAGGGATACAGTAAACCTGAAGTGAAGAATCGGAATCTATAACTAGTGTCACAGGAATGGTTCAAATCATAGACAGTAGGAAGAGTCAGTCTTCTTCTACTTAAGTTGGCATTGTGCCTTTTGTATTTAATTCCGATGCAATTTCAGTGTTTCATCGTCAATAAGGAGGTCAGAGGGATACAGTAAAACTGAAGTGAAGCATGGGAACCTGTAACTAGTGTCACAGGAATGGTTCAAATCATAGACAGTAAGAAGAGTCAGTCTTCTTGTACTTAAGTCGGCATTTTGCCTTTTGTATTTAATTCCGATGCAATTTCTGTGTTTCATCGTCAATACGAAGGTCAGAGGGATACAGTGAACCTGAACTGAAGCATCGGAATCTTTAACTAGTGTCACAGGAATGGTTCAAAACAAAGACGGTGGGATGGGTCAGTCTTCTTGTACTTAAGTCGTCATTGTGCCTTTTGTATTTAATTCCGATGCAATATCTGTGTTTCTACGTCAATAAGAAGGTCAGAGGGATACAGTAAAACTGAAGTGAAGCATCGGAATCTATAACTAGTGTCACAGAAATGGTTTAAATCATAGACAGTAAGAAGAGCCAGTCTTCTTGTACTTGAGTCGGCATTGTGCCTTTTGTATTTAATTCCGATGCAATTTATGTGTTTCTTTGTCTATAAGAAGGTCACAGGGATACAGTAATCCTGAAGGGATGCATCGGAATCTATAACTAGTGTCACAGAAATGGTTCAAAACATAGACAGTAAGAAGACCCATTCTTTTTTAAACTTAAGTCGGCATTGTGCATTTTGTATTTAATTCCGATGCAATTTACGTGTTTCATCGACAAGAAGAAGGTCAGAGGGATACAGTAAACCCGAAGTGAAGCATCGGAATCTGTAACTAGTGTAACAGGAATGGTTCAAACCATTGACTGTCAGATGAGTTAGTGTTGTGGTACTGAAGTCGGCATTGTGCCTTTTGTATTTAATTAAGATGCTATTTCTGTATTTCATCGTCAATAAGAAGGTCAGAGGGATACAGTAAACTTGAAGTGAAGCATCGGAATCTATAACTAGTGTCACAGGAATGGTTCAAAACATATACAGTAAGAAGAGTCAGTCTTCTTGTACTTCTGTCGGCATTGTGCCTTTTGTATATAATTACCATGCAATTTCTGTGTTTCGTCGTCAATAAGAAGGTCAGCTGGATATAGTTACCTGAAGTGAATCATCGGAATCTATAACTAATGTCACCGGAATGGTAGAAAACATTGACAATAAGAAGAGTCAGTCTTCTTGTACTTAAGTCGGCATTGTGCCTTTTGTATTTAATTAAGATGCAATTTCTGTGTTTCATCGTCGATAAAGAGGTCAGAGGGATACAGAAAACCTGAAGTGAAGCATCGGAATCTAAAACTAGTGTCACAGGATGGTTCAAAACATAGACATTGCGAAGAGTCAGTCTTCTTGTACTTAAGTCTGCATTTTGCATTTTGTATTTAATTCCGATGCAATTTCTGTGCTTCATCGTCAATAAGAACGTCAGCTGGATACAGTAAACCTGAAGTGAAGCATCGGAATCTATAACTAGTGTCACAGAAATGGTTCAAAACGTAGTCAGTAGGAAGAGTCAGTTATCTTGTACTTAAGTCGGCATTGTGCCTTTTGTATTTAATTAAAATGCAATTTCTGTGTTTCATCGTCAATAGGAAGGTGAAAGGGATACAGTAAACCTGAAGTGAAGAATCGGAATCTATAACTAGTGTCACAGGAATAGTTCAAATCATAGACAGTAGGAAGAGTCAGTCTTCTTCTACTTAAGATGGCATTGTGCCTTTTGTATTTGATTCCGATGCAATTTCAGTGTTTCATCGTCAATAAGAAGGTCAGAGGGATACAGTAAAACTGAAGTGAAGCATGGGAACCTGTAACTAGTGTCACAGGAATGGTTCAAATCATAGACAGTAAGAAGAGTCAGTCTTCTTGTACTTAAGTCGGCATTTTGCCTTTTGTATTTAATTCCGATGCAATTTCTGTGCTTCATCGTCAATAAGAAGGTCAGCTGGATACAGTAAACCTGAAGTGAAGCATCGGAATCTATAACTAGTGTCACAGGAATGACTCAAAACATAGACAGTAAGAAGAGCCAGCCGTCTTGTACTTGAGTCGGCATTGTGTCTTTTGTATTTAATTCCGATGAATTTTCTGTGTTTGATCGTCAATAAGAAGGTCAGAGGGATATAGTAAACCTGAAGTGAAGCATCGGAATCTATAACTAGTGTCACAGGAATGGTTCAAATCATAAACAGTAAGAAGAGTCAGTCTTCTTGTACTTAAGTCGTCATTGTGCCTTTTGTATTTAATTCCGATGCAATATCTGTGTTTCTACGTCAATAAGAAAGTCAGAGGGATACAGTAAACCTGAAGTGAAGCATCGGAATCTATAACTAGTGTCACAGAAATGGTTTAAATCGTAGACAGTAAGAAGAGCCAGTCTTCTTGTACTTGAGTCGGCATTGTGCCTTTTGTATTTAATTCCGATGCAATTTATGTGTTTCTTTGTCTATAAGAAGGTCAGAGGGAATCAGTAAACCTAAAGTCAAGCATCGGAATCTATAACTAGTGTCACAGGAAAGGTTCGAAACATAGACAGTAAGAAGAGTCAGTCTTTTTGTACTTAAGATGGCATTGTGCCTTTTGTATTTAATTCCGATGCAATATCTGTGTTTCTTCGTCAATAAGAAGGTCAGAGGGATATAGTAATCCTGAAGGGATGCATCGGAATCTATAACTAGTGTCACAGAAATGGTTCAAAACATAGACAGTAAGAAGAGCCAGTCTCCTTGTACTTGAGTCGGCATTGTGCCTTTTGTATTAAATTCCGATGCATTTCTGTGTTTCATCGTCAATAAGAAGGTCAGAGGGATACAGTAACCCTGAAGTGAAGCATCGGAATCTATAACTAGTGTCACAGGAATGGTTCAAAACGTAGTCAGTAGGAAGAGTCAGTTATCTTGTACTTAAGTCGGCATTGTGCCTTTTGTATTTAATTAAAATGCAATTTCTGTGTTTCATCGTCAATAGGAAGGTGAAAGGGATACAGTAAACCTGAAGTGAAGCATCGGAATCTATAACGAGTGTCACAGGAATGGTTCAACTCATAGACAGTAGGAAGAGTCAGTCTTCTTCTACTTAAGTCGGCATTGTGCCTTTTGTATTTAATTCCGATGCAATTTCAGTGTTTCATCGTCAATAAGAAGGTCAGAGGGATACAGTAAAACTGAAGTGAAGAATGGGAACCTGTAACTAGTGTCACAGGAATGGTTCAAATCATAGACAGTAAGAAGAGTCAGTCTTCTTGTACTTAAGTCGGCATTTTGCCTTTTGTATTTAATTCCGATGCAATTTCTGTGCTTCATCGTCAATAAGAAGGTCAGCTGGACACAGTAAACCTGAAGTGAAGCATCGGAATCTATAACTAGTGTCACAGGAATGGCTCAAAACATAGACAGTAAGAAGAGCCAGTCGTCTTGTACTTGAGTCGGCATTGTGCCTTTTGTATTTAATTCCGATGAATTTTCTGTGTTTGATCGTCAATAAGAAGGTCAGAGGGATATAGTAAACCTGAAGTAAACCATCGGAATATATAACTAGTGTCACAGGAATGGTTCAAAACATTGACAGTAAGAAGAGTCAGTCTTCTTGTATTTAAGTCGGCATTGTGCCTTTTGTATATAATTCCGATGCAATTTCTGTGTTTCATCGTCAATAAGAAGCTCACAGGGATACAGTAAACCTGAAGTGAAGCATCGGAATCTAAAACTAGTGTCACAGGAATGGTTCAAATCATAGACAGTAAGAAGAGTCACTCTTTTTGTACTTAAGTCGGCATTTTGTCATTTGTATTTAATTCCGATGCAATTTCTGTGTTTCATCGTCAATACGAAGGTCAGAGGGATACAGTGAACCTGAAGTGAAGCATCGGAATCTATAACTAGTGTCACAGGAATGGTTCAAAACAAACACAGTGGGATGGGTCAGTCTTCTTGTACTTAAGTCATCATTGTGCCTTTTGTATTTAATTCCGATGCAATATCTGTGTTTCTACGTCAATAAAAAGGTCAGAGGGATACAGTAAACCTGAAGTGAAGCATCGGAATCTATAACTAGTGTCACAGAAATGGTTTAAATCATAGACAGTAAGAAGAGCCAGTCTTCTTGTACTTGAGTAGGCATTGTGCCTTTAGTATTTAATTCCGATGAATTTTCTGTGTTTGATCGTCAATAAGAAGGTCAGAGGGATATAGTAAACCTGAAGTAAACCATCGGAATCTATCACTAGTGTCACAGGAATGGTTCAAAACATTGACAGTAAGAAGAGTCAGTCTTCTTGTACTTAAGTCGGCATTGTGCCTTTTGTATATAATTCCGATGCAATTTTTGTGTTTCATCGTCAATAAGAAGCTCACAGGGATACAGTAAACATGAAGTGAAGCATCGGAATCTATAACGAGTGTCACAGGAATGGTTCAAATCATAGACAGTAGGAAGAGTCAGTCCTCTTATACTTAAGTCGGCATTGTGCCTTTTGTATTTAATTCCGATGCAATTTCTGTGTTTCATCGTCAATAAGAAGGTCAGAGGGATACAGTAAACCTGAAGTGAAGCATCGGAATCTATAACTAGTGTCACAGGAATGGTTCAAATCATAGACAGTAAGAAGAGTCACTCTTTTTGTACTTAAGTCGGCATTTTGCCATTTGTATTTAATTCCGATGCAATTTCTGTGTTTCATCGTCAATACGAAGGTCAGAGGAATACAGTGAACCTGAAGTGAAGCATCGGAATCCATAACTAGTGTCACAGGAATGGTTCAAAACAAAGACAGTGGGATGGGTCAGTCTTCTTGTACTTAAGTCGTCATTGTGCCTTTTGTATTTAATTCTGATGCAATATCTGTGTTTCTACGTCAATAAGAAGGTCAGAGGGATACAGTAAACGTGAAGTGAAGCATCGGAATCTATAACTAGTGTCACAGAAATGGTTTAAATCATAGACAGTAAGAAGAGCCAGTCTTCTTGTACTTGAGTCGGCATTGTGCCTTTTGTATTTATTTCCGATGCAATTTATGTGTTTCTTTGTCTATAAGAAGGTCAGAGGGAATCAGTAAACCTAAAGTCAAGCATCGGAATCTATAACTAGTGTCACAGGAAAGGTTCGAAACATAGACAGTAACCAGAGTCATTCTTTTTGTACTTAAGATGTCATTGTGCCTTTTGTATTTAATTCCGATGCAATTTCTGTGTTTCATCGTCAATACGAAGGTCAGAGGGATACAGTAAACCTGAAGTGAAGTATCGGTATCTATAACTAGTGTCACAGGAATGGTTCAAAACAGTCAGTATGAAGAGTCAGTCTTCTTTTACTTAAGTCGGCATTGTGCCTTTTGTATTCCATTCCGATGCAATTTCTGTGTTTCATCGTCAATAAGAAGGTCAGAGGGATACAGTAAAACTGAAGTGTAGCATCAAAATCAATAACTAGTATCACAGGAATGGTTCAAACTTAGACAGTTGGATGAGTCAGTCTTCTTGTACTTAAGTCGGCATTGTGCCTTTTGTATTTAATTCCGATGAAATTTCTTTGTTTCATCGTCAATAAGAAGGTCCAAGGGGTACAGTAAACCTGAAGTGAAGCATCGGAATCTATAACTAGTGTCACAGGAATGTTTCAAAGCATAGAGAGTAAGAAAGGTCAGTCTTCTTGTACTTATGTCGGCATTGCGCCTTTTGTATTTCATTCCGATGCAATTTCTGTGTTTCATCGT
Source organism: Schistocerca piceifrons (assembly GCF_021461385.2). Taxonomy (NCBI): domain Eukaryota; kingdom Metazoa; phylum Arthropoda; class Insecta; order Orthoptera; family Acrididae; genus Schistocerca; species Schistocerca piceifrons. The sequence continues at coordinate 1,830,225 of NC_060140.1, read as the reverse complement.
CAATAAGAAGGTCCAAGGGATACAGTAAACCTGAAATGAAGCATCGGAATCTATAACTAGTGTCACAGGAATGTTTCAAAGTATAGACAGTAGGAAGAGTCAGTCTAAATGTACTTAAGTCGGCATTGTGCCTTTTGTATTTAATTCCGATGCAATATCTGTGTTTCTTCGTCAATAAGAAGGTCAGAGGGATATAGTAATCCTGAAGGGATGCATTGCAATCTATAACTAGTGTCACAGAAATGGTTCAAAACATAGACAGTAAGAAGAGCCAGTCTTCTTGTACTTGAGTCGGCATTGTGCCTTTTGTATTAAATTCCGATGCAATTTCTGTGTTTCATCGTCAATAAGAAGGTCAGTGGGATACAGTAAACCTGAAGTGAAGCATCGGAATCTATAACTAGTGTCACAGGAATGGTTCAAAACATAGACAGTAAGAAGGGTCAGTCTTCTTGTACTGAAGTCGGTATTGTGCATTTTGTATCTAATTCCGATGCAATTTCTGTGTTTCTTCGTCATTAAGAAGGTCAGAGTTATACAGTAAAACTGAAGTGAAGCATCGGAATCTATAACTAGTGTCACAGAAATGGTTCAAATCATAGACAGTAGGAAGAGTCAGTTATCTTGTACTTAAGTCGGCATTGTGCCTTTTGTATTTAATTAAAATGCAATTTCTGTGTTTCATCGTCAATAGGAAGGTGAAAGGGATACAGTAAACCTGAAGTGAAGCATCGGAATCTATAACGAGTGTCACAGGAATGGTTCAAATCATAGACAGTAGGAAGAGTCAGTCTTCTTCTACTTAAGTCGGCATTGTGCCTTTTGTATTTAATTCCGATGAATTTTCTGTGTTTGATCGTCAATAAGAAGGCAGAGGGATATAGTAAACCTGAAGTAAACCATCGGAATCTATAACTAGTGTCACAGGAATGGTTCAAAACATTGACAGTAAGAAGAGTCAGTCTTCTTGTACTTAAGTCGGCATTGTGCCTTTTGTATATAATTCCGATGCAATTTCTGTGTTTCATCGTCAATAAGAGGCTCACAGGGATACAGTAAACCTGAAGTGAAGCATCGGAATCTATAACTAGTGTCACAGGAATGGTTCAAATCATAGACAGTAAGAAGAGTCACTCTTTTTGTACTTAAGTCGGCATTTTGCTATTTGTATCTAATTCCGATGCAATTTCTGTGTTTCATCGTCAATACGAAGGTCAGAGGGATATAGTGAACCTGAAGTGAAGCATCGGAATCTATAACTAGTGTCACAGGAATGGTTCAAAACAAAGACAGTGGGATGGGTCGGTCTTCTTGTACTTAAGTCGTCATTGTGCCTTTTGTATTTAATTCTGATGCAATATCTGTGTTTCTACGTCAATAAGAAGGTCAGAGGGATACAGTAAACCTGAAGTGAAGCATCGGAATCTATAACTAGCGTCACAGAAATGGTTTAAATCATAGACAGTAAGAAGAGCCAGTCTTCTTGTACTTGAGTCGGCATTGTGCCTTTTGTAGTTATTTCCGATGCAATTTATGTGTTTCTTTGTCTATAAGAAGGTCAGAGGGAATCAGTAAACATGAAGTGAAGCATCGGAATCTATAACGAGTGTCACAGGAATGGTTCAAATCATAGACAGTAGGAAGAGTCAGTCTTCTTATACTTAAGTCGGCATTGTGCCTTTTGTATTTAATTCCGATGCAATTTCTGTGTTTCATCGTCAATAAGAAGGTCAGAGGGATACAGTAAAACTGAAGTGAAGCATGGGAACCTGTAACTAGTGTCACAGTAATGGTTCAAATCATAGACAGTAAGAAGAGTCAGTCTTCTTGTACTTAAGTCGGCATTTTGCCTTTTGTATTTAATTCCGATGCAATTTCTGTGCTTCATCGTCAATAAGAAGGTCAGCTGGATACAGTAAACCTGAAGTGAAGCATCGGAATCTATAACTAGTGTCACAGGAATGGCCCTAAACATAGACAGTAAGAAGAGCCAGTCGTCTTGTACTTGAGTCGGCATTGTGCCTTTTGTATTTAATTCCGATGAATTTTCTGTGTTTCATCGTCAATACGAAGGTCAGAGGGATACAGTGAACCTGAAGTGAAGCATCGGAATCTATAACTAGTGTCACAGGAATGGTTCAAAGCAAAGACAGTGGGATGGGTCTGTGTTCTTGTACTTAAGTCGTCATTGTGCCTTTTGTATTTAATTCTGATGCAATATCTGTGTTTCTACGTCAATAAGAAGGTCAGAGGGATACAGTAAACCTGAAGTGAAGCATCGGAATCTATAACTAGTGTCACAGAAATGGTTTAAATCATAGACAGTAAGAAGAGCCAGTCTTCTTGTACTTGAGTCGGCATTGTGCCTTTTGTATTTATTTCCGATGCAATTTATGTGTTTCTTTGTCTATAAGAAGGTCAGAGGGAATCAGTAAACCTAAAGTCAAGCATCGGAATCTATAACTAGTGTCACAGGAAAGGTTCGAAACATAGACAGTAACCAGAGTCAGTCTTTTTGTACTTAAGATGTCATTGTGCCTTTTGTATTTAATTCCGATGCAATTTCTGTGTTTCATCGTCAATACGAAGGTCAGAGGGATACAGTAAACCTGAAGTGAAGCATCGGTATCTATAACTAGTGTCACAGGAATGGTTCAAAACAGTCAGTATGAAGAGTCAGTCTTCTTTTACTTAAGTCTGCATTGTGCCTTTTGTAATCCATTCCGATGCAATTTCTGTGTTTCATCGTCAATAAGAAGGTCAGAGGGATACAGTAAAACTGAAGTGTAGCATCAAAATCAATAACTAGTATCACAGGAATGGTTCTAACTTAGACAGTGGGATGAGTCAGTCTTCTTGTACTTAAGTCGGCATTGTGCCTTTTGTATTTAATTCCGATGAAATTTCTGTGTTTCATCGTCAATAAGAAGGTCCAAGGGGTACAGTAAACCTGAAGTGAAGCATCGGAATCTAAAACTAGTGTCACAGGAATGGTTCAAAACATAGACAGTAAGAAGGGTCAGTCTCTTTGTACTGAAGTCGGCATTGTGCCTTTTGTATTTAATTCCGATGCAATATCTGTGTTTCTTCGTCATTAAGAAGGTCAGAGTTATACAGTAAAACTGAAGTGAAGCATCGGAATCTATAACTAGTGTCACAGAAATGGTTCAAAACATAGACAGTAAGAAGAGCCAGTCTTCTTGTGTTTGAGTCGGCATTGTGCCTTTTGTATTTAATTAGGATGCAATTTCTGTGTTTCATTGTCAATAAGAGGGTCAGAGGGATACAGTAAACCTGAAGTGAAGCATCGGAATCTATAACTAGTGTCACAGGAATGGTTCAAAACATAGACAGTAAGAAGACCCACTCTTTTTGTACTTAAGTAGGCATTGTGCATTTTGTATTCAATTCCGATGCAATTTACGTGTTTCATCGTCAATAAGAAGGTCAGCTGGATACAGTAAACCTGAAGTGAAGCATCGGAATCTATAACTAGTGTCACAGGAATGGTTCAATAGCGTAGTCAGTAGGAAGAGTCAGTTATCTTGTACTTAAGTCGGCATTGTGCCATTTGTATTTAATTAATATGCAATTTCTGTGTTTCATCGTCAATAGGTAGGTGAAAGGGATACAGTAAACCTGAAGTGAAGCATCGGAAACTATAACGAGTGTCACAGGAATGGTTCAAATCATAGACAGTAGGAAGAGTCAGTCTTCTTCTACTTAAGTCGGCATTGTGCCTTTTGTATTTAATTCCGATGCAATTTCTGTGTTTCATCGTCAATAAGAAGGTCAGTGGGATACAGTAAAACTGAAGTGAAGCATGGGAACCTGTAACTAGTGTCACAGGAATGTTTCAAATCATAGACAGTAAGAAGAGTCAGTCTTCTTGTACTTAAGTCGGCATTTTGCCTTTTGTATTTAATTCCGAAGCAATTTCTGTGCTTCATCGTCAATAAGAAGGTCAGCTGGATACAGTAAACCTGAAGTGAAGCATCGGAATCTATAACTAGTGTCACAGGAATGGTTCAAATCATAGACAGTAAGAAGAGTCACTCTTTTTGTACTTAAGACGGCATTTTGCCATTTGTATTTAATTCCGATGCAATTTCTGTGTTTCATCGTCAATACGAAGGTCAGAGGGATACAGTGAACCAGAAGTGAAGCATCGGAATCTATAACTAGTGTCACAGGAATGGTTCAAAACAAAGACAGTGGGATGGGTCAGTCTTCTTGTACTTAAGTCGTCATTGTGCCTTTTGTATTTATTTCTGATGCAATATCTGTGTTTCTACGTCAATAAGAAGGTCAGAGGGATACAGTAAAGCTGAAGTGAAGCATCGGAATCTATAATTAGCGTCACAGAAATGGTTTAAATCATAGACAGTAAGAAGAGCCAGTCTTCTTGTACTTGAGTCGGCATTGTGCCTTTTGTATTTATTTCCTATGCAATTTATGTGTTTCTTTGTCTATAAGAAGGTCAGAGGGAATCAGTAAACCTAAAGTCAAGCATCGGAATCTATAACTAGTGTCACAGGAAAGATTCGAAACATAGACAGTAACCAGAGTCAGTCTTTTTGTACTTAAGATGGCATTGTGCCTTTTGTATTTAATTCCGATGCAATTTCTGTGTTTCATCGTCAATACGAAGGTCAGAGGGATACAGTAAACCTGAAGTGAAGCATCGGTATCTATAACTAGTGTCACAGGAATGGTTCAAAACTTAGACAGTAAGAAGGGCCAGTCTTCTTGTACTTAAGTCGGCATTGTGCCTTTTCTATTTAATTCCGATGCAATATCTGTGTTTCTTCGTCAATAAGAAGGTCAGAGGGATATAGTAATCCTGAAGGGATGCATCGGAATCTATAACTAGTGTCACAGAAATGGTTCAAAACAAAGACAGTAAGAAGAGCCAGTCTTCTTGTACTTGAGTCGGCATTGTGCCTTTTGTATTAAATTCCGATGCAATTTCTGTGTTTCATCGTCAATAAGAAGGTCAGTGGGATACAGTAAACCTGAAGTGAAGCATCGGAATCTATAACTAGTGTCACAGGAATGGTTCAAAACATAGACAGTAAGAAGGGTCAGTCTTCTTGTACTGAAGTCGGCATTGTGCCTTTTGTATTTAATTCCGATGCAATATCTGTGTTTCTTCGTCATTAAGAAGGTCAGAGTTATACAGTAAAACTGAAGTGAAGCATCGGAATCTATAACTAGTGTCACAGAAATGGTTCAAAACATTGACAGTAAGAAGAGCCAGTCTTCTTGTATTTGAGTCGGCATTGTGCCTTTTGTATTTAATTAGGATGCAATTTCTGTGTTTCATTGTCAATAAGAAGGTCAGAGGGATACAGTAAACCTGAAGTGAAGCATCGGAATCTATAACTAGTGTCACAGGAATGGCTCAAAACATAGACAGTAAGAAGAGCCAGTCGTCTTGTACTTGAGTCGGCATTGGGCCTTTTGTATTTAATTCCGATGAATTTTCTGTGTTTGATCGTCAATAAGAAGGTCAGAGGGATATAGTAAACCTGAAGTAATCCATCGGAATCTATAACTAGTGTCACAGGAATGGTTCAAAACATTGACAGTAAGAAGAGTCAGTCTTCTTGTACTTAAGTCGGCATTGTGCCTTTTGTATATAATTCCGATGCAATTTCTGTGTTTCATCGTCAATAAGAAGCTCACAGGGATACAGTAAACCTGAAGTGAAGCATCGGAATCTATAACTAGTGTCACAGGAATGGTTCAAATCATAGACAGTAAGAAGAGTCACTCTTTTTGTACTTAAGTCGGCATTTTGCCATTTGTATTTAATTCCGATGCAATTTCTGTGTTTCATCGTCAATACGAAGGTCAGAGGGATACAGTGAACCTGAAGTGAAGCATCGGAATCTATAACTAGTGTCACAGGAATGGTTCAAAACAAAGACAGTGGGATGGCTCAGTCTTCTTGTACTTAAGTCGTCATTGTGCCTTTTGTATTTAATTCTGATGCAATATCTGTGTTTCTACGTCGATAAGAAGGTCAGAGGGATACAGTAAACCTGAAGTGAAGCATCGGAATCTATAACTAGTGTCACAGAAATGGTTTAAATCATAGACAGTAAGAAGAGCCAGTCTTCTTGTATTTGAGTCGGCATTGTGCCTTTTGTATTTAATTAGGATGCAATTTCTGTGTTTCATTGTCAATAAGAAGGTCAGAGGGATACAGTAAACCTGAAGTGAAGCATCGGAATCTATAACGAGTGTCACAGGAATGGTTCAAATCATAGACAGTAGGAAGAGTCAGTCTTCTTCTACTTAAGTCCGCATTGTGCCTTTTGTATTTAATTCCGATACAATTTCTGTGTTTCATCGTCAATAAGAAGGTCAGTTGGATACAGTAAACCTGAAGTGAAGCATCGGAATCTATAACTAGTGTCACAGGAATGGTTCAAAACGTAGTCAGTAGGAAGAGTCAGTTATCTTGTACTTAAGTCGGCATTGTGCCTTTTGTATTTAATTAAAATGCTATTTCTGTGTTTCATCGTCAATAGGAAGGTGAGAGGGATACAGTAAACCTGAAGTGAAGCATCGGAATCTATAACGAGTGTCACAGGAATGGTTCAAATCATAGACAGTAGGAAGAGTCAGTCTTCTTCTACTTAAGTCGGCATTGTGCCTTTTGTATTTAATTCCGATGCAATTTCTGTGTTTCATCGTCAATAAGAAGGTCAGAGAGATACAGTAAACCTGAAGTGAAGCATCGGAATCTATAACTAGTGTCACAGGAATGGCTCAAAACATAGACAGTAAGAAGAGCCAGTCGTCTTGTACTTGAGTCGGCATTGTGCCTTTTTTATTTAATTCCGATGAATTGTCTGTGTTTGATCGTCAATAAGAAGGTCAGAGGGATATAGTAAACCTGAAGTAAACCATCGGAATCTATAACTAGTGTCACAGGAATGGTTCAAAAAATTGACAGTAAGAAGAGTCTGTCTTCTTGTACTTAAGTCGGCATTGTGCCCTTTGTATATAATTCCGATGCAATTTCTGTGTTTCATCGTCAATACGAAGGTCAGAGGGATACAGTGAACCTGAAGTGAAGCATCGGTATCTATAACTAGTGTCACAGGAATGGTTTAAATCATAGACAGTAAGAAGAGCCAGTCTTCTTGTACTTGAGTCGGTATTGTGCCTTTTGTATTTAATTCCGATGCAATTCATGTGTTTCTTTGTCTATAAGAAGGTCAGAGGGAATCAGTAAACCTAAAGTCAAGCATCGGAATCTATAACTAGTGTCACAGGAATGGTTTGAAACATAGACAGTAAGAAGAGTCAGTCTTTTTGTACTTAAGATGGCATTGTGCCTTTTGTATTTAATTCCGATGCAATTTCTGTGTTTCATCGTCAATACGAAGGTCAGAGGGATACAGTAAACCTGAAGTGAAGCATCGGTATCTATAACTAGTGTCACAGGAATGGTTCAAAACTTAGACAGTAAGAAGGGTCAGTCTTCTTGTACTGAAGTCGGCATTGTGCCTTTTGTATTTAATTCCGATGCAATATCTGTGTTTCTTCGTCAATAAGAAGGTCAGAGGGATATAGTAATCCTAAAGGGATGCATCGGAATCTATAACTAGTGTCACAGAAATGGTTCAAAACATAGACAGTAAGAAGAGCCAGTCTTCTTGTACTTGAGTCGGCATTGTGCCTTTTGTATTAGATTCCGATGCAATTTCTGTGTTTCATCGTCAATACGAAGGTCAGAGGGATACAGTAAACCTGAAGTGAAGCATCGGAATCTATAACTAGTGTCACAGGAATGGTTCAAAGCATAGACAGTAAGAAGGGTCAGTCTTCTTGTACTGAAGTCAGCATTGTGCCTTTTGTATTTAATTCCGATGCAATATCTGTGTTCCTTCGTCATTAAGAAGGTCAGAGTTATACAGTAAAACTGAAGTGAAGCATCGGAATCTATAACTAGTGTCACAGAAATGGTTCAAAACATAGACAGTAAGAAGAGCCAGTCTTCTTGTACTTGAGTCGGCATTGTGCCTTTTGTATTTAATTAGGATGCAATTTCTGTGTTTCATTGTCAATAAGAAGGTCAGAGGGATACAGTAAACCTGAAGTGAAGCATCGGAATCTATAACTAGTGGCACAGGAATGGTTCAAAACATAGACAGTAAGAAGACCCATCCTTTTTGTACTTAAGTCGGCATTCTGCATTTTGTATTTAATTCCGATCCAATTTACGTGTTTCATCGTCAATAAGAAGGTCAGAGGGATACAGTAAACCCGAAGTGAAGCATCGGAATCTATAACTAGTGTAACAGGAATGGTTCAAACCATTGACTGTCAGATGAGTTAGTGTTCTTGTACTGAAGTCGGCATTGTGCCTTTTGTATTTAATTAAGATGCTATTTCTGTGTTTCATCGTCAATAAGAAGGTCAGAGGGATACAGTAAACCTGAAGTGAAGCATCGGAATCTATAACTAGTGTCACAGGAATGGTTCAAAACATATACAGTAAGAAGAGTCAGTCTGCTTGTACTTAAGTCGGCATTGTGCCTTTTGTATATAATTACGATGCAATTTCTATGTTTCGTCGTCAATAAGAAGGTCAACTGGATACAGTTACCTGAAGTGAATCATCAGAATCTATAACTAATGTCACCGGAATGGTAGAAAACATTGACAATAAGAAGAGTCAGTCTTCTTGTACTTAAGTCGGCATTGTGCCCTTTGTATTTAATTAAGATGCAATTTCTGTGTTTCATCGTCGATAAAGAGGTCAGAGGGATACAGTAAAACTGAAGTGAAGCATGGGAACCTATAACTAGTGTCACAGGAATGGTTCAAATCATAGACAGTAAGAAGAGTCAGTCTTCTTGTACTTATGTCGGCATTTTGCCTTTTGTATTTAATTCCGATGCAATTTCTGTGCTTCATCGTCAATAAGAAGGTCAGCTGGATACAGTAAATCTGAAGTGAAGCATCGGAATCTATAACTAGTGTCACAGGAATGGTTCAATACATAGTCAGTAGGAAGAGACGGTTGTTTTGTACTTAAGTCGGCATTGTGCCATTTGTATTTAATTAAGATGCAATTTCTGTGTTTCATCGTCAATAAGAAGGTCAGCGGGATACAGTAAACCTGTAGTGAAGCATCGGAATCTATAACTAGTGTCACAGGAATGGTTCAAAACATAGACAGTAAGAAGGGTCAGTCTTCTTGTACTTAAGTCGGCATTGTGCCTTTTGTATTTAATTCCGATGCAATATCTGTGTTTCTTCGTCAATAAGAAGGTCAGAGGGATATAGTAATCCTGAAGGGATGCATCGGAATCTATAACTAGTGTCACAGAAATGGTTCAAAACATAGACAGTAAGAAGAGCCAGTCTTCTTGTACTTCAGTCGGCATTGTGCCTTTTGTATTAAATTCCGATGCAATTTCTGTGTTTCATCGTCAATAAGAAGGTCAGTGGGATACAGTAAACCTGAAGTGAAGCATCGGAATCTATAACTAGTGTCACAGGAATGGTTCAAAACATAGACAGTAAGAAGGGTCAGTCTTCTTGTACTGAAGTCGGCATTGTGCCTTTTGTATTTAATTCCGATGCAATATCTGTGTTTCTTCGTCATTGAGAAGGTCAGAGTTATACAGTAAAACTGAGGTGAAGCATCGGAATCTATAACTAGTGTCACAGAAATGGTTCAAAACATAGACAGTAAGAAGAGCCAGTCTTCTTGTATTTGAGTCGGCATTGTGCCTTTTGTATTTAATTAGGATGCAATTTCTGTGTTTCATTGTCAATAAGAAGGTCAGAGGGATACAGTAAACCTGAAGTGAATCATCGGAATCTATAACTAGTGTCACAGGAATGGTTCAAAACATAGACAGTAAGAAGACCCATTCTTTTTGTACTTAAGTCGGCATTGTGCATTTTGTATTTAATTCCGATGCAATTTACGTGTTTCATCGTCAATAAGAAGGTCAGTTGGATACAGTAAACCTGAAGTGAAGCATCGGAATCTATAACTAGTGTCACAGGAATGGTTCAAAACGTAGTCAGTAGGAAGAGTCAGTTATCTTGTACTTAAGTCGGCATTGTGCCTTTTGTATTTAATTAAAATGCAATTTCTGTGTTTCATCGTCAATAGGAAGGTGAAAGGGATACAGTAAACCTGAAGTGAAGCATCGGAATCTATAACGAGTGTCACAGGAATGGTTCAAATCATAGACAGCAGGAAGAGTCAGTCTTCTTCTACTTAAGTCGGCATTGTGCCTTTTGTATTTAATTCCGATGCAATTTCTGTGTTTCATCGTCAATAAGAAGCTCACAGGGATACAGTAAACCTGAAGTGAAGCATTGGAATCTATAACTAGTGTCACAGGTATGGCTCAAAACGTAGACAGTAAGAAGAGCCAGTCGTCTTGTACTTGAGTCGGCATTGTGCCTTTTGTATTTAATTCCGATGAATTGTCTGTGTTTGATCGTCAATAAGAAGGTCAGAGGGATATAGTAAACCTGAAGTAAACCATCGGAATCTATAACTAGTGTCACAGGAATGGTTCAAAACATTGACAGTAAGAAGAGTCAGTCTTCTTGTACTTAAGTCGGCATTGTGCCCTTTGTATATAATTCCGATGCAATTTCTGTGTTTCATCGTCAATAAGCAGCTCACAGGGATACAGTAAACCTGAAGTGAAGCATCGGAATCTATAACTAGTGTCACAGGAATGGATCAAATCATAGACAGTAAGAAGAGTCACTCTTTTTGTACTTAAGTCGGCATTTTGCCATTTGTATTTAATTCCGATGCAATTTCTGTGATTCATCGTCAATACGAAGGTCAGAGGGATACAGTGAACCTGAAGTGAAGCATCGGAATCTATAACTAGTGTCACAGGAATGGTTCAAAGCAAAGACAGTGGGATGGGTCAGTCTTCTTGTACTTAAGTCGTCATTGTGCCTTTTGTATTTAATTCCGATGCAATTTCTGTGTTTCATCGTCAATAAGAAGCTCACAGGGATACAGTAAACCTGAAGTGAAGCATCGGAATATATAACTAGTGTCACAGAAATGGTTTCAATCATAGACAGTAAGAAGAGCCAGTCTTCTTGTACTTGAGTCTACATTGTGCCTTTTCTATTTAATTCCGATGCCATTCATGTGTTTCTTTGTCTATAAGGTCAGAGGGAATCAGTAAACCTAAAGTCAAGCATCGGAATCTATAACTAGTGTCACAGGAAAGGTTCGAAACATAGACAGTAAGAAGAGTCAGTCTTTTTGTACTTAAGATGGCATTGTGCCTTTTGTATTTAATTCCGATGCAATTTCTGTGTTTCATCGTCAATACGAAGGTCAGAGGGATACAGTAAACCTGAAGTGAAGCATCGGTATCTATAACTAGTGTCACAGGAATGGTTCAAAACTTAGACAGTAAGAAGGGTCAGTCTTCTTGTGCTTAAGTCGGCATTGTGCCTTTTGTATTTAATTCCGATGCAATATCTGTGTTTCTTCGTCAATAAGAAGGTCAGAGGGATATAGTAATCCTGAAGGGATGCATCGGAATCTATAACTAGTGTCACAGAAATGGTTCAAAACATAGACAGTAAGAAGAGCCAGTCTTCTTGAACTTGAGTCGGCATTGTGCCTTTTGTATTAAATTCCGATGCAATTTCTGTGTTTCATCGTCAATAAGAAGGTCAGAGGGATACAGTAAACCTGAAGTGAAGCATCGGAATCTATAACTAGTGTCACAGGAATGGTTCAAAACATAGACAGTAAGAAGGGTCAGTCTTCTTGTATTCAAGTCAGCATTGTGCCTTTTGTATTTAATTCCAAAGCAATATCTGTGTTTCTTCGTCATTAAGAAGGTCAGAGTTATACAGTAAAACTGAAGTGAAGCATCGGAATCTATAACTAGTGTCACAGAAATGGTTCAAAACATAGACAGTAAGAAGAGCCAGTCTTCTTGTACTTGAGTCGGCATTGTGCCATTTGTATTTAATTAGGATGCAATTTCTGTGTTTCATTGTCAATAAGAAGGTCAGAGGGATACAGTAAACCTGAAGTGAAGCATCGAAATCTATAACTAGTGGCACAGGAATGGTTCAAAACATAGACAGTAAGAAGACCCATCCTTTTTGTACTTAAGTCGGCATTCTGCATTTTGTATTTAATTCCGATGCAATTTACGTGTTTCATCGTCAATAAGAAGGTCAGAGGGATACAGTAAACCCGAAGTGAAGCATCGGAATCTATAACTAGTGTAACAGGAATGGTTCAAACCATTGACTGTCAGATGAGTTAGTGTTCTTGTACTGAAGTCGGCATTGTGCCTTTTGTATTTAATTAAGATGCTATTTCTGTGTTTCATCGTCAATAAGAAGGTCAGAGGGATACAGTAAACCTGAAGTGAAGCATCGGAATCTATAACTAGTGTCACAGGAATGGTTCAAAACATATACAGTAAGAAGAGTCAGTCTTCTTGTACTTAAGTCGGCATTGTGCATTTTGTATATAATTACGATGCAATTTCTGTGTTTCGTCGTCAATAAGAAGGTCAGCTGGATACAGTTACCTAAAGTGAATCATCAGAATCTATAACTAATGTCACCGGAATGGTAGAAAGCATTGACAATAAGAAGAGTCAGTCTTCTTGTACTTAAGTCGGCATTGTGCCCTTTGTATTTAATTAAGATGCAATTTCTGTGTTTCATCGTCGATAAAGAGGTCAGAGGGATACAGTAAAACTGAAGTGAAGCATGGGAACCTATAACTAGTGTCACAGGAATGGTTCAAATCATAGACAGTAAGAAGAGTCAGTCTTCTTGTACTTAAGTCGGCATTTTGCCTTTTGTATTTAATTCCGATGCAATTTCTGTGCTTCATCGTCAATAAGAAGGTCAGCTGGATACAGTAAACCTGAAGTGAAGCATCGGAATCTATAACTAGTGTCACAGGAATGGTTCAATACATAGTCAGTAGGAAGAGACGGTTGTTTTGTACTTAAGTCGGCATTGTGCCATTTGTATTTAATTAAGATGAATTTCTGTGTTTCATCGTCAATAAGAAGGTCAGAGGGATACAGTAAACCTGTAGTGAAGCATCGGAATCTATAACTAGTGTCACAGGAATGGTTCAAAACATAGACAGTAAGAAGAACCATTCTTTTTGTACTTAAGTCGGCATTGTGCATTTTGTATTTAATTCCGATGCAATTTACGTGTTTCATCGTCAATAAGAAGGTCAGCTGGATACAGTAAGCCTGAAGTGAAGCATCGGAATCTATAACTAGTGTCACAGGAATGGTTCAAAACATATACAGTAAGAAGAAGCATTCTTTTTGTACTTAAGTCGGCATTGTGCCTTTTGTATTTAATTCCGATGCAATTTCTGTGTTTCATCGTCAATACGAAGGTCAGAGGGATACAGTAAACCTGAAGTGAAGCATCGGTATCTATAACTAGTGTCACAGGAATGGTTCAAAACTTAGACAGTAAGAAGGGTCAGTCTTCTTGTACTTATGTCGGCATTGTGCCTTTTGTATATAATTCCGATGCAATTTCTGTGTTTCATCGTCAATAAGAAGCTCACAGGGATACAGTAAACCTGAAGTGAAGCATCGGAATCTATAACTAGTGTCACAGGAATGGTTCAAATCGTAGACAGTAAGAAGAGTCACTCTTTTTGTACTTAAGTCGGCATTTTGCCATTTGTATTTAATTCCGATGCAATTTCTGTGTTTCATCGTCAATACGAAGGTCAGAGGGATACAGTGAACCTGAAGTGAAGCATCGGAATCTATAACTAGTGTCACAGGAATGGTTCAAAACAAAGACAGTATGATGGCTCAGTCTTCTTGTACTTAAGTCGTCATTGTGCCTTTTGTATTTAATTCTGATGCAATATCTGTGTTTCTACGTCAATAAGAAGGTCAGAGGGATACAGTAAACCTGAAGTGAAGCATCGGAATCTATAACTAGTGTCACAGAAATGGTTTAAATCATAGACAGTAAGAAGAGCCATTCTTCTTGTACTTGAGTCGGCATTGTGCCTTTTGTATTTATTTCCGATGCAATTTATGTGTTTCTTTGTCTCTAAGAAGGTCAGAGGGAATCCGTAAACCTAAAGTCAAGCATCGGAATCTATAACTAGTGTCACAGGAAAGGTTCGAAACATAGACAGTAACCAGAGTCAGTCTTTTTGTACTTAAGATGGCTTTGTGCCTTTTGTATTTAATTCCGATGCAATTTCTGTGTTTCATCGTCAATCCGAAGGTCAGAGGGATACAGTAAACCTGAAGTGAAGCATCGGTATCTATAACTAGTGTCACAGGAATGGTTGAAAACTTAGACAGTAAGAAGGGTCAGTCTTCTTGTACTTAAGTCGGCATTGTGCATTTTGTATTTAATTCCGATGCAATATCTGTGTTTCTTCGTCAATAAGAAGGTCAGAGGGATATAGTAATCCTGAAGGCATGCATCGGAATCTATAACTAGTGTCACAGAAATGGTTCAAAACATAGACAGTAAGAAGAGCCAGTCTTCTTGTACTTGAGTCGGCATTGTGCCTTTTGTTTTAATTCCGATGCAATTTCTGTGTTTCATCGTCAATAAGAAGGTCAGTGGGATACAGTAAACCTGAAGTGAAGCATCGGAATCTATAACTAGTGTCACAGGAATGGTTCAAAACATAGACAGTAAGAAGGGTCAGTCTTCTTGTACTGAAGTCGGCTTTGTGCCTTTTGTATTTAATTCCGATGCAATATCTGTGTTTCTTCGTCATTAAGAAGGTCAGAGTTATACAGTAAACCTGAAGTGAAGCATCGGAATCAATAACTAGTGTCACAGGTATGGTTCAAAACATAGACAGTAAGAAGATTCAGTTTTCTTGTACTTAAGTCGGCATTGTGCATTTTGTATTTATTTCCGATGCAGTTTACGTGTTTCATCGTCAATAAGAAGGTCAGTTGGATACAGTAAACCTGAAGTGAAGCATCGGAATCTATAACTAGTGTCACAGGAATGGTTCAAAACGTAGTCAGTAGGAAGAGTCAGTTATCTTGTACTTAAGTCGGCATTGTGCCTTTTGTATTTAATTAAAATGCAATTTCTGTGCTTCATCGTCAATAAGAAGGTCAGCTGGATACAGTAAACCTGAAGTGAAGCATCGGAATCTATAACTAGTGTCACAGGAATGGCTCAAAACATAGACAGTAAGAAGAGCCAGTCGTCTTGTACTTGAGTCGGCATTGTGCCTTTTGTATTTAATTCCGATGAATTTTTTGTGTTTGATCGTCAATAAGAAGGTCAGAGGGATATAGTAAACCTGAAGTAAACCGACGGAATCTATAACTAGTGTCACAGGAATGGTTCAAAACATTAACCGTAAGAAGAGTCAGTCTTCTTGTACTTAAGTCGGCATTGTGCCTTTTGTATATAATTCCGATGCAATTTCTGTGTTTCATCGTCAATAAGAAGCTCACAGGGATACAGTAAACCTGAAGTGAAGCATCGGAATCTATAACTAGTGTCACAGGAATGGTTCAAATCATAGACAGTAAGAAGAGTCACTCTTTTTGTACTTAAGTCGGCATTTTGCCATTTGTATTTAATTCCGATGCAATATCTGTGTTTCATCGTCAATAAGAAGGTCAGAGTTATACAGTAAAACTGAAGTGAAGCATCGGAATCTGTAACTAGTGTCACAGGAATGGTTCAAATATAGACAGTAAGAAGGGTCAGTCTTCTTCTACTTAAGTCGGCATTGTGCCTTTTGTATTTAATTCCGATGCAATATCTGTGTTTCTTCGTCAATAAGAAGGTCAGAGGGATATAGTAATCCTGAAGGGATGCATCGGAATCTATAACTAGTGTCACAGAAATGGTTCAAAACATAGACATTAAGAAGAGCCAGTCTTCTTGTACTTGAGTCGGCATTGTGCCTTTTGTATTAAATTCCGATGCAATTTCTGTGTTTCATCGTCAATAAGAAGGTCAGAGTTATACAGTAAAACTGAAGTGAAGCATCGGAATCTATAACTAGTGTCACAGGAATGGTTCAAAACATAGACAGTAAGAAGAACCATTCTTTTTGAACTTAAGTCGGCATTGTGCATTTTGTATTTAATTCCGACGCAATTTACGTGTTTCATCGTCAATAAGAAGGTCAGCTGGATACAGTAAACCTGAAGTGAAGCATCGGAATCTATAACTAGTGTCACAGGAATGGTTCAAAACATAGACAGTAAGAAGACCCATTCTTTTTGTACTTAAGTCGGCATTGTGCCTTTTGTATTTAATTCCGATGCAATTTCTGTGTTTCATCGTCAATACGAAGGTCAGAGGGATACAGTAAACCTGAAGTGAAGCATCGGTATCTATAACTAGTGTCACAGGAATGGTTCAAAACTTAGACAGTAAGAAGGGTCAGTCTTCTTGTACTTAAGTCGGCATTGTGCCCTTTGTATTTAATTCCGATGCAATATCTGTGTTTCTTCGTCAATAAGGTCAGAGGGATATGGTAATCCTGAAGGGATGCATCGGAATCTATAACTAGTGTCACAGGAATGGTTCAAAACTTAGACAGTAAGAAGGGTCAGTCTTCTTGTACTGAAGTCGGCATTGTGCCTTTTGTATTTAATTCCGATGCAATATCTGTGTTTCTTCGTCATTAAAAAGGTCAGAGTTATACAGTAAAACTGAAGTGAAGCATCGGAATCTATATCTAGTGTCACAGAAATGGTTCAAAACATTGACAGTAAGAAGAGCCAGTCTTCTTTAATTTGAGTCGGCATTGTGCCTTTTGTATTTAATTAGGATGCAATTTCTGTGTTACATTGTCAATAAGAAGGTCAGAGGGATACAGTAAACCTGAAGTGAAGCGTCGGAATCTATAACTAGTGTCACAGGAATGGCTCAAAACATAGACAGTAAGAAGAGCCAATCGTCTTGTACTTGAGTCGGCATTGTGCCTTTTGTATTTAATTCCGATGAATTTTCTGTGTTTGATCGTCAATAAGAAGGTCAGAGGGATATAGTAAACCTGAAGTAAACCATCGGAATCTATAACTAGTGTCACAGGAATGGTTCAAAACATTGACAGTAAGAAGAGTCAGTCTTCTTGTACTTAAGTCGGCATTGTGCCTTTTGTATATAATTCCGATCCAATTTCTGTGTTTCATCGTCAATAAGAAGCTCACAGGGATACAGTAAACCTGAAGTGAAGCATCGGAATCTATAACTAGTGTCACAGGAATGGTTCAAATCATAGACAGTAAGAAGAGTCACTCTTTTTGTACTTAAGTCGGCATTTTGCCATTTGTATTTAATTCCGATGCAATTTCTGTGTTTCATCGTCAATACGAAGGTCAGAGGGATACAGTGAACCTGAAGTGAAGCATCGGAATCTATAACTAGCGTCACAGGAATGGTTCAAAACAAAGACAGTGGGATGGCTCAGTCTTCTTGTACTTAAGTCGTCATTGTGCCTTTTGTATTTAATTCTGATGCCATATCTGTGTTTCTACGTCAATAAGAAGGTCAGAGGGATACAGTAAACCTGAAGTGAAACATCTTAATCTATAACTAGTGTCACAGGAATGGTTCAAAACATAGACAGTAAGAAGAGTCAGTCTTCTTGTACTTGAGTCGGCATTGTGCCTTTTGTATTTAATTCCGATGCAATATCTGTGTTTCTTCGTCAATAAGAAGGTCAGAGGGATACAGTAAACCTGAAGTGAAGCATCGGAATCTATAACTAGTGTCACAGGAATGGTTCAAAACATAGACAGTAAGAAGGGTCAGTCTTCTTGTACTGAAGTCGGCATTGTGCCTTTTGTATTTAATTCCGATGCAATATCTGTGTTTCTTCGTCATTAAGAAGGTCAGAGTTATACAGTAAAACTGAAGTGAAGCATCGGAATCTATAACTAGTGTCACAGGAATGGTTCAAAACATAGACAGTAAGAAGAGTCAGTCTTCTTGTACTTGAGTCGGTATTGTGCCTTTTGTATTTATTTCCGATGCAATTTATGTGTTTCTTTGTCTATAAGAAGGTCAGAGGGAATCAGTAAACCTAAAGTCAAGCATCGGAATCTATAACTAGTGTCACAGGAAAGATTCGAAACATAGACAGTAACCAGAGTCACTCTTTTTGTACTTAAGATGGCATTGTGCCTTTTGTATTTAATTCCGATGCAATTTCTGTGTTTCATCGTCAATACGAAGGTCAGAGGGATACAGTAAACCTGAAGTGAAGCATCGGTATCTATAACTAGTGTCATAGGAATGGTTCAAAACTTAGACAGTAAGAAGGGTCAGTCTTCTTGTACTTAAGTTGGCATTGTGCCTTTTGTATTTAATTCCGATGCAATATCTGTGTTTCTTCGTCAATAAGAAGGTCAGAGGGATATAGTAATCCTGAAGGGATGCATCGGAATCTATAACTAGTGTCACAGAAATGCTTCAAAACATAGACAGTAAGAAGAGCCAGTCTTCTTGTACTTGAGTCGGCATTGTGCCTTTTGTGTTAAATTCCGATGCAATTTCTGTGTTTCATCGTCAATAAGAAGGTCAGTGGGATACAGTAAACCTTAAGTGAAGCATCGGAATCTATAACTAGTGTCACAGGAATGGTTCAAAACATAGACAGTAAGAAGGGTCAGTCTTCTTGTACTAATGCCGGCATTGTGCCTTTTGTATTTAATTCCGATGCAATATCTGTGTTTCTTCGTCATTAAGAAGGTCAGAGTTATACAGTAAAACTGAAGTGAAGCATCGGAATCTATAACTAGTGTAACAGAAATGGTTCAAAACATTGACAGTAAGAAGAGCCAGTCTTCTTGTATTTGAGTCGCCATTGTGCCTTTTGTATTTAATTAGGGTGCAATTTCTGTGTTTCATTGTCAATAAGAAGGTCAGAGGGATACAGTAAACCTGAAGTGAAGCATCGGAATCTATAACTAGTGTCACAGGAATGGCTCAAAACATAGACAGTAAGAAGAGCCAGTCGTCTTGTACTTGAGTCGGCATTGTGCCTTTTGTATTTAATTCCGATGAATTTTCTGTGTTTGATCGTCAATAAGAAGGTCAGGGGGATATAGTAAACCTGAAGTAAACCATCGGAATCTATAACTAGTGTCACAGGAATGGTTCAAAACATTGACAGTAAGAAGAGTCAGTCTTCATGTACTTAAGTCGGCATTGTGCCTTTTGTATATAATTCCGATGCAATTTCTGTGTTTCATCGTCAATAAGAAGCTCACAGGGATACAGTAAACCTGAAGTGAAGCATCGGAATCTATAACTAGTGTCACAGGAATGGTTCAAATCATAGACAGTAAGAAGAGTCACTCTTTTTGTACTTAAGTCGGCATTTTGCCATTTGTATTTAATTCCGATGCAATTTCTGTGTTTCATCGTCAATACGAAGGTCAGAGGGATACAGTGAACCTGAAGTGAAGCATCGGAATCTATAACTAGTGTCACAGGAATGGTTCAAAACAAAGACAGTGGGATGGGTCAGTCTTCTTGTACTTAAGTCGTCATTGTGCCTTTTGTATTTAATTCTGATGCAATATCTGTGTTTCTACGTCAATAAGAAGGTCAGAGGGATACAGTAAACCTGAAGTGAAGCCTCGGAATCTATAACTAGTGTCACAGAAATGGTTTAAATCATAGACAGTAAGAAGAGCCAGTCTTCTTGTACTTGAGTCGGCATTGTGCCTTTTGTATTTATTTCCGATGAAATTTATGTGTTTCTTTGTCTATAAGTAGGTCAGAGGGAATCAGTAAACCTAAAGTCAAGCATCGGAATCAATAACTAGTGTCACAGGAAAGGTTCGAAACATAGACAGTAACCAGAGTCAGTCTTTTTGTACTTAAAATGGCATTGTGCCTTTTGTATTTAATTCCAATGCAATTTCTGTGTTTCATCGTCAATACGAAGGTCAGAGGGATACAGTAAACCTGAAGTGAAGCATCGGTATCTATAACTAGTGTCACAGGAATGGTTCAAAACTTAGACAGTAAGAAGGGTCAGTCTTCTTGTACTTAAGTCGGCATTGTGGCTTTTGTATTTAATTCCGATGCAATATCTGTGTTTCTTCGTCAATAAGAAGGTCAGAGGGATATAGTAATCCTGAAGGGATGCATCGGAATCTATAACTAGTGTCGCAGAAATGGTTCAAAACATAGACAGTAAGAAGAGCCAGTCTTCTTGTACTTGAGTCGGCATTGTGCCTTTTGTATTAAATTCCGATGCAATTTCTGTGTTTCATCGTCAATAAGAAGGTCAGTGGGATACAGTAAACCTGAAGTGAAGCATCGGAATCTATAACTAGTGTCACAGGAATGGTTCAAAACATAGACAGTATGAAGGGTCAGTCTTCTTGTACTGAAGTCGGCATTGTGCCTTTTGTATTTAATTCCGATGCAATATCTGTGTTTCTTCGTCATTAAGAAGGTCAGAGTTATACAGTAAAACTGAAGTGAAGCATCGGAATCTATAACTAGTGTCACAGAAATTGTTCAAAACATAGACAGTAAGAAGAGCCAGTCTTCTTGTATTTGAGTCGGCATTGTGCCTTTTGTATTTAATTAGGATTCAATTTCTGTGTTTCATTGTCAATAAGAAGGTCAGAGGGATACAGTAAACCTGAAGTGAAGCATCGGAATCTATAACTAGTGTCACAGGAATGGTTCAAAACATAGACAGTAAGAAGACCCATTCTTTTTGTACTTAAGTCGGCATTGTGCATTTTGTATTTAATTCCGATGCAATTTACGTGTTTCATCGTCACTAAGAAGGTCAGCTGGATACAGTAAACCTGAAGTGAAGCATCGGAATCTATAACTAGTGTCACACGTATGGTTCAAAACGTAGTCAGTAGGAAGAGTCAGTTATCTTGTACTTAAGTCGGCATTGTGCCTTTTGTATTTAATTAAAATGCAATTTCTGTGTTTCATCGTCAATAGGAAGGTGAAAGGGATACAGTAAACCTGAAGTGAAGCATCGGAATCTATAACGAGTGTCACAGGAATGGTTCAAATCATAGACAGTAGGAAGAGTCAGTCTTCTTCTACTTAAGTCGGCATTGTGCCTTTTGTATTAAATTCCGATGCAATTTCTGTGTTTCATCGTCAATAAGAAGGTCAGAGGGATACAGTAAAACTGAAGTGAAGCATGGGAACCTGTAACTAGTGTCACAGGAATGGTTCAAATCATAGACAGTAAGAAGAGTCAGTCTTCTTGTACTTAAGTCGGCATTTTGCCTTTTGTATTTAATTCCGATGCAATTTCTGTGCTTCATCGTCAATAAGAAGGTCAGCTGGATACAGTAAACCTGAAGTGAAGCATCGGAATCTATAACTAGTGTCACAGGAATGGCTCAAAACATAGACAGTAAGAAGAGCCAGTCGTCTTGTACTTGAGTCGGCATTGTGCCTTTTGTATTTAATTCCGATGAATTTTCTGTGTTTGATCGTCAATAAGAAGGTCAGAGGGATATAGTAAACCTGAAGTAAACCATCGGAATCTATAACTAGTGTCACAGGAATGGTTCAAAACAATGACAGTAAGAAGAGTCAGTCTCTTGTACTTAAGTCGTCATTGTGCCTTTTGTATTTAATTCCGATGCAATTTATGTGTTTCTTTGTCTATAAGAAGGTCAGAGGGAATCAGTAAACCTAAAGTCAATCATCGGAATCTATAACTAGTGTCACAGGAAAGGTTCGAAACATAGACAGTAAGAAGAGCCAGTCTTTTTGTACTTAAGATGGCATTGTGCCTTTTGTATTTAATTCCGACGCAATTTCTGTGTTTCATCGTCAATACGAAGGTCAGAGGGATACAGTGAACCTGAAGTGAAGCATCGGAATCTATATCTAGTGTAACAGGAATGGTACAAAACAAAGACAGTGGGATGGGTCAGTCTTCTTGTACTTAAGTCGTCATTGTGCCTTTTGTATTTAATTCTGATGCAATATCTGTGTTTCTACGTCAATAAGAAGGTCAGAGGTATACAGTAAACCTGAAGTGAAGCATCGGAATCTATAACTAGTGTCACAGAAATGGTTTAAATCATAGACAGTAAGAAGAGCCAGTCTTCTTGTACTTGAGTCGGCATTGTGCCTTTTGTATTTATTTCCGATGCAATTTATGTGTTTCTTTGTCTATAAGAAGGTCAGAGGGAATCAGTAAACCTAAAGTCAAGCATCGGAATCTATAACTAGTGTCACAGGCAAGATTCAAAACATAGACAGTAACCAGAGTCAGTCTTTTTGTACTTAAGATGGCATTGTGCCTTTTGTATTTAATTCCGATGCAATTTCTGTGTTTCATCGTCAATACGAAGGTCAGAGGGATACAGTAAACCTGAAGTGAAGCATCGGTATCTATAACTAGTGTCACAGGAATGGTTCAAAACATAGACAGTAAGAAGGGTCAGTCTTCTTGTACTGAATTCGGCATTGTGCCTTTTGTATTTAATTCCGATGCAACATCTGTGTTTCTTCGTCATTAAGAAGGTCAGAGTTATACAGTAAAACTGAAGTGAAGCATCGGAATCTATAACTAGTGTCACAGAAATGATTCAAAACATTGACAGTAAGAAGAGCCAGTCTTCTTGTATTTGAGTAGGCATTGTGCCTTTTGTATTTAATTAGGATGCAATTTCTGTGTTTCATTGTCAATAAGAAGGTCAGAGGGATACAGTAAACCTGAAGTGAAGCATCGGAATCTATAACTAGTGTCACAGGAATGGCTCAAAACATAGACAGTAAGAAGAGCCAGTCGTCTTGTACTTGAGTCGGCATTGTGCCTTTTGTATTTAATTCCGACGAATTTTCTGTGTTTGATCGTCAATAAGAAGGTCAGAGGGATATAGTAAACCTGAAGTAAACCATAGGAATCTATAACTAGTGTCACAGGAATGGTTCAAAGCATTGACAGTAAGAAGAGTCAGTCTTCTTGTACTTAAGTCGGCATTGTGCCTTTTGTATATAATTCCGATGCAATTTCTGTGTTTCATCGTCAATAAGAAGCTCACAGGGATACAGTAAACCTGAAGTGAAGCATCGGAGTCTATTACTAGTGTCACAGGAATGGTTCGAAACATAGACAGTAACCAGAGTCAGTCTTTTTGTACTTAAGATGGCATTGTGCCTTTTGTATTTAATTCCGATGCAATTTCTGTGTTTCATCGTCAATACGAATGTCAGAGGGATACAGTAAACCTGAAGTGAAGCATCGGTATCTATAACTAGTGTCACAGGAATGGTTCAAAACTTAGACAGTAAGAAGGGTCAGTCTTCTTGTACTTAAGTCGGCATTGTGACTTTTGTATTTAATTCCGATGCAATATCTGTGTTTCTTCGTCAATAAGAAGGTCAGAGGGATATAGTAATCCTGAAGGGATGCATCGGAATCTATAACTAGTGTCACAGAAATGGTTCAAAACATAGACAGTAAGAAGAGCCAGTCTTGTTGTACTTGAGTCGGCATTGTGCCTTTTGTATTAAATTCCGATGCAATTTCTGTGTTTCATCGTCAATAAGAAGGTCAGTGGGATACAGTAAACCTGAAGTGAAGCATCGGAATCTATAACTAGTGTCACAGGAATGGTTCAAAACATAGACAGTAAGAAGGGTCAGTCTTCTTGTACTGAAGTCGGCATTGTGCCTTTTGTATTTAATTCCGATGCAATATCTGTGTTTCTTCGTCATTAAGAAGGTCAGAGTTATACAGTAAAACTGAAGTGAAGCATCGGAATCTATAACTAGTGTCACAGAAATGGTTCAAAACATAGACAGTAAGAAGAGCCAGTCTTCTTGTATTTGAGTCGGCATTGTGCCTTTTGTATTTTATTAGGATGCAATTTCTGTGTTTCATTGTCAATAAGAAGGTCAGAGGGATACAGTAAACCTGAAGTGAAGCATCGGAATCTATAACTAGTGTCACAGGAATGGTTCAAAACATAGACAGTAAGAAGAGCCAGTCTTCTTGTACTGAAGTCGGCATTGTGCCTTTTGTATTTAATTCCGATGCAATATCTGTGTTTCTTCGTCATTAAGAAGGTCACAGGGATACAGTAAACCTGAAATGAAGTATCGGGATCTATAACTAGTGTAACAGGAATGGTTCAAACCATTGACAGTAAGATGAGTTAGTGTTCTTGTACTGAAGTCGGCATTGTGCCATTTGTATTTAATTAAGATGCTATTTCTGTGTTTCATCGTCAATAAGAAGGTCAGAGGGATACAGTAAACCTGAAGTGAAGCGTCGGAATCTATAACTAGTGTCACAGGAATGGTTCAAAACATAGACAGTAAGAAGGGTCAGTCTTCTTGTACTTAAGTCGGCATTGTGCCTTTTGTATTAAATTCCGATGCAATTTCTGTGTTTCATCGTCAATAAGAAGGTCAGAGGGATACAGTAAACCTGAAGTGAAGCATCGGAATCTATAACTAGTGTCACAGGAATGCTTCAAAACATAGACAGTAAGAAGGGCCAGTCTTCTTGTACTGAAGTCGGCATTGTGCCTTTTGTATTTATTTCCGATGCAATATCTGTGTTTCTTCGTCATTAAGAAGGTCAGAGTTATACAGTAAAACTGAAGTGAAGCATCGGAATCTATAACTAGTGTCACAGAAATGGTTCAAAGCATAGACAGTAAGAAGAGCCAGTCTTCTTGTACTTGAGTCGGCATTGTGCCTTTTGTATTTAATTAGGATGCAATTTCTGTGTTTCATTGTCGACAAGAAGGTCAGAGGGAGACAGTAAACCTGAAGTGAAGCATCGGAATCTATAACTAGTGTAACAGGAATGGTTCAAACCATTGGCTGTCAGATGAGTTAGTGTTCTTGTACTGAAGTCGGCATTGTGCCTTTTGTATTTAATTAAGATGCTATTTCTGTGTTTCACCGTCAATAAGAAGGTCAGAGGGATACAGTAAACCTGAAGTGAAGCATCGGAATCTATAACTAGTGTCACAGAAATGGTTCAAAACATAGACAGAAAGAAGGGTCAGTCTTCTTGTACTGAAGTCGGCATTGTGCCTTTTGTATTTAATTCCGATGCAATATCTGTGTTTCTTCGTCATTAAGAAGGTCAGAGTTATACAGTAAAACTGAAGTGAAGCATCGGAATCTATAACTAGTGTCACAGAAATGGTTCAAAACATAGACTGTAAGAAGAGCCAGTTTTCTTGTATTTGAGTCGGCATTGTGCCTTTTGTATTTAATTAGAATGCAATTTCTGTGTTTCATTGTCAATAAGAAGGTCAGAGGGATACAGTAAACCTGTAGTGAAGCATCGGAATCTATAACTAGTGTCACAGGAATGGTTCAAAACATAGACAGTAAGAAGGGTCAGTCTTCTTGTACTGATGTCGGCATTGTGCCTTTTGTATTTAATTCCGATGCAATATCTGTGTTTCTTCGTCATTAAGAAGGTCACAGGGATACAGTAAACCTGAAATGAAGTATCGGGATCTATAACTAGTGTAACAGGAATGGTTCAAACCATTGACAGTAAGATAAGTTAGTGTTCTTGTACTGAAGTCGGCATTGTGCCTTTTGTATTTAATTAAGATGCTATTTCTGTGTTTCATCGTCAATAAGAAGGTCAGAGGGATACAGTAAACCTGAAGTGAAGCATCGGAATCTATAACTAGTGTCACAGGAATGGTTCAAAACATAGACAGTAAGAAGGGTCAGTCTTCTTGTACTTAAGTCGGCATTGTGCCTTTTGTATTAAATTCCGATGCAATTTCTGTGTTTCATCGTCAATAAGAAGGTCAGAGGGATACAGTAAACCTGAAGTGAAGCATCGGAATCTATAACTAGTGTCACAGAAATGCTTCAAAACATAGACAGTAAGAAGGGCCAGTCTTCTTGTACTGAAGTCGGCATTGTGCCTTTTGTATTTATTTCCCTTGCAATATCTGTGTTTCTTCGTCATTAAGAAGGTCAGAATTATACAGTAAAACTGAAGTGAAGCATCGGAATCTATAACTAGTGTCACAGAAATGGTTCAAAGCATAGACAGTAAGAAGAGCCAGTCTTCTTGTACTTGAGTCGGCATTGTGCCTTTTGTGTTTAATTAGGATGCAATTTCGGTGTTTCATTGTCGACAAGAAGGTCAGAGGGATACAGTAAACCTGAAGTGAAGCATCGGAATCTATAACTAGTGTAACAGGAATGGTTCAAACCATTGGCTGTCAGATGAGTTAGTGTTCTTGTACTGAAGTCGCCATTGTGCCTTTTGTATTTAATTAAGATGCTATATCTGTGTTTCACCGTCAATAAGAAGGTCAGAGGGATACAGTAAACCTGAAGTGAAGCATCGGAATCTATAACTAGTGTCACAGAAATGGTTCAAAACATAGACAGAAAGAAGGGTCAGTCTTCTTGTACTGAAGTCGGCATTGTGCCTTTTGTATTTAATTCCGATGCAATATCTGTGTTTCTTCGTCATTAAGAAGGTCAGAGTTATACAGTAAAACTGAAGTGAAGCATCGGAATCTATAACTAGTGTCACAGAAATGGTTCAAAACATAGACTGTAAGAAGAGCCAGTTTTCTTGTATTTGAGTCGGCATTGTGCCTTTTGTATTTAATTAGAATGCAATTTCTGTGTTTCATTGTCAATAAGAAGGTCAGAGGGATACAGTAAACCTGAAGTGAAGCATCGGAATCTATAACTAGTGTCACAGGAATGGTTCAAAACATAGACAGTAAGAAGACCCATTCTTTTTGTACTTAAGTCGGCATTGTGCACTTTGTATTTAATTCCGATGCAATTTACGTGTTTCATCGTCAATAAGAAGGTCAGCTGGATACAGTAAACCTGAAGTGAAGCATCGGAATCTATAACTACTGTCACACGTATGGTTCAAAACGTAGTCAGCAGGAAGAGTCAGTTATCTTGTACTTAAGTCGGAATTGTGCCTTTTGTATTTAATTAAAATACAATTTCTGTGTTTCATCGTCAATAGGAAGGTGAAAGGGATACAGTAAACCTGAAGTGAAGCATCGGAATCTATAACGAGTGTCACAGGAATGGTTCAAATCATAGACAGTAGGAAGAGTCAGTCTTCTTCTACTTAAGTCGGCATTGTGCCTTTTGTATTTAATTCCGATGCAATTTCTGTGTTTCATCGTCAATAAGTAGGTCAGAGGGATACAGTAAAACTGAAGTGAAGCATGGGAACCTGTAACTAGTGTCACAGGAATGGCTCAAAACATAGACAGTAAGAAGAGCCAGTCGTCTTGTACTTCAGTCGGCATTGTGCCTTTTGTATTTAATTCCGATGAATTTTCTGTGTTTGATCGTCAATAAGAAGGTCAGGAGGATATAGTAAACCTGAAGTAAACCATCGGAATCTATAACTAGTGTCACAGGAATGGTTCAAAACATTGACAGTAAGAAGAGTCAGTCTTCTTGTACTTAAGTTGTCATTGTGCCTTTTGTATTTAATTCCGATGCAATATCTGTGTTTCTACGTCAATAAGAAGGTCAGAGGGATACAGTAAACCTGAAGTGAAGCATCGGAATCTATAACTAGTGTCACAGAAATGGTTTAAATCATAGACAGTAAGACGAGCCAGTCTTCTTGTACTTGAGTCGGCATTGTGCCTTTTGTATTTAATTCCGATGCAATTTATGTGTTTCTTTGTCTATAAGAAGGTCAGAGGGAATCAGTAAACCTAAAGTCAAGCATCGGAATCTATAACTAGTGTCACAGGAAAGGTTCGAAACATAGACAGTAAGAAGAGTCAGTCTTTTTGTACTTAAGATGGCATTGTGCCTTTTGTATTTAATTCCGATGCAATTTCTGTGTTTCATCATCAATACGAAGGTCAGAGGGATACAGTAAACCTGAATGGATGCATCGGAATCTATAACTAGTGTCACAGAAATAGTTCAAAACATAGACAGTAAGAAGAGCCAGTCTTCTTGTACTTGAGTCGGCATTGTGCCTTTTGTATTAAATTCCGATGCAATTTCTGTGTTTCATCGTCAATAAGAAGGTCAGAGGGATACAGTAAACATGAAGTGAAGCATCGGAATCTATAACTAGTGTCACAGGAATGGTTCAAAACATAGACAGTAAGAAGGGTCAGTCTTCTTGTACTGAAGTCGGCATTGTGCCTTTTGTATTTAATTCCGATGCAATATCTGTGTTTCTTCGTCATTAAGAAGGTCAGAGTTATACAGTAAAGCTGAAGTGAAGCATCGGAATCTGTAACTAGTGTCACAGAAATGGTTCAAAACATAGACAGTAAGAAGAGCCAGTCTTCCTGTACTTGAGTCGGCATTGTGCCTTTTGTATTTAATTCCGATGCAATTTATGTGTTTCTTTGTCTATAAGAAGGTCAGAGGGAATCAGTAAACCTAAAGTCAAGCATCGGAATCTATAACTAGTGTCACAGGAAAGGTTCGAAACATAGACAGTAAGAAGAGTCAGTCATTTTGTACTTAAGATGGCATTGTGCCTTTTGTATTTAATTCCGATGCAATTTCTGTGTTTCATCGTCAATAAGAAGGTCAGAGGGATACAGTAAACCTGTAGTGAAGCATCGGAATCTATAACTAGTGTCACAGGAATGGTTCAAAATATAGACAGTAAGAAGTTTCAGTCTTCTTGTACTGAAGTCGGCATTGTGCCTTTTGTATTTAATTCCGATGCAATATCTGTGTTTCTTCGTCATTAAGAAGGTCAGAGGGATATAGTAAACCTGAAGTGAAGCATCGGAATCTATAACTAGTGTCACAGGAATGGTTCAAAACTTAGACAGTAAGAAGGGTCAGTCTTCTTGTACTTAAGTTGGCATTGTGCCTTTTGTATTTAATTCCGATGCAATATCTGTGTTTCTTCGTCAATAAGAAGGTCAGAGGGATATAGTAATCCTGAAGGGATGCATCGGAATCTATAACTAGTGTCACAGAAATGGTTCAAAACATAGACAGTAAGAAGAGCCAGTCTTCTTGTACTTGAGTCGGCATTGTGCCTTTTGTGTTAAATTCCGATGCAATTTCTGTGTTTCATCGTCAATAAGAAGGTCAGTGGGATACAGTAAACCTGAAGTGAAGCATCGGAATCTATAACTAGTGTCACAGGAATGGTTCAAAACATAGACAGTAAGAAGGGTCAGTCTTCTTGTACTAATACCGGCATTGTGCCTTTTGTATTTAATTCCGATGCAATATCTGTGTTTCTTCGTCATTAAGAAGGTCAGAGTTATACAGTAAAACTGAAGTGAAGCATCGGAATCTATAACTAGTGTAACAGAAATGGTTCAAAACATTGACAGTAAGAAGAGCCAGTCTTCTTGTACTTGAGTCGGCATTGTGCCTTTTGTATTTAATTAGGGTGCAATTTCTGTGTTTCATTGTCAATAAGAGGGTCAGAGGGATACAGTAAACCTGAAGTGAAGCATCGGAATCTATAACTAGTGTCACAGGAATGGCTCAAAACATAGACAGTAAGAAGAGCCAGTCGTCTTGTACTTGAGTCGGCATTGTGCCTTTTGTATTTAATTCCGATGAATTTTCTGTGTTTGATCGTCAATAAGAAGGTCAGAGGGATGTAGTAAACCTGAAGTAAACCATCGGAATCTATAACTAGTGTCACAGGAATGGTTCAAAACATTGACAGTAAGAAGAGTCAGTCTTCATGTACTTAAGTCGGCATTGTGCCTTTTGTATATAATTCCGATGCAATTTCTGTGTTTCATCGTCAATAAGAAGCTCACAGGGATACAGTAAACCTGAAGTAAAGCATCGGAATCTATAACTAGTGTCACAGGAATGGTTCAAATCATAGACAGTAAGAAGAGTCACTCTTTTTGTACTTAAGTCGGCATTTTGCCATTTGTATTTAATTCCGATGCAATTTCTGTGTTTCATCGTCAATACGAAGGTCAGAGGGATACAGTGAACCTGAAGTGAAGCATCGGAATCTATAACTAGTGTCACAGGAATGGTTCAAAACAAAGACAGTGGGATGGGTCAGTCTTCTTGTACTTAAGTCGTCATTGTGCCTTTTGTATTTAATTCTGATGCAATATCTGTGTTTCTACGTCAATAAGAAGGTCAGAGGGATACAGTAAACCTGAAGTGAAGCATCGGAATCTATAACTAGTGTCACAGAAATGGTTTAAATCATAGACAGTAAGAAGAGCCAGTCTTCTTGTACTTGAGTCGGCATTGTGCCTTTTGTATTAAATTCCGATGCAATTTCTGTGTTTCATCGTCAATAAGAAGGTCAGTGGGATACAGTAAACCTGAAGTGAAGCATCGGAATCTATAACTAGTGTCACAGGAATGGTTCAAAACATAGACAGTAAGAAGGGTCAGTCTTCTTGTACTGAAGTCGGCATTGTGCCTTTTGTATTTAATTCCGATGCAATATCTGTGTTTCTTCGTCATTAAGAAGGTCAGAGTTATACAGTAAAACTGAAGTGAAGCATCGGAATCTATAACTAGTGTCACAGAAATGGTTCAAAACATAGACAGTAAGAAGAGCCAGTCTTCTTGTATTTGAGTCGGCATTGTGCCTTTTGTATTTAATTAGGATTCAATTTCTGTGTTTCATTGTCAATAAGAAGGTCAGAGGGATACAGTAAACCTGAAGTGAAGCATCGGAATCTATAACTAGTGTCACAGGAATGGTTCAAAACATAGACAGTAAGAAGACCCATTCTTTTTGTACTTAAGTCGGCATTGTGCATTTTGTATTTAATTCCGATGCAATTTACGTGTTTCATCGTCAATAAGAAGGTCAGCTGGATACAGTAAACCTGAAGTGAAGCATCGGAATCTATAACTACTGTCACACGTATGGTTCAAAACGTAGTCAGCAGGAAGAGTCAGTTATCTTGTACTTAAGTCGGCATTGTGCCTTTTGTATTTAATTAAAATACAATTTCTGTGTTTCATCGTCAATAGGAAGGTGAAAGGGATACAGTAAACCTGAAGTGAAGCATCGGAATCTATAACGAGTGTCACAGGAATGGTTCAAATCATAGACAGTAGGAAGAGTCAGTCTTCTTCTACTTAAGTCGGCATTGTGCCTTTTGTATTTAATTCCGATGCAATTTCTGTGTTTCATCGTCAATAAGTAGGTCAGAGGGATACAGTAAAACTGAAGTGAAGCATGGGAACCTGTAACTAGTGTCACAGGAATGGCTCAAAACATAGACAGTAAGAAGAGCCAGTCGTCTTGTACTTCAGTCGGCATTGTGCCTTTTGTATTTAATTCCGATGAATTTTCTGTGTTTGATCGTCAATAAGAAGGTCAGGAGGATATAGTAAACCTGAAGTAAACCATCGGAATCTATAACTAGTGTCACAGGAATGGTTCAAAACATTGACAGTAAGAAGAGTCAGTCTTCTTGTACTTAAGTTGTCATTGTGCCTTTTGTATTTAATTCCGATGCAATATCTGTGTTTCTACGTCAATAAGAAGGTCAGAGGGATACAGTAAACCTGAAGTGAAGCATCGGAATCTATAACTAGTGTCACAGAAATGGTTTAAATCATAGACAGTGAGACGAGCCAGTCTTCTTGTACTTGAGTCGGCATTGTGCCTTTTGTATTTAATTCCGATGCAATTTATGTGTTTCTTTGTCTATAAGAAGGTCAGAGGGAATCAGTAAACCTAAAGTCAAGCATCGGAATCTATAACTAGTGTCACAGGAAAGGTTCGAAACATAGACAGTAAGAAGAGTCAGTCTTTTTGTACTTAAGATGGCATTGTGCCTTTTGTATTTAATTCCGATGCAATTTCTGTGTTTCATCATCAATACGAAGGTCAGAGGGATACAGTAAACCTGAATGGATGCATCGGAATCGATAACTAGTGTCACAGAAATAGTTCAAAACATAGACAGTAAGAAGAGCCAGTCTTCTTGTACTTGAGTCGGCATTGTGCCTTTTGTATTAAATTCCGATGCAATTTCTGTGTTTCATCGTCAATAAGAAGGTCAGAGGGATACAGTAAACATGAAGTGAAGCATCGGAATCTATAACTAGTGTCACAGGAATGGTTCAAAACATAGACAGTAAGAAGGGTCAGTCTTCTTGTACTGAAGTCGGCATTGTGCCTTTTGTATTTAATTCCGATGCAATATCTGTGTTTCTTCGTCATTAAGAAGGTCAGAGTTATACAGTAAAGCTGAAGTGAAGCATCGGAATCTGTAACTAGTGTCACAGAAATGGTTCAAAACATAGACAGTAAGAAGAGCCAGTCTTCTTGTACTTGAGTCGGCATTGTGCCTTTTGTATTTAATTCCGATGCAATTTATGTGTTTCTTTGTCTATAAGAAGGTCAGAGGGAATCAGTAAACCTAAAGTCAAGCATCGGAATCTATAACTAGTGTCACAGGAAAGGTTCGAAACATAGACAGTAAGAAGAGTCAGTCTTTTTGTACTTAAGATGGCATTGTGCCTTTTGTATTTAATTCCCGATGCAATTTCTGTGTTTCATCGTCAATAAGAAGGTCAGAGGGATACAGTAAACCTGTAGTGAAGCATCGGAATCTATAACTAGTGTCACAGGAATGGTTCAAAATATAGACAGTAAGAAGGATCAGTCTTCTTGTACTGAAGTCGGCATTGTGCCTTTTGTATTTAATTCCGATGCAATATCTGTGTTTCTTCGTCATTAAGAAGGTCAGAGGGATATAGTAAACCTGAAGTGAAGCATCGGAATCTATAACTAGTGTCACAGGAATGGTTCAAAACTTAGACAGTAAGAAGGGTCAGTCTTCTTGTACTTAAGTTGGCATTGTGCCTTTTGTATTTAATTCCGATGCAATATCTGTGTTTCTTCGTCAATAAGAAGGTCAGAGGGATATAGTAATCCTGAAGGGATGCATCGGAATCTATAACTAGTGTCACAGAAATGGTTCAAAACATAGACAGTAAGAAGAGCCAGTCTTCTTGTACTTGAGTCGGCATTGTGCCTTTTGTGTTAAATTCCGATGCAATTTCTGTGTTTCATCGTCAATAAGAAGGTCAGTGGGATACAGTAAACCTGAAGTGAAGCATCGGAATCTATAACTAGTGTCACAGGAATGGTTCAAAACATAGACAGTAAGAAGGGTCAGTCTTCTTGTACTAATGCCGGCATTGTGCCTTTTGTTTTTAATTCCGATGCAATATCTGTGTTTCTTCGTCATTAAGAAGGTCAGAGTTATACAGTAAAACTGAAGTGAAGCATCGGAGTCTATAACTAGTGTCACAGAAATGGTTTAAATCATAGACAGTAAGAAGAGCCAGTCTTCTTGTACTTGAGTCGGCATTGTGCCCTTTTGTATTAAATTCCGATGCAATTTCTGTGTTTCATCGTCAATAAGAGGGTCAGTGGGGATACAGTAAATCTGAAGTGAAGCATCGGAATCTATAACTAGTGTCACAGGAATGGTTCAAAACATAGGACAGTAAGAAGGGTCAGTCTTCTTGTACTGAAGTCGGCATTGTGCCTTTTGTATTTAATTCCGATGCAATATCTGTGTTTCTTCGTCATTAAGAAGGTCAGAGTTATACAGTAAAACTGAAGTGAAGCATCGGAATCTATAACTAGTGTCACAGAAATGGTTCAAAACATAGACAGTAAGAAGAGCCAGTCTTCTTGTATTTGAGTCGGCATTGTGCCTTTTGTATTTAATTAGGATTCAATTTCTGTGTTTCATTGTCAATAAGAAGGTCAGAGGGATACAGTAAAACCTGAAGTGAAGCATCGGAATCTATAACTAGTGTCACAGGAATGGTTCAAAACATAGACAGTATGAAGACCCATTCTTTTTGTACTTAAGTCGGCATTGTGCATTTTGTATTTAATTCCGATGCAATTTACGTGTTTCATCGTCACTAAGAAGGTCAGCTGGATACAGTAAACCTGAAGTGAAGCATCGGAATCTATAACTAGTGTCACACGTATGGTTCAAAACGTAGTCAGTAGGAAGAGTCAGTTATCTTGTACTTAAGTCGGCATTGTGCCCTTTTGTATTTAATTAAAATGCAATTTCTGTCTTTCATCGTCAATAGGAAGGTGAAAGTGATACACTAAACCTGAAGTGAAGCATCGGAATCTATAACGAGTGTCACAGGAATGGTTCAAATCATAGACAGTAGGAAGAGTCAGTCTTCTTCTACTTAAGTCGGCATTGTGCCTTTTGTATTAAATTCCGATGCAATTTCTGTGTTTCATCGTCAATAAGAAGGTCAGAGGGATACAGTAAAAACTGAAGTGAAGCATGGGAACCTGTAACTAGTGTCACAGGAATGGTTCAAATCATAGACAGTAAGAAGAGGTCAGTCTTCTTGTACTTAAGTCGGCATTTTGCCTTTTGTATTTAATTCCGATGCAATTTCTGTGCTTCATCGTCAATAAGAAGGTCAGCTGGATACAGTAAACCTGAAGTGAAGCATCGGAATCTATAACTAGTGTCACAGGAATGGCTCAAAACATAGACAGTAAGAAGAGCCAGTCGTCTTGTACTTGAGTCGGCATTGTGCCTTTTGTATTTAATTCCGATGAATTTTCTGTGTCTTGATCGTCAATAAGAAGGTCAGAGGGATATAGTAAACCTGAAGTAAACCATCGGAATCTATAACTAGTGTCACAGGAATGGTTCAAAACAATGACAGTAAGAAGAGTCAGTCTCTTGTACTTAAGTCGTCATTGTGCCTTTTGTATTTAATTCCGATGCAATTTATGTGTTTCTTTGTCTATAAGAAGGTCAGAGGGAATCAGGTAAACCTAAAGTCAAGCATCGGAATCTATAACTAGTGTCACAGGAAAGGTTCGAAACATAGACAGTAAGAAGAGCCAGTCTTTTTGTACTTAAGATGGCATTGTGCCTTTTGTATTTAATTCCGACGCAATTTCTGTGTTTCATCGTCAATACGAAGGTCAGAGGGATACAGTGAACCTGAAGTGAAGCATCGGAATCTATATCTAGTGTAACAGGAATGGTACAAAACAAAGACAGTGGGATGGGTCAGTCTTCTTGTACTTAAGTCGTCATTGTGCCTTTTGTATTTAATTCTGATGCAATATCTGTGTTTCTACGTCAATAAGAGGGTCAGAGGTATACAGTAAACCTGAAGTGAAGCATCGGAATCTATAACTAGTGTCACAGAAATGGTTTAAATCATAGACAGTAAGAAGAGCCAGTCTTCTTGTACTTGAGTCGGCATTGTGCCTTTTGTATTTATTTCCGATGCAATTTATGTGTTTCTTTGTCTATAAGAAGGTCAGAGGGAATCAGTAAACCTAAAGTCAAGCATCGGAATCTATAACTAGTGTCACAGGCAAGATTCGAAACATAGACAGTAACCAAAGTCAGTCCTTTTTGTACTTAAGATGGCATTGTGCCTTTTGTATTTAATTCCGATGCAATTTCTGTGTTTCATCGTCAATACGAAGGTCAGAGGGATACAGTAAACCTGAAGTGAAGCATCGGTATCTATAACTAGTGTCACAGGAATGGTTCAAAACATAGACAGTAAGAAGGGTCAGTCTTCTTGTACTGAATTCGGCATTGTGCCTTTTGTATTTAATTCCGATGCAACATCTGTGTTTCTTCGTCATTAAGAAGGTCAGAGTTATACAGTAAAACTGAAGTGAAGCATCGGAATCTATAACTAGTGTCACAGAAATGATTCAAAACATTGACAGTAAGAAGAGCCAGTCTTCTTGTATTTGAGTAGGCATTGTGCCTTTTGTATTTAATTAGGATGCAATTTCTGTGTTTCATTGTCAATAAGAAGGTCAGAGGGATACAGTAAACCTGAAGTGAAGCATCGGAATCTATAACTAGTGTCACAGGAATGGCTCAAAACATAGACAGTAAGAAGAGCCAGTCGTCTTGTACTTGAGTCGGCATTGTGCCTTTTGTATTTAATTCCGACGAATTTTCTGTGTTTGATCGTCAATAAGAAGGTCAGAGGGATATAGTAAACCTGAAGTAAACCATAGGAATCTATAACTAGTGTCACAGGAATGGTTCAAAACATTGACAGTAAGAAGAGTCAGTCTTCTTGTACTTAAGTCGGCA
Organism: Schistocerca piceifrons; assembly: GCF_021461385.2. Taxonomy (NCBI): domain Eukaryota; kingdom Metazoa; phylum Arthropoda; class Insecta; order Orthoptera; family Acrididae; genus Schistocerca; species Schistocerca piceifrons. Next base: position 1,794,157 of record NC_060140.1, on the reverse strand, counting down.
TTGTGCCTTTTGTATATAATTCCGATGCAATTTCTGTGTTTCATCGTCAATAAGAAGCTCACAGGGATACAGTAAACCTGAAGTGAAGCATCGGAGTCTATTACTAGTGTCACAGGAATGGTTCAAATCATAGACAGTAAGAAGAGTCACTCTTTTTGTACTTATGTCGGCATTTTGCAATTTGTATTTAATTCCGATGCAATTTCTGTGTTTCATCGTCAATACGAAGGTCAGAGGGATACAGTGAACCTGACGTGAAGCATCGGAATCTATAACTAGTGTCACAGGAATGGTTCAAAACAAAGACAGTGGGATGGGTCAGTCTTCTTGTACTTAATTCGTCATTGTGCCTTTTGTATTTAATTCTGATGCAATATCTGTGTTTCTACGTCAATAAGAAGGTCAGAGGGATACAGTAAACCTGAAGTGAAGCATTGGAATCTATAACTAGTGTCACAGAAATGGTTTAAATCATAGACAGTAAGAAGAGCCAGTCTTCTTGTACTTGAGTCGGCATTGTGCCTTTTGTATTTATTTCCGATGCAATTTATGTGTTTCTTTGTCTATAAGTAGGTCAGAGGGAATCAGTAAACCTAAAGTCAAGCATCGGAATCTATAACTAGTGTCACAGGAAAGGTTCGAAACATAGACAGTAACCAGAGTCAGTCTTTTTGTACTTAAGATGGCATTGTGCCTTTTGTATTTAATTCCGATGCAATTTCTGTGTTTCATCGTCAATACGAATGTCAGAGGGATACAGTAAACCTGAAGTGAAGCATCGGTATCTATAACTAGTGTCACAGGAATGATTCAAACTTAGACAGTAAGAAGGGTCAGTCTTCTTGTACTGAAGTCGGCATTGTGCCTTTTGTATTTAATTCCGATGCAATATCTGTGTTTCTTCGTCATTAAGAAGGTCAGAGTTATACAGTAAAACTGAAGTGAAGCATCGGAATCTATAACTAGTGTCACAGAAATGGTTCAAAACATAGACAGTAAGAAGAGCCAGTCTTCTTGTATTTGAGTCGGCATTGTGCCTTTTGTATTTAATTAGGATGCAATTTCTGTGGTTTCATTGTCAATAAGAAGGTCAGAGGGATACAGTAAACCTGAAGTGAAGCATCGGAATCTATAACTAGTGTCACAGGAATGGTCAAAACATAGTCAGTAGGAAGAGACAGTTATTTTGTACTTTAGTCGGCATTGTGCCATTTGTATTTAATTAAGATGCAATTTCTGTGTTTCATCGTCAATAAGAAGGTCAGAGGGATACAGTAAACCTGTAGTGAAGCGTCGGAATCTATAACTAGTGTCACAGGAATGGTTCAAAACATAGACAGTAAGAAGATTCAGTCTTCTTGTACTGATGTCGGCATTGTGCCTTTTGTATTTAATTCCGATGCAATATCTGTGTTTCTTCGTCATTAAGAAGGTCACAGGGATACAGTAAACCTGAAATGAAGTATCGGGATCTATAACTAGTGTAACAGGAATGGTTCAAACCATTGACAGTAAGATGAGTTAGTGTTCTTGTACTGAAGTCGGCATTGTGCCTTTTGTATTTAATTAAGATGCTATTTCTGTGTTTCATCGTCAATAAGAAGGTCAGAGGGATACAGTAAACCTGAAGTGAAGCATCGGAATCTATAACTAGTGTCACAGGAATGGTTCAAAACATAGACAGTAAGAAGGGTCAGTCTTCTTGTACTTAAGTCGGCATTGTGCCTTTTGTATTAAATTCCGATGCAATTTACGTGTTTCATCGTCAATAAGAAGGTCAGAGGGATACAGTAAACCTGAAGTGAAGCATCGGAATCTATAACTAGTGTCACAGGAATGCTTCAAAACATAGACAGTAAGAAGGGCCAGTCTTCTTGTACTGAAGTCGGCATTGTGCCTTTTGTATTTATTTCCGATGCAATATCTGTGTTTCTTCGTCATTAAGAAGGTCAGAGTTATACAGTAAAAACTGAAGTGAAGCATCGGAATCTATAACTAGTGTCACAGAAATGGTTCAAAGCATAGACAGTAAGAAGAGCCAGTCTTCTTGTACTTGAGTCGGCATTGTGCCTTTTGTATTTAATTAGGATGCAATTTCTGTGTTTCATTGTCGACAAGAAGGTCAGAGGGATACAGTAAACCTGAAGTGAAGCATCGGAATCTATAACTAGTGTAACAGGAATGGTTCAAACCATTGGCTGTCAGATGAGTTAGTGTTCTTGTACTGAAGTCGGCATTGTGCCTTTTGTATTTAATTAAGATGCTATTTCTGTGTTTCACCGTCAATAAGAAGGTCAGAGGGATACAGTAAACCTGAAGTGAAGCATCGGAATCTATAACTAGTGTCACAGAAATGGTTCAAAACATAGACAGAAAGAAGGGTCAGTCTTCTTGTACTGAAGTCGGCATTGTGCCTTTTGTATTTAATTCCGATGCAATATCTGTGTTTCTTCGTCATTAAGAAGGTCAGAGTTATACAGTAAAACTGAAGTGAAGCATCGGAATCTATAACTAGTGTCACAGAAATGGTTCAAAACATAGACTGTAAGAAGAGCCAGTTTTCTTGTATTTGAGTCGGCATTGTGCCTTTTGTATTTAATTAGAATGCAATTTCTGTGTTTCATTGTCAATAAGAAGGTCAGAGGGATACAGTAAACCTGTAGTGAAGCATCGGAATCTATAACTAGTGTCACAGGAATGGTTCAAAACAGTGACAGTAAGAAGGGTCAGTCTTCTTGTACTGATGTCGGCATTGTGCCTTTTGTATTTAATTCCGATGCAATATCTGTGTTTCTTCGTCATTAAGAAGGTCACAGGGATACAGTAAACCTGAAATGAAGTATCGGGATCTGTAACTAGTGTAACAGGAATGGTTCAAACCATTGACAGTAAGATGAGTTAGTGTTCTTGTACTGAAGTCGGCATTGTGCCTTTTGTATTTATTTAAGATGCTATTTCTGTGTTTCATCGTCAATAAGAAGGTCAGAGGGATACAGTAAACCTGAAGTGAAGCATCGGAATCTATAACTAGTGTCACAGGAATGCTTCAAAACATAGACAGTAAGAAGGGCCAGTCTTCTTGTACTGAAGTCGGCATTGTGCCTTTTGTATTTATTTCCGATGCAATATCTGTGTTTCTTCGTCATTAAGAAGGTCAGAGTTATACAGTAAAACTGAAGTGAAGCATCGGAATCTATAACTAGTGTCACAGAAATGGTTCAAAGCATAGACAGTAAGAAGAGCCAGTCTTCTTGTACTTGAGTCGGCATTGTGCCTTTTGTATTTAATTAGGATGCAATTTCTGTGTTTCATTGTCGACAAGAAGGTCAGAGGGATACAGTAAACCTGAAGTGAAGCATCGGAATCTATAACTAGTGTAACAGGAATGGTTCAAACCATTGGCTGTCAGATGAGTTAGTGTTCTTGTACTGAAGTCGGCATTGTGCCTTTTGTATTTAATTAAGATGCTATTTCTGTGTTTCACCGTCAATAAGAAGGTCAGAGGGATACAGTAAACCTGAAGTGAAGCATCGGAATCTATAACTAGTGTCACAGAAATGGTTCAAAACATAGACAGAAAGAAGGGTCAGTCTTCTTGTACTGAAGTCGGCATTGTGCCTTTTGTATTTAATTCCGATGCAATATCTGTGTTTCTTCGTCATTAAGAAGTTCAGAGTTATACAGTAAAACTGAAGTGAAGCATCGGAATCTATAACTAGTGTCACAGATATGGTTCAAAACATAGACTGTAAGAAGAGCCAGTTTTCTTGTATTTGAGTCGGCATTGTGCCTTTTGTATTTAATTAGAATGCAATTTCTGTGTTTCATTGTCAATAAGAAGGTCAGAGGGATACAGTAAACCTGAATGGATGCATCGGAATCTATAACTAGTGTCACAGAAATAGTTCAAAACATAGACAGTAAGAAGAACCAGTCTTCTTGTACTTGAGTCGGCATTGTGCCTTTTGTATTAAATTCCGATGCAATTTCTGTGTTTCATCGTCAATAAGAAGGTCAGAGGGATACAGTAAACATGAAGTGAAGCATCGGAATCTATAACTAGTGTCACAGGAATGGTTCAAAACATAGACAGTAAGAAGGGTCAGTCTTCTTGTACTGAAGTCGGCATTGTGCCTTTTGTATTTAATTCCGATGCAATATCTGTGTTTCTTCGTCATTAAGAAGGTCAGAGTTATACAGTAAAGCTGAAGTGAAGCATCGGAATCTGTAACTAGTGTCACAGAAATGGTTCAAAACATAGACAGTAAGAAGAGCCAGTCTTCTTGTACTTGAGTCGGCATTGTGCCTTTTGTATTTAATTCCGATGCAATTTATGTGTTTCTTTGTCTATAAGAAGGTCAGAGGGAATCAGTAAACCTAAAGTCAAGCATCGGAATCTATAACTAGTGTCACAGGAAAGGTTCGAAACATAGACAGTAAGAAGAGTCAGTCTTTTTGTACTTAAGATGGCATTGTGCCTTTTGTATTTAATTCCGATGCAATTTCTGTGTTTCATCGTCAATAAGAAGGTCAGAGGGATACAGTAAACCTGTAGTGAAGCATCGGAATCTATAACTAGTGTCACAGGAATGGTTCAAAATATAGACAGTAAGAAGGGTCAGTCTTCTTGTACTGAAGTCGGCATTGTGCCTTTTGTATATAATTCCGATGCAATATCTGTGTTTCTTCGTCATTAAGAAGGTCAGAGGGATACAGTAAACCTGAAGTGAAGTATCGGAATCTATAACTAGTGTAACAGGAATGGTTCAAACCATTGACAGTAAGATGAGTTAGTTTTCTTGTACTGAAGTCGGCATTGTGCCTTTTGTATTTAATTAAGATGCTATTTCTGTGTTTCATCGTCCTTAAGAAGGTCAGGGGGATATAGTAAACCTGAAGTGAAGCATCGGAATCTATAACTAGTGTCACAGGAATGGTTCAAAACATAGACAGTAAGAAGGGACAGTCTTCTTGTACTTAAGTCGGCATTGGGCCTTTTGTATTACATTCCGATGCAATTTCTGTGTTTCATCGTCAATAAGATGGTCAGAGGGATACAGTAAACCTGAAGTGAAGCATCGGAATCTATAACTAGTGTCACAGTAATGGTTCAAAACATAGACAGTAAGAAGGGTCAGTCTTCTTGTACTGAAGTCGGCATTGTGCCTTTTGTATTTAATTCCGATGCAATATCTGTGTTTCTTCGTCATTAAGAAGGTCAGAGTTATACAGTAAAACTGAAGTAAAGCATCGGAATCTATAACTAGTGTCACAGAAATGGTTCAAAACATAGACAGTAAGAAGAGCAAGTCTTCTTGTACTTGAGTCGGCATTGTGCCTTTTGTATTTAATTAGGATGCAATTTCTGTGTTTCATTGTCAATAAGAAGGTCAGAGGGATACAGAAAACCTGAAGTTAAGCATCGGAATCTATAACTAGTGTAACAGGAATGGTTCAAACCATTGACTGTCAGATGAGTTAGTGTTCTTGTACTGAAGTCGGCATTGTGCCTTTTGTATTTAATTAAGATGCTATTTCTGTGTTTCACCGTCAATAAGAAGGTCAGAGGGATACAGTAAACCTGAAGTGAAGCATCGGAATCTATAACTAGTGTCACAGAAATGGTTCAAAACATAGACAGTAAGAAGAGCCAGTCTTCTTTTACTTGAGTCGGCATTGTGCCTTTTGTATTAAATTCCGATGCAATTTCTGTGTTTCATCGTCAATAAGAAGGTCAGTGGGATACAGTAAACCTGAAGTGAAGCATCGGAATCTATAACTAGTGTCACAGGAATGGTTCAAGACATAGACAGTAAGAAGGGTCAGTCTTCTTGTACTGAAGTCGGCATTGTGCCTTTTGTATTTAATTCCGATGCAATATCTGTGTTTTTTCGTCATTAAGAAGGTCAGAGTTATACAGTAAAACTGAAGTGAAGCATCGGAATCTATAACTAGTGTCACAGAAATGGTTCAAAACATAGACAGTAAGAAGAGCCAGTCTTCTTGTATTTGAGTCGGCATTGTGCCTTTTGTATTTAATTAGGATGCAATTTCTGTGTTTCATTGTCAATAAGAAGGTCAGAGGGATACAGTAAACCTGAAGTGAAGCATCGGAATCTATAACTAGTGTCACAGGAATGGTTCAAAACATAGACAGTAAGAAGACCCATTCCTTTTGTACTTAAGTCGGCATTGTGCATTTTGTATTAAATTCCGATGCAATTTACGTGTTTCATCGTCAATAAGAAGGTCAGCTGGATACAGTAAACCTGAAGTGAAGCATCGGAATCTATAACTAGTGTCACACGTATGGTTCAAAACGTAGTCAGTAGGAAGAGTCAGTTATCTTGTACTTAAGTCGGCATTGTGCCTTTTGTATTTAATTAAAATGCAATTTCTGTGTTTCATCGTCAATAGGAAGGTGAAAGGGATACAGTAAACCTGAAGTGAAGCATCGGAATCTATAACGAGTGTCACAGGAATGGTTCAAATCATAGACAGTAGGAAGAGTCAGTCTTCTTCTACTTAAGTCGGCATTGTGCCTTTTGTATTTAATTCCGATGCAATTTCTGTGTTTCATCGTCAATAAGAAGGTCAGCTGGATACAGTAAACCTGAAGTGAAGCATTGGAATCTATAACTAGTGTCACAGGAATGGCTCAAAACTTAGACAGTAAGAAGAGCCAGTCGTCTTGTACTTGAGTCGGCATTGTGCCTTTTGTATTTAATTCCGATGCAATATCTGTGTTTCTTCGTCATTAAGAAGGTCAGAGTTATACAGAAAAACTGAAGTGAAGCATCGGAATCTATAACTAGTGTCACAGAAATGGTTCAAAACATAGACAGTAAGAAGAGCCAGTCTTCTTGTACTTGAGTCGGCATTGTGCCTTTTGTATTTAATTAGGATGCAATTTCTGTGTTTCATTGTCAATAAGAAGGTCAGAGGGATACAGTAAACCTGAGGTGAAGCATCGGAATCTATAACTAGTGTAACAGGAATGGTTCAAACCATTGACTGTCACATGAGTTAGTGTTCTTGCACTGAAGTCGGCATTGTGCCTTTTGTATTTAATTAAGGTGCTATTTCTGTGTTTCATCGTCAATAAGAAGGTCAGAGGGATACAGTAAACCTGAAGTGAAGCATCGGAAACTATAACTAGTGTCACAGGAATGGTTCGAAACATATACAGTAAGAAGAGTCAGTCTTCTTGTACTTAAGTCGGCATTGTGCCTTTTGTATTTAATTACGATGCAATTTCTGTGTTTCGTCGTCAATAAGAAGGTCAGCTGGATACAGTTACCTGAAGTGAATCATCGGAATCTATAACTAATGTCACCGGAATGGTAGAAAACATTGACAATTAGAAGAGTCAGTCTTCTTGTACTTAAGTCAGCATTGTGCCCTTTGTATTTAATTAAGATGCAATTTCTGTGTTTCATCGTCGATAAAGAGGTCAGAGGGATACAGTAAAACTGAAGTGAAGCATGGGAACCTATAACTAGTGTCACAGGAATGATTCAAATCATAGACAGTAAGAAGAGTCAGTCTTGTTGTACTTAAGTCGGCATATTGCCTTTTGTATTTAATTCCGATGCAATTTCTGTGCTTCATCGTCAATAAGAAGGTCAGCTGGATACAGTAAACCTGAAGTGAAGCATCGGAATCTATAACTAGTGTCACAGGAATGGTTCAAAACATAGTCAGTAGGAAGAGACAGTTATTTTGTACTTAAGTCGGCATTGTGCCATTTGTATTTAATTAAGATGCAATTTCTGTGTTTCATCGTCAATAAGAAGGTCAGAGGGATACAGTAAACCTGTAGTGAAGCATCGGAATCTATAACTAGTGTCACAGGAATGGTTCAAAACATAGAAGGTAAGAAGGGTCAGTCTTCTTGTACTGAAGTCGGCATTGTGCCTTTTGTATTTAATTCCGATGCAATATCTGTGTTTCTTCGTCATTAAGAAGGTCAGAGGGATACAGTAAACCTGAAGTGAAGTATCGGAATATATAACTAGTGTAACAGGAATGGTTCAAACCATTGACAGTAAGATGAGTTAGTGTTCTTGTACTGAAGTCGGCATTGTGCCTTTTGTATTTAATTAAGATGCTATTTCTGTGTTTCATCGTCAATAAGAAGGTCAGAGGGATACAGTAAACCTGAAGTGAAGCATCGGAATCTATAACTAGTGTCACAGGAATGGTTCAAAACATAGACAGTAAGAAGGGTCAGTCTTCTTGTAGTGAAGTCCTCATTGTGCCTTTTGTATTTAATTCCGATGCAATATCTGTGTTTCTTCGTCATTAAGAAGGTCAGAGTTATACAGTAAAACTGCGGTGAAGCATCGGAATCTATAACTAGTGTCACAGAAATGGTTCAAAACATAGACAGTAAGAAGAGCCAGTCTTCTTGTACTTGAGTCGGCATTGTGCCTTTTGTATTTAATGCGGTTGCTACTTCTGTGTTTCATCGTCAATAAGAGCGTCAGAGGGATACAGTAAACCTGAAGTGAAGCATCGGAATCTATAACTAGTGTCACAGGAATGGTTCAAAACATAGACAGTAAGAAGACCCATTCTTTTTGTACTTAAGTCGGCATTGTGCATTTTGTATTTAATTCCGATGCAATTTACGTGTTTCATCGTCAATAAGAAGGTCAGAGGGATACAGTAAACCCGAAGTGAAGCATCGGAATCTATAACTAGTGTAACAGGAATGGTTCAAACCATTGACTGTCAGATGAGTTAGTGTTCTTGTACTGAAGTCGGCATTGTGCCTTTTGTATTTAATTAAGATGCTAATTCTGTGTTTCATCGTCAATTAAAAGGTCAGAGGGATACAGTAAACCTGAAGTGAAGCATCGGAATCCATAACTAGTGTCACAGCAATGGTTCAAAACATATACAGTAAGAAGTGTCAGTCTTCTTGTACTTCTGTCGGCATTGTGCCTTTTGTATATAATTAGGATGCAATTTCTGTGTTTCGTCGTCAATAAGAAGGTCAGCTGGATACAGTTACCTGAAGTGAATCATCGGAATCTATAACTAATGTCACCGGAATGTTAGAAAACATTGACAATAAGAAGAGTCAGTCTTCTTGTACTTAAGTCGGCATTGTGCCTTTTGTATTTAATTAAGATGCAATTTCTGTGTTTCATCGTCGATAAAGAGGTCAGAGGGATACAGAAAACCTGAAGTGAAGAATCGGAATCTAAAACTAGTGTCACAGGATTGGTTCAAAACATAGACATTGGGAAGAGTCAGTCTTCTTGTACTTAAGTCGGCATTGTGCCTTTTGTATATAATTCCGATGCAATTTCTGTGTTTCATCGTCAATAAGAAGCTCACAGGGATACAGTAAACCTGAAGTGAAGCATCGGAATCTATAACTAGTGTCACAGGAATGGTTCAAATCATAGACAGTAAGAAGAGTCACTCTTTTTGTACTTAAGTCGGCATTTTGCCATTTGTATTTAATTCCAATGCAATTTCTGTGTTTCATCGTCAATACGAAGGTCAGAGGGATACAGTGAACCTGAACTGAAGCATCGGAATCGATAACTAGTGTCACAGGAATGGTTCAAAACAAAGACTGTGGGATGGGTCAGTCTTCTTGTACTTAAGTCGTCATTGTGCCTTTTGTATTTAATTCCGATGCAATATCTGTGTTTCTTCGTCAATACGAAGGTCAGAGGGATACAGTAAACCTGAAGTGAAGCATCGGTATCTATAACTAGTGTCACAGGAATGGTTCAAAATATAGACAGTAAGAAGGGTCAGTCTTCTTGTACTTAAGTCGGCATTGTGCCTTTTGTATTTAATTCCGATGCAATATCTGTGTTTCTTCGTCAAAAAGAAGGTCAGAGGGATATAGTAATCCTGAAGGGATGCATCGGAATCTATAACTAGTGTCACAGAAATGGTTCAAAACATAGACAGTAAGAAGAGCCAGTCTTCTTGTACTTGAGTCGGCATTGTGCCTTTTGTATTAAATTCCGATGCAATTTCTGTGTTTCATCGTCAATAAGAAGGTCAGAGGGATACAGTAAACCTGAAGTGAAGCATCGGAATCTATAACTAGTGTCACAGGAATGGTTCAAAACATAGACAGTAAGAAGGGTCAGTCTTCTTGTACTGAAGTCGGCATTGTGCCTTATGTATTTAATTCCGATGCAATATCTGTGTTCCTTCGTCATTAAGAAGGTCAGAGTTATACAGTAAAACTGAAGTGAAGCATCGGAATCTATAACTAGTGTAACAGGAATGGTTCAAAACCATTGTCAGATGAGTTAGTGTTCTTGTACTGAAGTCGGCATTGTGCCTTTAGTATTTAGTTAAGATGCTATTTCTGTGTTTCATCGTCAATAAGAAGGTCTGAGGGATACAGTAAACCTGAAGTCAAGCATCGGAATCTATAACTAGTGTCACAGGAATGGTTCAAAACATATACAGTAAGAAGAGTCAGACTTCTTGTACTTAAGTCGGCATTGTGCCTTTTGTATATAATTACGATGCAATTTCTGTGTTTCGTCGTCAATAAGAAGGTCAGCTGGATACAGTTACCTGAAGTGAATCATCGGAATCTGTAACTAATGTCACCGGAATGGTAGAAAACATTGACAATAAGAAGAGTCAGTCTTCTTGTACTTAAGTCGGCATTGTGCCTTTTGTATTTAATTAAGATGCAATTTCTGTGTTTCATCGTCGATAAAGAGGTCAGAGGGATTCAGAAAACCTGAAGTGAAGCATCGGAATCTAAAACTAGTGTCACAGGATTGGTTCAAAACGTAGACATTAGGAAGAGTCAGTCTTCTTGTACTTATGTCGGCATTGTGCCTTTCGTATTTAATTCCGATGCAATTTCTGTGTTTCATCGTCAATAAGAAGGTCAGAGGGATACAGTAAAACAGAAGTGAAGCATGGGAACCTATAACTAGTGTCACAGGAATGGTTCAAACCATAGACAGTATGAAGAGTAAGTCTTCTTGTACTTAAGTCTGCATTTTGCCTTTTGTATTTAATTCCGATGCAATTTCTGTGCTTCATTGTCAATAAGAAGGTCAGCTGGATACAGTAAACCTGAAGTGAAGCATCGGAATGTATAACTAGTGTCACAGGAATGGTTCAAAACGTAGTCAGTAGGAAGAGTCAGTTATCTTGTACTTAAGTCGGCATTGTGCCTTTTGTATTTAATTAAAATGCAATTTCTGGGTTTCATCGTCAATAGGAAGGTGAAAGGGATACAGTAAACCTGAAGTGAAGCATCGGAATCTATAACGAGTGTCACAGGAATGGTTCAAATCATAGACAGTAGGAAGAGTCAGTCTTCTTCTACTTAAGTCGGCATTGTGCCTTTTGTATTTAATTCCGATGCAATTTCTGACTTTCATCGTCAATAAGAAGGTCAGAGGGATACAGTAAAACTGAAGTGAAGCAAGGGAACCTGTAACTAGTGTCACAGGAATGGTTCAAATCATAGACAGTAAGAAGAGTCAGTCTTCTTGTACTTAAGTCGGCATTTTGCCTTTTGTATTTAATTCCGATGCAATTTCTGTGCTTCATCGTCAATAAGAAGGTCAGCTGGATACAGTAAACCTGAAGTGAAGCATCGGAATCTATAACTAGTGTCACAGGAATGGCTCTAAACATAGATAGTAAGAAGAGCCAGTCGTCTTGTACTTGAGTCGGCATTGTGCCTTTAGTATTTAATTCCGATGAATTTTCTGTGTTTGATCGTCAATAAGAAGCTCAGAGGTATATAGTAAACCTGAAGTAAACCATCGGAATCTATAACTAGTGTCACAGGAATGGTTCAAAACATTGACAGTAAGAAGAGTCAGTCTTCTTGTACTTAAGTCGGCATTGTGCCTTTTGTATATAATTCCGATGCAATTCCTGTGTTTCATCGTCAATAAGAAGCTCACAGGGATACAGTAAACCTGAAGTGAAGCATCGGAATCTATAACTAGTGTCACAGGATTGGTTCAAATCATAGACAGTAAGAAGAGTCACTCTTTTTGTACTTAAGTCGGCATTTTGCCATTTGTATGTAATTCCGATGCAATTTCTGTGTTTCATCGTCAATACGAAGGTCAGAGGGATACAGTGAACCTGAAGTGAACCATCGGAAACTATAACTAGTGTCAGAGGAATGGTTCAAAACAAAGACAGTGGGATGGGTCAGTCTTCTTGTACTTAAGTCGTCATTGTGCCTTTTGTATTTAATTCCGATGCAATATCTGTGTTTCTACGTCAATAAGAAGGTCAGAGGGATACAGTAAACCTGAAGTGAAGCATCGGAATCTATAACTAGTGTCACAGAAATGGTTTAAATCATAGACAGTAAGAAGAGCCAGTCTTCTTGTACTTGAGTCGGCATTGTGCCTTTTGTATTTATTTCCGATGCAATATATGTGTTTCTTTGTCTATAAGAAGGTCAGAGGGAATCAGTAAACCTAAAGTCAAGCATCGGAATCTATAACTAGTGTCACAGGAAAGGTTCGAAACATAGACAGTAACCAGATTCAGTCTTTTTGTACTTAAGATGGCATTGTGCCTTTTGTATTTAATTCCGATGCAATTTCTGTGTTTCATCGTCAATACGAAGGTCAGAGGGATACAGTAAACCTGAAGTGAAGCATCGGTATCTATAACCAGTGTCACAGGAATGGTTCAAATCTTAGACAGTAAGAAGGGTCAGTCTTCTTGTACTTAAGTCGGCATTGTGCCTTTTGTATTTAATTCCGATGCAATATCTGTGTTTCTTCGTCAATAAGAAGGTCAGAGGGATATAGTAATCCTGAAGGGATACATCGGAATCTATAACTAGTGTCACAGAAATGGTTCAAAACATAGACAGTAAGTAGAGCCAGTCTTCTTGTACTTGAGTCGGCATTGTGCCCTTTGTATTACATTCCGATGCAATTTCTGTGTTTCATCGTCAATAAGAAGGTCAGTGGGATACAATAAACCTGAAGTGAAGCATCGGAATCTATAACTAGTGTCACAGGAATGGTTCAAAACATAGACAGTAAGAAGGGTCAGTCTTCTTGTACTGAAGTCGGCATTGTGCCTTTTGTATTTAATTCCGATGCAATATCTGTGTTTCTTCGTCATTAAGAAGGTCAGAGTTATACAGTAAACCTGAAGTGAAGCATCGGAATCTATAACGAGTGTCACAGGAATGGTTCAAATCATAGACAGTAGGAAGAGTCAGTCTTCTTATACTTAAGTCGGCATTGTGCCTTTTGTATTTAATTCCGATGCAATTTCTGTGTTTCATCGTCAATAAGAAGGTCAGAGGGATACAGTAAAACTGAAGTGAAGCATGTGGAACCTGTAACTAGTGTCACAGTAATGGTTCAAATCATAGACAGTAAGAAGAGTCAGTCTTCTTGTACTTAAGTCGGCATTTTGCCTTTTGTATTTAATTCCGATGCCATTTCTGTGCTTCATCGTCAATAAGAAGGTCAGCTGGATACGGTAAACCTGAAGTGAAGCATCGGAATCTATAACGAGTGTCACAGGAATGGCTCTAAACATAGACAGTAAGAAGAGCCAGTCGTCTTGTACTTGAGTCGGCATTGTGCCTTTTGTATTTAATTCCGATGAATTTTCTGTGTTTGATCGTCAATAAGAAGGTCAGAGGGATATAGTAAACCTGAAGTAAACCATCGGAATCTATAACTAGTGTCACAGGAATGGTTCAAAACATTGACAGTAGGAAGAGTAAGTCTTCTTGTACTTAAGTCGGCATTGAGCCTTTTGTATATAATTCCGATGCAATTTCTGTGTTTCATCGTCAATAAGAAGCTCACAGGGATACAGTAAACCTGAAGTGAAGCATCGGAATCTATAACTAGTGTCACAGGAATGGTTCAAATCATAGACAGTAAGAAGAGTCACTCTTTTTGTACTTAAGTCGGCATTTTGCCATTTGTATTTAATTCCGATGCAATTTCTGTGTTTCATCGTCAATACGAAGGTCAGAGGGATACAGTGAACCTGAAGTGAAGCATCGGAATCTATAACTAGTGTCACAGGAATGGTTCAAAACAAAGACAGTGGGATGGGTCAGTCTTATTGTACTTAAGTCGTCATTGTGCCTTTTGTATTTAATTCTGATGCAATATCTGTGTTTCTACGTCAATAAGAAGGTCAGAGGGATACAGTAAACCTGAAGTGAAGCATCGGAATCTATAACTAGTGTCACAGAATTGGTTTAAATCATAGACAGTAAGAAGAGCCAGTCTTCTTGTACTTGAGTCGGCATTGTGCTTTTTGTATTTATTTCCGATGCAATTTATGTGTTTCTTTGTCTATAAGAAGGTCAGAGGGAATCAGTAAACCTAAAGTCAAGTATCGGAATCTATAACTAGTGTCACAGGAAAGGTTCGAAACATAGACAGTAACCAGAGTCAGTCTTTTTGTACTTAAGATGGCATTGTGCCTTTTGTATTTAATTCCGATGCAATTTTTGTGTTTCATCGTCAATACGAAGGTCAGAGGGATACAGTAAACCTGAAGTGAAGCATCGGAATCTATAACTAGTGTCACAGGAATGGTTCAAAACATAGACAGTAAGAAGGGTCAGTCTTCTTGTACTGAAGTCGGCATTGTGCCGTTTGTATTTAATTCCGATGCAATATCTGTGTTTCTTCGTCATTAAGAAGGTCAGAGTTATACAGTAAAACTGTAGTGAAGCATCGGAATCTATAACTAGTGTCACAGGAATGGTTCAAAACATAGACAGTAAGAAGGGTCAGTCTTCTTGTACTGAAGTCGGCATTGTGCCGTTTGTATTTAATTCCGATGCAATATCTGTGTCTCTACGTCAATAAGAAGGTCAGAGGGATACAGTAAACCTGAAGTGAAGCATCGGAATCTATAACTAGTGTCACAGAAATGGTTTAAATCCTAGACAGTAAGAAGAGCCAGTCTTCTTGTGCTTGAGTCGGCATTGTGACTTTTGTATTTAATTCCGATGCAATTTATGTGTTTCTTTGTCTATAAGAAGGTCAGAGGGAATCAGTAAACCTAAAGTCAAGCATCGGAATCTATAACTAGTGTCACAGGAAAGGTTCGAAACATAGACAGTAAGAAGAGTCAGTCTTTTTGTACTTAAGATGGCATTGTGCCTTTTGTATTTAATTCCGATGCAATTTCTGTGTTTCATCGTCAATACGAAGGTCAGAGGGATACAGTAAACCTGAAGTGAAGCATCGGTATCTATAACTAGTGTCACAGGAATGGTTCAAAACGTAGACAGAAAGAAGGGTCATTCTTCTTGTACTTAAGTCGGCATTGTGCCTTTTGTATTTAATTCCGATGCAATATCTGTGTTTCTTCGTCATTAAGAAGGTCAGAGTTATACAGTAAAACTGAAGTGAAGCATCGGAATCTATAACTAGTGTCACAGAAATGGTTCAAAACATAGACAGTAAGAAGAGCCAGTCTTCTTGTACTTGAGTCGGCATTGTGCCTTTTGCATTTAATTAGGATGCAATTTCTGTGTTTCATTGTCAATAAGAAGGTCAGAGGGATGCAGTAAACCTGAAGTGAAGCATCGGAATCTATATCTAGTGTCACAGGAATCGTTCAAAACATAGACAGTAAGAAGATCCATTCTTTTTGTACTTAAGTCGGCATTGTGCACTTTGTATTTAATTCCGATGCAATTTACGTGTTTCATCGTCAATAAGAAGGTCAGAGGGATACAGAAAACCCGAAGTGAAGCATCGGAATCTATAACTAGTGTAACAGGAATGGTTCAAACCATTGACTGTCAGATGAGTTAGTGTTCTTGTACTGAAGTCGGCATTGTGCCTTTTGTATTTAATTAAGATGCTATTTCTGTGTTTCATCGTCAATAAGAAGGTCAGAGGGATACAGTAAACCTGAAGTGAAGCATCGGAATCTATAACTAGTGTCACAGGAATGGTTCAAAACATATACAGTAAGAAGAGTCAGTCTTCTTGTACTTAAGTCGGCATTGTGCCTTTTGTATATAATTAAAATGCAATTTCTGTGTTTCGTCGTCAATAAGAAGGTCAGCTGGATACAGTTACCTGAAGTGAATCATCGGAATCTATAACTAATGTCACCGGAATGGTAGAAAACATTGACAATAAGAAGAGTCAGTCTCCTTGTACTTAAGTCGGCATTGTGCCCTTTGTATTTAATTAAGATGCAATTTCTGTGTTTCATCGTCGATAAAGAGGTCAGAGGGATACAGTAAAACTGAAGTGAAGCATGGGAACCTATATCTAGTGTCACAGGAATGGTTCAAATCATAGACAGTAAGAAGAGTCAGTCTTCTTGCACTTAATTCGGCATTGTGCCTTTTGTATTTACTTCCGATGCAATTTCTGTGTTTCATCGTCAATAAGAAGGTCCAAGGGATACAGTAAACATGAAATGAAGCATCGGAATTAATAACTAGTGTCACAGGAATGGTTCAAAACATAGTCAGTAAGAAGGGTCAGTCTTCTTGTACTTAAGTCAGCATTGTGCCTTTTGTATTTAATTCCGATGCAATTTCTGTGTTTCATCGTCAATAAGAAGGTCACAGGGATACAGTAAACCTGAAGTGAAGCATCGGAATCTATAACTAGTGTCACAGGAATGGTTCAAGGCATAGTCAGTACTAAGAGTCAGTCTTCTTGTCGTTAAGTTGGCATTGTGGCATCTGTATTTAATTCCGATGCAAGTTCTGTGTTTCATCGTCAATAAGAAGGTCCAAGGGATACAGTAAACCTGAAGTGAAGCATCGGAATCTATAACATGTGTCACAGGAATGGTTCAAAGCAATCACAGTAGGAAGAGTCAGTCTACATGTACTTAAGTCGGCATTGTGCTTTTTGTATTTAATTCCGATGCAACTTCTGTGTTTCATCGTCAATAGGAAGGTCAGAGGGATACAGTAACCTGAAGTGAAGCATCGGAATCTATAACTAGAGTCACAGGAATGGTTCAAAACATAGACCGAAAGAAGAGTCAGTATCTTGTACTTAAGTCGGCATTGTGCCTTTTGTATTTAATTCCGATGCAATTTCTGTGTTTCATCGTCAATAAGAAGGTTTAAGGGATACAGTAAACCTGAAGTGAAGCATCGGAATCCATAACTAGTGTCACAGGAGTGGTTCAAAGCATAGTCAGTAAGAAGAGTCATTCTTCTTGTACTTAAGTCAGCATTGTGCCTTTTGTATTTAATTCCGATGCAATTTCTGTGTCTCATCGTCGATAAGAAGGTCAGAGGGTTACAGTAAACCTGAAGTGAAGCATCGGAATCTATAACTAGTGTCACAGGAATCGTTCAAAACATACACAGTAGGAAGAGTCAGTGTTCTTGTACTTAAGTCGGCATTGCGCCTTTTGTATTCAATTCGGATGCTATTTCTGTGTTTCATCGTCAATAAGAAGGTCCAAGGGATACAGTAAACCTGGAGTGAAGCATCGGAATCTATAACTAGTGTCACAGGAGTGGTTCAAAGCATAGACAGTAAGAAGAGTCAGTCTTCTTGTACTTGTTTCTCCATTGTGCCTTTCGTATTTAATTCCGATGCAATTTCTGTATTTTATCGTCAATAAGAAGGTCCAAGGGATACAGTAAACCTGGAGTGAAGCACCGGAATCTATAACTAGTGTCACAGGAATGGTTCAAAACATAGACAGTAAGAAGAGTCAGTCTTCTTGTACTTAAGTCGGCATTTTGCCTTTTGTATTTAATTCCGATGAAATATCTGTGTTTCATCGTCAATAAGAAGGTCCAAAGGATACAGTAAACCTGGAGTGATGTATTGGAGTCTATAACTAGTGTCTCAGGAATGGTTCAAAACATAGACAGTAATAAGAGTCAGTCTTCTTGTACTTAATTCGGCATTGTGCCTTTTGTATTTAATTCCGATGCAATTTCTGTGTTTCATCGTCAATAAGAAGGTCCAAGGGATACAGTAAACCAGGAGTGAAGCACCGGAATTAGTGTCACAGGAATGGTTCAAAACATAGACTGTGAGAAGAATCAGTCTTCTTGTACTATAGTCGGCATTGTGCCTTTTGTATTTAATTCCGATGCAATTTCTGTGTCTCATCATCAACAAGATGGTCCAAGGGATACAGTAAACCTGGAGTGAAGCATCGGAATCTATAACTAGTGTCACAGGAATGGTTCAAAACATAGACAGTAAGAAGAGTCAGTCTTCTTGTACTTAAGCCGGCATTTTGCCTTTTGTATTTAATTCCGATGAAATATCTGTGTTTCATCGTCAATAAGAAGGTCCAAAGGATACAGTAAACCTGGAGTGATGTATTGGAGTCTATAACTAGTGTCTCAGGAATGGTTCAAAACATGGACAGTAATAAGAGTCAGTCTTCTTGTACTTAATTCGGCATTGTGCCTTTTGTATTTAATTCCGATGCAATTTTGTGTTTCATCGTCAATAAGAAGGTCAGAGGAATACAGTAAACCTGAAGTGAAGCATCGTAATCGATAACTAGAGTCAAAGGGGTTGTTCAAAACATAGTCAGTAAGAAGGGTCAGTCTTCTTGTACTTATGTCGGCATTGTGCCTTTTGTATTTATTTCCGATGCAATTTCTGTGTTTCATCGTCAATAAGAAGGTCAAAGGGATACATTAAACCTGTAGTGAAGCATCTGAATCTATAACTAGTGTCACAGGGACGGTTCAAAGCATAGACAGTAAGATGAGTCAGTATTCTTGAACTTCAGTCGGCATTGTGCCTTTTCTATTTAATTCCAATGCAACTTCTGTGTTTCATCGTCACTACGAAGGTCAGCGGGATACAGTAATCCTGAAGTTAAGCATCGAAATCTATAACTAGTGTCACAGGAATGGTTCAAGGCATAGTCAGTAAGAAGAGTCAGTCTTCTCGTAGTTAAGTCGGCATTGTGCCTTTTGTATTTAATTCCGATGCAATTTCTGTGTTTCATCATCAACAAGAAGGTCCAAGGGATACAGTGAACCTGAAGTGAAGCATCGGAATCTATAACATGTGTCACAGGAATGGTTCGAAACTTTCACAGTAGGAAGAGTCAGTCTACATGTACTTAAGTCGGCATTGGGCCTTTTGTATTTAATTCCGATGCAATTTCTGTGTTTCATCGTCAATAGGAAGGTCAGAGGGATACAGTAACCCTGATGTGAAGCATCGGAATCTATAATGGTTCAAAACATAGACAGTAAGAAGAGTCAGTCTTCTTGTACCTAAGTCGGCATTGTACCTTTTGTGTTTAATTCCGATCCAACTTCTGTGTTTCACCGTCAATAAGAAAGTCAGAGGGATACAGTAAACCTGAAGTGAAGCATCGGAATCTATAACTAGGGTCACAGGAATGGTTCAAAACATAGACAGTAAGAAGAGTCAGTCTTCTTGTACTTAAGTCGGCATTGTGCCTTTTGTATTTCATTCCGATGCAATTTCTGTGTTTCATCGTCAATAAGAAGGTTTTAGAGTTACAGTAAACCTGAAGTGAAGCATCGGAATCTATAGCTAGTGTCACAAGAATGGTTCAAAAGCATAGTCAGTATGAAGAATCAGTCTTCCTGTACTTAAGTCGGCATTGTGCCTTTTGTATTTAATTCCGATGCAATTTCTGTGTTTCATCGTCAATAAGAAGGTCCAAGGGATACAGTAATCCTGAAGTGAAGCATCGGAATCTATGACTAGTGTCACAGGAATGGTTCAAAACATAGTCTGTAAGAAGAGTCAGTATTCTTGAACATATGTCGGTATTGTGCCTTTTGTATTTAATTCCGACGCAATTTCTGTGTTTCATCGTCAATAAGAAGGTCAGAGGCATACGGTAAACCTGGAGCGAAGCATTGGAGTCTATAACTAGTGTCACAGGAATGGTTCAAAAGATAGACAGTAAGAAGAGTCAGTCTTCTTGTACTTAATTCGGCATTGTGCCTTTTGTATTTAATTCCGATGCAATTTCTGTGTTTCATCGTCAATAAGAAGGTCAGAGGGATACAGTAACCCTGATATGAAGCATAGGAATCTATAACTCGTGTCACAGGAATGGTTCAAAGCATAGTAAGAAGAGTCAGTCTTTCTGTACTTAAGTCGGCATTGTGCTTTTTGTATTTAATTCCGATGCAAATTCTGTGTTTCATCGTCAATAAGGAGGTCCAAGGGATACAGTAAACCTGAAGTGAAGCATCGGAATCTATAACTTGTGTCACAAGAATGGTTCAAAACATAGTCAGTATGAAGAGTCAGTCTTCTTGTACTTTTGTATTTAATTCCGATGCAATTTCTGCATTTCATCGTCAATAAGAAGGTCAGAGGGATACAGTAAACCTGAAGCGAAGCATCGGAATCTATAACAAGAGTCACAGGAATGGTTCAAAACATAGAGAGTAAGAAGAGTCAGTCTTCTTGTACTTATATCGGTATTGTGCACTTTCTATTAAATTCTGATGCAATTTCTGTGTTTCATCGTCAACAAGATGGTCCAAGGGATACAGTAAACCTGGAGTGAAGCATCGGAATCTATAACTAGTGTCACAGGAATGGTTCATATCACAGTCAGTAAGAAGAGTCAGTCTCCTTGTACTTATATCGGTATTGTGCACTTTCTATTAAATTCTGATGCAATTTCTGTGTTTCATCGTCAACAAGATGGTCCAAGGGATACAGTAAACCTGGAGTGAAGCATCGGAATCTATAACTAGTGTCACAGGAATGGTTCAAAACATTGACAGTAAGAAGTGTCAGACTTTTTTTACTTAAGTCGGCATTGTGCCTTTTGCATTTAATTCCGATGCAAATTCTGTGTTTCGTCGGCAATAAGAAGGTCCAAGGGATACAGTAGACCTGAATTGAAGCAACGAAATCTATAACTAGTGTCACAGGAACGGTTCAGAACATAGACAGTAAAAAGAGTCGGTCCTCTTGTACTTAAGTCGGCATTGTGCTTTTGTATTTAATTCCGATGCAACTTCTGTGTTTCCTCGTCAATAAGAAGGTCAGAGGGAGACAGTAAACCTGAAGTGAAGCATCGGAAACTATAACAAGAGTCACAGGATTGGTTCAAAACATAGACAGTAAGAAGAGTCAGTCTTCTTGTACTTAAGTCGGCAAAGTGCCTTTTGTATTTAATTCCGATGCAATTCCTGTAATTCATCGTCAATGAGAAGGTTTCATTGATACAGTAAACCTGAAGTGAAGCATCGGAATCTATAGCTAGTGTCACAAGAATGGTTCAAATCATAGTCAGTATGAAGAGTCTGTCTTCTTGTACTTAAGTCGGCATTGTGCCTTTTGTATTTAATTCCGATGCAATTTCTGTGTTTTGTCGTCAATAAGAAGGTCGGAGGGATACAGTAAACCTGATGTGAAGCATAGGAATCTATAACTAGTGTCACAGGAATGGTTCAAATCATAGTAAGAAGAGTCAGTCTTCTTGTACTTAAGTCGACATTGTGCTTTTTGTATTTAATTCCGATGCAAATTCTGTGTTTCGTCGGCAATAAGAAGGTCCAAGGGATACAGTAGACCTGAATAGAAGCATCGAAATCTATAACTAGTGTCACAGGAACGGTTCAGAACATAGACAGTAAAAAGAGTCAGTCTTCTTGTACTTAAGTCGGCATTGTGCATTTGTATTTAATTCCGATGCAACTTCTGTGTTTTATCGTCAATAAGAAGGTCAGAGGGAGACAGTAAACCTGAAGTGAAGCATCGGAAACTATAACTAGAGTCACAGGAATGGTTCAAAACATAGACAGTAAGAAGAGTCAGTCTTCTTGTACTTAAGTCGGCAATGTGCCTTTTGTATTTAATTCCGATGCAATTTCTGTAATTCATCGTCAATGAGAAGGTTTAATTGATACAGTAAACCTGAAGTGAAGCATCGGAATCCATAACTAGTGTCACAGGAGTGGTTCAAATCATAGTCAGTAAGAAGAGTCATTCTTCTTGTACTTAAGTCAGCATTGTGCCTTTTGTATTTAATTCCGATGCAATTTCTGTGTCTCATCGTCGATAAGAAGGTCAGAGGGATACAGTAAACCTGAAGTGAAGCATCGGAATCTATAACTAGTGTCACAGGAATGGTTCAAAACATACACAGTAGGAAGAGTCAGTGTTCTTGTACTTAAGTCGGCATTGTGCCTTTTGTATTTAATTCGGATGCTATTTCTGTGTTTCATCGTCAATAAGAAGGTCCAAGGGATACAGTAAACCTGGAGTGAAGCATCGGAATCTATAACTAGTGTCACAGGAGTGGTTCAAAGCATAGACAGTAAGAAGAGTCAGTCTTCTTGTACTTGATTCTCCATTGTGCCTTTCGTATTTAATTTCGATGCAATTTCTGTGTTTTATCGTCAATAAGAAGGTCCAAGGGATACTGTAAACCTGGAGTGAAGCACCGGAATCTATAACTAGTGTCACAGGAATGGTTCAAAACATAGACAGTAAGAAGAGTCAGTCTTCTTGTACTTAAGTCGGCAATGTGCCTTTTGTATTTAATTCCGATGCAATTTCTGTAATTCATCGTCAATGAGAAGGTTTAATTGATACAGTAAACCTGAAGTGAAGCATCGGAATCCATAACTAGTGTCACAGGAGTGGTTCAAATCATAGTCAGTAAGAAGAGTCATTCTTCTTGTACTTAAGTCAGCATTGTGCCTTTTGTATTTAATTCCGATGCAATTTCTGTGTCTCATCGTCGATAAGAAGGTCAGAGGGATACAGTAAACCTGAAGTGAAGCATCGGAATCTATAACTAGTGTCACAGGAATGGTTCAAAACATACACAGTAGGAAGAGTCAGTGTTCTTGTACTTAAGTCGGCATTGTGCCTTTTGTATTTAATTCCGATGCAATTTCTGTGTTTCATCGTCAATAAGAAGGTCCAAGGGATACAGTAAACCAGGAGTGAAGCACCGGAATTAGTGTCACAGGAATGGTTCAAAACATAGACTGTAAGAAGAATCAGTCTTCTTGTACTTTAGTCGGCATTGTGCCTTTTGTATTTAATTGCGATGCAATTTCTGTGTTTCATCATCAACAAGATGGTCCAAGGGATACAGTAAACCTGGAGTGAAGCATCGGAATCTATAACTAGTGTCACAGGAATGGTTCAAAATATAGACAGTAAGAAGAGTCAGTCTTCTTGTACTTAAGTCGGCATTTTGCCTTTTGTACTTAATTCCGATGAAATATCTGTGTTTCATCGCCAATAAGAAGGTCCAAAGGATACAGTAAACCTGGAGTGATGTATTCGAGTCTATAACTAGTGTCTCAGGAATGGTTCAAAACATAGACACTAATAAGAGTCAGTCTTCTTGTACTTAATTCGGCATTGTGCCTTTTGTATTTAATTCCGATGCTATTTCTGTGTTTCATCGTCAATAAGAAGGTCAGAGGAACACAGTAAACCTGAAGTGAAGCATCGTAATCGATAACTAGAGTCAAAGGGGTTGTTCAAAACATAGTCAGTAAGAAGGGTCAGTCTTCTTGTACTTATGTCGGCATTGTGCCTTTTGTATTTATTTCCGATGCAATTTCTGTGTTTCATCGTCAATAAGAAGGTCAAAGGGATACATTAAACCTGGAGTGAAGCATCGGAATCTATAACTAGTGTCACAGGGACGGTTCAAAGCATAGACAGTAAGATGAGTCAGTATTCTTGAACTTAAGTCGGCATTGTGCCTTTTCTATTTAATTCCAATGCAATTTCTGTGTTTCATCGTCACTACGAAGGTCAGCGGGATACAGTAATCCTGAAGTTAAGCATCGAAATCTATAACTAGTGTCACAGGAATGGTTCAAGGCATAGTCAGTAAGAAGAGTCAGTCTTCTCGTAGTTAAGTCGGCATTGTGCCTTTTGTATTTAATTCCGATGCAATTTCTGTGTTTCATCATCAACAAGAAGGTCCAAGGGATACAGTGAACCTGAAGTGAAGCATCGGAATCTATAACATGTGTCAGAGGAATGGTTCAAAACTTTCACAGTAGGAAGAGTCAGTCTACATGTACTTAAGTCGGCATTGTGCCTTTTGTATTTAATTCCGATGCAATTTCTGTGTTTCATCGTCAATAAGAAGGTCAGAGGGATACAGTAAACCTGAAGCGAAGCATCGGAATCTATAACTAGTGTCACAGGAATGGTTCATATCACAGTCAGTAAGAAGAGTCAGTCTCCTTGTACTTATATCGGTATTGTGCACTTTCTATTAAATTCTGATGCAATTTCTGTGTTTCATCGTCAACAAGATGGTCCAAGGGATACAGTAAACCTGGAGTGAAGCATCGGAATCTATAACTAGTGTCACAGGAATGGTTCAAAGCATTGACAGTAAGAAGTGTCAGACTTTTTTTACTTAAGTCGACATTGTGCCTTTTGTATTTAATTCCGATGCAAATTCTGTGTTTCGTCGGCAATAAGAAGGTCCAAGGGATACAGTAGACCTGAATTGAAGCATCGAAATCTATAACTGGTGTCACAGGAACGGTTCAGAACATAGACAGTAAAATGAGTCAGTCCTCTTGTACTTAAGTCGGCATTGTGCTTTTGTATTTAATTCCGATGCAACTTCTGTGTTTCATCGTCAATAAGAAGGTCAGAGGGAGACAGTAAACCTGAAGTGAAGCATCGGAAACTATAACAAGAGTCACAGGAATGGTTCAAAACATAGACAGTAAGAAGAGTCAGTCTTCTTGTACTTAAGTCGGCAATGTGCCTTTTGTATTTAATTCCGATGCAATTCCTGTAATTCATCGTCAATGAGAAGGTTTCATTGATACAGTAAACCTGAAGTGAAGCATCGGAATCTATAGCTAGTGTCACAAGAATGGTTCCAATCATAGTCAGTATGAAGAGTCAGTCTTCTTGTACTTTAGTCGGCATTGTGCCTTTTGTATTTAATTCCGATGCAATTTCTGTGTTTTGTCGTCAATAAGAAGGTTGGAGGGATACAGTAAACCTGATGTGAAACATAGGAATCTATAACTAGTGTTACAGGAATGGTTCAAATCATAGTAAGAAGAGTCAGTCTTCTTGTACTTAAGTCAACATTGTGCTTTTTGTATGTAATTCCGATGCAAATTCTGTGTTTCGTCGGCAATAAGAAGGTCCAAGGGATACAGTAGACCTGAATAGAAGCATCGAAATCTATAACTAGTGTCACAGGAACGGTTCAGAACATAGACAGTAAAAAGAGTCAGTGTTCTTGTACTTAAGTCGGCATTGTGCCTTTTGTATTTAATTCGGATGCTATTTCTGTGTTTCATCGTCAATAAGAAGGTCCAAGGGATACAGTAAACCTTAAGTGAAGCATCGGAACCTATAACTAGTGTCACAGGAGTGGTTCAAAGCATAGACAGTAAGAAGAGTCAGTCTTCTTGTACTTGATTCTCCATTGTGCCTTTCGTATTTAATTCCGATGCAATTTCTGTGTTTTATCGTCAATAAGAAGGTCCAAGGGATACAGTAAACCTGGAGTGAAGCACCTGAATCTATAACTAGTGTCACAGGAATGGATCAAAACATAGACAGTAAGAAGAGTCAGTCTTCTTGTACTTAAGTCGGCATTTTGCCTTTTGTATTTAATTCCGATGAAATATCTGTGTTTCATCGTCAATAAGAAGGTCCAAAGGATACAGTAAACCTGGAGTGATGTATTGGAGTCTATAACTAGTGTCTCAGGAATGGTTCAAAACATAGACAGTAATAAGAGTCAGTCTTCTTGTATTTAATTCGGCTTTGTGCCTTTTGTATTTAATTCCGATGCAATTTCTGTGTTTCATCGTCAATAAGAAGGTCCAAGGGATACAGTAAACCAGAAGTGAAGCACCGGAATAAGTGTCACAGGAATGGTTCAAAACATAGACTGTAAGAAGAATCAGTCTTCTTGTACTTTAGTCGGCATTGTGCCTTTTGTATTTAATTCCGATGCAATTTCTGTGTTTCATCATCAACAAGATGGTCCAAGGGATACAGTAAACCTGGAGTGAAGCATCGGAATCTATAACTAGTGTCACAGGAATGGTTCAAAATATAGACAGTAAGAAGAGTCAGTCTTCTTGTACTTAAGTCGGCATTTTGCCTTTTGTATTTAATTCCGATGAAATATCTGTGTTTCATCGTCAATAAGAAGGTCCAAAGGATACAGTAAACCTGGAGTGATGTATTGGAGTCTATAACTAGTGTCTCAGGAATGGTTCAAAACATAGACACCAATAAGAGTCAGTCTTCTTGTACTTAATTCGGCATTGTGCCTTTTGTATTTAATTCCGATGCAATTTCTGTGTTTCATCGTCAATAAGAAGGTCAGAGGAATACAGTAAACCTGAAGTGAAGCATCGTAATCGATAACTAGAGTCAAAGGGGTTGTTCAAAACATAGTCAGTAAGAAGGGTCAGTCTTCTTGTACTTATGTCGGCATTGTGCCTTTTGTATTTATTTCCGATGCAATTTCTGTGTTTCATCGTCAATAAGAAGGTCAAAGGGATACATTAAACCTGGAGTGAAGCATCGGAATCTATAACTAGTGTCACAGGGACGGTTCAAAGCATAGACAGTAAGATGAGTCAGTATTCTTGAACTTAAGTCGGCATTGTGCCTTTTCTATTTAATTCCAATGCAATTTCTGTGTTTCATCGTCAATAAGAAGGTTTAAGAGATACAGTAAACCTCAAGTGAAGCATCGGAATCTATAGCTAGTGTCACAAGAATGGTTCAAAAGCATAGTCAGTATGAAGAGTCAGTATTCTTGTACATATGTCGGTATTGTGAATTTTGTATTTAATTCCGGCGCAATTTCTGTGTTTCATCGTCAATAAGAAGGTCAGAGGCATACGGTAAACCTGGAGCGAAGCATTGGAGTCTATAACTAGTCTCACAGGAATGGTTCAAAACATAGACAGTAAGAAGAGTCAGTCTTCTTGTACTTAATTCGGCATTGTGCCTTTTGTATTTAATTCCGATGAAATATCTGTGTTTCATCGTCAATAAGAAGGTCCAAAGGATACAGTAAACCTGGAGTGATGTATTGGAGTCTATAACTAGTGTCTCAGGAATGGGTCAAAACATAGACACTAATAAGAGTCAGTCTTCTTGTACTTAATTCGGCATTGTGCCTTTTGTATTTAATTCCGATGCAATTTCTGTGTTTCATCGTCAATAGGAAGGTCAGAGGAATACAGTAAACCTGAAGTGAAGCATCGTAATCGATAACTAGAGTCAAAGGGGTTGTTCAAAACATAGTCAGTAAGAAGGGTCAGTCTTCTTGTACTTATGTCGGCATTGTGCCTTTTGTATTTATTTCCGATGCAATTTCTGTGTTTCATCGTCAATAAGAAGGTCAAAGGGATACATTAAACCTGGAGTGAAGCATCGGAATCTATAACTAGTGTCACAGGGACGGTTCAAAGCATAGACAGTAAGATGAGTCAGTATTCTTGAACTTAAGTCGGCATTGTGCCTTTTCTATTTAATTCCAATGCAATTTCTGTGTTTCATCGTCACTACGAAGGTCAGCGGGATACAGTAATCCTGAAGTTAAGCATCGAAATCTATAACTAGTGTCACAGGACTGGTTCAAGGCATAGTCAGTAAGAAGAGTCAGTCTTCTCGTAGTTAAGTCGGCATTGTGCCTTTTGTATTTAATTCCGATGCAATTTCTGTGTTTCATCGTCAATAGGAAGGTCAGAGGGATACAGTAACCCTGATGTGAAGCATCGAAATCTATAACTAGTGTCACAGGAATGGTTGATAACATAGACAGTAAGAAGAGTCAGTCTTCTTGTACCTAAGTCGGCATTGTACCTTTTGTGTTTAATTCCGATCCAACTTCTGTGTTTCACCGTCAATAAGAAAGTCAGAGGGATACAGTAAACCTGAAGTGAAGCATCGGAATCTATAACTAGAGTCACAGGAATGGTTCAAAACATAGACAGTAAGAAGAGTCAGTCTTCTTGTACTTAAGTTGGCATTGTGCCTTTTGTATTTAATTCCGATGCAATTTCTGTGTTTCATCGTCAATAAGACGGTCCAAGGGATACAGTAATCCTGAAGTGAAGCATCGGAATCTATGACTAGTGTCACAGGAATGTTTCAAAAGATAGTCTGTAAGAAGAGTCAGTATTCTTGTACATATGTCGGTATTGTGCCTTTTGTATTTAATTCCGGCGCAATTTCTGTGTTTGATCGTCAATAAGAAGGTCAGAGGCATACGGTAAACCTGGAGCGAAGCATTGGAGTCTATAACTAGTGTCACAGGAATGGTTCAAAATATAGACAGTAAGAAGAGTCAGTCTTCTTGTACTTAATTCGGCATTGTGCCTTTTGTATTTAATTCCGATGCAATTTCTGTGTTTCATCGTCAATAAGAAGGTCAGAGGGATACAGTAACCCTGATGTGAAGCATAGGAATCTATAACTCGTGTCACAGGAATGGTTCAAAGCATAGTAAGAAGAGTCAGTCTTTCTGTACTTAAGTCGGCATTGTGCTTTTAGTATTTAATTCCGATGCAAATTCTGTGTTTCATCGTCAATAAGAAGGTCCGAGGGATACAGTAAACCTGAAGTGAAGCATCGGAATCTATAGCTTGTGTCACAAGAATGGTTCAAAACATAGTCAGTATGAAGAGTCAGTCTTCTTGTACTTAAGTCGGCATTGTGCCTTTTGTATTTAATTCCGATGCAATTTCTGTGTTTCATCGTCAATAAGAAGGTCAGAAAGATACAGTAAACCTGAAGCGAAGCATCGGAATCTATAACTAGTGTCACAGCAATGGTTCATATCACAGTCAGTAAGAAGAGTCAGTCTTCTTGTACTTATGTCGGTATTGTGCACTTTCTATTAAATTCTGATGCAATTTCTGTGTTTCGTCGTCAACAAGATGGTCCAAGGGATACAGCAAACCTGGAGTGAAGCATCGGAATCTATAACTAGTGTCACAGGAATGGTTCAAAACATTGACAGTAAGAAGTGTCATACTTTTTTTACTTAAGTCGGCATTGTGCATTTGTATTTAATTCCGATGCAAATTCTGTGTTTCGTCGGCAATAAGAAGGTCCAAGGGATACAGTAGACCTGAATAGAAGCATCGAAATCTAGAACTAGTGTCACAGGAACGGTTCAGAACATAGACAGTAAAAAGAGTCAGTCTTCTTGTACTTAAGTCGGCATTGTGCATTTGTATTTAATTCCGATGCAACTTCTGTGTTTCATCGTCAATAAGAAGGTCCAAAGGATACAGTAAACCTGGAGTGATGTATTGGAGTCTATAACTAGTGTCTCAGGAATGGTTCAAAACATAGACAGTAATAAGAGTCAGTCTTCTTGTATTTAATTCGGCATTGTGCCTTTTGTATTTAATTCCGATGCAATTTCTGTGTTTCATCGTCAATAAGAAGGTCCAAGGGATACAGTAAACCAGGAGTGAAGCACCGGAATTAGTGTCACAGGAATGGTTCAAAACATAGACTGTAAGAAGAATCAGTCTTCTTGTACTTTAGTCGGCATTGTGCCTTTTGTATTTAATTGCGATGCAATTTCTGTGTTTCATCATCAACAAGATGGTCCAAGGGATACAGTAAACCTGGAGTGAAGCATCGGAATCTATAACTAGTGTCACAGGAATGGTTCAAAATATAGACAGTAAGAAGAGTCAGTCTTCTTGTACTTAAGTCGGCATTTTGCTTTTGTACTTAATTCCGATGAAATATCTGTGTTTCATCGCCAATAAGAAGGTCCAAAGGATACAGTAAACCTGGAGTGATGTATTGGAGTCTATAACTAGTGTCTCAGGAATGGTTCAAAACATAGACACTAATAAGAGTCAGTCTTCTTGTACTTAATTCGGCATTGTGCCTTTTGTATTTAATTCCGATGCAATTTCTGTGTTTCATCGTCAATAAGAAGGTCAGAGGAACACAGTAAACCTGAAGTGAAGCATCGTAATCGATAACTAGAGTCAAAGGGGTTGTTCAAAACATAGTCAGTAAGAAGGGTCAGTCTTCTTGTACTTATGTCGGCATTGTGCCTTTTGTATTTATTTCCGATGCAATTTCTGTGTTTCATCGTCAATAAGAAGGTCAAAGGGATACATTAAACCTGGAGTGAAGCATCGGAATCTATAACTAGTGTCACAGGGACGGTTCAAAGCATAGACAGTAAGATGAGTCAGTATTCTTGAACTTAAGTCGGCATTGTGCCTTTTCTATTTAATTCCAATGCAATTTCTGTGTTTCATCGTCACTACGAAGGTCAGCGGGATACAGTAATCCTGAAGTTAAGCATGAAATCTATAACTAGTGTCACAGGAATGGTTCAAGGCATAGTCAGTAAGAAGAGTCAGTCTTCTCGTAGTTAAGTCGGCATTGTGCCTTTTGTATTTAACCCTGCTGTTCTGTTCACTTTTACTTGACATATATACTGTTCGGGTCAATATGACCCGACATATCAAAATGCTTTAGAAACATAAATTTTGGTACAGTTTTAGCTATCGACATTGTTGTTCTATTCCAGTACCTTGTTAGTAATAATAATAATAATAATAATAATAATAATAATGGTAATAATAATAATAATAACAATGCATACAACTTTATTGAGGGATATTTTTCATTTAAATATGCACATAAATTTGAAACAACAGACAGTTTCCATTACAGGCATTCAACTTAGAAAGCACTACAGTTTTTCCATACTTCTATTCTTATTGTTGACAGTTTAGACGTAAGTATTGACATTTTCTAACAACAGACAGTTGTCATTACAGATATTCATCTTAGAGCACACTACAGTACAGAACACACTACAGTTTTTTTATTACATTCCAACATAGAAAGCACTACAACTTTAGAATCCTCTCTTCTTACTGATTGTAGTTTAGGCACAAGTATTCACATAAATTTGAAACAACAGAATTTTCAATACAATCATCTTATAAAATACTACAGTTCTTTTCTTACTGCTTGCACTGTGGACACAAGTAGGTTACATGTTTCTTGCAAATATGTTTACTACATTTTCCACACACCATGTTTGTTTTATTGTCATTACTTGATGGACAGAACTTACAGCGTGCACGTTTTGTAGATTTTCTTGTTGTTACCGATTCTGACACACCACCCACATCATTCGGGTTTTGGATGCTTGTGACCATTCTCAAAGAATCTTCTGTTCTTGGGAAATGCGTTCTTGATGCAATATGTTCTTTTATCAGTGACTTTCCAAGTTCCTCCAAGAATATTCTCCTTCTAGTCAATTTGCTTGCATTCCAATTAGGGTCAACCGAAATCCACAAAACGTATGCATTATAAGCAGAAACATCAAGAATATTGTAGAAAACTATCATTGGCCACCTATTACTTTTTCGTTTGCATGTATATGTACCTAATAACTGATCAAGCGTGTCTACAGCACCTTTGGTTGAATTATAGTCCAAAATCATTTTTGGCTTCTTATCAGCCCTGTCACTGATTTCCGCATCATGGTGGAGAGTGCTCATAAGTACAACATTCTTGTGTCTCTTAGGAATATAATTAACCACAGTAGTGTCATTTGTGAAGTAAAATGAAGAGCTGTGTACCTCCTTGTTGGTCATTTTGTGTGGAAGCTCCGGCTTATTTTTCCGTATAGTTCCCAACATAGTCAATTTCCTTTTCAGAAGCAGCTGCCCCAAATTGTACGACGTAAAAAAGTTGTCACACGTGATATTCTGACCACGTAACTCAGAAGTGAGATCAGATACCACCCTCATTCCCTGATTTCTTTCTGGTGCCGCTCCACTCACCTTTCCTGTATAAATTTGGGCTTTCAGTACGTATGAAGTTTTGCTGTCACACATGGTCCATATTTTGATCCCATATTTTGCCGGTTTACTTGGGATATACTGCTTGAATGGACAGCGACCTCTAAATGCTACTAACTGCTCGTCAACAGTAACATTTTCTCCTGGATTATACAGTTTAGGAAGGACCTCTACCCACTTCTCCCAAATACTACGAATTGCGGCAAGTTTGTCAGTACGTCGTCTTTCCTCTCTAGTAGATTTCTTGTCAAATCGCAGGACACGTGATATCTTACAGAATGTTTCATGAGACATGGTTGCTCGAAATATGTTTCGCCCAGTATCTTTATCCCACAAACTTTTTGTAGACTCCCCATGAGATCGATATACACCCGCTAGGAGTAAGAGTCCTAAGTATGCATGGAAAACAGAACCATCAATATCTGTCCACTGTTCACCATAAACTCGCTGCCCTTCAATATTTGTCATCTCTATTATTTCATTTTGAAGCGCTGTGTGAAATACTGCTTCAAATGAACATTTTACATCAGATATTCTGCTGACTGCATACCTGGTAACTCCTGGGGTACTCTTGATGATGTTCGAAGCTGGTAGGCGACCATGTTGTGCTGGTGGATGCAACTGCCATTCTATATTCCCATTTTTAGAAAGAAAAGTCTCTACACTATTTTGTATGGGCTGTGGACTGTCGTAACTGTCATCGGAACACTCGCTTTCAGATGCATTGCTGATGTGATCTTCAAACTCAGAAAGTGATCCTTCATCTGGTGAGGCATTTACTATTTCTTCCAACTCACGATCATTCAATGGTCTCATCGCCATGGTGTCACAAGTCAAACTGGGCAGAAACAAAGCATTCCAATTATTGAGAACTGCCAATTATTATTTCCTGGGGAAAGCAACAAACAAGCCCATTGTTGTGAACGCATGGAGCTTTAGGTGATTGTTGAGAGTAAGTTGGAATGATGCAGTCACTATTCCCACACAACACAACAAAAATAATTTTCGCCATTTCCAGATTTTAGAAATAAATACGAGTTACACTAAACATATTTGTGTCGGGTCATTATGACCCGAACATTACATATGCAACTATTACAGTTGAAGCCCAAACTTCTTAAACTTTTTTAAAACCTTTTAAAACACATGCTGCTCATCCATTTTCAGACAAAGTCACAAAGTTTCATAAATATATATTGGTATTTACATAATGTAAAATAACGTTCATATTCGTTTCGGGTCATATAGACCCGAACAGAACAGCAGGGTTAATTCCGATGCAATTTCTGTGTTTCATCTTCAACAAGAAGGTCCAAGGGATACAGTGAACCTGAAGTGAAGCATCGGAATCTACAACATGTGTCAGAGGAATGGTTCAAAACTTTCACAGTAGGAAGAGTCAGTCTACATGTACTTAAGTCGGCATTGTGCCTTTTGTATTTAATTCCGATGCAATTTCTGTGTTTCATCGTCAATAAGAAGGTCAGAGGGATACAGTAAACCTGAAGCGAAGCATCGGAATCTATAACTAGTGTCACAGGAATGGTTCATATCACAGTCAGTAAGAAGAGTCAGTCTCCTTGTACTTATATCGGTATTGTGCACTTTCTATTAAATTCTGATGCAATTTCTGTGTTTCATCGTCAACAAGATGGTCCAAGGGATACAGTAAACCTGGAGTGAAGCATCGGAATCTATAACTAGTGTCACAGGAATGGTTCAAAACATTGACAGTAAGAAGTGTCAGACTTTTTTTACTTAAGTCGACATTGTGCCTTTTGTATTTAATTTCGATGCAAATTCTGTGTTTCGTCGGCAATAAGAAGGTCCAAGGGATACAGTAGACCTGAATTGAAGCATCGAAATCTATAACTAGTGTCACAGGAACGGTTCAGAACATAGACAGTAAAAAGAGTCAGTCCTCTTGTACTTAAGTCGGCATTGTGCTTTTGTATTTAATTCCGATGCAACTTCTGTGTTTCATCGTCAATAAGAAGGTCAGAGGGAGACAGTAAACCTGAAGTGAAGCATCGGAAACTATAACAAGAGTCACAGGAATGGTTCAAAACATAGACAGTAAGAAGAGTCAGTGTTCTTGTACTTAAGTCGGCAATGTGCCTTTTGTATTTAATTCCGATGCAATTCCTGTAATTCATCGTCAATGAGAAGGTTTCATTGATACAGTAAACCTGAAGTGAAGCATCGGAATCTATAGCTAGTGCCACAAGAATGGTTCAAATCATAGTCAGTATGAAGAGTCAGTCTTCTTGTACTTTAGTCGGCATTGTGCCTTTTGTATTTAATTCCGATGCAATTTCTGTGTTTTGTCGTCAATAAGAAGGTTGGAGGGATACAGTAAACCTGATGTGAAACATAGGAATCTATAACTAGTGTTACAGGAATGGTTCAAATCATAGTAAGAAGAGTCAGTCTTCTTGTACTTAAGTCAACATTGTGCTTTTTGTATGTAATTCCGATGCAAATTCTGTGTTTCGTCGGCAATAAGAAGGTCCAAGGGATACAGTAGACCTGAATAGAAGCATCGAAATCTATAACTAGTGTCACAGGAACGGTTCAGAACATAGACAGTAAAAAGAGTCAGTCTTCTTGTACTTAAGTCGGCATTGTGCATTTGTATTTAATTCCGATGCAACTTCTGTGTTTCATCGTCAATAAGAAGGTCAGAGGGAGACAGTAAACCTGAAGTGAAGCATCGGAAACTATAACTAGAGTCACAGGAATGGTTCAAAACATAGACAGTAAGAAGAGTCAGTGTTCTTGTGCTTAAGTCGGCATTGTGCCTTTTGTATTTAATTCGGATGCTATTTCTGTGTTTCATCGTCAATAAGAAGGTCCAAGGGATACAGTAAACCTGGAGTGAAGCATCGGAATCTATAACTAGTGTCACAGGAGTGGTTCAAAGCATAGACAGTAAGAAGAGTCAGTCTTCTTGTACTTGATTCTCCATTGTGCCTTTCGTATTTAATTCCGATGCAATTTCTGTGTTTTATCGTCAATAAGAAGGTCCAAGGGATACAGTAAACCTGGAGTGAAGCACCGGAATCTATAACTAGTGTCACAGGAATGGATCAAAACATAGACAGTAAGAAGAGTCAGTCTTCTTGTACTTAAGTCGGCATTTTGCCTTTTGTATTTAATTCCGATGAAATATCTGTGTTTCATCGTCAATAAGAAGGTCCAAAGGATACAGTAAACCTGGAGTGATGTATTGGAGTCTATAACTAGTGTCTCAGGAATGGTTCAAAACATAGACAGTAATAAGAGTCAGTCTTCTTGTATTTAATTCGGCATTGTGCCTTTTGTATTTAATTCCGATGCAATTTCTGTGTTTCATCGTCAATAAGAAGGTCCAAGGGATACAGTAAACCAGGAGTGAAGCACCGGAATTATTGTCACAGGAATGGTTCAAAACATAGACTGTAAGAAGAATCAGTCTTCTTGTACTTTAGTCGGCATTGTGCCTTTTGTATTTAATTCCGATACAATTTCTGTGTTTCATCATCAACAAGATGGTCCAAGGGATACAGTAAACCTGGAGTGAAGCATCGGAATCTATAACTAGTGTCACAGGAATGGTTCAAAATATAGACAGTAAGAAGAGTCAGTCTTCTTGTACTTAAGTCGGCATTTTGCCTTTTGTATTTAATTCCGATGAAATATCTGTGTTTCATCGTCAATAAGAAGGTCCAAAGGATACAGTAAACCTGGAGTGATGTATTGGAGTCTATAACTAGTGTCTCAGGAATGGTTCAAAACATAGACACTAATAAGAGTCAGTCTTCTTGTACTTAATTCGGCATTGTGCCTTTTGTATTTAATTCCGATGCAATTTCTGTGTTTCATCGTCAATAAGAAGGTCAGAGGAATACAGTAAACCTGAAGTGAAGCATCGTAATCGATAACTAGAGTCAAAGGGGTTGTTCAAAACATAGTCAGTAAGAAGGGTCAGTCTTCTTGTACTTTTGTCGGCATTGTGCCTTTTGTATTTATTTCCGATGCAATTTCTGTGTTTCATCGTCAATAAGAAGGTCAAAGGGATACATTAAACCTGGAGTGAAGCATCGGAATCTATAACTAGTGTCACAGGGACGGTTCAAAGCATAGACAGTAAGATGAGTCAGTATTCTTGAACTTAAGTCGGCATTGTGCCTTTTCTATTTAATTCCAATGCAATTTCTGTGTTTCATCGTCAATAAGAAGGTTTAAGAGATACAGTAAACCTCAAGTGAAGCATCGGAATCTATAGCTAGTGTCACAAGAATGGTTCAAAAGCATAGTCAGTATGAAGAGTCAGTATTCTTGTACATATGTCGGTATTGTGCCTTTTGTATTTAATTCCGGCGCAATTTCTGTGTTTCATCGTCAATAAGAAGGTCAGAGGCATACGGTAAACCTGGAGCGAAGCATTGGAGTCTATAACTAGTGTCACAGGAATGGTTCAAAACATAGACAGTAAGAAGAGTCAGTCTTCTTGTACTTAATTCGGCATTGTGCCTTTTGTATTAAATTCCGATGCAATTTCTGTGTTTCATCGTCAATAAGAAGGTCAGAGGGATACAGTAACCCTGATGTGAAGCATAGGAATCTATAACTCGTGTCACAGGAATGGTTCAAAGCATTGTAAGAAGAGTCAGTCTTTCTGGACTTAAGTCGGCATTGTGCTTTTTGTATTTAATTCCGATGCAAATTCTGTGTTTCATCGTCAATAAGAAGGTCCAAGGGATACAGTAAACCTGGAGTGAAGCACCGGAATCTATAACTAGTGTCACAGGAATGGTTCAAAACATAGACAGTAAGAAGAGTCAGTCTTCTTGTACTTAAGTCGGCATTTTGCCTTTTGTATTTAATTCCGATGAAATATCTGTGTTTCATCGTCAATAAGAAGGTCCAAAGGATACAGTAAACCTGGAGTGATGTATTGGAGTCTATAACTAGTGTCTCAGGAATGGGTCAAAACATAGACACTAATAAGAGTCAGTCTTCTTGTACTTAATTCGGCATTGTGCCTTTTGTATTTAATTCCGATGAAATATCTGTGTTTCATCGTCAATAAGAAGGTCCAAAGGATACAGTAAACCTGGAGTGATGTATTGGAGTCTATAACTAGTGTCTCAGGAATGGGTCAAAACATAGACACTAATAAGAGTCAGTCTTCTTGTACTTAATTCGGCATTGTGCCTTTTGTATTTAATTCCGATGCAATTTCTGTGTTTCATCGTCAATAGGAAGGTCAGAGGGATACAGTAACCCTGATGTGAAGCATCGGAATCTATAACTAGTGTCACAGGAATGGTTCATAACATAGACAGTAAGAAGAGTCAGTCTTCTTGTACCTAAGTCGGCATTGTACCTTTTGTGTTTAATTCCGATCCAACTTCTGTGTTTCACCGTCAATAAGAAAGTCAGAGGGATACAGTAAACCTGAAGTGAAGCATCGGAATCTATAACTAGAGTCACAGGAATGGTTCAAAACATAGACAGTAAGAAGAGTCAGTCTTCTTGTACTTACGTCGGCATTGTGCCTTTTGTATTACATTCCGATGCAATTTCTGTGTTTCATCGTCAATAAGAAGGTTTAAGAGATACAGTAAACCTGAAGTGAAGCATCGGAATCTATAGCTAGTGTCAGAAGAATGGTTCAAAAGCATAGTCAGTATGAAGAGTCAGTCTTCCTGTACTTAAGTTGGCATTGTGCCTTTTGTATTTAATTCCGATGCAATTTCTGTGTTTCATCGTCAATAAGACGGTCCAAGGGATACAGTAATCCTGAAGTGAAGCATCGGAATCTATGACTAGTGTCACAGGAATGTTTCAAAATATAGACAGTAAGAAGAGTCAGTCTTCTTGTACTTAATTCGGCATTGTGCCTTTTGTATTTAATTCCGATGCAATTTCTGTGTTTCATCGTCAATAAGAAGGTCAGAGGGATACAGTAACCCTGATGTGAAGCATAGGAATCTATAACTCGTGTCACAGGAATGGTTCAAAGCATAGTAAGAAGAGTCAGTCTTTCTGTACTTAAGTCGGCATTGTGCTTTTAGTATTTAATTCCGATGCAAATTCTGTGTTTCATCGTCAATAAGAAGGTCCGAGGGATACAGTAAACCTGAAGTGAAGCATCGGAATCTATAGCTTGTGTCACAAGAATGGTTCAAAACATAGTCAGTATGAAGAGTCAGTCTTCTTGTACTTAAGTCGGCATTGTGCCTTTTGTATTTAATTCCGATGCAATTTCTGTGTTTCATCGTCAATAAGAAGGTCAGAGGGATACAGTAAACCTGAAGTGAAGCATCGGAATCCATAACTAGTGTCACAGGAGTGGTTCAAAGCATAGTCAGTAAGAAGAGTCATTCTTCTTGTACTTAAGTCAGCATTGTGCCTTTTGTATTTAATTCCGATGCAATTTCTGTGTCTCATCGTCGATAAGAAGGTCAGAGGGATACAGTAAACCTGAAGTGAAGCATCGGAATCTATAACTAGTGTCACAGGAATGGTTCAAAACATACACAGTAGGAAGAGTCAGTGTTCTTGTACTTAAGTCGGCATTGTGCCTTTTGTATTTAATTCGGATGCTATTTCTGTGTTTCATCGTCAATAAGAAGGTCCAAGGGATACAGTAAACCTGGAGTGAAGCATCGGAATCTATAACTAGTGTCACAGGAGTGGTTCAAAGCATAGACAGTAAGAAGAGTCAGTCTTCTTGTACTTGATTCTCCATTGTGCCTTTCGTATTTAATTCCGATGCAATTTCTGTGTTTTATCGTCAATAAGAAGGTCCAAGGGATACAGTAAACCTGGAGTGAAGCACCGGAATCTATAACTAGTGTCACAGGAATGGTTCAAAACATAGACAGTAAGAAGAGTCAGTCTTCTTTTACTTAAGTCGGCATTTTGCCTTTTGTATTTAATTCCGATGAAATATCTGTTTTTCATCGTCAATAAGAAGGTCCAAAGGATACAGTAAACCTGGAGTGATGTATTGGAGTCTATAACTAGTGTCTCAGGAATGGTTCAAAACATAGACAGTAATAAGAGTCAGTCTTCTTGTATTTAATTCGGCATTGTGCCTTTTGTATTTAATTCCGATGCAATTTCTGTGTTTCATCGTCAATAAGAAGGTCCAAGGGATACAGTAAACCAGGAGTGAAGCACCGGAATTAGTGTCACAGGAATGGTTCAAAACATAGACTGTAAGAAGAATCAGTCTTCTTGTACTTTAGTCGGCATTGTGCCTTTTGTATTTAATTGCGATGCAATTTCTGTGTTTCATCATCAACAAGATGGTCCAAGGGATACAGTAAACCTGGAGTGAAGCATCGGAATCTATAACTAGTGTCACAGGAATGGTTCAAAATATAGACAGTAAGAAGAGTCAGTCTTCTTGTACTTAAGTCGGCATTTTGCTTTTGTACTTAATTCCGATGAAATATCTGTGTTTCATCGCCAATAAGAAGGTCCAAAGGATACAGTAAACCTGGAGTGATGTATTGGAGTCTATAACTAGTGTCTCAGGAATGGTTCAAAACATAGACACTAATAAGAGTCAGTCTTCTTGTACTTAATTCGGCATTGTGCCTTTTGTATTTAATTCCGATGCAATTTCTGTGTTTCATCGTCAATAAGAAGGTCAGAGGAACACAGTAAACCTGAAGTGAAGCATCGTAATCGATAACTAGAGTCAAAGGGGTTGTTCAAAGCATAGTCAGTAAGAAGGGTCAGTCTTCTTGTACTTATGTCGGCATTGTGCCTTTTGTATTTATTTCCGATGCAATTTCTGTGTTTCATCGTCAATAAGAAGGTCAAAGGGATACATTAAACCTGGAGTGAAGCATCGGAATCTATAACTAGTGTCACAACGACGGTTCAAAGCATAGACAGTAAGATGAGTCAGTATTCTTGAACTTAAGTCGGCATTGTGCCTTTTCTATTTAATTCCAATGCAATTTCTGTGTTTCATCGTCACTACGAAGGTCAGCGGGATACAGTAATCCTGAAGTTAAGCATCGAAATCTATAACTAGTGTCACAGGAATGGTTCAAGGCATAGTCAGTAAGAAGAGTCAGTCTTCTCGTAGTTAAGTCGGCATTGTGCCTTTTGTATTTAATTCCGATGCAATTTCTGTGTTTCATCTTCAACAAGAAGGTCCAAGGGATACAGTGAACCTGAAGTGAAGCATCGGAATCTACAACATGTGTCAGAGGAATGGTTCAAAACTTTCACAGTAGGAAGAGTCAGTCTACATGTACTTAAGTCGGCATTGTGCCTTTTGTATTTAATTCCGATGCAATTTCTGTGTTTCATCGTCAATAAGAAGGTCAGAGGGATACAGTAAACCTGAAGCGAAGCATCGGAATCTATAACTAGTGTCACAGGAATGGTTCATATCACAGTCAGTAAGAAGAGTCAGTCTCCTTGTACTTATATCGGTATTGTGCACTTTCTATTAAATTCTGATGCAATTTCTGTGTTTCATCGTCAACAAGATGGTCCAAGGGATACAGTAAACCTGGAGTGAAGCATCGGAATCTATAACTAGTGTCACAGGAATGGTTCAAAACATTGACAGTAAGAAGTGTCAGACTTTTTTTACTTCAGTCGACATTGTGCCTTTTGTATTTAATTCCGATGCAAATTCTGTGTTTCCTCGGCAATAAGAAGGTCCAAGGGATACAGTAGACCTGAATTGAAGCATCGAAATCTATAACTAGTGTCACAGGAACGGTTCAGAACATAGACAGTAAAAAGAGTCAGTCCTCTTGTACTTAAGTCGGCATTGTGCTTTTGTATTTAATTCCGATGCAACTTCTGTGTTTCATCGTCAATAAGAAGGTCAGAGGGAGACAGTAAACCTGAAGTGAAGCATCGGAAACTATAACAAGAGTCACAGGAATGGTTCAAAACATAGACAGTAAGAAGAGTCAGTCTTCTTGTACTTAAGTCGGCAATGTGCCTTTTGTATTTAATTCCGATGCAATTCCTGTAATTCATCGTCAATGAGAAGGTTTCATTGATACAGTAAACCTGAAGTGAAGCATCGGAATCTATAGCTAGTGCCACAAGAATGGTTCAAATCATAGTCAGTATGAAGAGTCAGTCTTCTTGTACTTTAGTCGGCATTGTGAATTTTGTATTTAATTCCGATGCAATTTCTGTGTTTTGTCGTCAATAAGAAGGTTGGAGGGATACAGTAAACCTGATGTGAAACATAGGAATCTATAACTAGTGTTACAGGAATGGTTCAAATCATAGTAAGAAGAGTCAGTCTTCTTGTACTTAAGTCAACATTGTGCTTTTTGTATGTAATTCCGATGCAAATTCTGTGTTTCGTCGGCAATAAGAAGGTCCAAGGGATACAGTAGACCTGAATAGAAGCATCGAAATCTATAACTAGTGTCACAGGAACGGTTCAGAACATAGACAGTAAAAAGAGTCAGTCTTCTTGTACTTAAGTCGGCATTGTGCATTTGTATTTAATTCCGATGCAACTTCTGTGTTTCATCGTCAATAAGAAGGTCAGAGGGAGACAGTAAACCTGAAGTGAAGCATCGGAAACTATAACTAGAGTCACAGGAATGGTTCAAAACATAGACAGTAAGAAGAGTCAGTGTTCTTGTACTTAAGTCGGCATTGTGCCTTTTGTATTTAATTCGGATGCTATTTCTGTGTTTCATCGTCAATAAGAAGGTCCAAGGGATACAGTAAACCTGGAGTG
Organism: Schistocerca piceifrons; assembly: GCF_021461385.2. Classification (NCBI taxonomy): domain Eukaryota; kingdom Metazoa; phylum Arthropoda; class Insecta; order Orthoptera; family Acrididae; genus Schistocerca; species Schistocerca piceifrons. The sequence goes on along the minus strand of NC_060140.1, from coordinate 1,752,635 downwards.
AAGCATCGGAATCTATAACTAGTGTCACAGGAGTGGTTCAAAGCATAGACAGTAAGAAGAGTCAGTCTTCTTGTACTTGATTCTCCATTGTGCCTTTCGTATTTAATTCCGATGCAATTTCTGTGTTTTATCGTCAATAAGAAGGTCCAAGGGATACAGTAAACCTGGAGTGAAGCACCGGAATCTATAACTAGTGTCACAGGAATGGATCAAAACATAGACAGTAAGAAGAGTCAGTCTTCTTGTACTTAAGTCGGCATTTTGCCTTTTGTATTTAATTCCGAAGAAATATCTGTGTTTCATCGTCAATAAGAAGGTCCAAAGGATACAGTAAACCTGGAGTGATGTATTGGAGTCTATAACTAGTGTCTCAGGAATGGTTCAAAACATAGACAGTAATAAGAGTCAGTCTTCTTGTATTTAATTCGGCATTGTGCCTTTTGTATTTAATTCCGATGCAATTTCTGTGTTTCATCGTCAATAAGAAGGTCCAAGGGATACAGTAAACCAGGAGTGAAGCACCGGAATTATTGTCACAGGAATGGTTCAAAACATAGACTGTAAGAAGAATCAGTCTTCTTGTACTTTAGTCGGCATTGTGCCTTTTGTATTTAATTCCGATGCAATTTCTGTGTTTCATCATCAACAAGATGGTCCAAGGGATACAGTAAACCTGGAGTGAAGCATCGGAATCTATAACTAGTGTCACAGGAATGGTTCAAAATATAGACAGTAAGAAGAGTCAGTCTTCTTGTCCTTAAGTCGGCATTTTGCCTTTTGTATTTAATTCCGATGAAATATCTGTGTTTCATCGTCAATAAGAAGGTCCAAAGGATACAGTAAACCTGGAGTGATGTATTGGAGTCTATAACTAGTGTCTCAGGAATGGTTCAAAACATAGACACTAATAAGAGTCAGTCTTCTTATACTTAATTCGGCATTGTGCCTTTTGTATTTAATTCCGATGCAATTTCTGTGTTTCATCGTCAATAAGAAGGTCAGAGGAATACAGTAAACCTGAAGTGAAGCATCGTAATCGATAACTAGAGTCAAAGGGGTTGTTCAAAACATAGTCAGTAAGAAGGGTCAGTCTTCTTGTACTTATGTCGGCATTGTGCCTTTTGTATTTATTTCCGATGCAATTTCTGTGTTTCATCGTCAATAAGAAGGTCACAGGGATACATTAAACCTGGAGTGAAGCATCGGAATCTATAACTAGTGTCACAGGGACGGTTCAAAGCATAGACAGTAAGATGAGTCAGTATTCTTGAACTTAAGTCGGCATTGTGCCTTTTCTATTTAATTCCAATGCAATTTCTGTGTTTCATCGTCAATAAGAAGGTTTAAGAGATACAGTAAACCTCAAGTGAAGCATCGGAATCTATAGCTAGTGTCACAAGAATGGTTCAAAAGCATAGTCAGTATGAAGAGTCAGTATTCTTGTACATATGTCGGTATTGTGCCTTTTGTATTTAATTCCGGCGCAATTTCTGTGTTTCATCGTCAATAAGAAGGTCAGAGGCATACGGTAAACCTGGAGCGAAGCATTGGAGTCTATAACTAGTGTCACAGGAATGGTTCAAAACATAGACAGTAAGAAGAGTCAGTCTTCTTGTACTTAATTCGGCATTGTGCCTTTTGTATTAAATTCCGATGCAATTTCTGTGTTTCATCGTCAATAAGAAGGTCAGAGGGATACAGTAACCCTGATGTGAAGCATAGGAATCTATAACTCGTGTCACAGGAATGGTTCAAAGCATTGTAAGAAGAGTCAGTCTTTCTGGACTTAAGTCGGCAATGTGCTTTTTGTATTTAATTCCGATGCAAATTCTGTGTTTCATCGTCAATAAGAAGGTCCAAGGGATACAGTAAACCTGGAGTGAAGCACCGGAATCTATAACTAGTGTCACAGGAATGGTTCAAAACATAGACAGTAAGAAGAGTCAGTCTTCTTGTACTTAAGTCGGCATTTTGCCTTTTGTATTTAATTCCGATGAAATATCTGTGTTTCATCGTCAATAAGAAGGTCCAAAGGATACAGTAAACCTGGAGTGATGTATTGGAGTCTATAACTAGTGTCTCAGGAATGGGTCAAAACATAGACACTAATAAGAGTCAGTCTTCTTGTACTTAATTCGGCATTGTGCCTTTTGTATTTAATTCCGATGAAATATCTGTGTTTCATCGTCAATAAGAAGGTCCAAAGGATACAGTAAACCTGGAGTGATGTATTGGAGTCTATAACTAGTGTCTCAGGAATGGGTCAAAACATAGACACTAATAAGAGTCAGTCTTCTTGTACTTAATTCGGCATTGTGCCTTTTGTATTTAATTCCGATGCAATTTCTGTGTTTCATCGTCAATAAGAAGGTCCAAGGGATACAGTAAACCAGGAGTGAAGCACCGGAATTAGTGTCACAGGAATGGTTCAAAACATAGACTGTAAGAAGAATCAGTCTTCTTGTACTTTAGTCGGCATTGTGCCTTTTGTATTTAATTCCGATGCAATTTCTGTGTTTCATCATCAACAAGATGGTCCAAGGGATACAGTAAACCTGGAGTGAAGCAACGGAATCTATAACTAGTGTCACAGGAATGGTTCAAAATATAGACAGTAAGAAGAGTCAGTCTTCTTGTACTTAAGTCGGCATTTTGCCTTTTGTATTTAATTCCGATGAAATATCTGTGTTTCATCGTCAATAAGAGGGTCCAAAGGATACAGTAAACCTGGAGTGATGTATTGGAGTCTATAACTAGTGTCTCAGGAATGGGTCAAAACATAGACACTAATAAGAGTCAGTCTTCTTGTACTTAATTCGGCATTGTGCCTTTTGTATTTAATTCCGATGCAATTTCTGTGTTTCATCGTCAATAAGAAGGTCAGAGGAATACAGTAAACCTGAAGTGAAGCATCGTAATCGATAACTAGAGTCAAAGGGGTTGTTCAAAACATAGTCAGTAAGAAGGGTCAGTCTTCTTGTACTTATGTCGGCATTGTGCCTTTTGTATTTATTTCCGATGCAATTTCTGTGTTTCGTCGTCAATAAGAAGGTCAAAGGGATACATTAAACCTGGAGTGCAGCATCGGAATCTATAACTAGTGTCAAAGGGACGGTTCAAAGCATAGACAGTAAGATGAGTCAGTATTCTTGAACTTAAGTCGGCATTGTGCCTTTTCTATTTAATTCCAATGCAATTTCTGTGTTTCATCGTCACTACGAAGGTCAGCGGGATACAGTAATCCTGAAGTTAAGCATCGAAATCTATAACTAGTGTCACAGGACTGGTTCAAGGCATAGTCAGTAAGAAGAGTCAGTCTTCTCGTAGTTAAGTCGGCATTGTGCCTTTTGTATTTAATTCCGATGCAATTTCTGTGTTTCATCATCAACAAGAAGGTCCAAGGGATACAGTGAACCTGAAGTGAAGCATCGGAATCTATAACATGTGTCAGAGGAATGGTTCAAAACTTTCACAGTAGGAAGGGTCAGTCTACATGTACTTATGTCGGCATTGGGCCTTTTGTATTTAATTCCGATGCAATTTCTGTGTTTCATCGTCAATAGGAAGGTCAGAGGGATACAGTAACCCTGATGTGAAGCATCGGAATCTATAACTAGTGTCACAGGAATGGTTCATAACATAGACAGTAAGAAGAGTCAGTCTTCTTGTACCTAAGTCGGCATTGTACCTTTTGTGTTTAATTCCGATCCAACTTCTGTGTTTCACCGTCAATAAGAAAGTCAGAGGGATACAGTAAACCTGAAGTGAAGCATCGGAATCTATAACTAGAGTCACAGGAATGGTTCAAAACATAGACAGTAAGAAGAGTCAGTCTTCTTGTACTTAAGTCGGCATTGTGCCTTTTGTATTACATTCCGATGCCATTTCTGTGTTTCATCGTCAATAAGAAGGTTTAAGAGATACAGTAAACCTGAAGTGAAGCATCGGAATCTATAGCTAGTGTCAGAAGAATGGTTCAAAAGCATAGTCAGTATGAAGAGTCAGTCTTCCTGTACTTATGTTGGCATTGTGCCTTTTGTATTTAATTCCGATGCAATTTCTGTGTTTCATCGTCAATAAGAAGGTCAGAGGGATACAGTAACCCTGATGTGAAGCATAGGAATCTATAACTCGTGTCACAGGAATGGTTCAAAGCATAGTAAGAAGAGTCAGTCTTTCTGTACTTAAGTCGGCATTGTGCTTTTTGTATTTAATTCCGATGCAAATTCTGTGTTTCATCGTCAATAAGAAGGTCCGAGGGATACAGTAAACCTGAAGTGAAGCATCGGAATCTATAGCTTGTGTCACAAGAATGGTTCAAAACATAGTCAGTATGAAGAGTCAGTCTTCTTGTACTTAAGTCGGCATTGTGCCTTTTGTATTTAATTCCGATGCAATTTCTGTGTTTCATCGTCAATAAGAAGGTCAGTGGGATACAGTAAACCTGAAGCGAAGCATCGGAATCTATAACTAGTGTCACAGCAATGGTTCATATCACAGTCAGTAAGAAGAGTCAGTCTTCTTGTACTTATGTCGGTATTGTGCACTTTCTATTAAATTCTGATGCAATTTCTGTGTTTCGTCGTCAACAAGATGGTCCAAGGGATACAGCAAACCTGGAGTGAAGCATCGGAATCTATAACTAGTGTCACAGGAATGGTTCAAAACATTGACAGTAAGAAGTGTCAGACTTTTTTTACTTAAGTCGGCATTGTGCATTTGTATTTAATTCCGATGCAAATTCTGTGTTTCGTCGGCAATAAGATGGTCCAAGGGATACAGTAGACCTGAATTGAAGCATCGAAATCTATAACTAGTGTTGCAGGAACGGTTCAGAACATAGACAGTAAAAAGAGTCAGTCTTCTTGTACTTAAGTCGGCATTGTGCTTTTGTATTTAATTCCGATGCAACTTCTGTGTTTCATCGTCAATAAGAAGGTCAGAGGGAGACAGTAAACCTGAAGTGAAGCATCGGAAACTATAACTAGAGACACAGGAATGGTTCAAAACATAGACAGTAAGAAGGGTCTGTCTTCTTGTACTTATGTCGGCAATGTGCCTTTTGTATTTAATTCCGATGCAATTCCTGTAATTCATCGTCAATGAGAAGGTTTAATTGATACAGTAAACCTGAAGTGAAGCATCGGAATCTATAGCAAGTGTCACAAGAATGGTTCAAATCATAGTCAGTATGAAGAGTCTGTCTTCTTGTACTTAAGTCGGCATTGTGCCTTTTGTATTTAATTCCGATGCAATTTCTGTGTTTCGTCGTCAATAAGAAGGTTGGAGGGATACAGTAAACCTGATGTGAAGCATAGGAATCTATAACTAATGTCACAGGAATGGTTCAAAACATAGTAAGAAGAGTCAGTCTTCTTGTACTTAAGTCGGCATTGTGCTTTTTGTATTTAATTCCGATGCAAATTCTGTGTTTCGTCGGCAATAAGATGGTCCAAGGGATACAGTAGACCTGAATAGAAGCATCGAAATCTATAACTAGTGTCACAGGAACGGTTCAGAACATAGACAGTAAAAAGAGTCAGTTTTCTTGTACTTAAGTCGGCATTGTGCTTTTGTATTTAATTCCGATGCAATTTCTGTGTTTCATCGTCAATAAGAAGGTCAGAGGGATACAGTAAACCTGAAGTGAAGCATCGGAATCTATAACTAGTGTCACAGGGACGGTTCAAAACATGGAAAGTAAGATGAGTCAGTATTCTTGTACTTAAGTCGGCATTGTGCCTTTTGTGTTTAATTCCGATGCAATTTCTGTGTTTCATTGTCAATAAGAAGGTCCAAGGAAACAGTAAACCTGAAGTGAAGCATCGGAAACTATAATTAGTGTCTCAGGTTTGGTTCAAAACGTAGTCGGTAAGAAGAGTCAGTCTTCTTGTACTTAAGTCGGCATTGTGCCTTTTGTATTTAATTCCGATGCAACTTCTGTGTTTCAGCGTCAATAACAAAGTCAGAGCGATACAGTAAACCTGAAGTGAATCATCGGAATCTATAACTAGTGTCACAGGGACGGTTCAAAACATAGAAAGTAAGATGAGTCAGTATTCTTGTACTTAAGTCGGCATTGTGCCTTTTGTATTTAATTCCGATGCAATTTCTGTGTTTCATCGTCAATAAGAAGGTATAAGGGATACAGTAAACCTGATGTGAAGCATCGGAATCTATAATTAGTGTCACAGGATTGGTTCAAAGCATAGTCAGTAAGAAGAGTTAGTCTTCTTGTACTTAAGTCATCACTTTTCATTTTCTATTTAATTATGATGCCATTCCTGTGTTACATCGTCGATAAGAAGGTCCAAGGTATACAGTAAACCTGGAGTGAAGCATCGGAATCTATAACTAGTGTCACAGGAATGGTTCAAACATTGACAGTAAGAAGAGTCAGACTTCTTTTACTAAGTCAGCATTGTGCTTTTTGTATTTAATTCCGATGCAATTTCGGTCTTTCATCGTCAGTAAGAAGGTCCAAGGGATACAGTAGCCCTGGACTGAAGCATCGGAATCCATAACTAGTGTCACAGGAATGGTTAAAAGCATAGACAGTAAGAAGAGTCAGTCTTCTTGTACTTAAGTCGGCATTGTGCCTTTTGTATTTAATTCCGATGCAATTTCTGTGTTTCAATGTCAATACGAAGGTCAGAGGGATACAGTAAACCTGATGTGAAGCATCGGAATCTATAACTAGAGTCACAGGAATGGTTCAAAAGGTAAACAGTAAGAAGAGTCAGTCTACTTGTACTTAAATCGGCATTGTGCTTTTGTATTTAATTCCGATGCAATTTCTGTGTTTGATCGTCAATAAGAAGGTCCAAGGGATTCAGTAAACCTGAAGTGAAGCATCGGAATCTATAATTAGTGTCACAGGATTGTTTCAAAGCATAGTCAGTAAGAAGAGTCAGTCTTCTTGTACTTAAGTCATCACCTTGCATTTTCTATTTAATTCTAATGCAATTTCTGTGTTTCATCGTCAATAATAAGGTCCATGGGATACAGTAAACTTGGAGTGAAGCATCGGAATCCATAACTAGAGCCACAGGAATGGTTCTAATCATAGACAATAAGAAGAGTCAGTCTTCTTGTACTTAATTCGGCATTGTGCCTTTTGTATTTAATTCCGATGCAATTTCTGTGTTTCATCGTCAATAAGAAGGTCCAAGGGATAGAGTGACGCATCGGAGTCTATAACTAGTGTCACATGGAATGGTTCAAAGCATAGACAGAAAGAAGAGTCAGTCTTCTTGTACTTAAGTCGGCATTGTGCCTTTTGTATTTAA